>NC_092013.1:21163286-21875456 GCF_042242105.1 Pempheris klunzingeri
TCTTCTCTTATTTTTCAAAACTTTGCTTAGAAGGGATCTCAACATTGCTGTATCACTCAGGAACTACGTGGAAAAATATGAGCTTATTTGTTTCTCAATCTTGAGATCTGTGGTTGCGTTGTGGTACTGTTGTTTGAGCAATGTGGATTGGAATTGGAAATTTTTTTTTGGGATGAAATATGATCTATGCATAGAATGCTGGACTCTTTATTAGATTGTTTGTTCGCTTACACTTGTTTATTTCAGTGAACTTTGTAAAGCACTATGAGGCACCTCTAGACATGTTTTAACACAGATACAAATACTCTGATTTTTACATTAAAAAGTTCAGTTACCTTATTAATTATTGCTAAAAAATACATATACATATTACTCTAAATCTGCAGATATGGTTTCACGAGGTCAACTTGAGGTTTGACGTTTCCACAACACGCTTTTGTTCTATAAATTAGATACTGAACCACGATTGGCCTCCAAACTAGTCGTTATGTCACAAAATCCTGCATGTCTGCACACGCCTTCAAGTCAGATTAAAGCCAGCACAGAGAAACATTCTCCTTTCAGCACATGAATGTGAAAAATGCATATTTGTGTCAATTTCCTGCCCCTGTGTCCTTCTGCCCAGGGAAGCTCAAACATCTAAGGAGGAAAACACACCTCTGAGCGGAGGACCAAACTATTTTAATTACTCCTGGCACTCAAGTAACACAGACACCCAACCAGTATAACACATTAGGTGATAATTATGATGATTTTCTGTGAACACAGCACAACAGGTTGTCTGAATGTCCGTCTTTGCCACAGGTATCCATCCGTGCTGAAAGGGAACAGCACCCTCCCACCAGAGGACCGTCTGTTGAGGTTCCTGGTCGACAACAATTCGGACACCGAGGAGACGGTGAAGTGTGCCAACTGTGACCAGGAAAGTAACAAAAAGGTACAAACTGACAGATACTGACACACGTGAGTCCTGTTAAGTTAAAAGGTTAAACGGGAAAATCAGTGGACAGAAAGCTTCCATGTTACTGTAGGAGACGGTTTGTGTTTTTTCACTCACTGTGAGGCGGCAAAGTGTTTGCAGCTGACACCAGAAGACACTTTTGTCATATAAGATGTGAAAGCCACAATGTGCAGAATTAGTTTCATGTCATTATAACATGAATGAAAATGACTGCACAAGTTTTTTTAGTTTGTGAAGAAATGAGATCACAGTGGTCATAGTGTTATTTATAATCCAATTATACACACAGTAGCTTTAAGACAGGTGTATGTCTTCATCAAATATCGCCTTGTGTAGCTTTTAAGCAACATGAAATTACATAAGCGTCTCTGCGCTGTGTCTTCCAATTCATTTCATTCTTTTTTTCCATCCAGGACACGGGGGTGATGTACTACTGTAACACTTGTAGCCAGCCACTGTGCGGCACCTGCAGGGAGTTGACTCACAAGGCCAGAATGTTTTCCCACCATGAGATCGTATCCCTGGCCAAACGCACCAAAGCCAAACACAGGAAGTGCAGTGAGTGCCACCTGTAATTCACTCCAGAACAATAAAGTAGTGGTGTTAAAGTGTGCATGCATTCTGAAACATCGTGTGTTTGTTGTTCACAAACCCGCTCAGTGGAAAAGCAAAATACTTTAACTGGAGTGTAAACTCCTGTGGGCTGAAGTTGTTAAAAGGCCTTTCTGTTGTTAAAAGGCGTCTCTGTCCCCGTAGCTCTCCACGAGGAGCCCTACATCCTGTTCTCCACAGAGAACAAGTCCATGCTTTGCATCAAGTGCTTCAGAGACATGAAAGTGTGAGTGAATCCACCACACAACGTTTATCTGACTGTCACCGGTGATCGCTCTCTTCTCTTCTCTGCTCTTCTTCCACATCAAGTAAGCCGTTGTTTGTTTATCACAGGGAGAGTCGGACTCACTGCATTGATATTGAAACAGCTTACATGCAGGGGTGTGAGATGTTGGACCAGGCTGTGCTGGTGAGAGAGCGGCGTCTGTTCATCTGCATGGCATTGTGAATAATTCAGCCACTGAGCAGTGCCGATTGGAATATATAAACATATAAATGAGAATTATTTCTTAACACTATTTGGAGCACTGCTTAAATAACAAGGGTCAAATACATCTGATTTTCACTAGAATGTTAGTTTTTTACCATTGCAGTATGGTTACTTATATGATATGAGACCAAAGTTTTTACAAAAGTTGAATAATTCAATAGGCTGTATTTAAAAAAAATGGAATACTTTTTGTAGTGAGCTTTAATTGGTATATTTGTGCAGAAAAAAAAAATCATCTGTGCATTCATGTTTAAGCCTTGAGTTCTGATAAAGGCTCTGACGACAAGTGTGTGGTAGTGTAGAAGCCTACATGGCCTTTCAACGCCAGTGAACCTCCTCCTCCTCCTCCTCCTCCTCCTCCATCTGTAGGTGGTGAAGGAGCTGCAGACTTCAGCCCGAGAGGCGATCGTTCTGCTGAGAGCGATGATTGGAGAAGTGTGTCTGAATGTGGAGGAAGAAGAGAATGCAATCTGTACTCTGTTCAACAGCTTGCAGGTTACATAATAATCCTGATGTGATGTGTTTGGCCATCTGTTGAGTTTTTCCCCCCTGAACACTCAATGAAAAGGCAAACACCTTCACGCTGACCTGACTCCACAAATTTCTGATTTCTGACAATGTTTTGATCCCAGTTGGGAAAAATAAGTCTGCACAAACACGCAGATACACACACACAGACACACACACTTTATATGTATGTATACCAGTGGACAGTATGGTGACAGATGTGGTTAACCATCCAATCAGCTCAGGGTGACAAACATCTCAAAACAATTCAAGTTATATGCTGTACAATAAAAGACATTAACCTCAAAGAGCTGAACTAAAGAGACAACACATCAAATATGTATATATTTATATATACATATACATATTGTGTGTGTTTGATACATAAGTATATCAAAAACATCCCAAATTATTGTTAGTTACATTGCACATGACAAAAGGCATTAAAAAACACATTTTACTTGAAAATATGCATCGAATAGATATAAATTCTCTATCTAATCTAATTCAGACCTCTTGGTATCAGAGTTTGAAGTCTAAAAGCGGACAAACTCCCCCGTCCTCTCCTCTTCTTGGGGTTCTGACACGCTCGATACCGACATTTTGACCTGATGTGAATGGGATCAAAACGTTACGTCAGTATAAACTGATCTGTGTAGTTTGGAGTCAGCGTGAGGGCATTGCTTCTAAACACGATTCAAAGATTCAAGATTCAAAGCGTTTATTGTCAAGTGTACAGTGCAGAAACGGGTTTCCCTGTACAATGAAAATCTTACTTTGCCATCCACACTGAATGCCAAAGAGTAAAAAAAGAAGAGGATAGAATAAAATATAAAAACATATAAATATAAACTACTATTGCTAATGCTAAATAAAACACCTCCTCTAATGTTAACTTTAACCATTACAAGAACATCATCATTAACATCATGATTTCAAACAGCCATTGGTGTAGCATTTACAAATGCAAAGAAAAAGTACGACTAAACTGTCAAATACACCTTTCCTGAAGCACATCCAGTCCACTGCACAGTAATTCTGACACCATTTGCACTGCTTGGCCACTGGATGTCTCTGTTAACCTAATTGTGAGAGAAGAGTGTGCTGTCTTTGCATTTTGTCTCTTGCATTGAGGAGCAGACACCACACTACGGAATTTACACCCATATTTCCACTATCTTGAAAAATCATTAGGTATTAGAAAGCTTAAGGCCATTTTCACAGCAGTGTAAGGAATAAAAGGGTCTGTTTCCTCTGTTCTCATCTGACAGGAGAAACTAGCAGAGAGGAAGAAGATTCTACTGAAAGCAGCTCAGAGGTAAAATAAAATATGTACAGATTTACAGTTCTTATACGAAAATGCTCCTTTGTTGCCACTAAGCTTGTGTCACAATATTTACCAAATTGAATTCTATTGTGCTGCTGTCACCGGGTCACTCCACAGTTTTTCCATTTTATCACGCTGCGTTGTACTCTGGGTGATGAATAGCAGCACTCTGTTTGCTCTAGAATAATCTCTCTCCTCACCAAACACATTTTCTTGGCTGATTTTCATTTCAACAAAGCGTGGTGCTGAATTAAAAGCACTTCAGCAGGATTACAGATTTCAAGCCAGTGTGCCTGCATCCAATCAATGAAGCCAACTAAAAAGTAGTGGTGTACAAATGTGGAGTACGTAAATGATAGACTTTCTCAAATCCGCATTATCAACAACTGCAAGTGCTGCAGGAAAACCTGAATTCCCTCCACTTTAAATAAAACCTGAGCACCTTTAGAACCTTTAGCACCTGCTGTCGGGCCTGTTGAAACACTTGTATCCATTGCATCACCCATTAACCTGGTACGGAGCCTTTTTCAGCACAGTATACTGTCCTGAGAGTAAGATTTTTCCATTTGTGGCAGCCTGCCACAGTGTTACTGCCTCTGTAGCTTCTTGCTTGTGCAGAAATGAAACTGTAAAGTGATAAAAAAAAAAAAAAATTAAGAAATTGCTTTGCAAAAATAGGATAGTGACAGCCTCCCAAACCATTAGTTTAGCATGAACTTCCAAGTACCCAGCCACTAAAATAATTAAAATGAAAATTTAGCATCCCCACAGCAATCATTAAAGTTTGATTTAATGTCATCCAAGGTTTGCAACTAATTAGTCTCTAAGATCAAATTCACGCTCACGATGAATGACTAATCATTGAAATGGATGGTAACTGAACATAAACAGACCTACAATTTGTGTTTCATTTCTGTCTCTCTCTTTTTTTTTTTCCCATTTCCAAACAGCAAGAATCCCAAATGAGAAAATCTGAATGAGAAACCATTTCTGAGCACTTCTCTCTTTCAGCGTGCGCTCACTGTGGACGTATGCATGATGGAATGAGAACCATTTTTCTGTGTGTGAGTGAGTGAGTGAGTGTATCAGGTTGCAGTCTGTGGGGATCTTTAATGAGATTTTTTGTGCCCAGTGTCCTCCATCTCTCTCTCTCTCTCTCTCTCTCTCTCTCTCTCTCCATTGCCTGGAAGCCGTCCAGTGGCTGGGTTCCCGGAACGGTGTTAAAGGCTATTTATGCCGGGCTTTGTGTGTCCGGCCCTGCGTCTGTGCCTGTGTGTTTGTTACGGACAGAGAAGACAGATAGATTAGCTTCTGGAAATATGGAGTATGTTGTTTGTGGTTGCACCTCCCGAGCTGAGTCCTCTGAGTATTTCGGCAGGCGTGGATGTGAAAGTGTAGAGTTACATGTTTGTGTGTTTGTGTGTGTGTGTGTGTTTGCAGTCAACACGAGGAGAAGGAGAAAGCACTAAAGGAGCAGCTCTCACACCTTACCGCCCTCCTCCCAACTCTCCAGGTAGAGTTCAATAAAGTCCTGACCGTAGATACAATAATAATCAGTAACAAGACCACACATTTCTGGTCACAAGTCATCACAACACTTTCAAAGAAGCACTCAAATCCTTCACTTAAGCAAAGAGTAGAAGTACTCGTTCTGCAGTAAAATGTCCCCTTTAACTTATATATTTGCTATGCATGACATTATTAGACTGATGCACCATAATGTACGCAGCATTTTACAGTTGAAGATGGTTTTCACTATTTCATATGTAGTTTGGTCATTTATTCCTGTAACCTAAGGGTCACAAGACGAATGTGATGAGTTGTTAGATGATTACTGGGGCAGGAAGAAGTTTTCACATGCAAACTTGTGTTCACTTTTCTTTTCTTTACTTAAATCTTTCCTTTTTTGTGAAATATTACATTATTTAACCTTTTGGGGTCTTGAATAGTTATTTAAATGAAGCCTTTGGAGACATATATATATATAAATCAAACTGCTAAGAACTCATAGACATCTGAGACATGCCCAGGAGCTGCATCCATGCAGCTTGGTTGAAACCTTACCTTTCACCTCTGATTTTTTTAGGTTCACCTCGTCACGTGTTCGGCCTTCCTCAGCTCGGCCAACAAGTTTGAGTTTTTGGACATGGGTTATGTGAGTACAGCAACATAAATCACTGAACTGTTTTACTATGTTTTTTTCTATTCTTATTTCTATGTTTTTATTAAGAAGAGGGGAGGAGGGAGGGGAAAGCGAAAGAGCCAAAGACACAGCCAAAGAGTAAAAAAGTAGTGAATATAGCTAATGAAAAGATAAAATAAAGATAAAAGGTGATGCATTACCACGGACAACACATTAACAGCGATTCTAAAACCCCCGTCTTCTCTATTCAAACATCACAAAGAAGTCGGTTTATTCTAAGGAAGTTTTCTTGGCAGGAGAAAAGTTACTGATGCAGTATTAGCTGGCGCGTTAATGTAGGTTGTCCATAATGTCTCAGCGAGGTGAAACAGGTCACTGAATCACAACTGGATGTTCTTGCTTACACAGCAACTCATGGAGAGGCTGAAGAGGATTGTAAAGCTCCCTCATCGACTGAGACCGGTGCAGAGCAGCAAAGTGAGTAGGAGCAGCCTTCATGCAGAGCTGGAAAAGGTTACATTCAGAGTGGAGTCCACTGCAGTGTACTGATTAGTTGTTTCACTTGTTCCCAATGCAGTTTCACCGGTTTTCCCTCTGTGACTCCAAAGCCCAGAACCAATTTTTCTTTTAAGAAAGTTGAGCTCAGTGTCTTATTCTTTTATATATTTTATAAATCAGGGACAACACAGGTTAGTTAGCATCAATATGATGTAAATGTGTCCTGGAGCAGGTTACTGTTAGACATTAAAAGACACAAACAATACATACAAACAGCAGACACAACATCAGGAAAGCACATATCACCATATCACCATCTAGTAAAACCCAGTAAAGAACGCACACACACAAGCAAATATGACAAGAAAAAACAGGACTAAACACTACAAAACAAAACACTACAGAACTATAATCTTCCAAGCAAAAAAACGCAGCTGTTTGTGAAATCCATAGCCAGCAAAACCTCATCAAAAATGATATAATGATTAAACCTTAAAAATAACCTGAGGAAGATGTTATTGCGTGTCGAAACATTTCTAGCCTAGAGAAGGTTAAATCAGTGTGTCCACCGGGCAATAAAAACAGCAGTAAAGCACAAACATACAGATGGTTGACAAACTGAAGTGAAACAGTTAGTTAGAAAGATGTTAGGCCTTGACAAGCCTCCAGAAAAGCTTCAGTGCATCGACTGCCAGTGTCAAGGTAAAACTGGTAAAAAAAAAAAAAAAAAAAGCGTATAAAAGCTTACAAATGACTTGATGTACACTGGAAACAAATGCGTAGTAACGGTGGAGCATTAATAACACATCACATTTATGGTTACATTTATGATTTGTATATTCATGTGTAATATTGTGAGAATGAATATGTTTTTTCTTGGATTTTTTATCTTGTTTCTTTTTCTTTTAAATACGGATAATGAGGCTAATGTGATAATGGGATAATGATTGGCTGTTGGGTTGATTATTTTTTATTAATACAGTGTAGGCTTGATTATGGGCCTGAATATGACAATTATCTTTCTTTCTTTCTCTCTCTCTCTCTATTTTGGCCTTGTTAGAGGTGCTTTTTTTCCCTGTTTCTCATAAAAGAATAATACAGCTTAAAAACACACACGTTTTTGAAACCCTTACTTTAATGAATACAGCAAGTGATTAAGTATCTCCTCCATTAGATCAACACAGACTACAGGAGTGAGTTTGCCCGCTGTCTGGAGCCCTTACTGCTGCTGGGTCAGCGCTGCCTTCCTTCTGTTTGCGGATCTATGAGTGTTGCGACAAGGTGAGGTCATTTACCTGCTGCCAAATATCATTTGAATGTGATCACCCAATGCTCCCTCACTCGGAGGTGTTGTTTCACAATGTGCTTTTCAATGCCGGAGCATTACCGGGGCGTCTTTTGGATCCTTCCAAGAAATCAGAAAGTCTGGGCAGAAAATTTCACACTTGTGAACGATCCAAACTCAAAACCCCCAAATGGTTTTCAAGTACAGATGGTAGACAGCGATGACTGCAGTGAGAGGAAAGGAGGCGCCATGCTGAGTCCCACTATGGCAGCTATTCTGTCTGTCTGTAAGCTCTGCGCACCGACATGTTTACATAACTCACCTTGGAACATGAGGGCTGACAAGGAGGCAGAGGATCCTCTTTTAGAAAAGCTCTTTGACAAAGCCTTCATCGATCCCTTTGAGGATTCTATCAAATCACCAGTGAATACAATCCCTTTTTAAACACCCGTCACTGCTGTTCAGAACAAAAAGTTTTCTGCCTCTTTCTGTGCTTCGAGTCCCCCTCTCCACACACACACACACACACACACACTCCCCTGACCGTTTTTGTTCCACATCAGTGTCTCCCAACTGTTCACAGGTCCATAAGCCCACTCACTAATGCCAACATACTGACAACTCCCTTTTCCAACTTGCTTAGCACCCTGCCAGTGCAAGACGCGAAGTGGGCAGGGATTGGTGGCCGGCCGGCTGGCACTATTTTTATCGTAATTTCACAGAACTCTCCAGGATTCATCTGGAAGTTGGCATGCAGGAGCGGTCGGGCCGCTTTGTTCCAGGCTGCTGATGTCACAACTTTAGCACGGGTACAGTCTTTAATTGGCGTCAGTGATGGGAGGACGGAGGCTGGGTGTGCAGAGGATGACATGTGTGTGGCAGAGAGAGAGGGATACATGTTTTAGACAGGTCCTCTGTTGTATCGGCACAGGGCAAGAAGGCGAGGGTGAGAGCGTACCAGACCCCAGGTAAATGTTTATGTATTTCATTATCTTAAAGTCCTTGCAGTTCATTCTCTTGTACAGAGATGAAGTGCCGTGTGACATTTGCCTTAACTTGCACCTCTAATAAATGTGGCTTTTGTAGTTGGATGTCTTGAATATTTATGGTGAATGTAGTAAAGGTTTTACAGACAGAAGTGGCAGTGCGGGATCAGAGGCAGAGCTGTGCCCCGGCTTTCTACTCCCTTCAGTGAACTTCTGTCGGTGCCATTGACACTATAAGACAACAGTCGTTACACGAGGTGCTTCGCTCCACAATTTATCGCGTTCATTCTATAATTCAGTTCACAGACGGGGGAGGAAATGGGTTTTTCCTCAGCGTATGGTACTTCGGAGTGACACCCACATGGTGTAGCCTGTTACTCAGTGCGACTGAATGTGTTGTTGTGTCTGATACATCCTTAACTGCTGTGAAAGCTCCTTCCCCCACTTGTCAATTGCTTAAGAATGATGCAAACCGGGCAGTGGACGGCCAGCTGGCCGGCCCTATTTTTATCATAATTTCACAGAACAGAACTGAAGTTCTGCAGACATGTTCGCTCATGCAACAGATGCAGCTGTTTTAGTACAGGCAATGCCTTTAATTGGCTGCGCTGGGACACAGCCTGGATGATCTGGGGACAACATTTCACCATGAGAGGGACGAACTCACACCTGGGTTATTATAGAATGGCTTCGGGGCAGTTACGCAGAGCCATGAAACCAGGACTAGAACCCAGAAAAATGTATGCATGTCTATGTGCTGTATGTTGCATTCTCTGTGAAGGTGACGGTGAAAAGATGTGAGTGTTTTGAGAGTGTTGTGATTTACCTCAGCTGCATGAAGCATATCTTCAACTTTTATTTTATAATGAAGATCTCTTTTGAAAGAGGGACCTAGGTAAAGAAATAGAAGTCATCAGATCATCAGAGTTTACAGCTATTTTGTATTTATAGAAAAAATAAGAATTTTGAAAGCAAAGTCAAGATGTTCAAAGGTAATAAGTGAACTGTTCATTTTCATACCCTCTCCTGAACGAAGAGATGGAAATTCCCATTGATATGTGCTTGAGTGAAGTACTTGAGTGCTCCACTGTAGCCGCTCTCAGGCGAGCAGTACAAGTGGCTGTACTGAGAAATTTAATGTGAGACATTAATGTGTGTACCATACGGGAGTCAGTTTCATTGTCTGAGGAAGTTACTATATAACACAAAACAGCAGAAACTATGTAGTGAGTAGGTATAGATATTGATAAGTGGGTTTGATAATCAAAAGCAATAGGATGTTATGGATGTGTCAATTATAGAATTCAAAATATTGAGCCGTTATTTTTTCCCCCTTACATCAGGCACCAGTCCCCTCTCTCCGTGCCCTGCCGCTCCCCATCTCTCAGTGAGATGCCCCTGGGCTCTGTGTTTGGGCGAAGGCCCACCTGTCACCGCAACATCTGCACCAAGGTTCTCCTGGCTGAGGGGAGGGAGACGCCCTTCACCGAACACTGCCGCAACTATGAGAACACCTACAGGGTGAGCGGCGCGTGTGACCGGTGGTGTAGTAGATTTACTGTTGCATTTCTGACATTTACCTGATGCGCCTGAGGCTCATGGGACTGTTGTTAGTTTTGCACGAATTTGGCCCCCAATCAAAGTATTGGACAAATGATCTTTTTGAATTGTTAACAGCAGTGGATGAAATGTTTTAGAGACCACAAAAGTCAGTAGAATTCCTCCCATGGGGATCATGAATGTGAGCACCAAATTTCATGTCAGTTCCTGACATTTGTAAGTCAGTGTAGAAAGTTAATGACACAGGAATAAAGAACCATTGTGGGGGGTTCAAAGGTCAAGACAAGAGTACTGCATTTTACTAGATTATTAGATTTATTAGATTACTATTAAATTACTTTGTTAGTTCTATGTCCATAGTTTTAAATCTCCTGTATGTGGATCATTGGATAAATCAGCTGCACAACCTTTCATGAAGAACTACCTCTGATCCTCAAAGTGAAATGAAAAGACAGCAGCATGACTTCCTCTGGAAACACATCCTCAACAACGAGGTTTTTCACCTTCAGAATACGCTTCACCTGGCATCTCTGCACCCGTCACATCTCTGCTGTCTTAAAGACACCGACACACCTCTTCGGCATCATGTCTCATGTGCTGTGCATGTGCATGTGTGTGTTTATAGACTTTCCAGACAGAGATTCAGAGTTTGAAGGACCAGGTGCAGGAGCTGCACCGAGATCTGACCAAGCACCACTCCATCATCAACACGGAGAAGATGGGAGAGATCCTGGACAGATCGCTGCACATTGACAGCCAGATAGCTGCCCAGTACTCCACTGTGGAAACTATGAGAGTCTTGTTTGAAGAGGTGCGTAAGGTACCTCGATGTTTTGACCTTTAGCGTCTACCTGCCTCTCCCAGGCAGGTCTGACAAAAGAAAGTTCTACGTTTGTCCTCGGTCAGGATCTGTTATTGCAAACGAACAAGCTAGTTTTTAACAATTGTTAGAAGTGTAGACTGCGAGCAATGCAAACAGAAGGAAAAGAAAAGCAGCAAATGTCAAGATATCCCATGAGTGGACTGACTGCAATCCATGTAATATTTTATTTCATGAGAATCACACAGCACCACATTTCCCTCACAGGTCTGGGATGAGACTTTTCAGAGGGTCACTAATGAGCAGGAGATCTATGAAGGTTTGTTTACAACAAAAACGTATATGTGTTGCTCAAACACGTGTTTCTGTCACATCTCGTATGTTGATGTTCTCATTCTTTTAATTCTATTGTTCTTTCTTCACTGATTCTAGCCCAGCTTCATGACCTGATGCAGCTGAAGCAGGAGAACACCTACCTAACCACCATCACCAGACAGATCAGCCCCTACATCCTCTCCATCGCCAAAGTCAAAGAGAGGCTTGAGCCCAGGTGTTGTATTCAGGGGACGTGTTCCTCCCACGCCCGCTGCCACATTGTTTGACTGATGGTAGCGATGAGAAAGAAATGGAAGCTCTTGTTGTCTCCAAAGTAGCTTTGATATGAGGTACACTTGCTTCACAACATGGGGTTGTGAAGCAATCAGAATCAGAATTACTTTAATAATCCCCAGGGGGAAATTGCTTAAAGCGTAGCGTATAGCATTGGGTTGGATAAAGAAAATGACAACAACAAAAATGTTGTATGTCTTGTAAACGAAATTTGAATCGTGGTTTATTCTGCTGGAATAGTTATTTAAATTATTCGAATTTTTTTGTTTTTGTTTTGCAAATGCCATTCATCACTAAACCAAGTCAGTGCAGCCTTTTCACACAGCTGCTTTGTTGCCCAATATTGACCTCATCCAACTAAATCGGTGTAGAATAAGAACAAGACTTATTAAATTTAATGTTTTTATTGTTAACAAGTCCCAAGAAAAGACGTAAACCAACAGTGAATTATTTATTTGTCCTTCTGTAGCTTATTCCTCTGTGCCGTAGAGCCTTGTCTTTGTCCAAAAAATATTAAAAGCACACCAGTGAGCCCAACTATTGCACTGGGTGACATGTTCCTTCATTACCATGAACATGGAGACTGCAGTTTATCATAACTAAGTTCCACAAACACTGTTCTGCTGCAGTAAATACTCAATGGAGCAGCAAATTTGTATTAAATGCAGACAACACGCAGATATAATAGCTTTATAAACAGAAACCGTGGCCCAATGGACTCACTAAAGAAGAACATTGAAGAACTTAATATGTGTGATTTCCTGCAACTAAATAAAGCTAAAACAGAAATATTTATTTTTGGTGTCAAAGAAGAGAGACGTAAAATCAGTGCTCACCTCGAATCCCTGTTTTTATATAATATGAATTCTGACCTAACCCCCAAAAGACACATTAAGGCAAGTACAAAATCTGCCCACTACCACCTTAAAAGAGGGATTCATGTCCGAGCAGGACCTTGAAAAACTTGACTACAGTAACATTGCCTTTGCAGGCCTGTATAAAAAAGCTATTAGACACCAGCAGAGTGCTGCTGCCAGGGCTCTAACCAGGACCATGAAAATGGACCAGATCACACCAGTGCTGAAAGCTGCACTGGCTTCATTTTAAAGCACTTAATGGTCCAGAACCAAAAAACATTTCCACTCTCCTTCAGTCTCACCCTCCAGACCTCTCAGGTCTTCAGGTATTGTTGCCACAGTCAGAGCGAAGCAGCTTTTTGCTTTTATTCTCCTCAGTCTGCCTCCACGTCACAATCCTTTAAATCAGGGCTTAAAACGTTTTTGTTTGCCAGGGCTTTTTAGAAAAATCTATTTAGACACTATTCTGCACTGTAATACTTTTAATTCAATTGTATTAATGTCTTTTCCATATTTTTTAGTCTTTGAATTACCGCAAAAATGTTGCCTTGCCTTAATCTTTGGCTGAAAATAGTTCCAAATAAATGCACTATTTGACACGCTTTTTCAAGATTAACAAAAAAAAGACGAAAAGCAAAAACTTTGTGTTTGGGACCTGTTTGTGAAGTTTAACCTCTTCACTTAGAACAAATGGTGCTGAGTACCACGGACAGAGTCGGCGGTTGGATGGTATTGAGAGCTGAACAGAGATAATCCATTGCTGGTTTTGTTGAATGGAAGATAAATACAGAAAAGCACCAGCTTTGTCCTTTAACAGCACTGACAACTAAAGACTTTTCTATATGTTTTTTCTAGGTTCCAGGAGCCCAAAGAGCACCATGACGACCGCACAGAAACGATGCTGAAAATCTATGAAGACACCACGTTCGCTAAAGACAGTCAAGACAGGTATCGACATATCCTGTGCACCGTGTAGTTTTACTTTTCTAGCCGTAGAAACAAGTGCGTTTAAGAGCCACTACACAGCATAAAAGATTTTGTTGGTTTTGTGGTTTGGGTAATCTACAATGACATATACTAATATAAAATAATTACATGTAGTTGGACTTGACATGGTGATTTAAGGGCTGCGTTTCTCAGTCTCTAGTCTCAGCATATTTTCCTCTGGCTGGACCTTGAAAAAAGGGCTTGTTGTGTTTTACAGAGGGATCCACTTTTCACGGATTTTATGTGTAGAGCTAAGGGAGAGAAAACAGATCATTTAGTATTTTATGTGGTTTAGTGACAGGTCTTGCGTCACCGCTGTCTCATAAGACATGATCGGCTTTATTAATGCCACACCAGGGAAATTAACTGGTTTCAGCACCTCAAGACTTAAAAATAGAGCAAAGAGTAATTGAGTGATGAATAAAAATGATGACCGTGATGATAGCATATGATGTAATTGCGCACATAATTGTAATATAGTCCAGACATGGTTTGAGGAATGAAGAATATGAATATGTAAAAAAATGTAAAAAATTAAAAAATTTGATGGTGTAAGTGGTTGTTGATGGTGACAGATATCATGTATATGGTATTTTAGAAGAAGTAGAATATAACCAGCGTCTTTGCCACCAAAATAGTAACAGTGATGTGTTCATGCGTTGGAGTGTTTTTGAGTGAGGCACCTTATTTATTTTGTCTCGACAGTGACAACCAGACCCGTGTCACAGACCAAGACAGAGACAAGAATAACCGCCCACTGACGCTCGATTCGGGGGAAAGCTCTGTCAAGACCAGTCGTTCGGGCAGGCAGAGGGTTCCCTCAGAGACGTCCGGCCACAGTGAGATGCCTTCATAAAGGCCGTGCCGTTTGATTTGTGTCCCATCCATCTCCCCTCCCCGCTCCTGTGCACCGGCGTGCCTTGATTCAACCATAACAAGCCCGCGATGATATGTGACCTCCTCTGCTGTCCAGATACTGTACATAACATTTTCTCAGCGGTGGGGAAGCTGTCAAGAGCTCCAAGGTGAGCCCTGGGATAGACACTAACTGGACGTATAAACATGGAGGTCAAAGACTCTCTGCTGTCAGAGTCAGACACGGACGGCCGCCTTATTCCACATGGACAAAGATGACAACATTATAAAGAAATGCTTCGGCGCCATGGACTGATTTAATGAGAAAACAGAGAGAATAAGATTTACTTTCCTGGATTGTCTTTTTGCTGCTTTGTCTGTGCTTTGGCTGTTAAAATGATAAGTATGCTGAGAGTGTGAATTATCGCTTTGTCTTTTTTTTTTTTTTTTTTCTACTGTGTGTGTGAAATTTCTTCACACAGTATCCATTCTTTACATAAAACATGTTTTTTTTTGGACACTGGAGGCTGATGATGGATGACTGCCCGGGTGCGATTCCCCAGAAGACTGTTGAACCGGTGTGACAGCACAGATGGAACATAGCAAATGCAATGATGTGTGTGTCATTCTGGTTGACAGCGTAGGTCACATGTTGATGTGTGTCATGTGTGGCATCTCATGCGTCAGTCTCCTCCAAAATGAGGAAGTCTTTTCCAGAATGGTGTCTGCAGTGCAGGGTTCTCTCCCCCCCCCACCCCCTGTGCAGTTTTCACATCTACATGCAAAAAGTGGAGAAGCTAAATTACAGAGGTGTGTGAATACAACTGTCCTTGCCTTAACCCTGATCTCCTGCTAGTTTCTTAGACTCTACACTCATTCCCAATATCCCAGCCAGCCGAGGTACTGTGTGCTGCTGGAGTAAATATATTCCTCTTGGTTTGTCTCTTGACTTCATCGCACACAAGTGTCAGCAGCATGCTTTCAGGCGTTTGCCCTGCAGGAAATCAGCAGGTAACTTTGCTTCTCACTTACTTCCCGTCTCCTCCTTTTCACCCTTTCTATCTTTCATAATTAATCACATTGGTATTTTCAAAGGATGCCACGATAAAATCGACATGAGTTGGAACATAACCGCTGCAAAATGCAGGGGAATCTAAAGGAGGTGACATACACCACCAAGAACATTTGAATTTGAAATGATTTCAGGTTGCCGTCTCTAAAGGCTTTTTTTATTTATTTATTTTTTCTTGAAGGACTTTTTGCCAAGGAAAACAGCATTAGCGAGCACCACGGAGCTTAGTGCACAGAAGTGATTCAAGGTGAAACCTCCCCACCTGCTACCAGCGCAGAGACAGGAGCGGCCCCATTCTCGGCACAGGTAAGGATGATAATGAGGAGTGAGACTGATGGCTTCGGCACTCAGAAGGAGAAGGTTATTTACATTGCACAACTAGAGCTAAAGTGGGTTTGTTCAGAACCACCGCTTCAGAGGAAATATTGGGGTCACTCTGGCCTTAAGGAACAGTCCTGCTCTGCAGAGGAGTCAGAGGTGCAGATTCATTAAAAATACATTTGTGACAGCAGAGTAACAAATGGCTGTGCCTCTGCTCTGGTCCTGTACTCCCTCCCCATGGTCATTCATCATCTGTACTCATTGAACTACCAGGCCTGTGTTCACTGTTCATTATTCTCTCTCTCTCTCTCTCTCTGGGAGCTGGGCTCCCTCACCTGCTGCTTAAGGGGTTGGGGGGAGGGGATGGGGGGTGAGGCCCAGAGGTTATTTCACTCCAAGAAAAAAAAACTTTTACAGACGCGTTCACAGCACATTTGCAGGTAAAGTTCACGGAGAGATGGTTCTCGTTTGTTAAACAATTAAGACAGGACACACCTTTGCTCCGTCATCTTTTACAGTAGGTGAGGCTGTGGACACCTACAGAGGATACGCAGAAGGAAGAAGAGTGCCTCTAAGGCTTCATCATACAATTGGAAAAAAAAAAACATTAAAGATAGGATAAAAATGAAAGTTTAATGATCTCCATGGAAAATGTGGGTCACTGAAGAAATAAGAGTATGACAATAACAAGAATACAGTTAGAGCAAATAGTGCCGATTGGAGATAAAACCACACATGGCTGTATAATGAGGGTGAAAATACAGCTAAGTCTTAATTATGCTGCATACGAAACTTCACTTGGCTCCAAAGATTTTACCGACTAAAGACATTTGCAGGTTAATATGTTTTAATAGATTATTATATTTGGCTTATGGATTGTGGCTTTTAAATAAGATGAGAGCACAGAGGAGCGTTACAGAAAGGGGGGATTAACAAGTAATGTGGAACTGAGCGTTCTGTAGAAAAGCCTCCAGTTCCAGAAATCATATCTACCAGAACATCGCTGGTTAATCTGTACAGCAGCTGATGCTCTGAAATGAATATGTGGCATGTAACCCCTGGTCCCAGGACAGCTTTAAAGGAATACCACTCTTGTGTCTGAACAGTAAATATTAAGATACAGCCGGCTAGCTTAGCTCAGCATAAAGACAAATCCACCTATCGGCACCTCTAAAGCTCAAGAATTAACATGTTTGTTTGTTTGTGTTGGTGCTTTTGACTTGACAATCTGTTCTTTACATCGTATTTGTTTTACACTTGCTGCTCTGTGAAGTCAAAAGGTTCCTCAGGTCTCCATCTTCTTCACTGTGATTTGTTTTAATGTGTGTTTGCCGCATGATCTGTGGTTTAAAATCATGTACATGCACATTCCTTCATTTTTAAGACAGTCCAATGAGTTCCTGAATAGTTTTTTGTGAAACACCTTAAACTGTTAAGGTTACCTTGAATGCTTAGATTGTTTTATTTCATTTCTAACATATAAAACCAGTCCCTCCCTTGCCTAATGGCGAGGGAGTTGTCGACCCCCTTCCCTGCTGACTGCTGTGTACTGGAGGATAATTGGAATCAATTTTGATGCCGTTATCGGCGATGACAGATGCACGAGGCCGCGGTGTGAAAAGGTCAAGGGTTGAGGGAGCCCTCCGGAGGGACTCGAGGTGCTGGAGGCATAAAAATGTCGTTCCTGAATCAATTTCACATGCGAATGCTGGTTTAGTCTCTTAGGGGGTTCGTGAGCGTGGCTGTTTCCTGTAGTTTTCTTACTGTTGGGCACTGAGCTGCTCCAGGCAGCAGGTGGAGGGTTAAGTAAGATGCTTAAGATGAATAGACTGTTACACCATCACTGTCTTTACTGAGATCTTCCTGTTTAGGCCAGGGATTATTTCTCCTGTGCACCTAAACCCAATTAGAGACATGTAAGTCAAAGCATGTCAATATTCTTTATCACTCACTGCCCCTGTGCTGTATAATTAACCCAGGAGTCATAGCCAGGGGTTTTCATTTGACCTCAGCAGCTCTCAGGGTCATATTTATTGGCCTACATCTAGGAGTGTGCCAAGGAGAAAATCTTTTTCTTTCTATTTATTTATTCAAAAATATTGTATGTAAGTGTGCATCGATGTTCTCTGATTGTGGGCCTGACAGTCTAGTTTTGAATTGACCAAGAGGCAAAATATTAGAGGAAAACAGCAAGCGTGCAAAATCTCAATGTTATTTGGATCATTGTTTACCGCAGGCACCGCAGCCAGTTGACATATGTGCAGCGGCGTCCTTATATTACAATCAAAGAGGCGTAACGGCTGTTATTTTCAGCGTCGGAGATTTTCTCAGGAATAAACAACAGAGGTTCCTTTAAAATAATCTATTGGCCAATTTGATTTCAGAGATATTGGCCATTTCAAGATGCTGTAAATAATACGTTTCTTATTGTGTTTGAAGTCTGCAGTCCTGAAGGCCGCAGATTCATTCTTTCAAAACCTCTCCAGGGATTGTCACTAATGCAATAACAGAGCTGACAAATTGAGTTCCTTTTATTGCATCGACCGACAATGGCGGCGAGCGAGCGTGTCCTTGACTCGGAGGAATCACAGGTGTGAGCCTGTGAACGTGTCAAACCTGCATGCATGCAAGACTCAGGAGAGGCAGCCCAGCAGCTCCTTATTAATCAACAGCTTGTTGGGCTGCGGGCCATACCTCCCCCCTCCATCTTCTCCTCCTCCCTCTCACCCTCCTTTCTTCTCCGCCTTCACCCCCTCCATCTTTTTGTTTTTGTTTAAACGAGGAGCTCAGTAGAAATTAACCATTAGCATAGGTTACTCATTAACTAAGACCTCGCCCTGATGCTTTCACAAAAGAAACAGGGAGAGAGAAAGAAAGAACGAACTAACAAACAGTATGGAATCATAAGAAAACACACTAACAGCTGTGAATATCTATAACACTTTACTCTTTCACCCAGACAAGACTAAAACATCTTGCCTGGAGTAGAATAATCAAATTCCTTTAAATTTCAATTCTGAAATTTGGTTTAAATTCCTGGCAAATTATGGCAGCAGATAAACTCCTCTGTAATCTGATCTGCAATCAATGTCTGATTCTTTCAGTTTTATGGACGGCTGACGGCTGACGGCCCTACTGGCTGACCTACAATATGGCAAATAACCAACAGACTGAAGGTGTGAATCTGTACGAAGTGGCTCTGGAGCCTCTGGATGCTTCCTGGTTTGGTTGGGAGTTTGGCTGCATTAACTCAACAGAAACTCATGAGAAAGGTGGTATAACTTTGCTTTTGCTTTCCTTTTTTTTTTAGGATGAGAGTCCAACTATATTCATGTTGTTTGTTTACTAAGAAACACTTTGGTGCTTATACTACTTAAGGAAAAATGCCTAATTAACATTTATTTACAGTGACTGACTAAGGCTGCACATCCACATAGATTCCAAATCAGTTTCTTTCATATGTTATGTAATATAGGATTAATTATAGGGGAAATAGTAGTAGTAAAGAAAACCCAAGAACATTTTTATTGATATTATTAATCTATTATTGGAAACATTATTCTCTATATACATTGTTAGTCCACATTGTCCTCATGCACAGCTGATCCGTTATTCCTGACAATTAACTGGACATAATGAATTAGAAGTTTAACGATGTCTCTGTTTCAAGAATCTAAAAAGGAAATTGTTGTGAATTTTTACTTTTATTTTATTAATCATTAGTACAATTCAGTTTTTGATATCCCCCCCCCTTCCTTGAGAACGAGCACACTTGTTGCTATCACAAAAATTTGGATGTGTAACTTTTTATGAGGCTATTTTTAGCGGTAACACTGTTTCTGTGTGTCAGTGCAACGAGGCAGCTTTATAGCGTTTCTGATCCAGATGGACTTCGCATCAAACGGTGGGCTTAACTGCTCGTATTTCCAAAGTAAAAATGACTGGGCTGACTCTGAGGTGCTGCCCACGAAGCTGTTGTGTTACAGGGGGACGTCAGTATGTGCTTAGTGGTATAGATGTGTACAAAATTGCTGCAGCAGTAATAGAGTATCCATTCATGCCTGCCATGTAGTACTATATACAGACAAATTACAAGGCTCTTACCTCAAGGGCTCACAGATCCACAGCCTACACACTCGAGGACAATAGACCATTCATGCTAAGCAGAGTTACTGCCTCGCAATAATGAAAGCCATCAGGGACAAAAACCTTGACTGCAAGTTCATATCCTGCGCGCACTACTTCAGTACTTATGTAATTTATTGAGGAACACTTCTTTTCACCTGGGGTATGGCTGAAATATGAAAATCAGGTATTTTTACATTCCAGGTGCATCCAGGTTTATCATTCTAATTAGTCTTGTTTTATTTGTGGTGTAAGAGGCGGCAGACTGAAACTAAATCTTTCACTTTTATGATGCTTTTTCATCATTTTAACATTTCTGTGTCATTTTAAGTCAAGTGCTGTTGTGCAGGAGTTTTGGCAGGTTTTGGCACTCATTGAAAAGACAGAATGTGGTACGGCTCTGGGAACAGAGGAGGGCAAAAAAAAAAGGTGCGAGTACGGGGGAAAAAAAAGCAGGAAGATAAATGTGTTGTCTGGTTGGATAAATAAAAGCAGAGCAATAAAGAGGTCTGTGAGAGGGGCAGGGTAAACAGAGGTGTGTGACAGACTAAATACGAGAGAAGAATGAAGAGAGAAAAATCTGAAAGCTTCCACAGACAGGGGTGAGAAGTCGGCCTCAAGAAGCTTCATATTACCGCGCACACAGTTGCAAATGTCTTGTAAATCCTCTGTGCATGTGGTTTATCTGTATTATAAAACCTTGTTTCACAAATGTTCTACATCATTGTTCTTTATTTCTATGAAAAACAACTTGCCACATAACATTTCAGAGACAACCTTGAAAAGAAAAAGCCCAACAGCACACAGTCCAAAGTCGGAAAATCCAAATAAAAGGTGACAAATATGACCAGTCGTAAAAAGAACATTTGGAAAAATCAGGACCAACATCAAAGCAGAGCTGCAGTATTTTCATGAACAAATCCAGCACATATTTTTTCTTATAATCTACATTTAGTGAAAACTAGATTTCACTACCAGTCTTTGTATCTCTTAAAGCAATCTAGCCTTGTGCCTGTAAAAATCCATTCTCTCACAGAGCGGGAGTCATTTCGCAACTACAGCTGCCTCTTTCCAGGACGTGTCCACCTTTTCAGGAGGACCCTTGAAGCAAATCAAACAGCACGACGAACCCCCCCCCCCCCCAAAAAGAACACCACGTTAGATGTTAGATATTTAAGAAAAAATAACATTTAATACCGGTAAGAAACTCCAAACACAATGCTGTTGCCTTTCTTCACATCTTTCTCAATCCACAATCGTCTGCGAGCTATAGGTGGACATCATGTGCTACGGCGGTGATTTAGTAAAGTGTTCTCTTAGGCTCACGTGGGAGTGGGACTGGCAATGTTACGGTTTGATCATAAAAACAGTGTGGGGTATTCAGTCAGTGCATTATCCGAATTAGGTATATTGTGAAGGTATGTGAGCAAATAAGGAGCCTCTTGTGATCTGTGTGACTAAAGAGCAGAGTGCTAGTGTGACCAACATAGTTACCACATCTCCGTTCTGTCACGCAGGTCATTGTAATTTCAAAACAGGAACTCAAAACACTTTCTAAAGAGAACAAACTGTGAGAAAAAAAAAACTAAATGATGCAATCCCTCTGTAAAATCAAGCCTGCAGCCGTAGTGTCCTCTTTCCTTTTGTTCCAACCGCTGTCACCATAATGTAATTTGCTCAAAATAAAAACGAAGAGTGCGCACTTTGTTCGGTGTTCAGTGAAGACAGTGCTGCAGCAAGTATTAAGTGGATACATTTCAAGGTTTACAACCTTTCATTTAACATTTCTGTTATGTGTTTGCATGTCATATCTCACATCTATTGCCCCTTGTACAGCAGGAACATGCTATGCAACAGCTATTAGAGGCTAAACAGTCATTATTGAAACAGGTTTAAATTACAAAAGCACATCTATGGCAGCCTAGAGGCCCTTCGCTTACATGACATTAACCATAAGAATGATCATGTTAAAATGGTTTGAAGTGAGAAAACCGCAGATGTTTATGCACAGTGAACAGATTAGTGCTTGATCGGTACAAAATTAAAAAAAAAAAAACAACTCTTTACCGTGAAAAATATTTATGTTTTAGTGTGTTTTCCACAGCTGCAGTGCTTGATATGACCGTGTTCTTAATACTTTGCATAGATCAACATCACAATGGATGGACAAGTGCCCGTGTGTGTGTGTGTGCTGCACTGCCCATTCACTTGCTCACTTATGAGAAGAAAAGCCTGTGACTTCAATTTGGTCACCACATCCATTTCACAGCTCGTATTAGTTGAAAAAGTACAAAAGGCACAAAGTAGCTTCTAAGGCATGATACTCAACATTCATTTCAGTTCTCTTTTTTAAAAAAAAAAACAAAAAAAAAAAAAAACTGTCCACTGCTTTGAGCATTGCTGTACAGTTAAGCAGAGACTGACTGGAAAATAATAATAATTACACACTGCATACGAGGAGAGTGTGATCATTTACAGATCAAGAAACAGACAATGCTCTTAACTCACTTGCAATAAAGTAAACTGACAAAACGTTGCTGATATATCTGTTCAGTTCAACACCTCTCTACTAAAAATAGCAGGTGAAAAACAAAACTAACACAGCACAGAAGTGGTAGAGCAGCGTTTCCTCTCTGTTCATTCAGCAGTGATGTGCCAGCTCAGCGAAAAAAACATTACCACCTTTGAAGAAAATAATTAAATGGGTTTATTCAAACCATATTTCATTCTAAAACCCAAACAGTGCTAATGATTTACCATAACATAAGTATTCAATTTGCTTCCAGTGCTGCAAGCTGCAGCTGACTGACTGAAAGAAACACGGGGGCTGATGTGGAATCGATTGTAAAAATTGCCCCTGAGCACTTGTAGGCCTACTGCTGCATAAAAAGTCAGAGGAAAACACTGCAATGTTCACCGCTCGGTTCTGTCAGTACGTGCGGACTCCTGGTTTGCTGTCCTGGGCCTGGTTGAAGGGGTTCGCCGGGGCGGTCGACTCATCCTGCTGGTCAATGGACTGGTAGGCATCTCTGTTTCGTGTTACTGAGGGGAAACCTGCAGAGACAGGCCAGAAAGTCTTCAACACACACTCAACCCCTGCCATGCAAATGTATTATTCATAATCATATCTGCTAAGAAACACTGCGACTAATCAAGGACGCTGCAATATTCATATTAGAAGTGTTTGGAATTTAAAGGTTCACAATAATTTCCTAGATTAGTTATTTTGACATGAGCATCTGGGCCCCTCTAGATACATTTAGATTACTCTGGAGAAATAGATTGCTCTGTTGGAAACTGTCTTTGTCAACATACAGTAAAGCACACATTACACAAATTACACTGAAAAAAAAAAAAAACCTCAGGAGATCAATAAGGGAGTGGCGCTGAAATCCCCCTCCTTTTACATCCATTACTGGCAGATTAGCTGCTTGTACTGTGGCTAATTTAAAAGAATGTGACCACAGCCACAGAGCGCCATCGAGTTTTTCTTCGAGTCTGAAAAATCTTCAACTTTTTCTCTTCTTTCTCCTGTGAAGCTTCAGGATTTTATGGAGCCGTTTACACCGAAAACCTTTGTGTACAGGTGCATCATAAATCGTGTTAACATGCTTTATAATGAATTCTATGACCATAAACTCCCTATGATGCTCGAAAAACAACTTGGCATGGCATCACTGTGACAAACATGCACATATTAATGCTAATCAAACAAGCCATTTACTTTCATTGCAGAGTTTTATATGCACATATATAATTAATGTATATATTTATATATATATACACAACTTTTCATTATTTAATCTTTAAAAAGCATAAAAATACATCAATATTTCTAAAGACCTGCATCATATTGCCTTCAATGAACCTGTCTCAGTAGGTGCAAGGGTGCATTTCAAATAGTTCACATTCATTTTCCATTATAAGTCAACATTATCTTGACTTTAATTAGGCTGATTTGAGAATGTGCACCATCATGCAGCGCTGCTCGAAATATATGCAAACAGAATACACAAACACAAATTAGGTGTCTGGAGACTAAAACTATGAATAATACATAGATGCAAACTTGCAGCATCATATAAACCCATATAATACAATAGGCACACAGCTACTCAGGCAGGTATGGGAGGGTAATGAGGACTGTTGCAAGTTGGAGTAGACGGATAGAAAGATATACTAATAACTAATATAAATGACTAATACGAGAAAGATGGTCAACAAAACATCAACTAGTTGGAAAAGATACCCTAAAAAAAAGAAATATTTCTTTTTTTGTCCTGCAGCCAGATTTGTTATCTTACTTCCTGTGTGGGAGAGGATGGAAGGGGATGATTGGAGAAGAGAAATGGTAAAAAGGAAGAAGCCGGGAATCAATAGCGGCGGGCTATAAAGGCACTGTCAGCACTATCCGTAGTGCACCGACTGTCCACAGAGGTCTCTAAGTCTGAGAGGTCAAAGGTCAGCAGAGAGAAAAGGGGAGAAGACAAGAGATGAGGAGATACGGGACAAAAACGGTCAAATCACAACAGGAAAAACCAAAGACAACACTGAGAAATAAAACATCAAACAGACTGCGAGGTTAGAAATGACGACATGCAGGAAAAGAACAGAGAAATTTGGGTTTTGACAGGTTCTTACACATGAGGATGACATACAGACTACATGACCACATTCCAGCAACAATGCAATTAACATTTCGTTAGGCCGGCCTTCCCTTAGTTACTGTTGCTATGCATAATGAGCTTTACATCTAACCACAGGTCACATATTCTTGCATGCACTGATAGATTTTGCTAATTTTGAGTGGTAAAATCTAAGTCAAATTAATTTTCCAGCGATAGCTAGCTAGCTGATTCTCAGTGAAAGTGTCTCCAGCATAAAACATGCCAAGATGAGAAACCTACAAAAGGGTCCTAAATATGCATTGGATGCATACTTGGATGCTAAACCAGTGTAATTATGTTCACATATACATATATATAAAAATAAATAGTGAACGCAGGACAGGACTAACATCTAACTAATCATAATGCAGATCCCACACGGCGGAGGGATACTACAATGTGGTTGTGCTAGTCGAGAACCCATCTGTAACCCAAAATCAACACTACCAGCATATGATCAAAATGTAGGGATCCTTGTATGCCTAAATCAACAGTTCCCTCATATGCACCTGATTGCCTGGTTCTCAGCGTGCTTCGTACAGCAGGGAACCATGTTAACGCCAGCTACGCAATCAGACAGCAATTAAAACACACATTGTCTCAAACTAACATCAGCTTCATTCATCAGTCACTACGCAGCCAATCACAGTCTAATGGATGTACCTGCTGCGTGTATGTGCCGTCAAAAAGGTAAACCACAGCGAGAACAGACTCATCAATATTCAACAAACCTCCAAACTGAGAAAATGAGATGCGTTTTGGTCGCAATGCAGGAGAAATTTCATTACTTTTACCAGTGTGTAGTTTTTTTTAACCAGTAGAGTTACATTATACCTCCCATCCAAATACACCCATGTTTGGTTAATCCCTACAGATGAAGCTGTGTATAACATTTTCAAGAATTTAAGAGTCCAGCAGACGTCACAGCTCAGTGGGATCACTGATGGAAAAGCTCTCAAAAGTTGAGAGTTCAAGTCCAAAAAAAAAAAAAAATCAATGACTACACACATTTAATCAAAGAACACATCGCGAGTATCTCCTGACCAGTCAATGGAAGAAGTGTACTTAACATTTGTTTGCCCACAAGGAGAGAGCTGCATACTCAGTGGTCTGTAACATCACTAAATCTTTATTCCTGTGCACAAACATGCTGCTCTAGATCCCACATAGATCGGTTTCTTTCGCATCAGTCTTGTGCTGTTTTTCTATCGTGGCAGATCATAAGCCTGCGTGGCTCTAATGTGTTCCTCCATGCAGTGTGGCCAGGGTGACACACAAATGTTACCAACAACTCTTGGAGGAACGATTTCCTCGCCTGGCCGAAGCGCAGCTCAGATATTTTTTGCTGCATTTGAAGTGTCTTGTGACTGTAACTAATGAGTTTGACTGTGGAATCGTCTGCCAGCGGTTTAGCACAGAGTCTCCCCAGTTTGTGCTGCACTTGGACAGGCCTTTCATGACAAGCAGCACCACGTAGGGAAGATCTGAAAAGCGCCCCTGGACACATGCATCAGCACCTCCGGCTTTTGGTCGTAACCAGGACGAGGGATCATCGTCATTTGTGGGGGAGCAGAAAACCTCAGATATTTTAGATAATTTCTCACTGGTTCTGAAATTATTCTTACACCAGAACGTGTGCTGTACTTGCTCAAAGGAGCCCTGTTCTGTTACTGTATCCTGGAGGTTGTGCTTTTCCAAACTCTGGAACAAGTAGCTTCTGCATGTACGGCTGGCCCCTACACTGCCTGTTTTTAAAAACACATTTATCCCTTAGTCTTCATTTCATCTTGTCCTTCAGTCTTTTAAACCGTTTCACTTATTGTGCTTCCACTGGGTTGTCTTTTGCTACACAGCACTTTGGGTCAACTTGTTGCATCATTTAAAAGTGTTTTATAAATGAAGCTGGATTGGATTGCACTGTTATGTGAGTTATTTTTTCTGTGCCGTCATCTTCCAAAAAGGGAATAGGATCATACTTCATCAGTTGATTTTCTAAGTATAAATTGCAGTATCTTTTGAAAGCTAAAAGTCTTCATCAGGGCTCAACATCTGTGCAGTACCAACCCCTCTTCACAACCAGCCCCACAGTGACATAATGATCCCTTCCTCTGCTGCTGCTGCTGCTGCTGTTGCTTACTTAGTTACTTACCAAAGTTAACGTTGTAGTCTCCTCCACGTTCGCGGTACATCTGATAGACGAAGAAGCAGGACACGGGTTTGAGCAGCAGGCTGAGGATGGCCATGCCTGCGCTGAAGCGAAACACGTCCCTTCCCCTTTCTAATGCCAAGTCATTCAGCGGGTAATAGATCCCAAAGTGGATAATGTCGGTCAATACTGTCAAGACCATCCCCATCAGAAACTGCAGTAGATGGACAAAAGAGAGAGAAAGATGTCTTAATGGACTCAGATGGAGTGTCAGGCTTTTCAACTTACTGTACATGTCAGTATGGAAGGTGCTTTCAGGCTCCCCAGCACCAACACATCTCTGTAATTATGCCGTGGGGAGGGATTGCTTGCCACATACTGCGTGTGAAAATAAAGTAATTCCAGTTCTGAATAAAGAGCTTTCTGAGGTGAAATGAAAGTGAAAAAAAAGAATCTACCCACATTCACACCGGACAAAGTGGTGCCAGGAAATGAGAATGAAATATGCGAGCGGTGCCGAGAAAAATAAGACAGTGAATTTAGAAATGTCTGTAGCCTTTATCGTCTCAGACAGTCAGATCAATATTTTGGGATGAGAAAATTATTCTGGACAAGCAAGAAACGAACGAAACGCGAGTTAGATATGTGATGAGTCGACGAGCGAGTTAATAATAAAGAAAAATCATGCAGGAGGCCACAAAGCATGTGACTGAGTGAGTGAGTGACTGACTGACTGACTGTCTTTAAAGTGGGTCGCCTAACGTGTTTACTTCCCTGCAAATAAAAGACTGAATCCATTACTGTCAAAAGTGTCATTGAAAGAGATGCTTAAGTTTCTTTTGTTTTTTCTTTTTATTTATTCTCTTTGACCCTCAGCTGTGGTGTATTTTATTGTTCGGCATGTAACACACCTTCACAGCCAGGCTTTGACTGCGGCAGACTTCAGATAGACGGCTAAATTCATCTGTTGCACAAAGCAGTCTGGTTCTTGACCATCTTGACCAGGACTAGTTTGCAATGAATTCCAGTTAAATGAATTAATTAACTAAAAAAAAAGCATGGCTGACCGAGCAACTGCATCACACCGCTCAGCCCCAGCCACTCCCTGAACCCTCTGGAAGAATTCAATAATCACATGGACCTTTTACTGGAAGATTGGAGAGGCAGTGGTTTCCTAATGTGACTGGGTAGTCAGACTCAGGATAGTTCACTGGTCCGACGGTTACTGCACTCTGAACACTCGCTCTATGATATTGTTAAAAAAGCCACAAATTATGAGGCGTGCTTTCATCTCATCTGGTGCCTCTGGTCAGCAGGAGTCATGCTGCAGAGTTTGGGCACAGTGGGAACGTTTTTACACTTAGTTGCTATTTTTGTGAGGCCATTTGATTTGCATTAGATTAATCTAATAGCAAACGCTACAGACCAGTCTAAAACCAGTCCCCCAGTGCTGTAAACTGACGAAAGCCACTCTGGCTACTGTATCTGTTGAACTAAGGGGGATGCCAGCTTTCTCAAAGGGATGCTCACAGACTGTCCTAGATTCCACAGACAAATAGGTTAGCACGGATACGCATTGCTGTAACTATAGTTAGACTCCTGGACGTGTGTCACATGATGTTAAGACTGCAGCCTGCGTGAAGGAATCAAGCCGAGGACTCACCATGAGCACAGCATCAATAGAGTCCCTCTGTGCAATGGCCCAGACCCCGACAGCTAAAACGCTGAAGTTCCCCCAAGCAAAGGAGGTGGGCAGCCACGCCATGCAGCCCCTGCAGCAGACACACAATTCATACGAGACAGAGTGTGACACACGTTTCAAAAACTGTGTTTGGTTTCACAAGTGTGGGACGTGGAGGTTAAAGAGTCGGCCTGAATCAAGTGTGTGTGTGTGTGTGTGTGTGTGTGTGTGTGTGTGTGTGTATGTGTGTGTGTGTGTGTCAGAAGAGGAGAGAAATTCCTCAGGTTTGTGAAGAAAAAAAAAGCCTTGTGCTTGCACTCACCATATCGTAAGCAGCCAGTGCACCATTACTATGGCCTGTGATAGAGGAGAAAGAACAAGGGTTAAACAGAATTATAGGAAAGTTACAGACTTTCTAAATGCTAGGACAGTTCAGTCTACGGCTGGAACAACTAGTCGAGTGACAGAAAAGTAATCACCAATCACCATCGATTGATAATTTATAAATGAAAAACTTCAAATATCCAGTGGCTCCGGCTTCTTCTCAATGAGGTTTTCTTGTTTTTCTCAGTTTTACATCATCACAAACTGAATCTTTTTAGAAAGTTGGTTGAATGAATAAGGACATGTGAAGGTGAGACCTTGGGTTCACATTTTATAGATCAAACGGTTAATCAATTGATTTTAAAATATAATGAATAGCTGAATTGATACTGAAAATAACCATGAGATGCAGCCCTGGTTGGATCTATGACAGCTCACAAACATCAAAGCCGGAGATGACAGGACTAAATTTGAATGTGATCAATATGCATCTGCCATAAAATGTGAAGCTGCATCAGGATGAACGATTTCACGGCTCCGCAGATTTAACTGGTCTGAAAATTTTTCAACCAAAACTTAAGAATCAGAAAAATTCCCCTCTTTCCCCAGAAAAGTCACAGTGTGAGTTCTCGTTTTGACACATTTACGTATTTTCTTCCCTGATTTTTCACGTCACATGTTGGAGTCAAAGTTTCTAAGTTCTGATTAAGAGCTATTCAAGTTTTAAAAATTTAATAAACATCTCAAAGGCATAATTGAACCTAACCCCCCCTTTGAAGGTTTTAACATAACAAGCGGGCATCAGTTCACAGCTGTATGTTCCTTACTGAAAAGCCAAAACCTCTGGTAGAATTTACTGCCAACGTCTCTAAAGTGGAGACAAGTGGAGAAATCAGAGATGACTGATAAGACATTATTGAGTTCATGTGATTCAGTTCCTTTTAAATTACTGGCAAATTCACTGTACATCAGTTTTTGTTCATCTTTGCCAAAGCTGTGCCCAAATGTATCTCAATACCTCATAAAATGCGCAGATTCATCACCATGTTTGTGCTTCTAACATCCAGTAATCTTATTTACTCTGTCCATACGCCATCACTGAAACTGAACACTTGTGTGGTTGTCTAAGATCTTAAAAGCACTTTGACACATTTTTGGAGACTTTATCTCCTAAATAACTTGACTTTTCTTCTACCACTTAATAAAAAAACACTAACAACATGTTTGACTGGGTAACTATGATCTGTGCCTTAATTAGAGGCAGGTAGTTGCCACACAGAGGGATCACCAATGAAAATTGTGCAACAAAGTTGACATCATCACACCATTTAACACCAGGCTTTGTTGAACACTGCACACACACACACACACACAGGCCACCACACACACGTTCAACAAGGCAATCAAGTAATTGATCTCACCTTTAGGTTTATGGCAGGGATTTCCATCCTGTTTAGGGTCACAGCAGCTCTACTACTTGTTGAGGGGCTACATGAAAGAAAACGGCAGCTCCTCTCTTAGACAAACTTCTCTGCAGAACTCCTCCTTCTCTCGGCTCAGCCTGCAAACATGAACCATGTGACAGCAGCCTGACTGCTTCCCATGTGACCTGCACCCGGCTCACCCCTCCTTCCACACACACACCCCCCTCCCTCCCTCCCTCCTTCCCTTTAGTGTCTCAGAGAGAACAAACCACAACACCAGCATCAACAGTTTTTTTTCCTTTTTATTTGCTGCCCTCAGTGAGTGTGGTGTCTCTGCAGTGAATGATGGGGAATGAAGTGTGTCTGTTTGAACATTAAAAAAAAACGGACTGCTCAGTTCCTCAGAAAAGATGAGATAGAATAAATTTACGATGATTAGTCGTGGACATTTATAATTGAGCTAAACAGTCGGCTAAACAGATCAGCATGACACGCAACACATCACATGTCAGCAGCAGTGTGATGAATTTGAAAAGGCTTTATTGTGACTGATGGAGGCTTTTGATAGGAGCACCTATATTTTTGTAATTTCTGTGTGTGTTACCTTTCTAACTCACTCTGTGTACTATCTGCTCACCTGTACAATATCTTACTTATCTGGGCAATATCAGACTATCAGACTGTTGAATGTATTGGCACGTCACATTGCTTATCTGGCTGTTCCATTTCAAAAACAGATATAGTGTGAACATATTTGTTCTCATATTCTGTGTGTATATTTTTGTATTTTATAATTTTTTCATGTTAAAGCACCAAATCACAGTTTTTGTAATGTGACAACTAACTTGGCAATAAACCTGATTCTAATTTAAATTCATTCAGCCAAACAGTCATCTTTCATTATGATATTGGCAAGTTCATAAAAATGGCCTTGAACTTCTTCATGTGTAATATCAATAGATATATTTGAAATTGGTAAGCGTGAAGGACAATTAACCTTTTAAGATTTTAAATGAAGATATGATTACTACTGCTGTTTTTAGCGCCAGCAGCCCTGTGAGGTCGACAGCGGTGCTTTGAGTTAAGTGCTAACATGCTCACAATGAGGAAGTGGTGACACAGTGGATGTGTAGCAGACATGTTTACCATCTTAGTTTAGCATGCTGGCAGTTGTTTGAGCCTTTTTTTTTATTATCACAGATTCAGAGAATTGTAGCCTCATATTTTTGCTTTGGTGTTCTGCACATCCAACTTGCAGTTATTGAAACAGAGATACAACATTTCCTGGGAGCGTCCTTTGTTCTCAGCTCAATATCCTCTTATTATGACATTATGTTCTCAGCAATGTTTGCTGTGGCTTTTCCTGGATCACTATTTTGAAAGTCACCCATCAGAAAGTCAGAGAAACAAATCTCAGTGTAGCTGGCCTGACTGTCTACCGAGATGGACAACTGCATCTTCAAGTGAAGCGAACTTGTATCGAACATGTTTATCTTGCTCTGATTATCACGTAAAATAAAATGCAGAAGAAAGAAGAAGAACAGTTTGAATTACAGTGAAAAGATCATACTCAAAGTATGAATGAAGAATAATTCTTAATTGATAATTAAATATATATTTCTTAAATATTTGTATATGTTTTAAATCACTATGAAGGCAGGTGTTAAATGTGTGTTATATTCAGGGCATGTAGAGCTGGGCAACATAGGACACCTGTGAACATGAGGATGACCCCATGACAAGGACTGAAACCCACGTAAGCAGCAACCAGAAGAGAGTGGTGTCGTCCTAACTGTTCACTAAATATGTGTGATAGGGAAGATTGATAATTCTCATTCAAGTCAAGGTTGTAACCAAGACAATCAGTCATCGAGGTTAGTTTAGGTCAGGGTTGGTAACACGTACAGAATGGCATGGGCTGACTCAGATTCACATTGATCAAATTAAATTAAATCAAATTAGAATTAATGTCAGATTGAAGCTCTGCAGTTATGGTGCACTTTGTCAGCTTGTTTGTGGCATTTGGAGACGTAATTAGATTTTTGCCCATCTGTCCTTTTCAATACATCGTTCCACATAAAGATACTGTATCTATTTTTACAGCTACTGACCAATTGACCATGAAATTTAGTATGGATTCACGATTCCCAGAGGCTGCCGTCTATTGATATCCAGTGACCCTGCGTCCTGATTTGTTGTCCCATTTTTTGTTTTACCTTTAACAGTCAGTGTGCTCCTAAGGACAAATAAAGCGAGATCTTGTCTTTTACTGTCTTGTTGTGACACACATTTGCTGCCGTACACTCACAAGTGGAACAAAGGGATGCCAGTCAAAGAATAAGTCCAATTTATTGCCACGTGGATCTAATTTTCTGAGTTTTGGCCATTAACTCTATTGGTTAGGACAACATTTCACTCACTGAAGAAGATGCTGAGATCTGAGAACATGGCGACATCCCAACAATGACAGACAATCAGACTGATGTCAGCAACTACTGTGCGAGTCCAATGCAAAACATTTCGGATAGTGATACACATCAATACAGAAAATACTCCAGCTCACAATGAAATACTTCATTTAAAACACCCGTATTCCTCCATCTTCCTCTCACCTGTCAATCATTTTCTTCGCCCATTCCCACCTAATCATACTCTCACTTGTTACTACGCGACTGAAGTCCCACCCTTAGGTCGCATGTCACTTACCATGAGTTTAAAAGCTCTGGAAAAAGCTAGTAAGTGGACCTTGGACTATTTCTATTGACAAGAATAAAGTTGCATCCATAAAAAAACATATGCTACAAATAAACATATGTACTTTTTACTTTAAGCTCTTCATCTCTCACTTCTCCAAATGCACAAAACCACGAAGCGTTCACATTTGCCCTCTTCGCCGCTGCTCTTCCTGAAATGACATTTAACCCTTGAACTCACTGTTAAGTCGCTGCGGACTAGGGCACCCTTAAAATGCAAATGTAAGGCGCCTTCTTGGTGATTTTTATTCATTCATTCATTTAGTTCGCACTTCTGTCCTCTTCTACCTTCACAGAGATGATCTATTATGTGCTTCAAGCGTGGCAGATGGCGCCAGCAGGCCCATATCCAGTGTGAACCCTGACCTCCCGCTCACCTTTGACACGGAGCTCCAGATTTTTCTCTCTGATTGAAGATTTTATGCTCTCAAACACTTCAGAGCAAAATGTAGCCATCCTAATGTGCTGTGTCGTACGCGTTTGTGTGTATGTGAGTGTCAAAATGAGACTGCAGTGTGACAAATGTGAGATGTTGATGATTTAATTTGAGCTGTTATGTTTTGAACCATCAAAGGAAAAAACAATTTTTGGAGCAACTAATGTAATTGCCAATAAATTATCCCTTTTACAGCCTAACCGGCTGTGACAGACTTGACAAGTGAATGACGGAGTGCATAAATGACGCTGGAGCACAGATTGTGTTTAAGAGTCATCCTCCACACCACACGGTTATATTTAACTATTTTCAATAGTCCTCATCAAATGATTTATGGTCTGCTTTATTGTCTCTGAAGCTGTTCAGAGGCTGCAGAATTTCCTGCAGCTCTCTTTCCTCGTATGTAAATTGCTCTCACCGCTGTACCTGTGTCCTTTTGAGAGTGCTCTGATCTTGAAAAGTTGGGTTTAGATAGCAACTTTGGTCATTCATTACTTGAAGAAAACCTTAAGAGAGGCAGAAGTGGCCTTTGTGGCGCTGGTGATGTGAAGCTGCAGCTCTGCCGGGATGTGGCTGTGTGTAATCTATCACTTGGCTGGCTGTTGGCCAGGTTTCAACAGGGCACTCCACCACAGCACTCTGTCAGAGGTATTTATTAAAAATACATCACTGCTGCTTTTATTCTGCGGCCGTAAATCAGGATGGCACAATCACAGTCCGAGACCGAGCTGGTGGTTAGGAAAGAAATATGAGTCTTTCTTTCTCCATCTGATCAAATATTGATACTGCTAGATTTTCAGAGGCCTTGTGTCTCCGGATCAGAGATGCCCTGAATGTTATTGCTTGTACTTGCTCTAATGTGTCGTAAGCTTCGCGTTAAAAGGTTTTGCCGCAGTTCAGGGCAGTTGGGAGATAATGAGCTTCAAAGATTGCAGCGTTCACTTTATCACACGGAGACAGAGATGGGTTTTTTTTTTTTTTTTTACCAGCTCAAAAATCCTTCTTTCCAAGAAAAGATTATGTGTTTAATAGCCTCAATTGACAAAATCAGAATTGAGAAAATGTCACATAAAACAGTGTCGTGATTTTTATCCTCATGAAGCGTCTCTCATTCTCAAAACCTAAACCAAATTCTTAAAAATTAAGGAAGGAAACCATCAAACCTCTCGCTCCTCTTCACAACATCCTGCTGCTCAGTTACCTCCAGCCAGTGCTGTGATTGTTGTTAGGTATTTCCATCATATGTGCTTTTTACTCCACTACATGCTTTGACAGCTATAGTAACTTTTCAGGTTCAGATTTGACATAAAAACACATGAGAAAAAAATAATAAAACAGTGTGTATAAGTCGTTCTCTCCCCAGTCGTAAAATCATCCAGTGTATTTCACAACAAAAGTGAGAATCAGAAAAATATCCCCAAACTAATAAAAATGTGTGTAGCAGAACTTTGTATTTTCTTCTTTCCCAAACTCAAATTTATCAGCTCACGACTTCCACTTTTCTCTGAATACTGAACTACTGAATACCACCACTGCTGTGGCCTCACAGCACTTGTGGATCTGAGATACTACAGGCTGAGATACTGCAGCTCAAACGAGACACAGGGACACAGTGAGAAATTTGTTTTGGCCAAATCTTGCACAAGATCTGTTCAATCCAACATCAAAGCAGCGACTTCAGACTTCAGACTTCACACTGACGGACATCATGTTGGCTTTTTCCACATCAGCTTGCAAAAGGGACAATATAAAGCTACAGATTTCCTCCTGTTATACAAAACCATGAGTTGTCTGTGTATGTAATCTATATGTAAACTAGAAAAATTCTAGATATTTATTTTGAGTCTTATGGCACAATAATATTTGTGAAAGTTACTGTATTAAGGCGTCTTAGTAGTAGCTTAAAGTAGCTTAAAAAAACAAACACGATAATGCCTGATATTGGTGAAGGTCAATGTCGCAAATATTGGCACAAAAATATTTATCCTAGTAAGTGTTTAATCATGAAAACAAAAAAGACAGAAAAACACAACAGATAGACAAACGTGTTTAAGTACAGTATAAATAAAACATACATTAAGACATGTAAAAGGACGATCAAACGAGCATTTTGTTTATCTTTCTACCGTTAAGTACATTTGAAGAGAAGTGGTGTCAGTTTGACAAAACGTTGTTGGCAATTCAAACACATTCATATTTACAATACAGAACAGGAGACTGGGTTCAAATAGCATCTACAAATAATTTTTAGAAGCAAAATGTAGCAGAGAACTCACACAGGAATCGTATCGAAGTAATTCTGGTATAGTTTCTGTGAGTGACGGCTTACTTGACTGATCTTGAAGCAGTAAAAACCCCCGATCTGCGACTCAAAGTACATTACTTCGACACTAAAACTTATTTGAAAACATCATTTGACTCAGAACAATAGGACAGACAGTTAGATGCAGGAAAAACTTTTGAAAGAAGGTTTTCCAAAACCAACAGGAGCCATAGTTGTGATGAATATTAACACACAAACCATGAGATGTTAACAGATTTCGCTCGGCGACGTGACGCCAGCCAAGTGAATCTTTCATACAAATTTACTGAAAGAAATAAAGAACATATTTTTCTAAAATAAATGGTCATTGTGGACTGTGTTTGTTTTGAAAAGCCCCTCTTTATATTTTCTTTTAAAAACATGTACATACGCTTGTGTTGTGATGCTGGAGTGACCAAAACTGAATTAAGACTGATGAATGGATTTTAACTGAACCAAAAGAGTGCTTTAAGATGGCGATGTGCCAGATTAGAAGGTGTGGCTTATCCCACAATGCAACATTCAAACAAGATATCCAGTTAAGTCACCTGTTATTTCGCTTTACCTGACCACATGTGCATTGTGGGATCAATGTGAAAAACCAGCAAGCCGTCACCTTTAAGCACTTGGTCTGTTAGCAGTGTCATGTGATGTCTTGGCTGAACTGTCTACTCTGTAATGGGATCATCTTTCCTGTTCCTCCTCCTTCCAGCTACTCCATCTTGCCCTCTGCCTCCTCTTCCTCAGATAGTGATAAAGCCTCCTTGGTCACTGCTGACTGACTCTGGTACCACGCAACGACCCCTCCTCCTGGTCACACGCCGCTTCCGGTGGAATTTAGCGTAACAGCGAAACCCTGAAAGATCAGGAATAGACGATAGGATGTGTAGTGAATAAATTAGATGGAATGCAAGTCTTTACATGCACGAGAGCGACAGTTTTATAATAGAATCACATGAACAGTGACATCTGCAGTGCTGTCGAGGCTAACAATGGAAAAATCAGCATTATGAAAGAAATCATGTAACACAAAACCCATCTGAAGTTTTTGACCCCTTTTTACATTTTAATGAAAACTGACCCTGGAGCACATAGACAATCAAATCAAATCAAATCAAATCAAATCAAATCAAATGACCATTTCTAAGCTCAAAATAATCAAACAAATTTATCAAGACTTGGACATTTAGTATTTACCACCATGTCACTAATTTTGGACCCCTATAAATCTCACATCAGTGAATCTTAAAAACTTAATTATAAACAATGAGACTTGGTGAAATTGACATGAAAAGACAACCTGCTGCTGTAGACTATTAAATAGATGCTAAAAGTGCCACCAAGTGGCGTATTGGTTTAAAGCAAAAGTTTGATATTTAAAGCAAAAGTTTGATATTTTGGGATTATTATGGGAATATATCCTATCGTCACTGTGTGAGAGTGAAATGATAAGATTGAGAAGACTCTCACGTCTGTACGGTTATTTGGAATCGGGAGCTTAGTTTAGCATAAAGACTGGAAACAGGGGGAAGCAGCTAGCCTGGCTCTGTCTAAAGGTAATAAAATCCACCTAGCAGCACCTCTAAAGCTGGCTAATTCACACATTAAATGGGGACTAGTAACTTCTTGGAGTCGCTGGTTAACTGCCTAGACTGTACAAGAAGAAGTGGACAAAGACACAGTGAGGTCACCTGTTGGTTTGGTTTGTAGCCTCAAGTTTGACATTTTGGCCGTCGTAATCTTTGTTTTGGAACTAAAAGTGATGTTCAGTCTGTAAAGACCCTCATGTCTGATTAGTACGGATATGTTTAGGCAAGACTGACCTCTGATTGGTTAGTCACACGGTAGTCCTGCCCTAGAGCATAGCCTGCTTTATCGTCTATCTTATTCTAAATGGGACCATAATTTACTAAATGAGCTTCATTCTGTGATGTGGAAGAGCTAAAACTAGTGACTCAAACCATTAATCTATTCGGAAAATGGTTCCTGAGGTAATAAATAAATTGAGAAGTAGGGTCATTTTCTCATAGACTTCCACACAATCAGACTTCTTTTTGGAGCCAGCAGAGAAAGAATGCAAGTTTAAGGCATTCCCACATTGACTTCACTTTTCATAGCCGGATGCTACGTCCACTTCTTTTTTACAGTCTATGGTTGCCTGGCAACTGCTATGACCGGTAACTTGCTTCATATGTAGCGGACAGATACGAGAGTGACATCATTCTCCACATCTCTGTCGCTCTCCGCCAGAGAGCGAATAAGCCTATTTCCCAAAATGTCAAACTATTCCTTTAAGCGGTGATCCATTCAGCCTTCTGATAGTCCGCTGTTAAAAATTGCGATACACCACACCATAGTACGGTTTGACCTCCTCACTCACCTTCCTCACACATGCAGTCATCGTAGCATTTGTTGTTGAGGCCTCTGTTCTGAGGTTTGCACTCGTGTTGTCTCAGGTCACAACAAGAGCCTTTAACAGAACAAGCACATTACATTCAACAACCAAAGTCAGTGCCTCTTTGATATCTCCGTGTAGATCATTCAAATGAAACACTGAAAAACAAAACGATTCAAAGTTGTATAAGATTGTATGATTCCAACAAGAAATCACACGTTCCCTGTCATTTTAAAGGCTCCGAAAAACGTGAGTGATGAGCGTGTATCCAAGATGACGAAGTAAGAACAGTTTTGATTGGTTTGAAACTACATGTTCAAGGCCAAACCTAAAGACAATATACAATGTTACAATTAAGTGTCAAGTATGACAACTGAGGGAAAACTAAAGTTGTTGTTGCTATTAAGTAGCTGTTCTTTGTAAGAAAAATATTGTATTGTATTATATTGTATTTTGGAGGGACATGTATGGTGCAGACTGACCTAGGAGACAGTCCAAGTGGTGGTCACATGGCTCGATGGCGTCAGCATCTACGGTCACGTTTCCACTGCTGAGGTTCTTACTTCGCTTCTTGTCTGCAGGAAAAAGAAATAAACAGTTCGATGTTTACGGCATCTGATCAGTTCGCAGCCTCAACCAGCCAATATCGATTGATATGTTTTCTGGTGAAGCCATTTGCACAAGGCCACAGAGAAAATCTCAGCTCAGGTTAGGTACTGGTTAGAAAGTAAAACATATCTAATGTTTAATACATGGTAGGGAGCAATGAGATCGATATGTTTCCTAACCGAAAAGTCATGCTGGTCATCCTGTTTTTTGGACAGTTCAGGGGTAACTGGGTATTTAGCTTCATAGAAAAGTGACATTACGTTGCAACTACAAAGCCTAATGAGTTTAAATACTCACAGCTGCACTTAAAGTAGTTTAGATATTCAGTGTCTGTGTTTGGTGTATATGACGTATCAATAATGTTCTGTTGGTCGCCCCTTTGGTCCAGACTGAAATATCTCACCAACTGTTGGATGGATTGCCACGTAATCCAATAAAGATATTTAAGGTCCCTTCAGGATGAATCTCATCAATCTTCCAGCGCTACCAGCAAGAATAAGAACAGACGTTCCTCGTGCCCAGACCAAGATGAATCCTAATGATCACCTGACTTTTCATCTAGAACCGCCATACGTTTTTTTTCACCCACAAGAATGACTCGTTGCGAACTTTGATCCCCTGATGTTTCATTTGGTGCCATCGTCAGGTCTAATGTGTCCAGTATTTTGTTTTATGACCGGACAGCTGCAAAACTAAACACCAAAGCTGCACTTGAGCATACGAACATGCTAAACTAAGATGGTGAACATGTCAAAGATTACATCTGCTAAACACAACCATACATTGTCATTGTGGGTCTGTTAGCATGTTGATGATGAGCATTTAGCTCAAAGCACCACTGTGCCTCCGACATACCTGCACCTAGCATGGCTGTGGACTTTTAGTCATGTTATTTTACTTAAAATGATAATTATCTGATATAAAAATGACTTGAATCCGATAGGGATCATTTCCACCAAAACTGTTTTCACATCACAGCCTGACACACACACACGTTCACGATCACAGCTAATTACAAACCTTTCTTCTGGGAGGACGGCCAGGTATCCACAGGTTTCATGTCCTCATAGTCTGTCCAATCAAAGAGCGCCATGTCCAGCGTTGGCATCACCTCTCCTTGTCCTTTTCCTCTGCCAGACCTCTGAAAAAGGAAATGTAATTTGAGATAACATTTTATAACTACTACCAGTGGCTTAACTCATTTTCGGTGCAAGAAATCCACACAGGACGGCTCAAACATGCTGATATGCAGATCTGCAAACAGCTAATCCCATCTTCAGCTCCTTTCAGCATGCTGTGTAAATTCTCCCTCCCTGGTAATATTTGTGATTTCTCCTTTATTTATGTATTCAAACACAATTGTGATCAGAATATGAAGAAATGTATTAAAAACTAATCCTAAATTAGACGCAATCCAGCATATGAGCGACTGCAGAGAATACATTGGAGAGATCAATTGTGTCTCCTCAGATGAATGCTCAGTTACTGTTGTTACATCAGAGAGGCGGTAGATGACTCCGCTTTGATTTGTTGACCGTGCGTTCTTTCAGTATCGCAGGTAAAACACAGTCGGGGTGTTCTTAATGAAACACATCAGGCAGCGGTAATGTCTCATTGATTCATAAAATGCCCTCACAGAGACAACGGAGACGGCAGCAGAGCTTTAAAAGCCAATCGATTGGTAAAAGAGAGCATGACTGCCCACAGTCCGGCATACAAATGTATGACAGCATTTGTATTGGTAAAACATATTCAGTACCATATATAGTCATATAGATTGAAACATATAGTTCATTACACACAACCACAGGCTTTCTTTACTTTACTTTGCTACTTACTTTCAAAAGTGGGTCGTTGAGGGTGGCCTGAGAGTACTTTTGCCTTATTTATTTCAGCATAGCAGTATTGTTTGTGCTGCCATTGTAGGCGTGTTACTAATCCTAGTTTTATCCTGGTTGCCAGTCTCATACTTCTCAGACCCACCAGTCTTCAGACCTGAGCCACAAAAAGCCCGTTTGCCATCCAAAACGACCCGTGTGACTGTAACAAAAGCTCATACAGTTTTTTTGCTTATTTGGTCAAGTTGGGGCAACTGAAAGTACTCGAGTAAGGTTAATGAAAGATCTCTGTCATGGGTGAAGGAAAGCAGCGTTGGCCGTTGGTAGGATGTGGGATTCATACCGCTGTCTCTGATGCTAAAGTCTGTTCTTTTGTCACGAGCCAAACAATGCAAACAAAAGAAAAATCAATGCCTTTTTCTATCTATAGCTAATGAAGACATTTTTGTTTCCTAGATACCCTCCATTTTGGAAACTCCTTAACCTTTCCTCTCGCCTACACCATTGGGAAAAATGTTAACATACCACATTAGATATCACATCATCCAAAAAGTCAGATTGCCAAAAAAATGCTGAGTGCATTCATGCTCCCAAGGGGATGAACCCTTTTACAGTGACCATGGTCTGTGCTCTTGCACTACCCTCAGGACTAATAGTAGTAATAAGGTGCTAAGAAGAGCTAAATCATCAGGACACTGTTATTTCTTTCTGACACCTTCATACTGAGGGGCATATTGAACATTGCAGTCTGAGGCTGGTTTGTGAAGCTTTAGACTTCAGTCATAAAGAACGTAGAGCAGAGTGACGGCAACGACTTTAAGTTATCTGCCTACTCCAAATCTTTACCGGCACTGAAGCATATGACTCAGTTTCATTTTGTAGCAGTCACACTTGCACTTATTATGAGGTTTTATTATTATTTTATTTGTTTTTATATCAAAAGTGGGGATGGAAAAGTAAAAAGATAATGAACGGTTTAAATTTCTGCTCAACACGTTCCTTCAGGATAAATAAAGTTCTATCGTGTGTTATCTTGAACACCTTTGGACTGATTTATAAATTCATATGAAGGCATGAGTGTCATAAATTCACATATTTCACCTGAGTAAAATATTGTCATTCAGATGAGTGTTTCATGGCATTGCTGTAAAAACCCACTCCTTGGTGGATTGCTTGGCCATAACCTTCTGCAATAAAAGCCATAAGAAAAAAGCATAACCGCTATCACTTTCCTCACACAGGGGAAACAACATAGAAATGTTAGACAGTATAATTAAGTGAGCGGGACTTTGACATATCTCTTGCAAAATACTTGGTACCTCTTCATGGAAACAAATCCATACTTGTTTCCTTTCACCCTCAGGAAATAAGCCTATATGGAAATATCAATTATAATAATTGCAGGGGGCTACCTACTCCTGCCCGGCTGCTCATTAAGCCATCAACAGAAGATCGAACATTAATTAAGAAGCCCCGCTGCACGCTCGTGCCACTGAAGCAGCTCAGGAAAAGCTCAGGTGGTCCAATAATATTTGACTGCTCTCATAGCAAAGTCATGCACAGACTCCAGGGCAATCAGACATCTTATATACAGAATACCAAGCAGACTGAGACCCCGATCTACAGACAGCAAATAAAGAGACAGAGAAGTCACGCAGATTCACCGGGACTTATTTCAAAACCTCGACCAGGTGCTGGAAATCTGAATTCAAAGCACGTATCGCTCTTGTAAGAAATGTGTATTTTTTCGTTAATTGAGACTGACCTCAAAGGTAAAATGACAGCACTGGCTGTTTGGTTAATCAGCTAAAATGACTACAACTATGTTTTCATTTTCCTAACAAGCAGCCTCTTGCAAATAACGGTTGTTGTCACTGAAAATCACTGGTGGAATCAATGTGCCATTGTTATAGGACAGAAAAACGTGTGTTTGACTTTGACACCATAGATGGTGGTTTACATCCTGACTTCTACCAACGATCAACGGTGGATTCTTTCAGCCATGATTCCCTATCCCCAAACAAAGCAGGTTAAGCTACTTAAAGTTAAAACTTTAACCGTAGAAGAGTCGCATCAATGAATGAATCTTTTTTTGTAACATGGAACGTATTGAAAAACAATCTGCACACTCATGATGGTTGTTTAGGACGGCAATGACAAACTATGTAGGTGGTCATTTAAAATGGAGGACTTCTCGATTGGTATCACTTCTCAGATTAGTGGTACTCGACAACCATGGAGGGCCCCTAATGTGTCTGATAACAGATCTGAAGCAAGATTTGTGAGGAATCAGCAAAACTATAAACCAACAAAACTTGCTGAACATGAGGATGAAGCAAGTGAACATATTTCTTTCTTCATCACTACTGGCTGTATGATGAGTCTTTTTTTTTCCCCCGACCCTATAATGTATTAATTATTCCTGTCACATAAAATGAAAATAAAAACATCCAGTATTTCTGGTTAAGTTCACCTCAACCATGGAGAGCGATGTCTAAAAAAATTATTCCAGATAACTGGACTGCAGTTTTGATTGAAGACAATTATTTTTTCAAGTTGAAATTTTATGCAAATGAAACAATATCTAATCAAATAGAGGCTAATTTGCATACATGTGCAAAAGAGAAATCTGAACATTGGACAAAGCCAGGTTCAAAATTCTTGTTTCACTTTGACGCACATTAGAGGTTTTAAAGGTTTTTACAGAGGGAACTGGATATCTTTTTTAGTCACTTTATAAATCAGAAAATGCTGTCAACAAACTAGTTCACCACCTTTATAAGAATAAAATGTTACATAAATAAAGCTATGAATGACATATGAACAAATTCCTCTGTAAAATCCTCCAGAAGATCGAACCTTCTGAATTTAGGACAAATCTACAGACACAAATACACAAAGTATAATAAAATAAACACCTACATGTGTACTTTGGACATTTTCTTTCCAGTCTGGAAGTGTATTTTGAAAGGAAAATAATCTCAAATTTGACCAATGCATTAAAAAAAACATTGTTTTTGCCTGTAATGTCTCGCCTGAAGAATCCTTTAAGAACTTCTGTAGTCAAAACTCCAGTCCAGTGATTCAATTTTAGCTTTCTCAAGGTAAAATGCTCAGTCATATCTATTATCTACTTTAAATATAATCCATGCAATTATTTTTTTATTTTTTCCAGCAATATTTTTCCTGTGTTATCTTGAACAGCGATCCTCAACAAAACAACTGACAATCAGAGCGTTGCTGATCCTGTAACTACCGCTGATATTTCCCACGAATGGCCCACAAGCTGTTGGGTGTCTGTAACAGCGGCTGCGACAAATGTAAAAGCTGTGGTGAAGTGGGCACTTGCTCAATATCTATTGACATCAGGTACCATCTTGTCTTAAAGAGCTTCGTTTGTAACGGCTCCAAGACTGAGGGAGGCTTGGGAAAACATGCGCGATTTGTTTTTCTCCTTATAAATACTGTTGGAGTGTCATGCTGGGTGAATGTGACAGGTGGCGAGTGGCGCCCCACGCACTCCTGCGGATTCTGCAGTGCATGTGCCACCAGTCGAACCCGAAAAAGACTTCCCGTGTTCACACACACATTTTGTCCTGCCATGGTTTCTAATATAGGAACGGGAAGGTAGTTATAGAAAACGCGCTCTGCGACTCTGAACTGTGTGATTCTGATCCCGGAGGCGTAGTTCTATTATACAGAGCACGGTCATATTTATCATACACGCTGTGACCAAGAGCCAGTGGAGTTTGGCCTGCTGGAGGACATTTTTCACAGGCAGCACTCTGAGGTCTACACTGTAGAGAGTGTCATTTCCAAGATGAGCTATGAGGTTTGCGGCAGCATAACGGCAGTAATGGGGCCCATTTTCGCTCTGCTTCCCCCGCACACTGGCATCACACTGAGGCACAACAGACACAGCCTTTAATAAGTACTTGGGTTTCCTTGGGGTTACCTGGGGTTTGGTGGAGGCCGGGGGCAGTGTTGGGGGATGCTCGTTCATCACCGTGGTAACCATGGAGGAGCCGGAGCCAAAGACGGCGGCGATGGGGGAGGGGGATTCACTGGGCGGGGTCATGCTAAGGGAGGGGGAGGCAGCGGAGGAGGAGGAGGAGGAGGAGGAGGAGGAGGAGGGTGGATCCTCAAATAGATCTCTGTCCTTAAACGCAGAGCTCAGCTCAGGCTCAGGAAGGAACCCTGGACAGGCATGATGGACAGAAAGGGAAAATGTTTTGCCAAATTTAGCATTTTTTAACAAACAGTGAACCAGTTTGCTTTCATTAATCCATAAAAATCAAATGTAATTAAACCACAGAGTTAATGAAGTGGGAAGATTATATTCAGCCAGTAAATTATGTCAAGTTTAAGATCTGTTATCCCTAAATGCTCTGCGAACATGAGTTGAAGGCTAAGTGCATCCTAACTACAAAAGCATATTTTTCTCCTTAAAAAGGTCCATTTAGTAGCTGATCTGGAGCTTTTGATTGTACTAAATGATCTTCCTCAGCCAATCAGCCGAAGGGCTTGGTCTGGTTACAACATGAAAATGGAAATTTGAACAGGTAAGATCTCGTAACAACTGGGCAAACAAACACTGTGATGTGATCCAAAGCTAAATGGATCTCGGTGAAGCTGCAGTTTCCAAAAGTCAAGTATGAACTTCCAGTCTGACGTTTCGGTCTCAGCTGTTCAGGATAATCCACAAACGCTGCTGTCAACAGTATTCAGAAGGATAATTCCTTCTGTAGAAACTAGTTCCAATCATAACTGTACAGCACTGCAGTTGTGGATGATTTGTTAAAAAGAGGACCCATGTTGTGTATGTCTAGATCTGATGACTCACCTTTCCCATGCCGTCCTTTGTCACGCCGACTCCCTTGTCTCCTGTGCTCAAAATGGTGTCCGTGCCCGTGCCCATTCCCATTCCCATTCCCGTGCCCCCTCCCTTTTCGTGTCCCCAGGAGGTCGTTTTCTCGGGCCTGGGATGGACTCTTCGCACTCATTCGAACTCTGTCTCTGCCCGGGCCCATCTCCAGTCTCACAGGGCTCAAATTCTCCAGGCCTGTCCCATCATCCTCAGGCCTGGCCAGGGGGTGCAGGGGCCTGTGGGAGAGCAGCCTGGCTCCACCTTTGGCAGCACGGGCACCCTGGCCCCCGTGCCCTCCGCGGTCCCTGCTGTAGCGGTGGCCCTGTAGACCTTGCAGAGGGTGCTGTAGGGTGTTGCTGCCACCTGCCGAGGTCTGTGCCTGTCTCCTCTTGCCCTGGGGGGCTCCGGGCTCAGCGCTCTGTGACAGCACCAGGGTGGCAGACAGGAATGCCAGGAGAAGACTCCAGGAGACAGCCATTGTCTATACAGCACAGTGCCACCTGCTGGGAGGAGAAACTATATCTCAATACAGCACACACACTTGCAGTACTGCATTCAGTATCTCAGTACAGCTTTACAGAGCAACAAGCATGGCTGGAGATGTTCCATATTAAGTATGTGTGTAGTCTTTTGTCAGCAGAAAATCTGTAGGTTTTTACCTCCATACTGACAGCAAAGACAGAAAAGTTTCAAGAGTTTTGAGTGTAACGTCCCTCAAAAATGCACCTCTTAGCTAACTTTCACCCATTTAAGGCAGGAGCTCCTATCTGAAACCGCATACGTCCAAGTTTTGCGCCGTGTCCACTGTTGTGTTAAATACTGCTGTATTCATTCTCCCAGCATCCCTCCTCCAAATTCAAACTACATCACTTTCAGCCTGTGGAGCGGGCCCATTCACCTGGGCCTGGTGGGCTTTGGAGAGGCGATAAAGAGATGGACAGACACGGCTTCTTTTTAGAAAATGACTTCCCAGCCTTCATTCCTCTACCGTCATGCCTTGCTCTATATTAGATACTGCACTGCGCACATCCTTCATCACTGCCTATTCAGTGGTCTCGAGAGCCCTCCAGCCCTACCTTTCATTACAAAAGTCAACATATCTGTGAGGTGTGACTGAACTGAAATATGAGGTTCTGTGTGTCTGCATTAACGGCCCAGCACCTTGTCCAAACGTGAAACAAATTATGATGTTGAGTCTATCAAAAACAAAGCACTGGAGGAGAGCCTTTTTCTTTTTATACCAATTTTATTCCCATCTAAGCTGCTATCAATTTAAATTACTTAATGTCGGTTTATTCGTATTCATAATGACATTTTGTTGTACACGTATTTTGAGCAATTAACCTTTAGTATAAGGCATAAAGAGAGAATATTTACTTCAAATATGGCTATAACTGTAAATATAAATACATTTATGTCTACAATATATAACTGTATGCAACATTATGTATAAAATCCTTATATTGGTGTCTAATTCAATGAATAAAACAAAAAAAAAAATTATTTGCTTCAAATCTTTTGAATTTGGAAATAATTTATATAGAATACAGTAAAAATCTAACCCTGGCTGATCAGTGGTAGAACTTTGTTTGCTCAAAAGGGAGATATAGTAAGAGAAAAATGAAAACATGCAAACATATCCGATAAAAAACTCAAATCACAATGACCGTATCGATACAATACTATTCCATTATAACTCTATATTTGAGATCTCATTTGCCTGAGGTTGTTTCTGGTTCCTTAAATACAGTCCATTGTAGTTGTTGAGGAATATTCTTAGAAGATGGCTCTACTATTATATCTAAAGTCACATGACTGCGTAATGGGAGGCTTATAAGAAAATCTGACCTAACCTTAGACATCACCCAGACCCTGACCCCGTCACCCATGACAGCTGAAATAATTCAGAGAGATGAATAAAGCATGGCTTACTTTAAAAAAAAAAGAAAAAAAGAGTTGCACTGGCTGAGGTTTAATTTTGACAGACTTGCACTATAGCTTCACCTCCCGACAATCTCAAAGTCAGAAAATATCCAATTGTCACGCAGCTCAGCCCTCTGCCATTTTTATCCACAACACCACACACTAGATAAGAGAGCACCAGCTCTTCTGATCTTAAAAACTGTCATGTCATGTGAGATGACAGGTCACGGTGTGGCTCCTAAATACAATAGGGTTTGTTTTGTCGTCCACTTTAAAACACTGAGACAATCCGTCGACACAAACACCATTACGGTGCCGTGGCAGGCGACTCCTTTGTGTTAAAAGACAAACGGTGGTGCAGGGCATACAGGAAATCAATGAGGGAGAAGTATTGAGCTGCTGGTAATGGGGTATGTGTGTGGGTGTGGGTGCGTGTTGAAGAGGTGGCGTTAGGGGGGTTGATAAGGTCTCTGGTCTTTCATCACACTGACACACATTTCGTTTAAAACACACACCCTTGGGTTTACAGTGGGTTATTTAGTTGTTTCTAAAAACAGGACAGAGGCGGCAGGTTTTGTGTGTGTGTGTGTGTGTGTGTGTGGGGTGGAGAGGATGCTGGCAATGTCAGGGGAAATTTGCAGTGCGAGTGCAGGCACCACCCTGGGGGATTTGGAGGCAGACTGCGTCGGTTGGCCTCTGGGAGTTCGACCAGCTGCGCAGTTTACAAAAACAAGTGTGAGGCTGGTTGCTGAGGTGAGACCTTTATCTCCAAACGGGCCCTCCGAGTGTCAGGGGGGAGGGCAATCAGCCGTGTGACGCACTAAGTGTTTGTCCAAGATTACACTCGGTCTGTTTGACACGTGAGGCGCAGCTACTGTCGGCCCCTGTGTGGCCAAAATTTAGTAAGAAAAGCAAATAAAGCATCCAAACTGGACTGTGGGGTGGGGATAGAGGATTTCGTAAGGGATCATATCGCATTAGGAAATAGTTTGACATTTTTGGAAATGTGCTAATTTGCTTGCTTAAGATGTGAAGACTGATATCGCTCTCAGTAGGACTCTGCAGCGAGCAGCTGGTTACGACTAGCTAGCCCGGCTCTGTCCAAACAAAATCCACCTACCAGCACCTCTCCAGCTCCATAATTAACACATTATATCTCAAGGTGTCGTTTCACGCTGAGATTCCAGACTTGTTGATCAGATGGCTTAGCAGCTACACAAACAGCCTCCCCTACACACAGCAGAATTGGGGGGGAGGGGGCTGGGTCCAACCATTTCTGTAAACTTCAGAAACCAGCAATCCGACACTGACACCCTCTTCATGCAACGATTGGCCGGCTGCGCGGAGGTGAGAGAGCGTGTTGGGTTCGACCTTCATACGTCGCACAACCACCTCTGTCACTTTTTTTGTGTGTGCAACCGAGTGCATCACTGTAAATACCCTCCAGGAGAGACTGTCTGGAAATGTGTACAATGAGCAATTGTGATAGCATAACCTGGCCCTGACCAAGATATAGTCCCGTGTATTACCCTCTATAAAAGCACAATATGTCATTTTTATACTGTGGTTTTGTAGAAATTAACCAAACAAAATGAAATATGCTAATCGGTGACTTTTAGAGTTGTTGGTTTTTGTTACCTTTGGGCAGAGCCAGGCTGACTGTTTCCTCTTCCTGTTTATGCGCCAAGCTAAACTTACTAGCTCCAGCTTCATATTCACTGTATGGATGTAAGCGTGTATTGATCTTCTCATCTAATTCTCAGTAAGAAATCGAATAAGCATATTTACGAAATATTACTAAAAAAAACACACTATCAATGCATTTCTGGTTGAAATAGTCCTTTAAGTTCATCAAGATTTGGGATCTTTTCTCGTCTTGTCTGCACCTGCTTGATTTTATTTTGGATTAACACTAAACAATGTTTGCAGGAAAAGAGACAACGCAGGATCAACTGAGGATGAAAGTAACAGCAGAAGCTAAGCAACAACAAAACGACTCTTCAAAAAAATAAATGTTCCAAGTATAAAAGAAAGATGTGACGCCTCCACAGAAGCACCGTGCGTCAACCCCATCAAATCTGCGGCCTGGATAGACGCGTCATGAGAAGGAGAAGGCAGGCTGTGATGGAGGGGAACCGAGTATCTCAGCACAGCAGTGCCTTGTTTTCCTCTCTCAGACTTTCATGTGCCGGTAACAGGTGGTCCTTTGAGGAGACGCGGGATGGGGACGATAATGGAGCACTCTGGGTGGCATTCCGGGTTTTAAGCACGGTCTCTTGTGTGTGATAAACAACCTCCGCGAACAACACCACCTCCTGCCAGAGCCTGTATTATACATGGCTGTGTGTTGCAGGCAGGGCACAGCAGGGCGAGCATCTGCTACCGAGGCGATGGGAGGCCAAACGAGTGGCCTGGAACTGACGAGGTTTCGTTCCCAAATAAGATAATCCAGCATTTGAACAGCAGCATTTGAGCAATGACTGAAACAGTGCGGAAAAACTGAAAGAAATTGGAGTTTTTAGGCTTTGTTGACTTTGTTGTTGTCAGTCAAATGTGATCAAACGGTGCCCACACAGCCCTGAAGAGGCAGATGTAGCTGGTTTTTTTTTTATTTTCTTAATAAATAATAACTGAGGATGTTTTTCCTTTAACTTTAAATGTTGTTTATTTAGTTGTGAATATTGACTGACATGGAAAATAATCAAAGTTTTCAAGGGCTTTAACAATCTACATTAGATCCTCTTATAATGTGATGGAGATTTCTCCCCTCTGAAAACGAATATAGAGCTTTTTTTTTCCCGGATGTAAACGGTTGACTTGAAGGAAACGGGTTTATTACAATAGCGAAAGCTGAGGGCTGGATGTGACGCACCGTGAGAGATGATAGACTGTCAGACAGTATTAGGCGAGTCCCCTTCACTTCATTCCCATTAGTCCACAGACTGAAAACAAAATGAGATGAATTGCAAAAGATTCTTGATGGCTTGAACTCTGAAATTGGGGTTATCCAAATATAAGAGGAGGGACTAAACTCCATTCTTCAACTTAATGACAGGTTTAATTGCATGATCAAGAATTAATTTGAGGTGGTGCCAATAAATCAAGGTGCATAATGATTATTTGCTTCAGCTTTTCAAATCAGAAATGGCTTAGATGCGCATTTCATTCACAACTTCATAGCAGCAGCAATGATACAGTGATTTTACAGCCAATCAAAGGTCCTTTCAGGTGACAGAACAGCAGCAACATGGAAGTGTTGGTGATAATGTAGTTTCCCAAAAAATAAAAGTACCATACATCTACTATCCCATCCAATAATTGCGATGTCAGGGGAAATTTACAGTGCAAAGCGAATTCAGTTAAAAGCAACAAATAAATCTAGTTCTTTGAAAGGGACAGGACACTTCCTGGACAACTTTATATCTCACTTTGACCTCAGACAGGATATTGGATCTGATCCTCACATCTGGAGGTTGTAATGTTGAGTTTATGGATGTCTGAGCTCTGCAATGGATGGAGGAAAAAAAAAAAAGAAAGTACCGCAATATAAAATAGAATGAAATCTCAGAATCAATTCTGTATTTTTAGGAAGCCAGCACAGGTGGACCAAAATTGGTTTACATTATGTAGGAGACACAATATATATATATGTGTGTGTGTGTGTGTGTGTGTGTGTGTGTGTGTGTGTGTGCGCGCGCCAGAGGCTTTCATAAGCACAGCATACAGTGTGAGACGGCCACCAGGGAGACATGAATCAGAGCGCAGTGTGATAAGTATGAAGTGATAGGTAATCTTGCAAGAAATTGCAAAGGGGGGCTCTATTGGAGGGCTGGATGATTAAGCTCTGATGAGATCAGAGACCTCTCTCCACTCTGTGATCAATCGGTCAGTCCCTTAAGCATGGCGCCTCTTCTGCGACAAAGTCGTTATAAAAATATACTTAACAGTGAGTAGCCCCAGCTCTGTGCAAGGTGAGAGCGGAAAAGCGGTGAAGCGGAGCGGGGAGGCGACCCTGGTATTAAACTGCTGTACATGTGCATCTTTTAGCTTCACCTGCTGTGACACCAACCCTCCAGGAGCCATCTGCTCCTGTTGTTTTATCTCTCATAGCAACCAGCGGGGCCATAAGGATCCAGCAAACAAAGGCTCCAGAAACAGGCTGCTGAAGCAGAGCTGTCATGTCAGGCAGAGGCCACCTTCAAGGCTTTTCATTTTTCTTTTCCTGGCCACATACTGAGATGAGAGGTTTAAAGGAATAGTTCAAATTTGGGGAAATACGCGTATTGGCTTTCAGCTAGGGAGCCAGATGAGAAGATATGTGTTAAACATGAAGCTACAGCCAGGAGCCAGTTGGCTGTAAACAACAGGGGGAACAGCCTGCCTGGGTCTGTAACAGGTAACAAAATCTGCCTACAAACATCTGTAAAGCAATTAACATGTTATATCATGTGCAGGGCTGTTTTTCCAAGGAGTTACTGCTTATAGGCAGGCTCACAGGTCCTCTTTGGGAGTGTGTGTCTGCCACATATCTCCTTTCAGCTGCACGGCTCACTGAGCTGCACAGTTCTAAGCAGACATGACAGATAATAAGAAGGGGGAAAAAATCCTGACTAAATATAATAGTCGCAAAGACAAACAAACGTCTGTTGTGTGGCAAATGCAGTTCAGCTGTGCTCCAAACGGAGCCATTCCTCTCAGTCTTGAAATAATAAGGGCAAACATTTGACGCACTCACTTTTAAATCTCTCTTCTCGGGCTGGTTCGCGCCACCAAATTATCAGAAATATCAAGCTCAATAACAATCATGCAAATTACGGCTCCAGTTAATGCCTCTGTGTAATAAACACCTCAGCCGGGCTGCAGTTAACACCATAAAACTTCATTTCCTCAAGGGCCAATACCACCGGCTTCAGCAATATAAAAGTGCTTTGTCTCCCAAAATCCTTCGCAAACAACATCAGTGGGATTCACACAAATCCACTGGGAGGCTGTTTTTTGCAGCTTTTAGGTGTGTATTGGATGGCAAAGGCCCCTGAAAGCAACACAGGGTGATAAAAAAAACAAAAAACGAGAGCCATAAGGAAGGTCCATCTGTCAACGAGTCGAACAGAAAGCAGGGACACACCGAAGGATTCAGTGGTAATTTGGTTGCAGGTACAACAGATGCGGGGCGAGACCAGAACATTGTCACTGATGCATGGTAACATCAGCGACATCCTGCGACGAGGCCCTTATCTCTCCAGTTTTAGTGCACTGGGGCCCGCACACACACACACACACACACACACACACACACTCAGAGACTTTCTCTCTGTCACAATCAGTGCATGCACACAGATACACACTCACAGCGGGGAAACCTCCTCCAGACACCCACATAGAGGCATGTTCCAAAAATGCTGTGAGACACAAACAGCACCAGAAGCGCAGCAAGAGGCGTCCCACAGAGATGGGGGAGAATGAGAGAGACAAAGGGGAGGAGGAGGAGGAGGAGGAGGAGGAGGAGGAGGAGGAGGGGGAGGAGAGGGAGGGGGAGAAACTGAGAGGGAAGGAGAAAATAAGACGTAATGCGGTGAGAGAGCAGAGGGAGAAAGATGTGCGACAGGAGCAGAGAGGGAGGGAAAGGAGAGAGGAAATCTAAGTGGGAGAGAGAGAGGGAGGGAGGAAGGGAGGGAGGAAAGGAGGGAGGGAGGGAGGGTTTATCCTGTCTTAATTAGAACAAAGTGTCAGTGGCATCTTTCACTCGGTGGCAGATGAGGACAACAGCTGAATCCCTTCTAACGCACAAAAAAAAATAAAGAGCACAGCTTTGAATTCTGAAACCAACCACTAAACCCAGTGGAGTCAGCTGGGTCTGTGTCTGGACGCTCCACATGGGAACACTCGGACCGGTCAGTGTGTGAGTGTGTGTGTGGGGGGGGGACGCTCCTGTTTAGAGATGATCAAGTGAAGCATGTAAACGCATTATATGAACCCAAAGTTTCTCTCCTTGGGTGGAGGCGAGCAGCTTTGACCGCCTGCCAGTGTTGAAAGAGCCTCGATCAAACAGATGCGTCCACGCTTGGCAGCGGTTGAGGACACTGGGTGGATGTTTAGCAATGTGGCTGAAACTCAGAATCAGGATAAAAGAAGCTGAGAGCACAAAATGAAGACAGATTGTCACTCTGTAAAGGTTGTTTTTGGGTCCTTTTGTGACGCTTTCATCCCGAATCCTTTATATGAACGATGACATTTCACTCAGTTTCACTCCAAAGTGGATCCACTTTTTGGTGAAAATACTAAATGAATTGTCAGCGTCTCCTTGGGTTATCTTTTCATTTTCATATAACTACTTATTAGAAGAATTTCACTTACTAGTGAGTCTGAGCTCGGTTTGGGCCCGAGGTCGACTCACTGTGGGGTCCCTCCACGCTCCTTCTGATCATATCTGATGCTTCCCTGCTGACTGAACTGCTATTAATTAACATTAACTCTTGAAAGAGAGTCCACAAACATTGCTCCTCTGCAGCCTGTTCCAATTTTAATTGCATGGTGTCACACTGTGACTCCCAACTTAAATCTCTCTCTTTCTCTCCCCCCCTTCCTCCCTCCCTCCCGTTTTTATCTCTCTCCTAAACACACACACACACACACAGTTTCACGCTGTCTTTGGTGTGCAGTGAGCAACGCTGAGCTGTCAAGACGAGATAATCGCTGTCATCATTTCTGATTCTCCTCACCACTCATCCAATAAGTTCCCTTTGTGATCAGATTTTGAAGCATGGCAGCAGGAAATCACTAAAGTTAAACTGATTGGAGTTTTTCCGGTATGAACCCGAGCCTAATTTGCTGTTTGCAAACACTCATTCTTGCTGAATTGTCTGTTGGAGTCTAACTGCCTTTCTGTCTCTGGTGACGAACCCATTTGCGTCAAGTTAAGTTATTAAGTTTCGCGGCATCATGAGGTTGATGCGTTTTTCCTCGCAGATGGAAATCTAGAGGTGCAGCACAAAGCATTGCACGGGACAATTGTAATAAAGCTGTTCTTTAGATAAGGATTCTAGCAGCTGAACTGAGAACTACAGACCACCTATTGTATGTGTAACACTAAATAAGGTGTATAAAATACTATTAATTGCCATAAAGTCACTGCAAACTCATTTGAGCACCACAGAAACACCACAAAAGGCTTTTAGGTTTTCGTTGGGAATGTGGCCGAAGCCCACAAAAGCGCTAATAACCCGCCCAGGCACTGCCACTGGGAATAAGGCAATTAGTGTATGAAGATAATTTCCTTACCCGCTTTTGTTTGCTCTTCTCCCCGCTGTTGCTCTCCTTTGCTCCTGTTTGCGGTGCGGACAGCAGGCTGCAGGCTGCAGGCGGACAGGACCGAAGCGCAGCAGCAGCAGCAGCAGCAGCAGCAGCAGCACCTGTGTAATCCGATCTCGGTGCAGCCCGGGATGTGCCGAGCATCCGGACCGTCTGCTGCTTCTTATGAGGAGGAGAGGCTCACCATCAGCTCCCAGTGCGCGCGCGCCTCCAGAGCGCGCGTCCGCGTCAGGGCCGGATGGTGCGCTCTCCGGCGGGGCTTGTCCGAGCAAGTGAGACGAGGACTGGAGTCAGTGATATTGGGATTAGTATTGTATTGGTGTGTCGCCAGCAGGCTGGTATCAGGGGGGGAAGCGGCAGATAAGGGAGGCTGAGACGGATCAGCAGTATAATGATCCTGTTCGGTGGTGATCCATCACGATCTGTCGACACCGTCCCTGTCACATCACACCTCTGCCGCCGTCTGAAGGTCCTCAAAGTCCTCAACTGGATCCAACTTTGCTGAACAAGTTTAGCCGACAGTAATTTACTCCCAAGACGCATTCACAGCCCAAAGTCCATGTATGTTTTGTGTAGTTTTGGTCTGGTCTGCACCCTGTCACTCCCACTTTCTGACTTCTTTTTTAAAAAAAAAAAGGTTCTGCAAAGATGTAGCACTCTTATGGCACTGTCAGACTCACAGCAGGCAGTTTTGATTAAAAGGGTCAAAATCATCGCAGCAGAATCTGAGATATTGGCTTTTTTTTTTTTTAAAAATTTATTTAAAGTCCACACTTCCTTCTCAAGCGTCAAAACCTGGCGCATACATTACCCACAAGGCAATTCAGGATTCCTCTGGTCGTACAGGCTAGCAGGTAGCAGAGATGAGGAGTAGGCTACAGATCATATTTAGTGACTTTATACAACTTTTTTTTATTTGCGAGTTCATGTGTAAACTCGGTGGAATCCCCCTTTAATGCTCCAGCATGTGATGACATTTGAGGCAGACTGAGGGATTGCCCACATCCATGAAATTATATTTTGGCTAGAAAGCAAAAAGAAGGTCACTGAATTACTGAGATTTTTCATAGTTAACATATTCACTCAGCTGTTAAATTATATATCTATATACATTTATAAATTATATGTTGTACTTTGGGTTTCGCTTCCCTGTGTGAAAGTCAAAATAGTGTTTCAAAGCCGTCTCCTCCCTACCTGGAATCCAGTTCAAAGCATAAAGGCACAGCATCAATAAATAAATGTTATTAGTGGTAGTTGTGGGCCTGAATCCAACACCTTTGGGATGAAGTGGGTGACGTTAGTAAAAACCTTTTCTTTTTATGGGCCATTCTGGTTCTTTCTTGATCTTGTAAGTGACTGCTGTGACTAATTCCAAATCTACACTAAGAGCCTGTTGTGTGCCCACAGATTTAACGCTGTGCATTTGCGGAGTGAAATCACTTGAGGGAGCTGGTTGACATTTAGAATCTTATTTTGTTTTGTTGTGCCCGCCCTGAGAAAAATTGCTTGTTAGCATTATTGAAACCAATGAACAAGCTTTATATTCATTTGGTTTGAGTGCAAACAATGCTGACAAGCCACTTAGCGAGTGTGACACAGAGGGGCCGAGTCTGCTGAAGGAAGATAACAGACTACAATTTAAAATGCCTTTATAAGTGTCTATTGAGTGCTCAAACATCTTCCACTGTAATGGGTCCAATATTGAGTAAATTCATGTGATCTGTGTATAAATCCTGCTCACTGAGGGTTTATTTGAATATTTTCCGGACATATAATGCGCTTCATTATTTATATTGTGTTTACTGGGCAAAGAAGTTCTAAGGAGGCTCGTTTGCACACTGATCCTACGTTGCGATTTCCACATATTGCTTCATGCTCGCAGGCAAATTTGAGCAAGACATCAGCAGCTCTGTGAGGTACGAGGTGGCATTTGAATGGGACCCCTGTAGCTCCCGTGTGCCTCCCGGGAGACTGAAAAAGGCTTTTTCAGAGCTCTAGACGGGAGCCAGTGTCAGTGACACACATGCTGGAATCAAAACCTGTTTTTTTGGGGGGGGTTTTTGTCATTGTTCTCACAGGTGTGGATGTGCCGAGCGTGAGCAGTAGCGGCAGGTGATCCATGAAGTCTTCGCCGGAAATACACATGGGTGAAATAGATCAGTGGGTCCCATCCAGGGGTGCTTATGCAGGTGTAAGGGGTTCAGAAACCTTGTTAGGTAGCTCAACTGATTAAAAGTAAATCTATATGAAAATTAGCCAAAAGAAAATGAAAGTATTTTATGTTTTTTGGAAATGTGAGGATATGTTGTTTTTCCTTTGAATTATTTCAATAATTTTAATTCAATTTAATAATTTTGAGATTTGTTTGTGTGGAGGTGTCACTTGGGTAACTGTGTTGGGATTTCCCACTATATGCACTATTTACATAAACCCAACAATCAGTCGATTAATGGAGAAAATAACCAGCAGCAGATTAACCCATGATGAGACTGACTATTAGCTTTAGGTCGATACAACAGTTCAAAAGCAGCTCCACCTGGACTAACTAACTACAACAGTAAATCCTGCTTTAACATTACTGCATGAGTAATAATCTAATCATATATAACAGTAGAACAGTCACAGGAGACGTTTTCTGCAGTGAGTAATTTTACTTTTTAATACTTTAAAGTGCATTTTCCTGGTTACACTTTCTTAATCTGAATTCAGTGGAGGACTTGTACTTGTAACAGAGTATTTTTACAGCGTGGTACGAGTACTTTTACTTAAGTAAATGATCTGAATACTTTCTCCACCACTGCCCGAATCAGCTAGAACATCTAAACACAACCTGCTGAGACTGAGAGTGCATGAAAACTATTGAAATCAACGGGAAAGTAGAACTAGTTTGCTAAAATTGATGGATGCATGGTTGAAACATGCAGCTAGTGGCAGCGGCATGAATACAGACTTAACCAAACCTATACAGAAAAACGAGTCCAGCATTGCTGCGTCTTGTAAAAGTAGAGTAAATCATTTGCAAATAGCGTTTGACTAAAGACGCCGAGATCTGTGGGGAAAAGCTACTACAAACTGTTCAGGACACAGAAGAGGAGCTCACTGTATTTATATGTATCCAAAAAGAGCTGATACACAAAGTACCGTATTGTGCGTTTAAGGTCACATGACCGATCAAATTGATGTTATTGTTACTCAGAATCCACAAGAGGTTCACCTAGTGTGTTGAATTCAAAGCACGTCTTTTGAAATCCTTGTTTACTGTAACTACAGTAATGAGTGTTGTGCAACGTTAAGAGTCAATGCTGCCCTGTTTTCTCAGGGACTGTGGTATCAGTGTGTTAGGAGCCTTGCCTGTAATTAGAAAGTTATACAGTGAAGCTGCAGAAACAGGTCTAGTGAAACCGGAACGCTGTGCCTGGTCACGTGCTTGGTGCATTCAGAGGGGAATTAACATGAAGCTCACATGCAGCACCTGAGAGCTCTGGTTCACCTGCAAAACGTCACCGGAAGAGATGAAAAACAGTCGTAAGAGTTTCGTGTTTTTTGCGTCAGTGTGGGTGTCATGCTCCTGTGTAAGAGGGGTGGGGGGGGGCCCATTGGCTCATAGTCAGTCCACGGGTTTGCTGATGCTGGAGGGAAACACTGCTGCCCACATTGGATATTATAAAGTCAGAAAAAAGGCACAGACCAACACCAGGGCAGACTTTCCATACTGTGTACACAGATGTCAAATTTGCAAGGCCGTCTTGCAGAACTGGTGTGTGTGTGTGAGTGTGTTTTAGTAGTCAGAGAGATGAGTGAGAGGAAAAGCATGAGGACCCCCTGCTGGGCGTCCTCATGCATTATCTACCCACAGCCCCCCAGCAGGCATCAAGCACCACATACCAGGGTGTTGAGCCTTTACACCGCCGGGGGCAGCTCGGTTTTTTAAAATGGGGCAACTTTCAGCTCTCCGTGTTCCTCTACATGGCTGCCATCTCCGCTGACACACGAGACACACACACGAGACACACACACACGAGACACACACACACGAGACACACACACACGAGACACACACACACACACACACACACACACACACACACACACACACACACGCGGGATAAAATAAAGGTTTTTACCATTTAATTAAAATTGATTGTCTGGAGAATGATACACAAAATTGTGCTTGGTGTACTTAACTGAAGTGATGCAAATGAATCTTAGATACACACACTCTCACACACTCTCACACACACACACACACACACACACACACTAGTATATCACATGTATGTACAAATGACAAATACAATATTGCAATGTGAGTCCACATGTCAAACAACTGTAACTTATTGGGAAATATTTCCACACCAAGGCAAAGCTTTTCGAATCAGATCCAGCCTTGAATTGAGACATTTACGAGGTCACTGGTACAGTCAGCCACATCTCAATCACACAGTGCTTGATGTTTGTTACGACTAGGTGCTGCAGTATTATTGCCTTTAAACGTTTGCATTTTTCATTTAGCGATGGATTACAGCTTGTATTTGTACATGCTAGTTAATTACAGTGAATCTGTGGAGTCATGCCACGGCCAGCTCAGTGACAAGAAGTTCAAAGAGATGCTTTGATCGGAGACAGTTCGAATGTTTAACCTGAACAATGTGGTGTTAATTTTGACACCAAACTCCTTGGGCAAGATTTGAGGAAATCATAAAAACCTACGTCACAGTGGAACGCTGCCACCTTGTGGAGGGACACGACCAAATCTCTTTGTGATAAAGTGCTGCTTCTCCCACTGATCAAATATTTTCCCTGATGCCACTTTAATGGCTACACAAGTGACAGTGACAATGATTCATTTCTTAATCTCAATTCATTCACCGGCAGTAATAAAGAAACAGGAGATCCGTGAATTCTTCCTAGTCTATTGGTGTGAGATTGCTGGGAAACAAAAGCCGATATTTGTGTTGTATCGTAGCCTTCAACAGGAATTAAAAGTCATCTAAGTGAATGATGCTTTTATCACATCAGCCTCAAGGCACATTAAATACACTTCATGTAAAAAAAAAAAAAAAAGTGTTACTGCTGAAAGCTGTAATTACACCCGCGGCTCTCTCCCGCTGCCATGCCAGCCCTGTTCCCTTATGGGTGCTCACTGTTGTGTGTTGACAGCGTGTCAATGACTGCTGCAAATGTTTTAAAGTAAACTTTTGTTTTTCATGTCATTCCTCCACAAGCTCGAGATCTCATCTGTCATAACAGTCACTTTAGTTTAAGTTTACTGAACACAGCCACTGATGACTTCACATGAAAACAAGCTCAGACGGTGAATGAGATCAATAGGCAGTAATGACGGGAACAGACTCGGTGATTGTACAGGATATTGGACAGAGACCTGCGAGGAAGCGATGTAAATCATGTTCATAAAACCGGCACTAAAATCAATAAAGTTTTAAAATGAAATGTAAAACCTCCCTGTTAATGATCACTTTGAAAACCTGCCTACATTTCTTACAATCAGCTTTGCAATCAGTCATTCACTTAGTGGCAGTGTACGATCATCATCCTTACATTCAGGGCTCCAGCTAATCCGATCTGGTTGCGTGACTTTGGCGTTCTGTCCTGCCCAAAGGCGAGCTCGGTCGGGCTCACGAGGGCGTCAGCGCTGCAGAGTGCTGGCTGGGTTTCTCGGCCGGTACCTCGTACTTGAAGACCACGCTGAACAGCTTTCCTCCCAGTCGGTCGGCGAGCCACGAGTTCTTGATGACGGCCATCTTGAGGCTCTCGCAGCTGAGCATGGCGTAGTAGTTGGTGTGAATGGCTCGGCCCATTCCCTCGATGATCACCAGGTCGGTTTGTCGCTCCCGCACCACCATTGCCAGCACTTTGTCTAGACGACTGGGGAATGGCAGAGGCACACGTAGAGCATGTTAATGTTTTTGCTGCAGTAATTATAGTAATAAATTACTATAAACCATCCATCTGTTATACATATCGTTTGTCCTTAGAAGGACACAGGGGGGGCTGCTGGAGCCAACCCCACATGGTGGTGGTGGTGTACGTACTGGACTGGTCGCCAGTCAATCACAGGGCAGACACATAGAGACCATTCATGCCGATATTCACGCCTATGGACAATTTAGAGTCACCGATCAGCCTAACCTGCATGACTTTGGACTGTGGGAGGAAGCTGAAGTACCCAGAGAAAAGTGAACATGCTAACTCCATGTGAACATGCTAACTCCAAACAGAAAAGCCCCAGCTGCCCAGCGGGTTCGGACGCCAACGTTCTGGCTGTGAGGCGGCAGTAACAAGCAACCCCCTGATGACATCAGTCCACTTAAAACATCATCTGTGTTGCTTTCCTGCTTTGTAAAGTCCCCTTCAGCACCAGCGTATATTATGCATCTGTTCACACAGGTGGAATAGTACTCCCTTTAACAATGTCAAATGTAAAACTGTCAAATAACCAACCTGAGATCCAGGCAGGGTGAACTGGAACCACTCTGGACCAACATCAGCCTGTCCTCCCTCAGACCCGCCCTACACGACAAACAGACCGCAAGAGCTTTTGAAGCTGCTTTAAAAAGATTTTTAGGTGTGTAATAATGACATCAGGGTTAGAAAATCCTTTTAGAAATGAGTCAGGAAAGAAAAGAGAATGATATGTGGAAAAAAAGCAGTCATTTGACCCACTGAATCACTGGATCCATAGCGGCGATTTTTTCAGTCAATATTTGCAGCTCACCGTTCGTTACATCATTCAAAGCTGGACCAGAGTTGCTGGCCAACACAACCTGAGGCCAGATGGGTAGAAGAGCTGGATTAACATTGTATTGTATAAATTATTGTTTGAAATGATGTTGATCTAGACGTCCTTACCTCCGTTCCTCGAGAGAGAAGCTCTCTGACAAAAGGCATCACCCCTAGAATGATGTCTACTCCACTATTATCTACGAAAAACAAGGCACACTTATGAGGAGGACCCTGCAAGAGAAAACCAGGATGGATTGTATTCAAGCGCTTATCATCGAGAGCACACAACACAGAAACGCTATCGTAGCTATGTGAAATTATGACTAATGAGCACTAAAGCCATTATCTCTTTGTGCTTAATCAAAACATTGTTGTGCCTGGTGCTGACAGTGTCTGAGGTGTGTCGTCTGTGCCGTTTGTTCTCACGGCACAGTCGAGCATGTTTAATGACGCCTCTAATCTCCACCAATAATTATACAACGAATAACTTGGCGTTGAAATTTAAAAGCAGAGAAAGAGCCTGACCTTTAGTCTCTCAAGCCATTGGTCATAGGAGTCGACGAGCCATGGCCGCTCTGAGAAGAAAGAAACAAACAAATTAAAAATGTATTCAAAGATGTGAGAACAATCGAGTGGGCCTGATGCCTTTCAGTGTACCAAATGGTTCATATTAAAGTTAAATGGTAAAAAAGTTTTAAAAAGAAATAAAGAAGAGAAATACTCGGATACCTTCCAACTGTCGTTTAGCCTCCTCAAACCCAAACTCCGGATCAGATTCAAGGACACTGACATGACATCAAAACAAAATATACAGAAGTGTGATCAGTGCCAAAGTAAGACAACCATTTGGATCACAGTATAAAAAAAAAAACTTTCCAAACTTTGAGATTCAAACTATAATGTTTGAATTTACCAACCGCTGCAGCCCAGCCTGCAGATAATAAGGAGCCGTCTCCTCTCAAATCAACCTTTATCAGTTATTGTCAGAAAGAGACAGGCACTTCTGGCCTGGAATAGCAGATCATAAATGACCTTTTGGCAGACAAATGACGAAACTATTGACAGACTTACTCAAAGCTTTTAACGGCTCCCTTTGAAAGAATTTAAATTTACAGTCTTTGTTAGGATGCATGGTAAGCAGCTCTTTGGTGCTTTAATAGATTTTCTTTTTTTTAATTCTGTTTACTCTCAATCCATGCTGCCAACTGTTTGCAGTCTGGCTAATCCTGGGTAGCTAATTTATCAAAACAATGCAATATTGCCAAACACACAACGAAAGAGCAGTGAAAAACTCCCCGTTCAAGGCTGCAGCAGTGTGAAACTACTACATTGTATGCTACCGGAGCGTCTGGAGCTACTCCCAATCAGGCAGAACAGAGCGACCAATCAAGCGGGCTGCTCACAGGATGTAAAAGCCATTAACTCCACTCACTCCGACACGGCCTTGGCTCCCCAGTCGAAGACATTCCCAGCCAAGACTCCCCTGACCAGGGCAAACTGTCTCTCCTCCCAGCTCAGCTCCTCCAGGGACTTCACCGCCTTCTGGTAGTACTTGAGAGCCATGTCATTCTCCTTCTGTTTTATCTACAAGAGAACATAGATGTGATACAGCTAGTTTGAACAGAATAAAGGAGTGTTAATGTTGTTAAAAAAAAAACTTGCAGAAAAGACGTTGCAGGCTAATATATTGCATAAATTCTAGCCTTAACTCATGAGGTGGAAATACATTGTCTGAGTGACACCATGAGACTGTACATTAAATTGTAAGAAGTAGACAAATCAGCTCAGTGAGGGCCAAACCAGCTGTGTAGCACATGAAAGGAACACAAGAAGAAAACAGAGTAGATTGATAGATTTCACTCAGACCTTAGAGTAGGGATCAGGAAAGTTGAACTCGTTTAAACAGTGTTCCCTCGTGTCTAACAGACTTCTGACAGTGAGGGATCCATAAGCACTAGGTAAGAAGAGAAGCACTCTACATTAGCCAGAGAGAAAAACATACACACAGCGGGGCTGAGGCGGTTCATGCATCGTACTCTTCACCGGTATTTACAGTGTTTGGTGGCTTCAATAGCTTATATGTTCATCATTCTCATAATACAGACACATACTTATGCACCCGCACCCGACTCCTAAAAACTGAAACAATAAACAGATTTAACATCAAGATTTCGCCTTTTCATTGACAAAGCACATTTACAGCAGGTATGAAGACATGAAACTAATGCAGGCGTTGAAGAAGAGACTTGAGGTCTAGTCTACTAAAAGAAACGTCTGGGTAAAACAGATAGGCCTTTGCATGCACAAAACAACAACAAGGGTCCTTACAAAGGCTGCTGGCGGAGGGTCTGAAGCTTGTGTCTGTATTTCTGGCGGAACTTCTCGGCTCGCTCGGATGCCTCTGGCATGTCAGGCTGACTCGCTACGGCTCTCTTAACCACCTGCTCCCGGAAAAACAACAGTCATCAGCCACGTTCAAGCTGATCTGTAAAGACCAAACATAACATCCACTTCTGGACGTACTACCACAGATAACTGTCTGAACATAAATGACGCAACATGAAATAGTGTCATTCTTTTTTTTTCTAGTGCAAACACATTATAGCTTACCATGAGCTGTCTAAAATCCCATTGTAAATGTGAAATTTTGATAGGAGAACAACATCAAGGACCTTCCCTCTCTGTTCACCATTTTGTTAATTTGTTTTACAATCACGCAGGCACAAATCCATAGGAGGAGGCAGAGATTAAAGTTTGTCCACCCACCACAACTGAGCTTCAGAGTCACAGTTTAAAGCTTGATCAATAACTTGTGAAACTGGTCTGTATGTGTTACTCTCGGACTCTGCTAGTGTATTCCAAAAGATAAACTGCCGTGGTACCCCGTCTAGGGCCTCTTCGAAGCAGTAGAGCCAGTATTCCCTGGCCAGAGCGTCCTCTGTGAGGTCCATGGTGTCGGGGATGTAAGATGAAGCGTCTTGCAGCAGAGGCAGATTCACCAGCTGCCTCTCCAGACGGTCCATCTCCAGCATGTCAAACTAGACACGACACAAACAGAGAGAAGACACGTGCTGTCTGCCTTGTCTTTGAAACTCGGACTGCTCAGTTCGCCTTCCAGCTGCTTAAATGTCAAAGCCACCTATCACTCTTGGAAACTTTTATTTTAAGATGTGTTTCACAATGTTTCACTCGTGTTAGCGTTCTGTCTTTATTGAGATAAAAAAAAAGAAAGCAGAGAAGATGTAGTTAGGAAGAAAAAGGGAAGATTCTAGCAAGATTTAATCCTAAAAGCCAGTAGAAGCCGGTAGATTCATTAATTGTGGGACACGATCAATAGTCCATTACGTGAAGTCAATTGTTATTAAATAACTGTATCTGTAGAAGGTTTCTAGAGTGGTAAGTCACCAAAGAGGAGCTAATATTTCATTTTCAGTTGTGCATCACACTGCCAGTTTGCACAAATGAAAGCTGGGGGGGGGAAAGCAGGAATTTAAGTGGTGGGAATGGATTCCAGGAGAGCTGATGCTAACGGATGTTAACAGCTCCTGATGCGCTACAGAGGCCTGCAAGCTCAAAGTATCACACAGAGGAATCAAAATGCAAATGCACATCAAACGGTGTTATTTTCCATCTTCATACTAGATGATTTGACCAAAACAGGATTTAGTGAGGGACAGTGGTAAGATCTTCAGCAAAATCAATGCTAAGCTGAAAAAGCTCTCTCTTGTCCTTGCCGAAGTGAACAAAGTGAATGCCTGACATGACTAAATAGTAGAGTGGAGTGTTTATAGCTAGAGAACAAGGCACTGTGAGCAGGAGCCACACGTCAACAAACCAGGGCACACAATGAAGCAGACGGAGGTACTTACGGGAAACTGAAGGAGAGTTAGGTGGACAGAGGAATGTGTGGAGAGGAAATGAAAAAAAAAGATCAATGGATGTCTTTACATGTGATTCAGAACAAGGGGTGATGGCGTTTCCTTAAAAGAGACCAGAACTTAAAAAAAAAGGGAAATGAGGCTCAAATTTGACAGGAGAGGGTGGGTGACATAAAAACCAGTAAAGCATCAGTAGAGTGAAATAGGTCACTGGGTTTGAGTGGCGCTCTGTGGAACGTAACCCAGTTGCAGGCCTTCATATCTGATCGCTCTTGGCTTCCTCTGCAGACTCACCGTTCCACTGCGTGCACGTTGCATCGGATTCATATCTGGAGAGACGCTCATCAGGCCTGAGCTCCCCGCATAGTTCTCACCCCAGCTGTACTGGTTTGGATCTAGAGGAGTAGAAGATGCAGCTATGATACATTTTTGGTACAATATATGTCTGTTATTGCTTTTTTTTATATATATATATATATATATATATATATATATATATACACATATATATATATATATATATATATACAGTAACCCTGTTGACATCAAAGTGAGGACAATAAAGTGCATTTGTGGGTTTTCCCCTTACTGTCTTCTTCTGCTCCTTTAAGAAACGCTCCAATGGCCCCGAGATAACCTTCATGTCTAAGGAACAAGGCCTGAACTTCACCCTACAACAATAAAACAAAAGGAGGAAAGAACATGAAAATCGGGGTTGTAGGTGAAACACTGTCGAGCTCAGCTGATAACAAACCAAGTTCAGGACTAAACTGACACATATCAGAGAGAATAGTCAACAACAAATAACCAGGGACTCCCACAGAGCACCCGACACTTTGTATTCACTGTAGTGTCTGCAGACACGGGCCTTGCCTTGGTGAAGAAGTTGATGCTGTAGGTGATGGTGTGCATGGTGACAGGGTGTCCTCTAATGAAGAACCCTCCAAAATACACTCTGGACAGGTTGTGGAGCTTGGCATACAGACAGGCCAGCTGCCCGATGTCATTGCTGATCATGTGGAGTAAGCTCTTGGCCATGTCTTCTTTAGAGAACTCTACAATTCAAAGCAGAGGTGTATAAACATACATGTAGACGTACACAATACTTATATGTGTGTGTGTGTGTGTGTGTGTGTATAAACATGATGTACCCACATCACAAAACTGAAACGCTGCCCTAAGACCGACAACTGAATATTTAAGAGCTTCTTCGGTATTCAAATTAGGAAGCTTCTTACCAACTTGCTTCTGTTCAAGTATAACAAAATAATATGAGCATTGGGACAACAATTTCATATGAATATCAAAATCCATATTTTCAAACTGAAACTGTAGAAACTGCTCGATAATTGCTCAACGGCAGCAGATGGACAGTAACAGGATTTGCTTCGATGAGCCGGCAGAAGCTGTGAATTTCTGTTGAGTGTTGCCATCTCTACATTTCTTAACAGTTACAAGTACAGCACACAAGAGAACTGGGTGAGAGGACATCAGTTCACTTCAACACAAGTTTGGCATTTAAGACATTAACCCTGCCTTACGATGATGAAGACATGTCGCAACTGAAATACGCATTGGTCTGTGTGACAGCCTTTTAATCTCTTTTACATTTAAAGCTAAACTCCATCCTTTCACTGCTGAGCGTGTGGCCTGTAGTCAGCCTGCAGTCAGCTTGGATTCACAGAGAGTCCCAATAGCGGTGTGTAATGACTCAAGTGGAGGTGGCGAATTTTTCCATGTGTTGGGTAAACTACAGTGTCAGTGTTTGCAGTATCCTGAGCAGATGGATGGACAGCAGAGAAGTGGACTGTACCTGTAAGACATGGTTTTTGTGGAGATGATACTTTCATCATAGCGTCACCATTGAAATACATTTTACAAACCATGAATCCAAACTGACCCTCGAAGCAAGCACATGAGGAAGTGACAAACTCTTCACAGTCGACAGAAGGTGAGTGTTTGATCCTCAAAAGATGAGTGCGGTACAACTTTTGGTGTATTTTTCAGTCCAGTCAATTGAATGAACTGCACATACGGAGTACAAAATATAAAGTGTGTCCTTACAGTGTCTTATTACACTAACCTTGACATATACATATACTATCTGGGCAGCCAACAGATTAATGTGCCCATGGGTCACCTTTGTCAGCGGTAGCAGACTTTCCAAAACTGCTCGCAATAAGATCTCCAGTCAAGCCCAAAGACCCGTAAGATCCTCCATAGATATCTTTGACAAGCATGTCGACACTTGTGTGCTGCCCTTTTGAAGCCAATTGTAGCAACTCGTCGAATCTCTGAAGAGAAGAGAAAAGGGTCAAGTTTACAGGGCGTACGATGAGAAAGTATCGCACAGAGAAGTCACCTTTAATGGCTGACAGGAAAAGTAGACCCCGTTATTTGGGATACCTTTGTTTTGGTGAGCAGGGCTCCAAGGCCCCAGAACGTCCCTCCGCCTATTGAGCTTCCTCCTATTCGCTCAAATTTGTCCTCTGATTCTACCTGTTGAAGGGGGAAGAGAATGGGATATTGCCTTTTGTGTGAATCAAACACACAAACATAAAGAAACCACTTGCAGAAAAACCTAAACCATTTCATTTAAAAAGGTATATGGTACAAACATATCTGCGCTGAGTCATTTTGGTATCAGAAACTACCACTTCAAAGGTAAACATTGCCTTTGTCAGTTCAACCTCTAGTTTCAAAATATATATTCATATGTTCCTATAGAATAGGGTTGGATGCTGAACTCGGCACTTTTAAGAGAGGACCCACCGTGTTTTGTCTGTAGTACAGAGTGCCGATTCATGCTAAATCAATCAGTGCCAAATTTTGGTTCCTGAGAGCGAATGTGGGTGAGAGAGCAGGTTAGGCTGCAGCTTGTTCAAGTCTGATTCAGTCAGCAATGGCAGGTCGGCTACAAGGAGGGGTTTTATTTTGTAGCGTGTCTCAATTAACTATTTGAATATGATGCAAAATAGAAATAAGGAAGCGAACCAACACATTCAGGGGCTGAAACCAGATAAAGATTTGTGATTTTGCTTCATAAATTAAATAAATTATCATAAATAATTTTCTGACACTGGACTAATCAATCTATCAATCTGTATCAGCTACACTTCAAGCTGTCTAACAGGGAAACCTACTTTCCTTTACCACCGGCAAAAGTTTGATTCAGTTCTTACCTTGACTATGGACACCCCAGAGCCAATGTTTACGAGCAGGTACGGGAAGATGTCCGGCTGAGTCGTCTGAAAGCGGAACTCTGAATCAGCATGCTTGGCGTACACGAAAGCCTCGTGTGGTATGTTCCTCAGCACAAAGTTACAGCCTTTGATGAGGCACGTCATCTCGTCCTCTTTGTCCACTCTGCCACAATGCAACACACAAAGAGTCCACTAGCTTCAATCACCCTCCGCCAAATGTAAAACATAGTAAGTCATTCAGCATAATGAACTACCTCCTTTTTATAACATTACAAGACATTTACATTTCTCTAAACAGAGGAGCTGGTCTGCAGCCATGTGTGTTTAGAGCCAAGCAGACAGGTTTTGATTTGAAATGGATTTCAGATTACCTCCTCTTTCTCTGAGTTACTGACTTACTTGACTAACATTTCAGTCCAAAGCCGACATACATATGCGTCTTAATGCTGATGCCACATGGATGCAGAAAATAAAACGTCAACCATCGTGTGAGTGCTCTGCAGCTTTCACATGATGTTTGGTTAGCCGGCACTCTGCAAGCCAGTGAACAATAGATATTAAAAAAAGAATAGCCTTCATAAGGTCTCCTAAAAAAAAAAAAAATGAAGCGTACGTCCTCTGATTCACCCTGATTCAGAGGTAGAGGGCAGGATATTGCTTTGTGTGTGACTCACAGTAAAGACAGAGGACCATTTCAACTTAGTCATCTGGAAAATGCCAGAAATTTGCTTTCCGTTTTTGTTTGTACTGGCAGTATCTACAGTGCAGTGCGGCCTTGTACAGTACACAAAAGATAAAGACTTTTATTTGGCTATGTTTACAGATGGTTTGCATACTCACTTGAGTCCAAGCTTCCTCTCAATGAGCTCTTTGAACTTGTGTGCCCCCCCACCTGTGGCTTTGATAACTTTGGTTTCCGTGTTAACCAGGTGGTCTTTGATGAAGTCCAAGCACGTTTCAATGTAAGCATTCTCAAACTTGATGAAGTGCAGGCGTGCAGTGACCTCTTCCTGTACAGATATTTCATAGAGCTTGTCACTGGCAGCCTCCTGGGACACAGATGGGAGGGAAGCACAGAGGAGGAGGAAGGGTAAATACTTCATTACTTCCAGCTATTGACATTGCCTCTGCTAGAGTGGAACAAAGCTGCGTGTTTTCAGCGAAAATCTAGCTGTTAAGTTAGCATATGTTAGCTTCTGTGTTATCTGTAGTGGTATTTGGGCATTCAGAAAATACAAGCTAGAGGGAGATAAGCTTTCCCCTGTGCATGCAGTCTGTGTGCAAGTCTTTACTCAAACTGGTGCAGCTAAACACAATAATTACCTTTGTTGAGTGGTCGAAAGATCGGACTTTGGCCACTTTGTGTTGTACAGTTGAATAGTAGGCGAGCTTAGTGAGAGACCCACCTGTTAAAGCAAAAACAGCGCTGATAATGTCCGATAAGAAACACGACAGACAGCAGAAGATAAACAAGAGACTAAATCTATTAAAGCTCCAGAATTGACCTGTGAAACTGCAGCATTAGCGGCACTGACACAGCAAACCCTTCACACAGGCTAGCTAGCGGCTAACTAACATCTCCGCTGCTGTACTTGTTAAAGTTGCCCAGGTTGTTTGGCACACATCCGCTTTATCACATAAACATAATCCTGGAATCTCGTCAGACGTCTATCTTCGCGGTAAAACAGTGTTGCTGTGAAACAAATTAAGATTAGACAGACATTTAAGCAGCTACCGTTAGCTTAGACTTATTTACTTTTACTTAAACTCATGTGTTGTCAATGTCAGGCTGCGGTGTAGCTGCTCTGCAAACATGGAGACTGGCGCAAAAGTGGCAGAAGAAAAAAAGAAAACTTGTATATTCCCAGGTACCTATGTCTATTGCGAACCGCTTTGCGTTCTCCAAATTGCGGAATATTTCGTCTGGCGGCAGAGTAATGCTTTTATCCATGGTATGACTGCTTGTGCTGCTGTCAAGTCGGACACATTCCGCCATGGTCGACAAAGGTTTGACGCAACGTGGGTGTCGTGCGTGCGTGCCCCCTCACCGTCGTCCAATCAGCGTGCACGTACAGTGTGAGACGTGCGCGTCATCCTGTGAACAGTTAAACAGAGTAAACACTCAACTTTTTTACAACATGTGCACTCAGTTACCAGTTTATTAGGCGCACCTAGATAAAAACTAATGCAGTCTGATGCAACAGCCCTGCAATAGAGTCTCCATTCATGAAAAGTGTTACAATGTTCAGCTTTTTCACAGAGGGCTTTACATTTAACTGTATGGTCGTATGGGGTGATGCAGTTTCTGGTGCAGGAAAACTGTATTGCATTATGTAGAGATGGATGCGTGTCACTTCCCTCACTGATATAGGGGACAAAATGGTATTAACATCTGCCAGTGTAACACAATAACCTACAGTTCACTTGATCCTCCTGAATGACCATACTGTTGAAACTACACCTCTCTAAAACAACAACAAAAACTGAACTTTATTACCTACATGAAGGTTTTTTATTGCTCATCTGTTGTGTTAGATTACATTACTTCAGCTAGGTGTACCTATTAAAACTGTAAACTGAGAAATGTTCACAAAATGACTTTTGATTATTGAATGTTAACTTGTTTACTTGTAAACATCAGGTTAATCCGAACAAACGCATGTTGTGGAGCCTCACTTTGTTCAAATCCACAAAACTGTGTTTTTAAAGTATAATGGAGATCCCAAAGTTTCCATGCATGTTGTGTATTTCTGTGTGTGTATGAGTGTGTGATAAACAGAGACAGCGTGGATGGAATAAGATATTTTTACCAAGCTTTAAAGCTATTAAAGGGGAAACAAAGGAGAAAAACCGTGTGGAAATGGGTCACTTGTATTTTACAGCTACCTTAGGTATTGCAGGCAGCCATTCCCACATGTTGACCTATGCTCAAAGATCATACATAAGAGAACATACATACAGTAAAATAACCACTAGAGGGTAGTGCTCAACCATAATAGAAACATTAGATGCCTGAAGGCACTGAAAGACTCTGAACTAAAAACTGATGGATGGAGAGAATATTATCAACCATACAAAGTAATGCATTCTAGTACAATGGCCATTTTCTGCATGACCACTGCATTTAGTCAAGGTTGTTCACTGTCGATTTCTGTCAGTTTAAAGAATGAAATGATGCAGCTCAAGATTCAGTTGATGTTTTTTATTCAAAAAGAATGAATGGATCACATCACAGAGGCACGAGTGGCGATGATACATCACAGCAGAAACTTGTAGTCCACGATATTGTACTCAAATAGAGTAAATTGTGAGAAAATAACTCTCAGATATACATTTATACTGCTGACACAGCAGGACACATTGATGATAGAACAGATGCCTTCAAGATCCAATATGGATCAATGATATTTTACAAAGTAAAAAGTCAATCAAGTACATAAAAGAAGAAAAAATGCTACCAGAAAGTAGCTGCAATGGAACCTTTCCTGTCACTGCATCAATCTTGATACAAGATTTACAAGACAAGTGACAAGTGTGATAATGTTGGCCAAAGTACAATGGCCAATTTTTGATTATATTGATAAATCAATAAAATAATAAATGCTATTCATTGAATACAAACTTCTGTTACTCAATATTCTCACAAAGATTTCATTTTCTTTGAAAACATTTTCCCTAAAGTAAAGGAAATATCAGCCCAATATGACCTCATGATGAGTTAAAACAACTCCATTACATATCAGAAAAATATGTCTGATTATGACGTTTGACCAATGTGGTCGTCTCAGTGTGTCTGCTGGTGTCTCCAGTCTGTAGGTGTCTACCACGGCCTCCAGGGGGCGCTGGTGACTGGACTCTTGTCTTTAGTGATGCTGGTGTGGACTGAGGAGCTCAGAGGAGAGAAATCAGCCTCTCTCAGGTTCTTATCAGAGGAAGACTGCAGCGTGTTCAAGTGGTTCAGCAGTCTTCTCTGGGACTGTGTCTTCACGTCCTCCTTGGACAGGAAGTGTTCCACCTCTTGGACACACCTGGAGTAGCCCCGATCAACAGCTGCTGAGTCCACAGCTTGGTGCTGCTGCTGCAGTCGTCTCAGGAAGCAAACTGTCATCTCCAGGATGTCTGCTTTCTCCAGCTTGGAGTCTGGCTGCTGTTTGAGGAACTCTGGTCCCAGGAGAGACTTGAGCTGCTCGATGCTGCTGTTGATTCGCTCTCTGCGTAACTTCTCCACCAGAGGCTTTCTGATCTGCAGGAAGAAGAACAAAGTCATTAATAAACTCATCCTGGAGTATAGAGTTAGAATAAAACAGACGACATCTGATGAAGGGTGTTTAAATCTTGTTGAATCTGGAGTTTACCTTGTGGGTCAGAGTGAGAAGCTCCTGAGAATTGGTCATTGCTGCAGTGATTGTAGGAGTCATGGCTGGATGTCTGTGCTGTAGAGGTCTCTGTAGAGAGAATCTGATCTCTGCTGGCTTCATCCCTCCTATTTATAGTCCCACATCTCCATATGAATGTGTGGGTCTTGGTCTGGCTGGAGTTTCTCACAGTTTGTAGCCAATCAGAGAGCTTGTTGAGATAATAAGAAATGCCACACACTAAAAGCTCTTATTGCCCAGCGGACAATGGTTAGATGTGGGGGGAACAGGTGGAGGACTGGGGGGGTGATGGAGAGAGATCCACAGAGCTCTGTGTGAATCTGGGAAAGTGGTGACCCTGACAATGACTGACTGAGCACACGCTCATCATCCCATCACACACGTGGGAGACTGACTGAGAGATTGTCCTCAACATAAAGAAATAACAAAAACGAAAATGAACATTATTACATTTGTGCTTTTAAGTTGAGTGTCAGCATTTGATAATTTGACTGTGAAAGTCATCTCTAATTAGTTAATTAATAATTAAGATAACTTATTGCATAATTATGAGCAGGTACCACAAACACACAAACACAACCTTGCAGCTTGTATCCATAATGAATTGTGATTAAATATTACAAGTTTAGTTCATACACTGGGATGAGATGGTGACTAAGTAAAACAGCAAAGTCGAGCTCATTCAGCTGACAGTCCAGATGAAACAGATGTGCCTTCTGTCTTGTAACAAGTTGTCGCAGCGAGTGAAGAGTTGGTCAGGGTTTCCCACACTGAATCCTGGGAGTCAATGCACCACAAAGGGTTTGAATGCTTTACTGCCTACTATTGGCGCCCTGCCTGAGCAAAGGGACCGAACCTAACAGCCCGAACCATCTGGAGGAAAACAACAGCAGTGGATGAAGTGTCCAAAAGTGAAGAGGGCTTCAAATGGAAAGTTGTTTACAGGTAATTGGTTCATCGTTAAAGGAATACCATATTGTCTTTTTTTTTTTTCTTTCGAAAATGAAGTCCAACAGAAATGTCTTTGCTCTGTTTTGTCGGTTGGTTAACATCAGTCAGTTTATTCAGAGTTTTCTCCAAAGACATGTAATTTGGACAACTGTACGTATGTTAAAACATGAAGCAACACAAAAGCCAATATAACCCTGGTTGTAAGAGGCGACGTTGCCTTGGCAGGTTGGCATCCACCAATAGAATAAATAAAAAGGCTCAGATTGAAGTGATGAGCTGATGAACAGAGGGGAAATGAAGTTGGCAAAGGCTGGAGAGTTGGGACCAGAGGGACACAGGCAGTGAAATAAAAAAGGGGATAAGGAGAGAAGAAGAGAAGTGTGCCAACTCCCCTTTGAGAGTAGTCAGGTGCTGGTGGGGATGAGGATGCTAATCACGCTGAACTGTGACTCTGCCTCTCACGGCTTTCCCACACTCTGCCCATTGACTGGGCTCCCACTCAACAATAGACTTGTGCCTTGTTAAATGCTAATTCACCCCCACACAGACAGCCCCCGGCTCTCCCCCGGGGGTGATGTTTGTTGTTTAGACACTCTCTTCAATTAGGAGACGAGAGAAAGAGAAATACACCCAAATATGGTGGTTTTCAAACAGCAAACAATATTTGAGTGCAGAATTTATACTTAGCTTTATACTGAGCTTTGATTTAGGTATTTTTGTCAGCACGTTACTTTGACCTATTTAGTATTAAAAATCAGTATAATAACATTTAACACATAATTTATAACACATTATAATGTAGAGCTGTAAGCAGATGTTGGGACGTTGTGCCGTTTATCAATTTACAGTATGTCAAATATCATTTTTCCTATGAGGGCTCATGTTATATAAATCCAATTGCATTTTACTATATTTTATAGTATTTATTATATTCACCTCATATACCAGCCTTCCAGAGTTATAACAAATACACCGATAAGCACATGCTATATATCAGCAATATCTATGGTTTATAGAACATTTTTATACGGCTTATAAATGCTAAATAACATGAGCAAAAATAAGGCGTTATGTTTTGTATTTTCTTTACCTAAAAGGACACGGTAATGTATTTTTGGTTTGAAACATGTTTGAAAAATTAAACGATAATGATAAGAATGAAGAGGGGTTGCTGAATCATACTGAAGTACTGTACATTAAATAAAATAATTTGACGCCTCAAAATTCTATTGAACTTCAAACAAACAACAGACCTCTCATTTTTACATTTCCACAGATGTAGCCAAGATATGAACATAAGAAATATCATCTAAATATACATATTGTCAGGTTCAGTGAGTAAAAAGTGTAAACATTTAAAATGCAGTAGTAAAGAATCACCCCCCCACACACACAGACGTCTTTGTCTGGTCTGCCTCTATTGTCCCACTGGGGCTCTGTGAGTGGGTTTTCCTTGCTTTCCCACACTCTGTCCATTCACTGCCTCTCAAGAACAAAAGAAGTGTGTCTGGTTGCACATCACATTAATTATGGAGTCAGTTTACAAGTTTTGTCCCACTGCCTCTGAATGGGAATTCCTGTCATCAAGACTCGTCACTACCAGGCTTTTGTAAAATGTCTGTGAGGAATGCAGACATGCGAAGGATTAATGAGCATTCAAAAGCTCTTTCCCCCCTCTTTTACATTCAAATTCCTCCTCTGCATTCCTCGCTGTTTATTTTGACAGGAATCATAGAAAGGGAGTCTACTCCCGAAGTGATCAGGAGCTGGTGCAAAGAGGCTATGAATTTGGCATTAAAGGGTATTTGTAATAGCTGCAAGCAAACTTCATTTACAACATGATCAAACCATCTTCATCCAGCTCTTCATAAGAATATGCATGTTTGAAAACTAGTTTGAAAAAGTTTCACTGCATCCAGGATAGTATTACAATGTTATAGTAATACTTTGATATGACTACCACCTGCAGAGTCAGCAGCATTACCACATCAGTTAAAACAGAAGCCAAGCGGGCAAGAGTTAAACTGTTTGCATTGAATAGCGTTTCACATGTTTGATAAGTTTGCTTTGTATAAAACAGAAATAAATGCATGTTTAGTATCAGAAAAATGAAAATATAACATGCTTTTATTCTCAATCTCCCACGTGTGTGATGGGATGATGAGCGTGTGCTCAGTCAGAGTCATTGATCTCAGCATCAGGCAGCAGATCTGCTCTCTCTACAGGGTCACCACTTTCCCAGATTCACACAGAGCTCTGTGAGTCTCTCTCCTTCACCCCCCAGTCCTCCACCTGCTCCCCTGAGATTTAACCATTGTCCCTCGGGCAATAACAGCATTCACGGTGCTGCATCCCTTATTGTATTCCTGAGCTCTCTGATTGGCTGAGACTGTGAGAAACTCCAGCCAGACCAAGACCCACACATTCATATGGAGATGTGGGACTATAAATAGGAGGGATGAAGCCAGTAGAGATCAGATTCTCTCTACAGAGACCTCTACAGCACAGACATCCAGCCATGACTCCTACAATCACTGCAGCAATGACCAATTCTCAGGAGCTTCTCACTCTGACCCACAAGGTAAACTCCAGATTCAACAAGATTTAAACACCCTTCATCAGATGTCGTCTGTTTTATTCTAACTCTATACTCCAGGATGAGTTTATTAATGAATTTGTTCTTCTTTCTGCAGATTAGAAAGCCTCTGGTGGAGAAGTTACGTAGAGAGCGAATCAACAGCAGCATCGAGCAGCTCAAGTCTCTCCTGGGTCCAGAGTTCCTCAAACAGCAGCCAGACTCCAAGCTGGAGAAAGCAGACATCCTGGAGATGACAGTTTGCCTCCTGAGACGACTGCAGCAGCAGCACCAAGCTGTGGACTCAGCAGCTGTTGATCAGGGCTACTCCAGGTGTGTCCAAGAGGTGGAACACTTCCTGTCCAAGGAGGACGTGAAGACACAGTCCCAGAGAAGACTGCTGAACCACTTCAACATGCTGCAGTCTTCCTCTGATAAGAACCTGAGAGAGGCTGATTTCTCTCCTCTGAGCTCCTCAGTCCACACCAGCATCACTAAAGACAAGAGTCCAGTCACCAGCGCCCCCTGGAGGCCGTGGTAGACATCTAATGGCTTGTACAAAAGTGGCGTTCAGCAATTAAATGTTGAACAAGCGATTGTACATGTGCCCCTGGACTCATAACTGGACTCTAGTCTCTGGTTTGAAGCGTTGCTGCGTATGTTACTGTAACTTTTCACTTTTACTGCCTTTTGTAAAGGTCAGATTCTGTGTTTCTGTGATATTTGCAGACAAATTTGAATACTTTTATATTTCAAAAGTACTTATTTCTGATTCTGGTGTTACTCTGTGAAGTAAACATAAACGTTCCCAAAGGGAATGCTTATATATTGTCATCGCTGACAATGATGTATGTACCTTTTCTCCATTTAGGAGACACGGTTAATCATGTTGTACATGTTTCAGATTTATATGTGATATTCACATGATATTCATGATATTCACACACTCTCTCGACTGAAATGTCCCTTATCTGCATTTTTAGCAGATGAGTTTTGTGTATGAAAAAAATCATCGATACAAATGTGCTGTTTTATAACTCTGTGAGCGAGAGCACGCATACCTTCAATGAAGGACTTGTTTGGAAAAAGTCTCAACATGAATGTATCTCTTCAAGCCAAGTGATGCGCAATAAAACAATCAGAAAAACAACAGAAACTTTGCTTTGTCTCACTTTTATCAGCTACCAATGTACATCACTGGACATAAAGTGCCAGATCTTCAGTTTACTTCAAAATCCACTCTAAAACAGCAGGATAACACGGTGAGCATGTATGAATAGCAGCCAAACTTCTCAGTAACATAACTTTTTGGTAAAAGTGGCCACTCCTCATGTGGTCAGAAAGGGATTAGAAGGTTTTGGTCTTTGTTACACACAGATTCCACATCACCAAAGAATGTCACAAACATATGATGGACAGTATGGCAGCTAAGGTAGACAGTCAGAGAGCTGCTGGTTCAAACCTGTGAGCTTCCAGCTCACCTCACATCTGCGATGTCTGTTATGCCAAATATGGTGTCACATAACAGACAAACCAACAGAAAGTGTCTGAGTATTGTGTTCATGCATGTGTTCAGCATAGATTCATTACATCTCTGTAAGTATCAGCGTGATGGTGTGATGGACACCCTTTTTCTAAAGGGTGCTGCCTCGTTTGGTGTTTTGACTGTGGTAGTGGAAAGATGTCTCCCATAGGTGTCGGCCTGTGATCTGGTGAAGGCCGATGTGTGTGATCCACATTATTTACATTCTCATCGTACCATTCAGTGAACCACATGTGGCCTTTATTAAAGCATCTGAATGTCTCTATACTCTTTAGTTCAGGTTTTTCCCTCTAGGTGTCTCCTGCCTGTGCACGTGTGCTGGTGGCAGACAGTTAGCAGAGGGTCTGTCATGGAGGAGGTAACGCTGCTGTTCACTGTGTTTAAAAAGCACTCGTTGAACTTGAACCACCATTTTTCTTTTTAACCCTTTCATGCATGTATTATGATAACCTCAGTCAGGATTTTTTTTTACTAAGTGTTTTTATTCATCTTTAGGTATAAAAAGCAACAACTTTTTTTTTTCCAACCCAAATTTTATGAAGATATATTTACATGTCCAGTAGTTGAAATATAGCCAGTGATGCATGATGTGCACTTCAGTGGACATGTGATTAATCCTTATTTCCTCCCAATATAAAATCAATACTTGGAAAATTTAGCAATTGCATGACTCCTTAGATGTTACTTGATGTCCCCATAGTTTTCTTACCTGCAAGGGTCTTTTTTTAACAGAAGATTTGAACAGAATAAAATGAGCAACTTGGTGTTTCTGGCTGTCTGTCGACCATCTTGGTTTCACTCTTTTTTTTCACTTGCAATGGCTTCCCACTGGGTAGCAGTGTATGAGATGAGGCTGTAGCATCCACTGTAGTGGCTGATGTGCAACTATGCCATCAAAACTCATGCATATACAAGGAAACATCTTTTGAATAGCTGTACACTGTAGTGACCTCTATGCATGAAAGGGTTAAAGTAATTATCACTAGAGTATAGGACTGTACTGATGCAGTTCTCAATTTCTTTACCTTTTTTCCCCTCACATTTTTTTCAAATAGCATAACATCAAGCCTTTTGATAGCACTGTATTGCACAAAATTGACTTAAATGAGGTGACATGAAAAGACTTGCATCTCTTTCATATTTATTTTCTTGAAATCTGAAGAAGTACCGAAACAAATGTCAATCCACTTTGGATGAGTAAAAACAAAAACGGTGAATAAAGCACAATATGCATACATGGCATACACAAAACAATAACAAGTCCCTTTTCAGAAAAAAAGGTGGGTGTTTAAGAATATGACATTATACCTTGAAACAAGGCAGTAAGACACGGTATGCAAACTATAATCCCACAATATAAATCTTTACAATATTTCCACAAGGACAAAAGGTTGATATTGCTCTGTTTAGGTTAGAATTGCAAGCAGATTTTGCTGCACTTCTTCAATAAAACACTTTTAAGATGAAATGAAATCATCTAAAACATTGTGGTCCTAAATATTACAATATCAGCAACTAATTCCTGCATAGTTACAGTAAGAGACGGGATTTGTCTTCTGCTGTCTGGTTAGAACAAAAGAATACAACCAGCAGAGTTATAAATCCCACAAATAGCAGCATAACATGTTTTAACAATTCAGCCACTGACTCTTCTTCTCAGTCAGTCTTCTCCTTTGCCTCTGAGTCCGGTCTTCATCCTTTTGGCTACCGCTGAAGCCAAAATGAAACCGGCTCACATGAGGGCTCTGTAGACTACAATCTGTGCGTCACAAACTGCATTCGTTTTAGTGCAGCTTCACTGAGTCCATTCCTCCTCGCCATTAAAAGCACAGCGGGGCCAAGTCTTCCTCTGCATCAGGAAACAGGCGTAAGATGTCCCTCGAATATTTTGAGTAGCCGTTGTGTGACAGCAGGGCTTTTCTCAGGGTGATGAAGGACTTTGTTTTCTCCAGGATGTCCGCCACGGGGATCCCATTCTGCAGGTGTTCTCCGATCAGAGCCTTCAGCTTCTCCACTCCTGTGCAGCATTTCCTCTCCAACATGTGGAGTTTGCACCTGAGAGGGAAAAAAAGTCATGGCTTTTATTCATATTTTGTTTGTTTAGTAACAAGAAATGAACAAGAGAAGCAACTAGAGCAGAAATAGAAGAGTAAATTTAAAGAAACGAAGCTTTGGCTTACCTAAAGAGCTGCTCCTTCACGGTGTCCTGAAGAGCGAGGTCTGCGTAGAGAGCCATTTCTCCTTGTGGTTTGCTTCTTGTGGTTCTGCTGTTGCCTCAAAGGTTCAAGAGGACGTCTCTGTTGACGGTCCGCGTCTCTGCCCTGCATTTATGACGCTCATCCTGCATAAAATTCTGCTATTCAGCCAATCAGGAGGCTCAGAGCTCGGGACAATAGGGTGAATTTAATGCCTGTCACAGAGAACAGGTGGGACGCTTTATCTGTATGCCATACATCAGCGAGGTCAGTGGGAAAACGTTTTTCCTCAAGTGGACACGAGAACATTTTTCCTACTGAGGAAAGACTCCTTAGAGACACGAATCAAGGACTATGAAATGAAAATAAAGCTAAATGTTACACTGCACGTTAAACTAAACAACAGTGTAATGCCTCACTGGCATCAGCAGACACTCTCATGCAATGAAAATCAAATCATGGACAAAGTTTCTGTTTTGTACTGAAAAGAATTAAAAACACTGAACTGTACAACACTTTAGGAAATACTACCGCTATCCTTTTCTGTCTTTGATGAGATGAGTGGACTGTGCACTCTCTTCTTCAATGTTAATGTTTATTTACAACAAAACTTTTAATCATCTCTGTCATTAAAACATTCACTAAACCCCCCAGTAGTAGTGTTTTTATAATACTTGCAGACTAAATACTTCTTAAAAACAGAGCCAAAAGCCGTAATCATGTTCAAAAAGTTAGATTTTCGGCCTCTGTGTGCCTCTGCAGTGTGTCACAGCTGAACCAGATGGCTTGTCTGCGAAGTGGCTTCCTGCCTGAGAACAGTCCCGAGGCTTTGTGAGAGCAGACACACTTCTATTGTGCTGGCAGCTGAGCAGGCTGCATACAGGAGTGTGGGAAGCCGTGTGTCGCTGCTTTTCCAGCTCCAGAGAGAGAGAGGAGGGCGTGTGACCGGGGCACGTTCAGCCCGGCGCAGGGAGCCGTGGGAGCTCAGAGGAGGGGAGGTGGGGAAACCTGAGCCCCTTCATAGACAGACACTCGGGCAGATGGAGGGGAGATCAGCAGGGAGGGAGACACACCTGAACCTGATTATCAGCCTGCAGTCGTCTTGGCGTGCTGACGGAGGTCATGTAGAGAACTGTAAGAACTGCTTCTGATTCTGTTTGGAAAAAAAACTGGTCTCTGGCACAGATCATCACATCTGATCGACTTCAGTTTCACTGAACTTGATTGAGTTTTTCTTTTTTATTTATGGTTCTGTTAATTCACTGATGACTTCACGGGTTGTCTTGAACTCACTTGAACGCACCATCAAATGTAGTTTGTAGGAAGTCTGCAAGCTGCACAAAGATTTACAAACGCCCCCCCCAACACCCCATGATTAAGAGCCAGTGTGTGTGTGTGTGTGTGTGTGTGCGCGCGCGTGTGTGTGTCTGCAGTATGTGTGCATGCTAATGGCGGTTAAATGTTGCATGAAATTCCGCTGTGTTTTCGTAAATTACTTTTGAAAAAGTTGAGCAAATATAAATGTCATCAATCAAATTCAACACTCTTTGTCATTTAATTTTTCAGTGACCTCTCTCTCTTTCTCCATTTCTGTGGTGTAAAGAAAACAATGTACATGGATGACATTCATTGAGCTTTTTAATTGGAATTACAAATATTAGTAAGTTCACTTCTGTCGATGCTGAAATTGATTACAATAATTTCTATTATAGTCATTAGTAGTTATCATTTTTATTCTATATGCTATGTTTTAATGTGCATAAAAACAAAATCTTTGAAGGAGGTCAATAGTTACCTGCTTATCTTGTTCAATACTTTTATCCTTCAAAGTACTTGTGAAAGGGAGGGGTTGGGGCGGGGGGGGGGGGGGGGGGGGGGGGGGGGTATTATAATAAGACATGTATTGTCATGGGACTAATCAGTAAATGCAATCACACTGAGATGCAGGGTTTTAAAATGACCAAATGAGAGCAGAGCTGAGAAGGTCCAAAGTGAATTCTTTAAACATTATTAAAAGACGGTGGGAAAAAATAACATGAGAAGACAAAACTTTGATTTGACAGTGTTTTATTGACAATCAAGCTCCAACTAGAGGTGATGATGCATCACAACAACAACTTGTAGATTTCTACAAGACACACTGTACTCAGAGAGAGTAAAGGAAGAGCTGTCTTCATAAAAGACAAACGATTTACAGTATCTGAGCACACAGTGCTGAGCACACAGATCCAAACTGGATCAGAAGATTTGTGCTTACTGAACATAAAAAGTAACGAAATGAACCATGTAAACGTCACATTGTCACTGAAAAACTGTGACAATGTGACTTTAAACAAATCTTTTACAGTGAAAAGATAAACATATTATGACAACATGTCCATAAACAGGACAATTAAGTTTCTTCGACCAAAAAGATCGTTGTTAATAAACAAGTAACAAATGTCACCAGTGTATTATATTTTACTAAAATATACATTTTAGATTATAAAAGACAAACGATTTACAGTATCTGAGCACACAGTGCTCGCTGTCCTTTCATGTTAGTTTCACACTGGATCAAAACATTTGCACTTATTAGACAAAAATAGCCCAGTAAAAACTGACCTTACAACAGATCACATTGTTCTTCATAACTATTAAATTCAACTGAATCTCAAAATGTAAAAGTTACATTGTCACTGGAAAACTGTGACATCAAACAAACCTTTTACCATAAAACGATAAACATATTGATCTTTAAAACAGATCATTTTTACAACAATCACATAAAATGAGAGAAAGTCTATTGTGATAAAATGTCCTTAAAAAAGACAGTTAAGTTTTTTGATCCAAAAGATCATTGTTGATAAAGAGGTAACAAATGTCACCATCGCATTATGTTTTACCAAAACATGAGCATAAAAGAATCACAGGAAAATTGTGACATTAATAAAACCTTTCAGAAGAAAAAGATAAACATCTGGATCTTACAACAAATCAGTTCTGACTAATCACAGAGATTAAAGTGACATAAAGTCCATCATGACAACATGTCCATAAAAAGGACAGTTAAAGGTTTTTGATCACAATGATCAATAACAATCAAGGGATAACAAATGTTATCATAACATATCCTACCAACACATGAAGCACAGTGAGAAATAATGATTGCTGATGCAATCAGATTGGCTTCATGCAACATGACAGGATTTTCTCTTTCTTCATGTGAAAGATGTTGCTGCTGTCATTTCCTTAGGAAATGTCATGTTGCTCAAAGAACAACAGACTAAATACAACCTTCTGTACATACAGAAGAACAAGTCCATTAACTTCCATAGAACTCATTTCCAGTAATCTTTGACCAATGTGATCGTCTCAGTGTGTCTGCTGGTGTCTCCAGTCTGTAGGTGTCTACCACGGCCTCCAGGGGGCGCTGGTGACTGGACTCTTGTCTTTGGTGATGCTGGTGTGGACTGAGGAGCTCAGAGGAGAGAAATCAGCCTCTCTCAGGTTCTTATCAGAGGAAGACTGCAGCGTGTTGAAGTGGTTCAGCAGTCTTCTCTGCTGCTGGTTCTCCTGTTGCAGCTTTGTCAGGAAGCAAACTGTCATCTCCAGGATGTCTGCTTTCTCCAGCTTGGAGTCTGGCTGCTGTTTGAGGAACTCTGGACCCAGGAGAGACTTGAGCTGCTCAATGCTGCTGTTGATTCGCTCTCTGCGTAACTTCTCCACCAGAGGCTTTCTGATCTGCAGAAAGAAGAACAAAGTCATTAATAAACTCATCCTGGAGTATAGAGTTAGAATAAAACAGACGACATCTGATGAAGGGTGTTTAAATCTTGTTGAATCTGGAGTTTACCTTGTGGGTCAGAGTGAGAAGCTCCTGAGAATTGGTCATTGCTGCAGTGATTGTAGGAGTCATGGCTGGATGTCTGTGCTGTAGAGGTCTCTGTAGAGAGAATCTGATCTCTGCTGGCTTCATCCCTCCTATTTATAGTCCCACATCTCCATATGAATGTGTGGGTCTTGGTCTGGCTGGAGTTTCTCACAGTTTGTAGCCAATCAGAGAGCTTGTTGAGATAATAAGAAATGCCACACACTAAAAGCTCTTATTGCCCAGCGGACAATGGTTAGATGTGGGGGGAGCAGGTGGAGGACTGGGGGGGGTGATGGAGAGAGACCCACAGAGCTCTGTGTGAATCTGGGAAAGTGGTGACCCTGTAGAGAGAGCAGATCTGCTGCCTGATGCTGGGATCAATGACTCTGACTGAGCACACGCTCATCATCCCGTCACACACGTGGGAGAATAATGCTCATGATGTAATGTATGAAATATATTTAGGACTGAATTTGAGGTGAAAATTAAGCAAATGCTTTTTTAGCCCTTTTAACTGAGCCAAAATTTAAAACGTAGCAGGTGAACTCCATCTATTTTGAATTGATAAATTAATATTTCTCTGTCTAACAATGAAGTTATGAAGGTACTTCATAATTTTTTCTACATTTTCCTTTCAAAATGTTTTTGCCAATCAGTAATATTAGATCTATGATCAGAAATCATTGTGGTGCCTATTTTATTCCATTTAAAATAAAGTGAAGACAATAACTTTGCTGCTGTCCAGATGCTGCAGAGTCTTTTGACACGTGCCTTGTAGTCGGGGTGAGTAAGAAGTTGCGCTCAGTTTCCCACACTGACTCCCTGTATGGTGTGTTCAATGAACCACAAAGGGACTTCTGTGACAGATGCTGCTGGGTGTTGTTATAGAAACAGAGCTGACATCACACACCATCTGGAGGGAAAGGACGCCATTGGCTGGTTCTGACTGTTTGTGAAATTTCAAATTTCGATGAACAATCTGCTATAAGATATCACTACAATCATTATCCTCTCATGTTTCCACTTATCATCATACCATATTTTACACCTGCAGTCATAATCCTGCCTCATTCCTGAGCATCGCCTGGATCAAAGTTTCAGCTCTACACATGAGGGTGGGAGGATTCCTGGGGGGCAGCTGTTTCCTGAAGTGTGCCAAATCCCTTTGGAGAATTATGAAGAGGCTGCTGGTGGGATGGATGTCATTCACACTAAACTCTGCCCTCCAGAGCTTTCCCACACTCCGTCCATTAGCAGAAAACAGGAACGTGCCCCTCTGCAAATGGACTCTTTGAGGATCCTGTGCACGAGCAGTGTGTGAGTCAACAGCAGAGGGAGGGTGTCCCTTAAAAATGAGCTAGTCGAAAATTAAGCAAAACCAAAACTTAGCTCAGGCAAAAGGAAAATTAAAAATAATCAGCTCACAGTTTATACTCATGGATGGCTAATTTATGTTCCAAAATGCCAAATTTTCATGTTCATATTCTGCTCTGCTCAATGTATATTTAGGCCCAGTGGTGTAGATGATTCTCTTTATTAAATATCCTCAGCATGTCAATCATGTGCAGTTAGTTTGTGTTTCAGGTGTTTGCTGTTCAAAGCACCAAATATCATGAGACTGTTATTCTGAGAAATATGGTATTATGTAAAATTTACAAAATTCTTATGCTATGATATTTTAAACAGGTTACCCTACAAAGTGTAACCTTTTTCAGGCTCTGTACTGACAATATTTGATCTCACTTGATGAAACAACAATATTCTAAAAGGTGTTGATTTATATCAGAAGTACATTTACAACCAAATTAATGATTTAAACTAGTTTCTATTTCTGGAGCCAGAGTCCCTTTTGATCTGCGTCTCTTCAGGACAAAGGTCTGGATCTATTGTCCCACAGGGCTCTGTGAGGGAGTTTCCTCTGGTTTCCCACACTCTGTCCTTTCACTGGACCAACAATAGAAGTGTGTCCTATAATGCAGCACATTAGAAACAATGTCTGACCTAATTAATGAGGAGCGTGATTAACTTCAAAGTTCTTACATTAAAACACCTGAAACTGACAATTATGTCAAAATGCTGGTGCACCAAAAATGTCTGAAATGTATATTTCGTCATTTGGTTTGATGATTTGACTCACTCTGTATAAATTAGCATGACACTGATAATCCCCATTTGTCAAAACTCTTGATTGAACCACACAACTGTGCTTCGTTTTACACTTCACAGGAATGTTATGGATGAACAATTAGTACGTGTGCTGGAATGTATCTTGATTTGTCAATCAAAGGTGGGAACAGTAATGGAACAATAATCAGTGAAAATGGATTAAAATGTATAGACAGTCTCTAATTCATCATTTGAAACATGGCACAAAACATGAGAACACAAAAATTTTCAGCTTGCAGTGTTTGTTTATTCAACAAGTCACAATGAGCCACATGAAGTAAGAAAGCTCCAACTAGAGGTGATGATGCATCACAACAACAACTTGTAGATTTCTACAAGACACACTGTACTCAGAGAGAGTAAAGGAAGAGCTGTCTTTATAAAAGACAAACGATTTACAGTATCTGAGCACACAGTGCTCGCTGTCCTTTCATATTAGTTTCACACTGGATCAACACATTTGCACTTATTAGACAAAAATAGCCCAGTAAAAACTGACCTTACAACAGATCACATTGTTCTTCATAACTATTAAATTCAACTGAATCTCAAAATGTAAAAGTTACATTGTCACTGGAAAACTGTGACATCAAACAAACCTTTTACAATAAAAAGATAAACATATTGATCTTTAAAACAGATCATTTTTACAACAATCACAAGTCAATTGTGATAAAATGTCCTTAAAAAAGACAGTTAAGTTTTTTGATCCAAAAGATCATTGTTGATAAAGAAGTAACAAATGTCACCATCGCATTATGTTTTACCAAAACATGAGCATAAAAGAATCACAGGAAAATTGTGACATTAATTAAACCTTTCAGAAGAAAAGATAAACATCTGGATCTTACAACAAATCAGTTCTGACTAATCACAGAGATTAAAGTGACATAAAGTCCATCATGACAACATGTCCATAAAAAGGACAGTTAAAGGTTTTTGATCACAATGATCAATAACAATCAAAGGATAACAAATGTTATCATAACATATCCTACCAACACATGAAGCACAGTGAGAAATAATGATTGCTGATGCAATCAGATTGGCTTCATGCAACATGACAGGATTTTCTCTTTCTTCATGTGAAAGATGTTGCTGCTGTCATTTCCTTAGGAAATGTCATGTTGCTCAAAGAACAACAGACTAAATACAACCTTCTGTACATACAGAAGAACAAGTCCATTAACTTCCATAGAACTCATTTCCAGTAATCTTTGACCAATGTGGTCGTCTCAGTGTGTCTGCTGGTGTCTCCAGTCTGTAGGTGTCTACCACGGCCTCCAGGGGGCGCTGGTGACTGGACTCTTGTCTTTAGTGATGCTGGTGTGGACTGAGGAGCTCAGAGGAGAGAAATCAGCCTCTCTCAGGTTCTTATCAGAGGAAGACTGCAGCGTGTTGAAGTGGTTCAGCAGTCTTCTCTGGGACTGTGTCTTCACGTCCTCCTTGGACAGGAAGTGTTCCACCTCTTGGACACACCTGGAGTAGCCCTGATCAACAGCTGCTGAGTCCACAGCTTGGTGCTGCTGCTGCAGTTGTCTGAGAAAGCAAACTGTCATCTCCAGGATGTCTGCTTTCTCCAGCTTGGAGTCTGGCTGCTGTTTGAGGAACTCTGGACCCAGGAGAGACTTGAGCTGCTCGATGCTGCTGTTGATTCTCTCTCTGCGTAACTTCTCCACCAGAGGCTTTCTGATCTGCAGGAAGAAGAACAAAGTCATTAATAAACTCATCCTGGAGTATAGAGTTAGAATAAAACAGACGACATCTGATGAAGGGTGTTTAAATCTTGTTGAATCTGGAGTTTACCTTGTGGGTCAGAGTGAGAAGCTCCTGAGAATTGGTCATTGCTGCAGTGATTGTAGGAGTCATGGCTGGATGTCTGTGCTGTAGAGGTCTCTGTAGAGAGAATCTGATCTCTGCTGGCTTCATCCCTCCTATTTATAGTCCCACATCTCCATATGAATGTGTGGGTCTTGGTCTGGCTGGAGTTTCTCACAGTCTCAGCCAATCAGAGAGCTCAGGAATACAATAAGGGATGCAGCACCGTGAATGCTGTTATTGCCCGAGGGACAATGGTTAAATCTCAGGGGAGCAGGTGGAGGACTGGGGGGGTGAAGGAGAGAGACTCACAGAGCTCTGTGTGAATCTGGGAAAGTGGTGACCCTGTAGAGAGAGCAGATCTGCTGCCTGATGCTGAGATCAATGACTCTGACTGAGCACACGCTCATCATCCCGTCACACACGTGGGAGAATAATGCTCATGATGTAATGTATGAAATATATTTAGGACTGAATTTGAGGTGAAAATTAAGCAAATGCTTTTTTAGCCCTTTTAACTGAGCCAAAATTTAAAGCGTAGCAGGTGAACTCCATCTATTTTGAATTGATAAATTAATATTTCTCTGTCTAACAATGAAGTTATGAAGGTACTTCATAATTTTTTCTACATTTTCCTTTCAAAATGTTTTTGCCAATCAGTAATATTAGATCTATGATCAGAAATCATTGTGGTGCCTATTTTATTCCATTTAAAATAAAGTGAAGACAATAACTTTGCTGCTGTCCAGATGCTGCAGAGTCTTTTGACACGTGCCTTGTAGTCGGGGTGAGTAAGAAGTTGCGCTCAGTTTCCCACACTGACTCCCTGTATGGTGTGTTCAATGAACCACAAAGGGACTTCTGTGACAGATGCTGCTGGGTGTTGTTATAGAAACAGAGCTGACATCACACACCATCTGGAGGGAAAGGACGCCATTGGCTGGTTCTGACTGTTTGTGAAATTTCAAATTTCGATGAACACTCTGCTATAAGATATCACTACAATCATTATCCTCTCATGTTTCCACTTATCATCATACCATATTTTACACCTGCAGTCATAATCCTGCCTCATTCCTGAGCATCGCCTGGATCAAAGTTTCAGCTCTACACATGAGGGTGGGAGGATTCCTGGGGGGCAGCTGTTTCCTGAAGTGTGCCAAATCCCTTTGGAGAATTATGAAGAGGCTGCTGGTGGGATGGATGTCATTCACACTAAACTCTGCCCTCCAGAGCTTTCCCACACTCCGTCCATTAGCAGAAAACAGGAACGTGCCCCTCTGCAAATGGACTCTTTGAGGATCCTGTGTACGAGCAGTGTGTGAGCCAACAGCAGAGGGATGGTGTCCCTTAAAAAACAATTAAAAAGGCAATATATGAAAATTAGAATTAATAAAATAACATTTTAAACAGTAGATGAATCGATTAGCATGTTATGTGTCTGGGTCTGAACATCAAGGCGGAATTTTTCATTATATCTCTTTGTTTATTGGGGTCATAATTAATGTGACAGGAAGTGGATTCTGGATAAGGCGCCAAAATTAAGATCTCTAACCAGCGTCAACAACTAACACCAGAAGATGGCCTTTTAAACTTCTTGTGAGTCAAAGTTCACAGCAGTAGCAGGGAGGACAGGTGGTGCAGCACCTGAGGAACGAGCGGACGAGACAAAAGTAAAAATGAAGAAACTCCACCACAGCGAAGCTAACACCCCAACGGCTCGGGTGCCAGTTGTGAGTAAAGTTCACTGTTGGTACACTGAAGGGTTATTTTAGACCAACAGCTTTATTGTCTTGCAAGGCTGTAACATTTTTATGTTGTTTGGGACTTCTGGGGAAATGTCGCTGTCCGTGCTGTTGAAGTATGGCCTTGGTGTGTTGTGAATGTTTTGTTTACTGCAGTGCTGAAATCCTTTTGTCAAGTTAAAGTGCCAATGCAAAAGTAAAAGTATGTAAGTATAGGCAGGAAAATGTGCTGAAAGTATTTAAAGTAGTAATCAAAGCAGAAAAATGTCCCTCGTACCAGTTATGTTAATATATCATTAGATGATTATTATTACTCATACTGTTGGAATTTGTCAAGGTAAGTTAATTTTTTAACTATAGTCAGTTTGATAATGGATTAATCTGATGATCATTTTCTCAGTTAGTCTACTGATTGTTTGGTTTGTAAAACTTCGGCATGTTATGAGAAATTGCGACACAATTACCCAGAGCCTTAAGTAGCACCTCCACATTGCTAGTTTTGTCCAAACAACAGCACAAACTTTTAAAGTATTGTAAAATAAGTGTAGATTAGTTAAATGATTGAATGTAAAAGCACCAAATCATCACACTTGTCCTGGTCCACACTGGGTCCTGGTCCCGGTCCTGCTGATGTGGTTCTCTGGTTCCTGTGGATCCTGGTCCTGGTTCTGCTGATGTGGTCCTCGGGTTCCTGTGGATCCTGGTCCTGGTCCTGCTGATGTGGTTCTCCATCAGCCAATGGATGTGCGTTGTCCAAGGCTACAGCCTGTCCGTCCTTGGGAGCTGGATCTGTCCTTCACTGTGGTGCTCCCGGAGGTTTCTCTTTTCCCACTGGGTTTTTTGAGTTTTTCCTTCCCGAAGAAGGAGGGTCATAAAGGGCAGGTGATGCCTCGGACCGATCCATCGGACTGATCCATCAGACTGATCCATCGGACTGATCCATTGGCCTCATTGACTGCTGGACTCTTTATTAGATTGTTTGTTCGCTTACACTTCAGTGAACTTTGTAAAGCACTGTGAGACAACTCTGTTGTGATATTGGGCTATACAAAATAAATTGAATTGAAATTGAATTGAATTGTTAAGCTGGAAACATGAAATGTTTTTGTGCAGGAAAAATGACTTCATAATAGTCGGCAGTTATTTTTCTGTCAAGTGATTCACCTGCACTTGTATACACGGTCATGTGGATTAATTTATAACAAAACATTATGTCCCTCTGACATGTAGCGGAGTAGAAATAGAAACCTGCATGAGATGAAAAGACGCAAGTAAAGTGCAAGCACCTTAACCCTTTCATGCATGAATTATGATAACCAGGATTTTTTTATTAAGTGTTTTTATTCATCTTTAGGTATAAAAAACAAGAACTTTTTTTTTCCAACCCAAATTTTATAAAGATATATTTACATGTCCAGTAGTTGAAATATAGCCAGTGATGCATGATGTGCACTTCAGTGGACATGTGATTAATCCTTATTTCCTCCCAATATAAAATCAATACTTGGAAAATTTAGCAATTGCATCACTCCTTAGAAGTTACTTGATGTCCCCATATTTTTCTTACCTGCAAGAAAAATGAGCAACTTGGTGTTTCTGGCTGTCTGTTGACCATCTTGGTTTCACTCTTTTTTTTCACTTGCAATGGCTTCCCACTGGGTAGCAGTGTATGAGATGAGGCTGTAGCATCCACTGTAGTGGCTGATGTGCAACTATGCCATCAAAACTCATGCATATACAAGAAAACATTTTGAATAGCTGCACACTGTAGTGACCTCTATGCATGAAAGGGCTAAATAACTGTCATGATCCTGCTGTCTCTCTCCCTCTTGTGTCTTTTTGTCTCCCCCTGTCTGTTGGAGCAGAGTCAGGAGGGTTACTCCCGGTCATCCACCCACACACCTGCAATAATCACACACCTGTTCCTCATCAGTAATCAGCCACCTCCTCCTCCCCTGTCTTTATAAGCCTGCTTCACTCTCTCCCTCACTGCCAGATTGTCTGTTCCCGTATGGTAACTCTTGGCTCCTTTTCTCCAGTTTTCCTTGTGCTAGCTTTTGTCTTTGTCCCTCGTCTCATCTCCAGCCTGCTCCCTCCTGGTCTCCACTCCAGCCCGGTTCCCTCTTCTCCTGCCCGCTTCCCCCCGGTCTCCACCACGGTCCAGTCCCTCACTCCACCAGCCTGCTCTTCCCTGCTACTACCACCTGCCTGGTTACAAATAAATTTACCAATCTCCTAACCAGTGTCTCTGTGTCCGTCTGCATTGTGGGTTCAGCCAGTCCCGTTCCGTACAACAATAACTACTAAAGTAAGTTACAGTAAAGTAAGTATAGTACTTGAGTAAATGTACTCCGTTATATTCCACCACTGGTTTTCTAAAGTGTGTTGGTGGTTGATTTAATTGTGTAAGTAATTTGGTCATGTTAAATCTTGTTTGCTTGCAATGTCGTTCAAGGCCTGGTAGTCAACATATTCTCCGTGTTAAACAGCCTCTCAGCCTGTATGCCTTGTGCAGTATTTTGTGTTTCAGCTGTTTGTTGTCAAAAGACTGAGTATGATGAGGTTTTCATTCTGTCAAACTTTGTGTTAGGAGAAGTTAACATGATTGTTAGGTTTGAATATGTTTAAAAGGTTAACTTACCTAGTTTAACTACATTGTGCAAGAAATATTGGCTCAATATATAAAATGACTCTTCAGGGCAAAGGTCTGGATCTATTGTCCCACAGGGCTCTGTGGTGAGTTTCCTCTGGTTTCCCACACTCTGTCCTTTCACTGCGTTCACTGGAGCAACAATAGAAGTGTGTCCTATTATGCAGCATATTAGATACAATGTTTAACCTTTTTAATAAGGAGCATGATTAACTTAAACAGGTCTTTGAAATGGATTTTCTCTCATTTGGTTTGATGCCCTGACCTACTACGGGAGTAACATAACTGATAATTGGTCTTCAACACAAGTCTGGATTGAAGAACATTACTAAGTATAGTTTTACATGACACAGGTATGTCATGGGTGAACAATTGCTTGTTTGTTGAATTGTATCTTAATTTTTCAATCAAATGAAAGAACCATGATAGAGGCCTCTATCAAGTAAGTAAAAATGTATAGACAGTCTGTCTTTCATCATTTGAAACATGAGACAACATGACAAGACAAATCTTCAGCTTGCAGTGTTTGTTTATTCAACAAGTCACAATGAGCCACATGAAGTAAGAAAGCTCCAACTAGAGGTGATGATGCATCACAACAACAACTTGTAGATTTCTACAAGACACACTGTACTCAGAGAGAGTAAAGGAAGAGCTGTCTTCATAAAAGACAAATGATTTACAGTATCTGAGCACACAGTGCTCGCTGTCCTTTCATATTAGTTTCACACTGGATCAACACATTTGCACTTATTAGACAAAAATAGCCCAGTAAAAACTGACCTTACAACAGATCACATTGTTCTTCATAACTATTAAATTCAACTGAATCTCAAAATGTAAAAGTTACATTGTCACTGGAAAACTGTGACATCAAACAAACCTTTTACAATAAAAAGATAAACATATTGATCTTTAAAACAGATCATTTTTACAACAATCATATAAAATGAGAGAAAGTCTATTATGATAAAATGTCCTTAAAAAAGACAGTTACGTTTTTTGATCCAAAAGATCATTGTTGATAAAGAGGTAACAAATGTCACCATCGCATTATGTTTTACCAAAACATGAGCATAAAAGAATCACAGGAAAATTGTGACATTAATAAAACCTTTCAGAAGAAAAAGATAAACATCTGGATCTTACAACAGATCAGTTCTGACTAATCACAGAGATTAAAGTGACATAAAGTCCATCATGACAACATGTCCATAAAAAGGACAGTTAAAGTTTTTTGATCACAATGATCAATAATAATCAAGGGATAACAAATGTTATCATAACATATCCTACCAACACATGAAGCACAGTGAGAAATAATGATTGCTGATGCAATCAGATTGGCTTCATGCAACATGACAGGATTTTCTCTTTCTTCATGTGAAAGATGTTGCTGCTGTCATTTCCTTAGGAAATGTCATGTTGCTCAAAGAACAACAGACTAAATACAACCTTCTGTACATACAGAAGAACAAGTCCATTAACTTCCATAGAACTCATTTCCAGTAATCTTTGACCAATGTGGTCGTCTCAGCGTGTCTGCTGGTGTCTCCAGTCTGTAGGTGTCTACCACGGCCTCCAGGGGGCGCTGGTGACTGGACTCTTGTCTTTAGTGATGCTGGTGTGGACTGAGGAGCTCAGAGGAGAGAAATCAGCCTCTCTCAGGTTCTTATCAGACGAAGACTGCAGCGTGTTGAAGTGGTTCAGCAGTCTTCTCTGCTGCTGGTTCTCCTGTTGCAGCTTTGTCAGGAAGCAAACTGTCATCTCCAGGATGTCTGCTTTCTCCAGCTTGGAGTCTGGCTGCTGTTTGAGGAACTCTGGACTCAGGAGAGACTTGAGCTGCTCAATGCTGCTGTTGATTCGCTCTCTACGTAACTTCTCCACCAGAGGCTTTCTGATCTGCAGAAAGAAGAACAAAGTCATTAATAAACTCATCCTGGAGTATAGAGTTAGAATAAAACAGACGACATCTGATGAAGGGTGTTTAAATCTTGTTGAATCTTGAGTTTACCTTGTGGGTCAGAGTGAGAAGCTCCTGAGAATTGGTCATTGCTGCAGTGATTGTAGGAGTCATGGCTGGATGTCTGTGCTGTAGAGGTCTCTGTAGAGAGAATCTGATCTCTGCTGGCTTCATCCCTCCTATTTATAGTCCCACATCTCCATATGAATGTGTGGGTCTTGGTCTGGCTGGAGTTTCTCACAGTTTGTAGCCAATCAGAGAGCTTGTTGAGATAATAAGAAATGCCACACACTAAAAGCTATTATTGCCCAGTGGACAATGGTTAAATCTCGGGGGAGCAGGTGGAGGACTGGGGGGGGTGATGGAGAGAGACCCACAGAGCTCTGTGTGAATCTGGGAAAGTGGTGACCCTGTAGAGAGAGCAGATCTGCTGCCTGATGCTGGGATCAATGACTCTGACTGAGCACACGCTCATCATCCCGTCACACACGTGGGAGAATAATGCTCATGATGTAATGTATGAAATATATTTAGGACTGAATTTGAGGTGAAAATTAAGCAAATGCTTTTTTAGCCCTTTTAACTGAGCCAAAATTTAAAACGTAGCAGGTGAACTCCATCTATTTTGAATTGATAAATTAATATTTCTCTGTCTAACAATGAAGTTATGAAGGTACTTCATAATTTTTTCTACATTTTCCTTTCAAAATGTTTTTGCCAATCAGTAATATTAGATCTATGATTAGAAATCATTGTGGTGCCTATTTTATTCCATTTAAAATAAAGTGAAGACAATAACTTTGCTGCTGTCCAGATGCTGCAGAGTCTTTTGACACGTGCCTTGTAGTCGGGGTGAGTAAGAAGTTGCGCTCAGTTTCCCACACTGACTCCCTGTATGGTGTGTTCAATGAACCACAAAGGGACTTCTGTGACAGATGCTGCTGGGTGTTGTTATAGAAACAGAGCTGACATCACACACCATCTGGAGGGAAAGGACGCCATTGGCTGGTTCTGACTGTTTGTGAAATTTCAAGTTTCGATGAACAATCTGCTATAAGATATCACGACAATCATTATCCTCTCATGTTTCCACTTATCATCATACCATATTTTACACCTGCAGTCATAATCATGCCTCTTTGCTGAGCATCGCCTGGATCAAAGTTTCAGCTCTACACATGAGGGTGGGAGGATTCCTGGGGGGCAGCTGTTTCCTGAAGTGTGCCAAATCCCTTTGGAGAATTATGAAGAGGCTGCTGGTGGGATGGATGTCATTCACACTAAACTCTGCCCTCCAGAGCTTTCCCACACTCCGTCCATTAGCAGAAAACAGGAACGTGCCCCTCTGCAAATGGACTCTTTGAGGATCCTGTGTACGAGCAGTGTGTGAGCCAACAGCAGAGGGAGGGTGTCCCTTAAAAATTAGCTATTAAAATGAAAAGTGGAAAATTAAGCAAAACCAAAACTTAGCTCAGGCAAAAGGAAAACTAAAAATAATCAGCTCACAGTTTATACTCATGGATGGTTAATTTATGTTCCAAAATGCCAAATTTTCATGTTCATATTCTGCTCTGCTCAATGTATATTCAGGCCCAGTGGTGTAGATGATTCTCTTTATTAAATATCCTCTCAGCATGTCAATCATGTGCAGTTAGTTTGTGTTTCAGTTGTTTGCTGTTCAAAGCCCCAAATATCATGAGACTGTTATTCTGAGAAATATGGTATTATGTAAAATTTACAAAATTCTTATGCTATGATATTTTAAATAGGTTAACCTACAAAGTGTAACCTTTTTCAGGCTTTGTACTGAAAATATTTGATCTCACTTGATGAAACAACAATATTCTAAAAGGTGTTGATTTATATCAGAAGTACATTTACAACCAAATTAATGATTTAAACAAGTTTCTATTTCTGGAGCCAGAGTCCCTTTTGATCTGCGTCTCTTCAGGGCAAAGGTCTGGATCTATTGTCCCACAGGGCTCTGTGAGGGAGTTTCCTCTGGTTTCCCACACTCTGTCCTTTCACTGGACCAACAATAGAAGTGTGTCCTATAATGCAGCACATTAGATACAATGTCTGACGTCTTCAAAGTGGGAAATTATTACCTTTCATTTTTTACAGGAAAACATGTGAAACTGTCAGTTGTACTTATATAATGGTGCACCAAATGTCTTTTTTTTTAGTGTAAGTTTTCTCTTTTGTTTTGGTGACCTCAGTCACTCCATATAAATAGAATGACATAATATTGATTATCCTTCATCAAAGGTCTTAATTGAACCACCCTCTGTTTAGTTTGACACTGATTAGGTATGTTAAAGATAACATGACAATGACTGTGTGTGCTGAATTTTATCTGAATTTCTCAGTCAGAGGTAGGAACAATCATGGAGGCCTCCATCATTAAGTGAAAATGAAAACAACAGGTAGAGACCATCTGTCATTGTAGTAAAGTGGATAACCATGACACAACGACATGAGAACACAAAATTCTTCAGCTTGCAGTGTTTGTTTATTCAGCAAGTCACAATGAGCCACATGAAGTAAGAAAGCTCCAACTAGAAGTGATGATGCATCACAACAACAACTTGTAGATTTCTACAAGACACACTGTACTCAGAGAGAGTAAAGGAAGAGCTGTCTTCATAAAAGACAAACGATTTACAGTATCTGAGCACACAGTGCTCACTGTCCTTTCATATTAGTTTCACACTGGATCAACACATTTGCACTTATTAGACAAAAATAGCCCAGTAAAAACTGACCTTACAACAGATCACATTGTTCTTCATAACTATTAAATTCAACTGAATCTCAAAATGTAAAAGATACATTGTCACTGGAAAACTGTGACATCAAACAAACCTTTTACAATAAAAAGATAAACATATTGATCTTTAAAACAGATCATTTTTCCAACAATCACATAAAATGAGAGAAAGTCTATTATGATAAAATGTCCTATTACATTTTTTGATCCAAAAGATCATTGTTGATAAAGAGGTAACAAATGTCACCATCACATTATGTTTTACCAAAACATGAGCATAAAAGTATCACAGGAAAATTGTGACATTAATTAAACCTTTCAGAAGAAAAAGATAAACATCTGGATCTTACAACAGATCAATTCTGACTAATCACAGAGATTAAAGTGACATAAAGTCCATCATGACAACATGTCCATAAAAAGGACAATTTAAGGTTTTTGATCACAATGATCAATAACAATCAAAGGATAACAAATGTTATCATAACATATCCTACCAACACATGAAGCACAGTGAGAAATAATAATTGCTGATGCAATCAGATTGGCTTCATGCAACATGACAGGATTTTCTCTTTCTTCATGTGAAAGATGTTGCTGCTGTCATTTCCTTAGGAAATGTCATGTTGCTCAAAGAACAACAGACTAAATACAACCTTCTGTACATACAGAAGAACAAGTCCATTAACTTCCATAGAACTCATTTCCAGTAATCTTTGACCAATGTGGTCGTCTCAGTGTGTCTGCTGGTGTCTCCAGTCTGTAGGTGTCTACCACGGCCTCCAGGGGGCGCTGGTGACTGGACTCTTGTCTTTAGTGATGCTGGTGTGGACTGAGGAGCTCAGAGGAGAGAAATCAGCCTCTCTCAGGTTCTTATCAGAGGAAGACTGCAGCGTGTTGAAGTGGTTCAGCAGTCTTCTCTGGGACTGTGTCTTCACGTCCTCCTTGGACAGGAAGTGTTCCACCTCTTGGACACACCTGGAGTAGCCCTGATCAACAGCTGCTGAGTCCACAGCTTGGTGCTGCTGCTGCAGTTGTCTGAGAAAGCAAACTGTCATCTCCAGGATGTCTGCTTTCTCCAGCTTGGAGTCTGGCTGCTGTTTGATGAACTCTGGACCCAGGAGAGACTTGAGCTGCTCGATGCTGCTGTTGATTCTCTCTCTGCGTAACTTCTCCACCAGAGGCTTTCTGATCTGCAGAAAGAAGAACAAAGTCATTAATAAACTCATCCTGGAGTATAGAGTTAGAATAAAACAGACGACATCTGATGAAGGGTGTTTAAATCTTGTTGAATCTGGAGTTTACCTTGTGGGTCAGAGTGAGAAGCTCCTGAGAATTGGTCATTGCTGCAGTGATTGTAGGAGTCATGGCTGGATGTCTGTGCTGTAGAGGTCTCTGTAGAGAGAATCTGATCTCTGCTGGCTTCATCCCTCCTATTTATAGTCCCACATCTCCATATGAATGTGTGGGTCTTGGTCTGGCTGGAGTTTCTCACAGTCTCAGCCAATCAGAGAGCTTGTTGAGATAATAAGAGATTACACACGCCTAATGGTTTTATTGCCCAAGGGACAATGGTTAAATCTCGGGGGAGCAGGTGGAGGACTGGGGGGGTGATGGAGAGAGACTCACAGAGCTCTGTGTGAATCTGGGAAAGTGGTGACCCTGTAGAGAGAGCAGATCTGCTGCCTGATGCTGGGATCAATGACTCTGACTGAGCACACGCTCATCATCCCATCACACACGTGGGAGACTGACAGTTGATCACATCTAGGAGAAAAAGTTCTGTAATTTACCTTACATAGATTAATAATAATAATCAGTGCAAATAGATTTTTGCATCTAAAATGCTTTTATTGTGCCATAACCTAAAATCTTACAGATGTCATTGCTTTCAGTATTTATTAAATGTCATTTATTCTTCATTCAGTATTGACAGTTCAGTTAAACTCTTAATTTAACATGATTTGACTTTTTTAGTTTAACTATTAAACCAAATAAATTGCCATATTTTGGAGATCAGTTGTGTCAGATAGTAAAAACAATGTGATGTCCATGATTATTAGAAAACACCTCAGAACAACAGTGTTTTATCTGTCCAGATGTAGCACAGTCTTCTGACTGGTGTCTTGGAGTCAGTGTGGGTAGAAAGTTGCTCTCAGTTTCCCACACTGACTCCCTGAATGCTGTGGTCAATGAGCAACAAAGGACTTTGAATGGAGCTTTTGTGACTGATAGTGGACGTGTGCTGTAGTAGGAACACAGGCTGACGTCACCAACCATCTGGAGGGGAAACATCTCCATTGGCCGACTGTCACAGTTTGATCAACCTGATGGTTTCATAAATATATTACCAGCAAAATTTGTTCCAAAAATAATTTTCGTCAACTTCCAGTTAATGTCAGACATTTTGACCATCCGATCATAACTTTGTCTTTGAATCAGCAGCTGGAGTAAATGTTCAGCTCTGTAGATGAGGGTGGGAGGTTGAGGCAGCTGTTTCTTGAAGTGTGCCAAAGCCCTTTGGAGAATAGTCGGCTGCTGGTGGGGCTGAGGATGGTAATCATGCTAAACTCTGCTCTCCAGAGTTTTCCCACACTCTGACCATTAAGGGATATCAAGGCATGTACCTAAACACACTTTCAGGATCATATTTTCACATTGGAAGTTAAGGAAAACAGCAGAGAAATCACCTATTTCATTGAAATACCTGAAAAACCTATATTATTGTTGGAATCATTATGTCACATGTGATACTTCATTTGAGTCCCATTCTTTCGGCAAAGCACTGATCTGTGGGGTATCAATGCTCAACAATTTTCTCTGTGCCCTGTTTTCAAAGGCAAAATGTCATTAGACCTGAAAAATCTGTGAAATTAAACAAAGCAAATATCACACATGCAAATTCTAAGTAATCCCATTTTTGCAATTTGGTCAATTTACCGAAAGTTATTTAATTAGTTTGCTGAGCACCAACTTTTTGAAAATTTGCAATATTTGTCAAGTTGCTGAAGGGGACTTTATCGCAGGAAATAAAGATCACATTTGATATATGATGTGAAACAGGTTAGGAGGTTTGTATTTCTGGAGCCAGAGTCCCTTTTAATCTGCGTCTCTTCAGGGCAAAGGTCTGGATCTATTGTCCCACAGGGCTCTGTGAGGGAGTTTCCTCTGGTTTCCCACACTCTGTCCTTTCACTGGACCAACAATAGAAGTGTGTCCTATAATGCAGCACATTAGATACAATGTCTGACGTGTTCAGAGTGGGAAATTGTTACCTTTCATTTTTTACAGGAAAACATGTGAAACTGTCAGTTGTACTTATATAATGGTGCACCAAATGTCTTTTTTTAGTGTAAGTTTTCTCTTTTGCTTTGGTGACCTCAGTCACTCCATATAAATAGAATGACATAGTATTGATTATCCTTCATCAAAGGTCTTAATTGAACCACCCTCTGTTTAGTTTGACACTGATTAGGTATGTTAAAGATAACATGACAATAACTGTGTGTGCTGAATTTCTCAGTCAGAGGTAGGAACAATCATGGAGGCCTCCATCATTAAGTGAAAATGAAAACAACAGGTAGAGACCATCTGTCATTGTAGTAAAGTGGATAACCATGACACAACGACATGAGAACACAAAATTCTTCAGCTTGCAGTGTTTGTTTATTCAGCAAGTCACAATGAGCCACATGAAGTAAGAAAGCTCCAACTAGAGGTGATGATGCATCACAACAACAACTTGTAGATTTCTACAAGACACACTGTACTCAGAGAGAGTAAAGGAAGAGCTGTCTTTATAAAAGACAAACGATTTACAGTATCTGAGCACACAGTGCTCACTGTCCTTTCATATTAGTTTCACACTGGATCAACACATTTGCACTTATTAGACAAAAATAGCCCAGTAAAAACTGACCTTACAACAGATCACATTGTTCTTCATAACTATTAAATTCAACTGAATCTCAAAATGTAAAAGTTACATTGTCACTGGAAAACTGTGACATCAAACAAACCTTTTACAATAAAAAGATAAACATATTGATCTTTAAAACAGATCATTTTTCCAACAATCACATAAAATGAGAGAAAGTCTATTGTGATAAAATGTCCTATTACAGTTTTTGATCAAAAGATCATTGTTGATAAAGAGGTAACAAATGTCACCATCACATTATGTTTTACCAAAACATGAGCATAAAAGAATCACAGGAAAATTGTGACATTAGTAAAACCTTTCAGAGGAAAAGATAAACATCTGGATCTTACAACAGATCAGTTCTGACTAATCACAGAGATTAAAGTGACATAAAGTCCATCATGACAACATGTCCATAAAAAGGACAGTTAAAGGTTTTTGATCACAATGATCAATAACAATCAAGGGATAACAAATGTTATCATAACATATCCTACCAACACATGAAGCACAGTGAGAAACAATAATTGCTGATGCAATCAGATTGGCTTCATGCAACATGACAGGATTTTCTCTTTCTTCATGTGAAAGATGTTGCTGCTGTCATTTCCTTAGGAAATGTCATGTTGCTCAAAGAACAACAGACTAAATACAACCTTCTGTACATACAGAAGAACAAGTCCATTAACTTCCATAGAACTCATTTCCAGTAATCTTTGACCAATGTGGTCGTCTCAGTGTGTCTGCTGGTGTCTCCAGTCTGTAGGTGTCTACCACGGCCTCCAGGGGGCGCTGGTGACTGGACTCTTGTCTTTAGTGATGCTGGTGTGGACTGAGGAGCTCAGAGGAGAGAAATCAGCCTCTCTCAGGTTCTTATCAGAGGAAGACTGCAGCGTGTTGAAGTGGTTCAGCAGTCTTCTCTGCTGCTGGTTCTCCTGTTGCAGCTTTGTCAGGAAGCAAACTGTCATCTCCAGGATGTCTGCTTTCTCCAGCTTGGAGTCTGGCTGCTGTTTGAGGAACTCTGGACCCAGGAGAGACTTGAACTGCTCGATGCTGCTGTTGATTCTCTCTCTACGTAACTTCTCCACCAGAGGCTTTCTGATCTGCAGGAAGAAGAACAAAGTCATTAATAAACTCATCCTGGAGTATAGAGTTAGAATAAAACAGACGACATCTGATGAAGGGTGTTTAAATCTTGTTGAATCTTGAGTTTACCTTGTGGGTCAGAGTGAGAAGCTCCTGAGAATTGGTCATTGCTGCAGTGATTGTAGGAGTCATGGCTGGATGTCTGTGCTGTAGAGGTCTCTGTAGAGAGAATCTGATCTCTGCTGGCTTCATCCCTCCTATTTATAGTCCCACATCTCCATATGAATGTGTGGGTCTTGGTCTGGCTGGAGTTTCTCACAGTTTGTAGCCAATGAAATTCATAAGCTGCACTGCCACATGCTCATATTAGAGGGGGACAATGGTTAAATCTCGGGGGAACAGGTGGAGGACTGGGGGGGTGACGGAGAGAGACTCACAGAGCTCTGTGTGAATCTGGGAAAGTGGTGACCCTGTAGAGAGAGCAGATCTGCTGCCTGATGCTGAGATCAATGACTCTGACTGAGCACACGCTCATCATCCCGTCACACATGGAAAAAACATTCATGGTGTAATTCATTAAACATATTTAGGATAGAAATAAATATATAAACGAAGTTGATTTCTGTCCAGCACTGTCAGCCAAAACCTAAAGAGTAGCTGGTTAGATCCATCTCTTTTAAATACATAGTTTAGTTTGATGTTTCATTGTATTGTTTAACATATTATTGAGTTTTGCTTAATCAAAAAAGCTAATTTTTCTACAACAGTACGATCAGATTTTAGAAATCATTATGGTGCCTATTTTATTCTTTTTAAAATAAAGTGAAGACAATAACTTTGCTGCTGTCCAGATGCTGCAGAGTCTTTTGACACGTGCCTTGTAGTCGGGGTGAGTAAGAAGTTGCGCTCAGTTTCCCACACTGACTCCCTGTATGGTGTGTTCAATGAACCACAAAGGGACTTCTGTGACAGATGCTGCTGGGTGTTGTTATAGAAACAGAGCTGACATCACACACCATCTGGAGGGAAAGGACGCCATTGGCTGGTTCTGACTGTTTGTGAAATTTCAAATTTCGATTAACAATCTGCTATAAGATATCACTACAATCATTATCCTCTCATGTTTCCACTTATCATACCATATTTTACACCTGCAGTCATAATCATGCCTCATTCCTGAGCATCGCCTGGATCAAAGTTTCAGCTCTACACATGAGGGTGGGAGGATTCCTGGGGGGCAGCTGTTTCCTGAAGTGTGCCAAATCCCTTTGGAGAATTATGAAGAGGCTGCTGGTGGGATGGATGTCATTCACACTAAACTCTGCCCTCCAGAGCTTTCCCACACTAGCAGAAAAAAGGCACGTGCCCGTCTGCAAATGGACTCTTTGACGATCCTATGTAGAAGCAGTGTGTGGGTCCTTATATGGAAATAGGAATTAATCATTCACCATTTAAACACTACATGAATTGATTAGCATTTTGAAATAGTAAAATGTCCTGAGAGCATGCAACATTCTCAAAAACACATAGAACAAGAAATTTACACAATATACAATTACACAATAATAGTAAAATAATCAAATTAAATAGGCAGTTACATGAAACAGTTACAAGAATTAACAAAGACATCAGGTAATAAAACTCTCCAAGGATAATGCGTGACTCCAGTTTGAGGACAGATTGCAGGTCATTCCAATTAAAAGGTGTTTAGTACCTGAAGCCAGTCCTCTTGAGTTCTGCCAACGTTAGTGCAGACATAAGGGATCTCTAAAGTAGGCACTGAAAGTAGTGGATTTAGAATGTGAGAGGAGATGTGAGGTAGTCTGGAAGCATCAACAGAAGAGTTTTGTAAGTGAATAACATGAGTTGCCTGTGCCCTCTTGTCTGTCAGGAAGTCCACCCAACCTTCTGGTACAGAGAACAGTGATGAGTCCTGAAATTGTCATTTGTAATAAAACGTGTGATACGGAGGGTTTAGCTGCTTAAGAGTTGATCGGGCCCCATGACAATACAGAATATCTCCATTGTCCAGAATTGACATAAAGGTTGATTGCACAGTAGTTTTACGGTTGGATGGAGGCAGACAACCTTTAATCCAATACAGGAAACCCAGTTTGATTTTCATTTTCTGAGTCAAATATTGAGTATGAGTCTTCTAAGTATCTCTATGACTCAATTAGAGTGATATGGGTGCTCTTTTTTAAGTTTTAATGTTAGAATAATTGGAGTCACTGGTAGAGATGAAGAATACAATGTACTTAGTATTTTCTCCATTGAAAACTAGTTTGTGATAAACAAGTTCGACTTGGAAAGAATCAAATGTAGACTGAAGAAGAGTCAGGGCCTGGGCTGGAATGGAGCCCGGGACATATAAAATGGTGTCATCAGTAAAAAAAAAAAAAAAAATGGACATTGAAGCATTTGTTTGGAACAATTGTCTTATTTATATATATATTGTGAACAGCAGTGGTCCAAGGACAGAGCCCTGTGGCACCCCATGTGTGTTAGTTAGAAGGCTTGACTGAGAATCATCAGCAACAACAGCCTGAGTTCTTCTTTAAGGTATAAAAGGAACCAGCTGAGTGAAGCTTGATCTAGACCTAAAGATTCAAGTGGGATTTTATGATTAGTGGTGTCAAATGCTTTTGAAAGGTCAATGAAGCACAAGTTTGTTTTTTATCCTGGGAGGAAACAATGTTATCAATGACTGAAGTTATTGTGCTGAGACCTGAGCAAAAACCAGACCATTGTGGCTGTAGTATCTTTAGTGTGTCAATGAGGGCACATAGTTGTAAACTGACTCAAGATTCTAGGAGTTTTGCTAAAAAAAAAGGAAGTTTGGAAATTGGACAGTAGTTGATTAGGTCTGAGACATCACCACTTTTATATAACAGCAGTAGTAGGGAGGAGAGGTGGTGGGCTGAGGAAATATTAGTTGACGAGACAACTGTAAAAATGAAGAAACTCAGCCACAGCAAAGCTAACACCTCGGCTATTTGCTGGTTAATATTGGTCTCCCACCATGGTCTGACCAGACTAGCCCTGCTTGTCAGGACCAGACTCTTGAGGCATGAACCCAAATACACAACTCACCACAGAGGGGTTCAAAATAAAAGTATTGAATGAAAAGTTCTCTCTGGCAAAGTACAACAGAAAATCACTTTTATGAGGGAAAAACACAATTAACAAAACATCACTCTTAAAGAGGAAAAATTCAACTGAAACACAAGAATCCAAAAATACAAAGTGCAAAGGAAAATATGACTGAAAGCTCATACAAAAAAAACACAAGGACTTGACGAAACACTGGTTCCCTGACACGATGGACAAGTGGGTACTGGCACAGGACAAAACGAGACCTGGACAATATATACACACACATGGTTGTGAATTTAAATTCTAATGAATTTTTGTTTTTTTACATTTAATCTATCTACATGACAGAAACACATTTAATGACTTTGTTAACATCCAACTTTAAGGAAGTATAAAAATAATCCAGTGAGTGTGATTTCTGTCATGGGGAACAAAGATGAAATTGAATTCATGATGTGAAACAGGTTAGGAGGTTTCTATTTATGGAGCCAGAGTCCCTTTTTAATCTGCGTCTCTTCAGGGCAAAGGTCTGGATCTATTGTCCCACAGGGCTCTGTGAGGGAGTTTGCTCTGGTTTCCCACACTCTGTCCTTTCACTGGACCAACAATAGAAGTGTGTCCTCTTTTGCATCACATTAGATGCGTCTGACCTCATTAATAAGGAGCGTGATTAACTTCAAAGTTCTTACATTAAAACTATGCTAAACTGATAGCATAGCAAACATGTCTGAATTTATATTTTCTCATTTGGTTTGATGACTTGACTCACTCACTATAAATAGAGTGACAGTGATAATCCCCATTTGTCAAAAGTTTTGACTGAACCACATAACTAGGCTTAATGCTACACTACACAGGTATGCTATGGATAAACAATTAGTGTTTGTTGATTTGTATCTTAATTTTTCAATCAAATGTAGGAATAATGATGGACACCTTTATAAAGGAAAAAAATATATAAATAGTCTCTAATTCATCATTTGAAACATGACACAAAACATGAGAACACAAAATTCTTCAGCTTGCAGTGTTTGTTTATTCAACAAGTCACAATGAGCCACATGAAGTAAGAAAGCTCCAACTAGAGGTGATGATGCATCACAACAACAACTTGTAGAGTTCTACAAGACACACTGTACTCAGAGAGAGTAAAGGAAGAGCTGTCTTCATAAAAGACAAACGATTTACAGCATCTGAGCACACAGTGCTCGCTGTCCTTTCATATTAGTTTCACACTGGATCAAAACATTTGCACTTATTAGACAAAAATAGCCCAGTAAAAACTGACCTTACAACAGATCACATTGTTCTTCATAACTATTAAATTCAACTGAATCTCAAAATGTAAAAGTTACATTGTCACTGGAAAACTGTGACATCAAACAAACCTTTTACAATAAAAAGATAAACATATTGATCTTTAAAACAGATCATTTTTCCAACAATCACATAAAATGAGAGAAAGTCTATTGTGATAAAATGTCCTTAAAAAAGACAGTTAAGTTTTTTGATCAAAAGATCATTGTTGATAAAGAAGTAACAAATGTCACCATCGCATTATGTTTTACCAAAACATGAGCATAAAAGTATCACAGGAAAATTTTGACATTAATTAAACCTTTCAGAAGAAAAAGATAAACATCTGGATCTTACAACAGATCAGTTCTGACTAATCACAGAGATTAAAGTGACATAAAGTCCATCATGACAACATGTCCATAAAAAGGACAGTTAAAGGTTTTTGATCACAATGATCAATAACAATCAAGGGATAACAAATGTTATCATAACATATCCTACCAACACATGAAGCACAGTGAGAAATAATGATTGCTGATGCAATCAAATTGGCTTCATGCAACATGACAGGATTTTCTCTTTCTTCATGTGAAAGATGTTGCTGCTGTCATTTCCTTAGGAAATGTCATGTTGCTCAAAGAACAACAGACTAAATACAACCTTCTGTACATACAGAAGAACAAGTCCATTAACTTCCATAGAACTCATTTCCAGTAATCTTTGACCAATGTGGTCGTCTCAGTGTGTCTGCTGGTGTCTCCAGTCTGTAGGTGTCTACCACGGCCTCCAGGGGGCGCTGGTGACTGGACTCTTGTCTTTGGTGATGCTGGTGTGGACTGAGGAGCTCAGAGGAGAGAAATCAGCCTCTCTCAGGTTCTTATCAGAGGAAGACTGCAGCGTGTTGAAGTGGTTCAGCAGTCTTCTCTGGGACTGTGTCTTCACGTCCTCCTTGGACAGGAAGTGTTCCACCTCTTGGACACACCTGGAGTAGCCCTGATCAACAGCTGCTGAGTCCACAGCTTGGTGCTGCTGCTGCAGTCGTCTCAGGAAGCAAACTGTCATCTCCAGGATGTCTGCTTTCTCCAGCTTGGAGTCTGGCTGCTGTTTGAGGAACTCTGGACCCAGGAGAGACTTGAGCTGCTCGATGCTGCTGTTGATTCTCTCTCTGCGTAACTTCTCCACCAGAGGCTTTCTAATCTGCAGGAAGAAGAACAAAGTCATTAATAAACTCATCCTGGAGTATAGAGTTAGAATGAAACAGACAATATCTGATGAAGGGTGTTTAAATCTTGTTGAATCTTGAGTTTACCTTGTGGGTCAGAGTGAGAAGCTCCTGAGAATTGGTCATTGCTGCAGTGATTGTAGGAGTCATGGCTGGATGTCTGTGCTGTAGAGGTCTCTGTAGAGAGAATCTGATCTCTGCTGGCTTCATCCCTCCTATTTATAGTCCCACATCTCCATATGAATGTGTGGGTCTTGGTCTGGCTGGACTTTCTCACAGTTTGTAGCCAATGAAATTCGTTTGCTGAGCTGCCACACTCATATTAGAGGGGGACAATGGTTAAATCTCAGGGGAGCAGGTGGAGGACTGGGGGGGTGATGGAGAGAGACTCACAGAGCTCTGTGTGAATCTGGGAAAGTGGTGACCCTGTAGAGAGAGCAGATCTGCTGCCTGATGCTGGGATCAATGACTCTGACTGAGCACACGCTCATCATCCCGTCACACACGTGGGAGACTGACAGTTGATCACATCTAGGAGAAAAAGTTCTGTAATTTACCTTACATAGATTAATAATATTAATCAGTGCAAATAGATTTTTGCATCTAAAATGCTTTTATTGTGCCATAACCTAAAATCTTGCACGTCATTGCTTTCAATATTTATTAAATGTCATTTATTCTTCATTCAGTATTGACAGTTCAGTTAAACTCTTAATTTAACATGATTTTACTTTTTTAGTTTAACTATTACACCAAATAAATTGCCATATTTTGGAGATCAGTTGTGTCAGATAGTAAAAACAGTGTGATGTCCATGATTATTAGAAAACACCTGAGAACAACAGTGTTTTATCTGTCCAGATGTAGCACAGTCTTCTGACTGGTGTCTTGGAGTCAGTGTGGGTAGAAAGTTGCTCTCAGTTTCCCACACTGACTCCCTGAATGCTGTGGTCAATGAGCAACAAAGGACTTTGAATGGAGCTTTTGTGACTGATAGTGGACGTATGCTGTAGTAGGAACACTGGCTGACGTCACCAGCCATCTGGAGGGAAACATCTCCATTGGCCGACTGTCACAGTTTGATCAACCTGATGGTTTCATAAATAAATTACCAGCAAAATTATTTGGTCAACTTCAAGTTAATGTCAGACATTTTGACCATCCGATCATAACTTTGTCTTTGAATCAGCAGCTGGAGTAAATGTTCAGCTCTGTAGATGAGGGTGGGTGGTTGACGCAGCTGTTTCTTGAAGTGTGCCAAAGCCCTTTGGAGAATAGTCGGCTGCTGGTGGGGCTGAGGATGGTAATCATGCTAAACTCTGCTCTCCAGAGTTTTCCCACACTCTGACCATTAAGGGATATCAAGGCATGTACCTAAACACACTTTTCAAGGATGTATTTTTCACACTGCTTGCACAGTAATTGTGTTTTTTATTTTTACATTGTACATCTCAAGATTTAATTTCTAAATCTATAAGATATCATTTAGATCCTAAATAACAATCCCTTTTTACAATATATCACAGGAAATAAAGATCACATTTGATATATGATGTGAAACAGGTTAGGAGGTTTCTATTTCTGGAGCCAGAGTCCCTTTTAATCTGCGTCTCTTCAGGGCAAAGGTCTGGATCTATTGTCCCACAGGGCTCTGTGAGGGAGTTTCCTCTGGTTTCCCACACTCTGTCCTTTCACTGGACCAACAATAAAAGTGTGTCCTATTATCCAGCACTGTCAGTGGTGGAATGTAACTACGAATATTTAGTCAAACACTGCAATACAGATTTTGAGTACTTGTACTTTTCTTGAGTAATTCCATTTTATGCTACTTCCTTCCACTGCATCTCATTTTGGAAGTCAGTATTGTACTTTTAATTCCACTTCATTTTGTAACATTACTGACTGGTTATTTTGCAGCATCAGATTATTAACAAAATATAAATCTTCTAATAAGTGATGATGTATTTCGATGGATGAAGTTACTCTGCAGCATATAAAGTAGTCGAAATCAGCACCAGATTTACCAGCTACAACATTAAAGTGATGAAGACATTAACACATCACTGATTATAATTGAGTTACATCACATTTTATCCTGAAATTAGTAATTCTGAAAAATAAGTATTTTTGTATTCAGTACCTAAGTTATATTTTGATGTTAATACCTTTATAATTTTACTTTAGTACATTTTAAAAGCATAACTTTTACTCATCAGAGAGTGTTTTTACACTGTGGTACTGACATTTTTACTTATGGAAAAGATTTGATGACTTCTACCACTAATTGTTTTAGATAAAATGTCTGAAATCTTTAAAGATGGAGAAGTTTACTTTAAACTTTCTACATTGAAATGCCTGAATTGACAGTTATACCAAAATTATACGGTGTTGCTGTTTTTAAATATATGTTGTCCTTTTTGTTTTAAGGACTTGTCTTACTGCAAAGAAACAGAGCAACGTAATGTCAGGAAATCTCATAATGAAACCACATTAAAACTAACTGTACTTACATCCAGAAAGTTTTCATACCGCTTCACTTTTTCCACGTTCTTATGTTACAGCCTTATTCCAAGATAGATTAAATTCTTTTTTCCCCTCAAATCTACACACAATAACCCATAATGACAAAGTGAAAAATGTTCAGAAAATTTAGCAAATTTATTAAAGATAAAACTCAAATATTGCATGTACATAAGTATTCACACCCTTTACTCAATACTTTGTTGAAGCCCCTTTGGCAGCGATTGCAGCCTGCAGTCTTCTCTGGTATGATGCTGCAAGCTTGGCACACCTGGATTTGGGGAGTTTTTCCCATTCTTCTTTGCACATCCTCTCAAACGCAATGAGGTTGGTTGGTCGGTGCACAGCTATTTTCAGGTCTTTCCAGAGATGTTCAAGCGGGTTCAAGTCCGGGCTCTGGCTGGGCCACTCAAGGACTTGTTCCGAAGCCACTCCTTTGTCATCTTGGCTGTGTGCTGAGGGTGGTTGTCCTGTTGGAAAGTGAAGCTTCGCCCCAGTCTGAGGTCCAGAGTGCTCTGGAGCAAGTTTTCATCCGGGATCTCTCTGTACTTGCTGCATTCATCTTTCCCTCGATCCTGACAAGTCTCCCAGTTCCTGCCACTGAAAAACATCCCCACAGCATGATGCTGCCACCACCATGCTTCACCGTAGGGATGGTATTTGCCAGGTGATGAGCGGTGCCTGGTTTCCTCCAGACGTGACGCTTGGCATTCAGGCCAAATAGTTCTACCTTGGTTTCATCAGACCAGAGAATCTTGTTTCTCATGGTCTGAGAGTCGTTTAGGTGCCTTTTGGCAAACTCCAAGCGGGCTGTCATGTGCCTTTTACTGAGGAGAGGCTTCCGCCTGGCCACTCTACCATAAAGGCCTGATTGGTGGAGTGCTGCAGAGATGGTTGTCCTTCTGGAGGGTTCTCCCATCTCCTCAGAGGAACGCTGGAGCTCTGTCAGAGTGACCATTGGGTTCTTGGTCACCTCCCTGACCAAGGCCCTTCTCCCTGATTGCTCAGTTTGGACGGGCGGCCAGCTCTAGGAAGAGTCCTGGTGGTTCCAAACTTCTTCCATTTACGAATGATGGAGGCCACTGCGCTCTATGGGACCTTCAATGCTGCAGAAATTTTTCTGTACCCTTCCCCAGATCTGTGCCTCGATACAATTCCTTTGACTTTATGGCTTGGTTTGTGCTCTGACATGCACTGTCAACTGTGGGATCTTATATAGACAAGTGTGTGCCTTTCCAAATCATGTCCAATCAATTGAATTTACCACAGGTGGATTCTAATCAAGTTGTAGAAACATTTCAAGGATGATCAGTGGAAACAGGATGCACCTGAGCACAATTTTCACTTTCATAGCAAAGGGTGTGAATATTTATGTACATGTGATATTTGAGTGTTTTATTTGTAAAAAATTTGCAAAATTTTCTAAAAAACATTTTTCACTTTGTCATTGTGGGGAATTGTGTGGAGAATTTTGAGGGGAAAAAAAGAATTTGAATTTAATCTATTTTGGACTAAGGCTGTAACATAACATAATGTGGAAAAAGTGAAGCGGTATGACTACTTTCTGGATGCACTGTATGTTGTCAGTAAATTGGCATGTGAAGGACTGACACATCCTTATATTTCTCTTTCAAAGGAGGGACTGACTATAGAGGGAAAAAACATCAAAACAGAAATCTAATATCTCTTATATATATCTCATTGTCATAATGAGGTCACTAAAGATGAAAAATTACACAAAAAACAATATCTTTAGCTTGCACAGTTTGTTTATATATAGAAAGTCTGTCTTTCATCATTTAAACATTGTAACCTCTGCACATAATAACATGAGAACACAAAAATCTTCAGCTTGCAGTGTTTGTTTATTCAACAAGTCACAATGAGCCACATGAAGTAAGAAAGCTCCAACTAGAGGTGATGATGCATCACAACAACAACTTGTAGATTTCTACAAGACACACTGTACTCAGAGAGAGTAAAGGAAGAGCTGTCTTCATTAAAGACAAACGATTTACAGTATCTGAGCACACAGTGCTCACTGTCCTTTCATATTAGTTTCACACTGGATCAACACATTTGCACTTATTAGACAAAAATAGCCCAGTAAAAACTGACCTTACAACAGATCACATAGTTCTTAATAACTATTAAATTCAACTGAATCTCAAAATGTAAAAGTTACATTGTCACTGGAAAACTGTGACATCAAACAAACCTTTTACCATAAAAAGATAAACATATTGATCTTTAAAACAGATCATTTTTACAACAATCACATAAAATGAGAGAAAGTCTATTATGATAAAATGTCCTTAAAAAAGACAGTTACGTTTTTTGATCCAAAAGATCATTGTTGATAAAGAGGTAACAAATGTCACCATCGCATTATGTTTTACCAAAACATGAGCATAAAAGTATCACAGGAAAATTGTGACATTAGTAAAACCTTTCAGAAGAAAAAGATAAACATCTGGATCTTACAACAGATCAGTTCTGACTAATCACAGAGATTAAAGTGACATAAAGTCCATCATGACAACATGTCCATAAAAAGGACAGTTAAAGGTTTTTGATCACAATGATCAATAACAATCAAGGGATAACAAATGTTATCATAACATATCCTACCAACACATGAAGCACAGTGAGAAATAATAATTGCTGATGCAATCAGATTGGCTTCATGCAACATGACAGGATTTTCTCTTTCTTCATGTGAAAGATGTTGCTGCTGTCATTTCCTTAGGAAATGTCATGTTGCTCAAAGAACAACAGACTAAATACAACCTTCTGTACATACAGAAGAACAAGTCCATTAACTTCCATAGAACTCATTTCCAGTAATCTTTGACCAATGTGGTCGTCTCAGTGTGTCTGCTGGTGTCTCCAGTCTGTAGGTGTCTACCACGGCCTCCAGGGGGCGCTGGTGACTGGACTCTTGTCTTTAGTGATGCTGGTGTGGACTGAGGAGCTCAGAGGAGAGAAATCAGCCTCTCTCAGGTTCTTATCAGAGGAAGACTGCAGCGTGTTGAAGTGGTTCAGCAGTCTTCTCTGCTGCTGGTTCTCCTGTTGCAGCTTTGTCAGGAAGCAAACTGTCATCTCCAGGATGTCTGCTTTCTCCAGCTTGGAGTCTGGCTGCTGTTTGAGGAACTCTGGACCCAGGAGAGACTTGAGCTGCTCAATGCTGCTGTTGATTCTCTCTCTGCGTAACTTCTCCACCAGAGGCTTTCTGATCTGCAGAAAGAAGAACAAAATCATTAATAAACTCATCCTGGAGTATAGAGTTAGAATGAAACAGAAGACATCTGATGAAGGGTGTTTAAATCTTGTTGAATCTTGAGTTTACCTTGTGGGTCAGAGTGAGAAGCTCCTGAGAATTGGTCATTGCTGCAGTGATTGTAGGAGTCATGGCTGGATGTCTGTGCTGTAGAGGTCTCTGTAGAGAGAATCTGATCTCTGCTGGCTTCATCCCTCCTATTTATAGTCCCACATCTCCATATGAATGTGTGGGTCTTGGTCTGGCTGGAGTTTCTCACAGTTTGTAGCCAATCAGAGAGCTTGATGAGATAATAAGAGATTACACACGCCTAATGGTTTTATTGCCCAGGGGACAATGGTTAAATCTCGGGGGAGCAGGTGGAGGACTGGGGGGGTGAAGGAGAGAGACTCACAGAGCTCTGTGTGAATCTGGGAAAGTGGTGACCCTGTAGAGAGAGCAGATCTGCTGCCTGATGCTGGGATCAATGACTCTGACTGAGCACACGCTCATCATCCCATCACACACGTGGGAGATTGAGAATTGATCACATCTAGGAGAAAAAGTTCTGTAATTTACCTTACATAGATTAATGATAATAATCAGTCTAGATAGACTGTTGTATCTAAAATGCTTTTATTGTGCTATAGGCTAAAAATGTCATTCCTTTCAATACATATTACATGTCATTTATTCTTCATTCAGTATTGACAGTTCGGTTAAACTCTTAATTTAACATGATTTGACTTTTTTAGTTTAACTATTACACCAAATAAATTGCCATATTTTGGAGATCAGTTGTGTCAGATAGTAAAAACAGTGTGATGTCCATGATTATTAGAAAACACCTGAGAACAACAGTGTTTTATCTGTCCAGATGTAGCACAGTCTTCTGACTGGTGTCTTGGAGTCAGTGTGGGTAGAAAGTTGCTCTCAGTTTCCCACACTGACTCCCTGAATGCTGTGGTCAATGAGCAACAAAGGACTTTGAATGGAGCTTTTGTGACTGATAGTGGACGTGTGCTGTAGTAGGAACACAGGCTGACGTCACCAGCCATCTGGAGGGAAACATCTCCATTGGCCGACTGTCACAGTTTGATCAACCTGATGGTTTCATAAATAAATTACCAGCAAAATTATTTGGTCAACTTCCAGTTAATGTCAGACATTTTGACCATCCGATCATAACTTTGTCTTTGAATCAGCAGCTGGAGTAAATGTTCAGCTCTGTAGATGAGGGTGGGAGGTTGAGGCAGCTGTTTCTTGAAGTGTGCCAAAGCCCTTTGGAGAATAGTCGGCTGCTGGTGAGGCTGAGGACGGTAATCATGCTAAACTCTGCTCTCCAGAGTTTTCTCACACTCTGACCATTAAGGGATATCAAGGCATGTGCCTAAACACACTTTCAGGATCATATTTTCACATTGGAAGTTAAGGAAAACAGCAGAGAAATCACCTATTTCATTGAAATACCTGAAAAACCTATATTATTGTTGGAATCATTATGTCACATGTGATACTTCATTTGAGTCCCATTCTTTCGGCAAAGCACTGATCTGTGGGGTATCAATGCTCAACAATTTTCTCTGTGCCCTGTTTTCAAAGGCAAAATGTCATTAGACCTGAAAAATCTGTGAAATTAAACAAAGCAAATATCACACATGCAAATTCTAAGTAATCCCATTTTTGCAATTTGGTCAATTTACCGAAAGTTATTTAATTAGTTTGCTGAGCACCAACTTTTTGAAAATTTGCAATATTTGTCAAGTTGCTGAAGGGGACTTTATCGCAGGAAATAAAGATCACATTTGATATATGATGTGAAACAGGTTAGGAGGTTTGTATTTCTGGAGCCAGAGTCCCTTTTAATCTGCGTCTCTTCAGGGCAAAGGTCTGGATCTATTGTCCCACAGGGCTCTGTGAGGGAGTTTCCTCTGGTTTCCCACACTCTGTCCTTTCACTGGACCAACAATAGAAGTGTGTCCTATAATGCAGCACATTAGATACAATGTCTGACGTCTTCAAAGTGGGAAATTATTACCTTTCACTTTTTTTACAGGAAAACATGTCAAACTGTCAGTTGTACTTATATAATGGTGCACCAAATGTCTTTTTTTAGTGTAAGTTTTCTCTTTTGCTTTGGTGACCTCAGTCACTCCATATAAATAGAATGACATAGTATTGATTATCCTTCATCCAAAGTCTTAATTGAACCACCCTCTGTTTAGTTTGACACTGATTAGGTATGTTAAAGATAACATGACAATAACTGTGTGTGCTGAATTTTATCTGAATTTCTCAGTCAGAGGTAGGAACAATCATGGAGGCCTCCATCATTAAGTGAAAATGAAAACAACAGGTAGAGACCATCTGTCATTGTAGTAAAGTGGATAACCATGACACAACGACATGAGAACACAAAATCTTCAGCTTGCAGTGTTTGTTTATTCAGCAAGTCACAATGAGCCACATGAAGTAAGAAAGCTCCAACTAGAGGTGATGATGCATCACAACAACAACTTGTAGATTTCTACAAGACACACTGTACTCAGAGAGAGTAAAGGAAGAGCTGTCTTCATAAAAGACAAACGATTTACAGTATCTGAGCACACAGTGCTCGCTGTCCTTTCATATTAGTTTCACACTGGATCAACACATTTGCACTTATTAGACAAAAATAGCCCAGTAAAAACTGACCTTACAACAGATCACATTGTTCTTCATAACTATTAAATTCAACTGAATCTCAAAATGTAAAAGTTACATTGTCACTGGAAAACTGTGACATCAAACAAACCTTTTACCATAAAAAGATAAACATATTGATCTTTAAAACAGATCATTTTTCCAACAATCATATAAAATGAGAGAGAGTCTATTATGATAAAATGTCCTTAAAAAAGACAGTTAAGTTTTTTGATCCAAAAAGATCATTGTTGATAAAGAGGTAACAAATGTCACCATCACATTATGTTTTACCAAAACATCAGCATAAAAGTATCACAGGAAAATTGTGACATTAGTAAAACCTTTCAGAAGAAAAAGATAAACATCTGGATCTTACAACAGATCAATTCTGACTAATCACAGAGATTAAAGTGACATAAAGTCCATCATGACAACATGTCCATAAAAAGGACAGTTAAAGGTTTTTGATCACAATGATCAATAACAATCAAGGGATAACAAATGTTATCATAACATATCCTACCAACACATGAAGCACAGTGAGAAATAATAATTGCTGATGCAATCAGATTGGCTTCATGCAACATGACAGGATTTTCTCTTTCTTCATGTGAAAGATGTTGCTGCTGTCATTTCCTTAGGAAATGTCATGTTGCTCAAAGAACAACAGACTAAATACAACCTTCTGTACATACAGAAGAACAAGTCCATTAACTTCCATAGAACTCATTTCCAGTAATCTTTGACCAATGTGGTCGTCTCAGTGTGTCTGCTGGTGTCTCCAGTCTGTAGGTGTCTACCACGGCCTCCAGGGGGCGCTGGTTACTGGACTCTTGTCTTTGGTGATGCTGGTGTGGACTGAGGAGCTCAGAGGAGAGAAATCAGCCTCTCTCAGGTTCTTATCAGAGGAAGACTGCAGCGTGTTGAAGTGGTTCAGCAGTCTTCTCTGGGACTGTGTCTTCACGTCCTCCTTGGACAGGAAGTGTTCCACCTCTTGGACACACCTGGAGTAGCCCTGATCAACAGCTGCTGAGTCCACAGCTTGGTGCTGCTGCTGCAGTCGTCTCAGGAAGCAAACTGTCATCTCCAGGATGTCTGCTTTCTCCAGCTTGGAGTCTGGCTGCTGTTTGAGGAACTCTGGACCCAGGAGAGACTTGAGCTGCTCGATGCTGCTGTTGATTCGCTCTCTGCGTAACTTCTCCACCAGAGGCTTTCTGATCTGCAGAAAGAAGAACAAAGTCATTAATAAACTCATCCTGGAGTATAGAGTTAGAATAAAACAGACGACATCTGATGAAGGGTGTTTAAATCTTGTTGAATCTGGAGTTTACCTTGTGGGTCAGAGTGAGAAGCTCCTGAGAATTGGTCATTGCTGCAGTGATTGTAGGAGTCATGGCTGGATGTCTGTGCTGTAGAGGTCTCTGTAGAGAGAATCTGATCTCTGCTGGCTTCATCCCTCCTATTTATAGTCCCACATCTCCATATGAATGTGTGGGTCTTGGTCTGGCTGGACTTTCTCACAGTTTGTAGCCAATCAGAGAGCTTGTTGAGATAATAAGAGATTACACACGCCTAATGGTTTTATTGCCCAGGGGACAATGGTTAAATCTCGGGGGAGCAGGTGGAGGACTGGGGGGGTGAAGGAGAGAGACTCACAGAGCTCTGTGTGAATCTGGGAAAGTGGTGACCCTGTAGAGAGAGCAGATCTGCTGCCTGATGCTGGGATCAATGACTCTGACTGAGCACACGCTCATCATCCCGTCACACACGTGGGAGACTGACAGTTGATCACATCTAGGAGAAAAAGTTCTGTAATTTACCTTACATAGATTAATAATAATAATCAGTGCAAATAGATTTTTGCATCTAAAATGCTTTTATTGTGCCATAACCTAAAATCTTGCACGTCATTGCTTTCAGTATTTATTAAATGTCATTTATTCTTCATTCAGTATTGACAGTTCAGTTAAACTCTTAATTTAACATGATTTGACTTTTTTAGTTTAACTATTAAACCAAATAAATTGCCATATTTTGGAGATCAGTTGTGTCAGATAGTAAAAACAGTGTGATGTCCATGATTATTAGAAAACACCTGAGAACAACAGTGTTTTATCTGTCCAGATGTAGCACAGTCTTCTGGCTGGTGTCTTGGAGTCAGTGTGGGTAGAAAGTTGCTCTCAGTTTCCCACACTGACTCCCTGAATGCTGTGGTCAATGAGCAACAAAGGACTCTGAATGGAGCTTTTGTGACTGATAGTGGACGTGTGCTGTAGTAGGAACACAGGCTGACGTCACCAACCATCTGGAGGGAAACATCTCCATTGGCCGACTGTCACAGTTTGATCAACCTGATGGTTTCATAAATATATTACCAGCAAAATTATTTGGTCAACTTCCAGTTAATGTCAGACATTTTGACCATCCGATCATAACTTTGTCTTTGAATCAGCAGCTGGAGTAAATGTTCAGCTCTGTAGATGAGGGTGGGAGGTTGACGCAGCTGTTTCTTGAAGTGTGCCAAAGCCCTTTGGAGAATAATCGGCTGCTGGTGGGGCTGAGGATGGTAATCATGCTAAACTCTGCTCTCCAGAGTTTTCCCACACTCTGACCATTAAGGGATATCAAGGCATGTGCCTAAACATACTTTTCAAGGATGTATTTTTCACACTGCTTGCACAATAATTGTGTTTTTTATTTTTACATTGTACATCTCAAGATTTAATTTCAAAATTTATAAGGTCAACATTGAAAGTCAGGTAAAATAGAAGGGATATCTGAACAACAAATATCATTTAGATCCTAAATAACAATCCCTTTTTACAATATATCACAGGAAATAAAGATCACATTTGATATATGATGTGAAACAGGTTAGGAGGTTTCTATTTCTGGAGCCAGAGTCCCTTTTAATCTGCGTCTCTTCAGGGCAAAGGTCTGGATCTATTGTCCCACAGGGCTCTGTGAGGGAGTTTCCTCTGGTTTCCCACACTCTGTCCTTTCACCGGACCAACAATAGAAGTGTGTCCTATTATCCAGCACTGTCAGTGGTGGAATGTAACTACGAATATTTAGTCAAACACTGCAATACAGATTTTGAGTACTTGTACTTTTCTTGAGTAATTCCATTTTATGCTACTTCCTTCCACTGCATCTCATTTTGGAAGTCAGTATTGTACTTTTAATTCCACTTCATTTTGTAACATTTCTGACTGGTTATTTTGCAGCATCAGATTATTAACAAAATATAAATCTTCTAATAAGTGATGATGTATTTCGATGGATGAAGTTACTCTGCAGCATATAAAGTAGTCGAAATCAGCACCAGATTTACCAGCTACAACATTAAAGTGATGAAGACATTAACACATCACTGATTATAATTGAGTTACATCACATTTTATCCTGAAATTAGCAATTCTGAAAAATAAGTATGTTTGTATTCAGTACCTAAGTTATATTTTGATGTTAATACCTTTATAGTTTTACTTTAGTACATTTTAAAAGCATAACTTTTACTCATCAGAGAGTGTTTTTACACTGTGGTACTGACATTTTTACTTATGGAAAAGATTTGATGACTTCTACCACTGATTGTTTTAGATAAAATGTCTGAAATCTTTAAAGATGGAGAAGTTTACTTTAAACTTTCTACATTGAAATGCCTGAATTGACAGTTATACCAAAATTATACGGTGTTGCCGTTTTTAAATATATGTTGTCCTTTTTGTTTTAAGGACTTGTCTTACTGCAAAGAAACAGAGCAACGTAACGTCAGGAAATCTCATAATGAAACCACATTAAAACTAACTGTACTTACATCCAGAAAGTTTTCATACCGCTTCACTTTTTCCACGTTCTTATGTTACAGCCTTATTCCAAGATAGATTAAATTCTTTTTTCCCCTCAAATCTACACACAATAACCCATAATGACAAAGTGAAAAATGTTCAGAAAATTTAGCAAATTTATTAAAGATCAAACTCAAATATTGCATGTGCATAAGTATTCACACCCTTTACTCAATACTTTGTTGAAGCCCCTTTGGCAGCGATTGCAGCCTCTAGTCTTCTCTGGTATGATGCTGCAAGCTTGGCACACCTGGATTTGGGGAGTTTCTCCCATTCTTCTTTGCACATCCTCTCAAACGCAATGAGGTTGGTTGGGGAGCGTCGCTGCACAGCTATTTTCAGGTCTTTCCAGAGATGTTCAAGTCCGGGCTCTGGCTGGGCCACTTCAAAGACTTGTCCCGAAGCCACTCCTTTGTCATCTTGGCTGTGTGCTGAGGGTGGTTGTCCTGTTCGAAAGTGAAGCTTCGCCCCAGTCTGAGGTCCAGAGCGCTCTGGAGCAAGTTTTCGTCAAGGATCTCTCTGTACTTGCTGCATTCATCTTTCCCTCGATCCTGACAAGTCTCCCAGTTCCTGCTGCTGAAAAACATCCCCACAGCATGATACTGCCACCACCATGCTTCACCGTAGGGATGGTATTGGCCAGGTGATGAGTGGTGCCTGGTTTCCTCCAGACGTGACGCTTGGCATTCAGGCCAAATAGTTCTACCTTGGTTTCATCAGACAAGAGAATCTTGTTTCTCATGGTCTGAGAGTCCTTTAGGTGCCTATTGGCAAACTCCAAGTGGGCTGTCACATGCTTTGTACTGAGGAGTGGCTTCCGCCTGGCCACTCTACCATAAAGGCCTGATTGGTGGAGTGCTGCAGAGATGGTTGTCCTTCTGGAGGGTTCTCCCATCTCCTCAGAGGAACGCTGGAGCTCTGTCAGAGTGACCATTGGATTCTTGGTCACCTCCCTGACCAAGGCCCTTCTCCCTGATTGCTCAGTTTGGACGGGCGGCCAGCTCTAGGAAGAGTCCTGGTGGTTCCAAACTTCTTCCATTTACGAATGATGGAGACCACTGCGCTCTATGGGACCTTCAATGCTGCAGAAATTTTTCTGTACCCTTCCCCAGATCTGTGCCTCGATACAATTCCTTTGACTTTATGGCTTGGTTTGTGCTCTGACATGCACTGTCAACTGTGGGATCTTATATAGACAAGTGTGTGCCTTTCCAAATCATGTCCAATCAATTGAATTTACCACAAGTTGATTCTAATCAAGTTGTAGAAACATTTCAAGGATGATCAGTGGAAACAGGATGCACCTGAGCTCAATTTTCACTTTCATAGCAAAGAGTGTGAATATTTATGTACATGTGATATTTAAGTGTTTTATTTGTAAAAAATTTGCAAAATTTTCTAAAAAACATTTTTCACTTTGTCATTGTGGGGAATTGTGTGGAGAATCTTGAGGGGAAAAAAGAATTTAATCTATTTTGGACTAAGGCTGTAACATAACATAATGTGGAAAAAGTGAAGTGGTATGACTACTTTCTGGATGCACTGTATGTTGTCAGTAAATTGGCATGTGAAGGACTGACACATCCTTATATTTCTCTTTCAAAGGAGGGACTGACTATAGAGGGAAAAAACATCAAAACAGAAATCTTTTTCATTGTCATAATGAGGTCACTAAAGATGAAAAATTACACAAAAAACAATATCTTTAGCTTGCACAGTTTGTTTATATATAGAAAGTCTGTCTTTCATCATTTAAACATTGTAACCTCTGCACACAATAACATGAGAACACAAAATTCTTCAGCTTGCAGTGTTTGTTTATTCAACAAGTCACAATGAGCCACATGAAGTAAGAAAGCTCCAACTAGAGGTGATGATGCATCACAACAACAACTTGTAGATTTCTACAAGACACACTGTACTCAGAGAGAGTAAAGGAAGAGCTGTTTTCATAAAAGACAAACGATTTACAGTATCTGAGCACACAGTGCTCACTGTCCTTTCATATTAGTTTCACACTGGATCAACACATTTGCACTTATTAGACAAAAATAGCCCAGTAAAAACTGACCTTACAACAGATCACATTGTTCTTCATAACTATTAAATTCAACTGAATCTCAAAATGTAAAAGTTACATTGTCACTGGAAAACTGTGACATCAAACAAACCTTTTACCATAAAAAGATAAACATATTGATCTTTAAAACAGATCATTTTTACAACAATCACATAAAATGAGAGAAAGTCTATTATTATAAAATGTCCTTAAAAAAGACAGTTAAGTTTTTTGATCCAAAAGATCATTGTTGATAAAGAGGTAACAAATGTCACCATCACATTATGTTTTACCAAAACATGAGCATAAAAGTATCACAGGAAAATTGTGACATTAATTAAACCTTTCAGAAGAAAAAGATAAACATCTGGATCTTACAACAGATCAGTTCTGACTAATCACAGAGATTAAAGTGACATAAAGTCCATCATGACAACATGTCCATAAAAAGGACAGTTAAAGGTTTTTGATCACAATGATCAATAACAATCAAGGGATAACAAATGTTATCATAACATATCCTACCAACACATGAAGCACAGTGAGAAATAATAATTGCTGATGCAATCAGATTGGCTTCATGCAACACGACAGGATTTTCTCTTTCTTCATGTGAAAGATGTTGCTGCTGTCATTTCCTTAGGAAATGTCATGTTGCTCAAAGAACAACAGACTAAATACAACCTTCTGTACATACAGAAGAACAAGTCCATTAACTTCCATAGAACTCATTTCCAGTAATCTTTGACCAATGTGGTCGTCTCAGTGTGTCTGCTGGTGTCTCCAGTCTGTAGGTGTCTACCATGGCCTCCAGGGGGCGCTGGTGACTGGACTCTTGTCTTTAGTGATGCTGGTGTGGACTGAGGAGCTCAGAGGAGAGAACTCAGCCTCTCTCAGGTTCTTATCAGACGAAGACTGCAGCGTGTTGAAGTGGTTCAGCAGTCTTCTCTGCTGCTGGTTCTCCTGTTGCAGCTTTGTCAGGAGGCAAACTGTCATCTCCAGGATGTCTGCTTTCTCCAGCTTGGAGTCTGGCTGCTGTTTGAGGAACTCTGGCACCAGGAGAGACTTGAGCTGCTCAATGCTGCTGTTGATTCTCTCTCTGCGTAACTTCTCCACCAGAGGCTTTCTGATCTGCAGAAAGAAGAACAAAGTCATTAATAAACTCATCCTGGAGTATAGAGTTAGAATAAAACAGACGACATCTGATGAAGGGTGTTTAAATCTTGTTGAATCTGGAGTTTACCTTGTGGGTCAGAGTGAGAAGCTCCTGAGAATTGGTCATTGCTGCAGTGATTGTAGGAGTCATGGCTGGATGTCTGTGCTGTAGAGGTCTCTGTAGAGAGAATCTGATCTCTGCTGGCTTCATCCCTCCTATTTATAGTCCCACATCTCCATATGAATGTGTGGGTCTTGGTCTGGCTGGAGTTTCTCACAGTTTGAAAGCTTGGTGAGATAATAAGAAATGCCACACACTAAAAGCTATTATTTCTCAGGGGACAATGGTTAGATGTGGGGGGAGCAGGTGGAGGACTGGGGGGGGGTGATGGAGAGAGACCCACAGAGCTCTGTGTGATTCTGGGAAAGTGGTGACCCTGTAGAGAGAGCAGATCTGCTGGCTGATGCTGAGATCAATGACTCTGACTGAGCACACGCTCATCATCCCATCACACACGTGGGAGACTGACAGTTGATCACATCTAGGAGAAAAAGTTCTGTAATTTACCTTACATAGATTAATAATAATAATCAGTGCAAATAGATTAACTTAACTTAACTAAATTGAATAATCAGTGGATTTTTGTGTGTGAAATGCTTCAATTGTAGCAAATGCCACCCCTGTCATTTATCCTAAAATTTCTCTTGATAACTCAGTTAATGTTTTGGATTAATACAACTTGACTTTTTTTGTTGAAATTACCATATTTTGGAGATCAGTTGTGTCAGATAGTAAAAACAGTGTGATGTCCATGATTATTAGAAAACACCTGAGAACAACAGTGTTTTATCTGTCCAGATGTAGCACAGTCTTCTGACTGGTGTCTTGGAGTCAGTGTGGGTAGAAAGTTGCTCTCAGTTTCCCACACTGACTCCCTGAATGCTGTGGTCAATGAGCAACAAAGGACTTTGAATGGAGCTTTTGTGACTGATAGTGGACGTGTGCTGTAGTAGGAACACAGGCTGACGTCACCAGCCATCTGGAGGGAAACATCTCCATTGGCCGACTGTCACAGTTTGATCAACCTGATGGTTTCATAAAACAAATACCAGCAAAATTATTTGGTCAACTTCCAGTTAATGTCAGACATTTTGACCATCCGATCATAACTTTGTCTTTGAATCAGCAGCTGGAGTAAATGTTCAGCTCTGTAGATGAGGGTGGGAGGTTGAGGCAGCTGTTTCTTGAAGTGTGCCTCATCATTCCAGTCAAGAGGGAATAATGCTCATGATATGATATATAAAATGCATTTAGGATTGAAATACATATACAACATAAGCAGATTTTTTTTAGCCTTTTTAACTGTGCCAAACCCTTAAACGTAGCAAGTGAAATTTATCTACTTTAAATCGATAATTTAGTTTGAGGAATTACATTTTTCTCCATTGAAACAGTGCAGTTTTGCAAAATAGTACCATCAGATCTTTGTCTATCAGAAATTATTGTGGTGCCTATTTTATTCCATTTAAAATAAAGTGAAGACAATAACTTTGCTGCTGTCCAGATGCTGCAGAGTCTTTTGACACGTGCCTTGTAGTCGGGGTGAGTAAGAAGTTGCGCTCAGTTTCCCACACTGACTCCCTGTATGGTGTGTTCAATGAACCACAAAGGGACTTCTGTGACAGATGCTGCTGGGTGTTGTTATAGAAACAGAGCTGACATCACACACCATCTGGAGGGAAAGGACGCCATTGGCTGGTTCTGACTGTTTGTGAAATTTCAAATTTCGATGAACAATCTGCTATAAGATATCACTACAATCATTATCCTCTCATGTTTCCACTTATCATCATACCATATTTTACACCTGCGGTCATAATCATGCCTCATTCCTGAGCATCACCTGGATCAAAGTTTCAGCTCTACACATGAGGGTGGGAGGATTCCTGGGGGGCAGCTGTTTCCTGAAGTGTGCCAAATCCCTTTGGAGAATTATGAAGAGGCTGCTGGTGGGATGGATGTCATTCACACTAAACTCTGCCCTCCAGAGCTTTCCCACACTCCGTCCATTAGCAGAAAACAGGAACGTGCCCCTCTGCAAATGGACTCTTTGAGGATCCTGTGCACGAGCAGTGTGTGAGCCAACAGCAGAGGGAGGGTGTCCCTTAAAAATGAGCTAGTGGAAAATTAAGCAAAACCAAAACTTAGCTCAGGCAAAAGGAAAATCAAAAATAATCAGCTCACAGTTTATACTCATGGATGGTTAATTTATGTTCCAAAATGCCAAATTTTCATGTTCATATTCTGCTCTGCTCAATGTATATTTAGGCCCAGTGGTGTAGATGATTCTCTTTATTAAATATCCTCTCAGCATGTCAATCATGTGCAGTTAGTTTGTGTTTCAGTTGTTTGCTGTTCAAAGCCCCAAATATCATGAGACTGTTATTCTGAGAAATATGGTATTATGTAAAATTTACAAAATTCTTATGCTATGATATTTTAAACAGGTTAACCTACAAAGTTTAACCTTTTTCAGGCTCTGTACTGAAAATATTTGATCTCACTTGATGAAACAACAATATTCTAAAAGGTGTTGATTTATATCAGAAGTACATTTACAACCAAATGAATGATTTAAACTAGTTTCTATTTCTGGAGCCAGAGTCCCTTTTGATCTGCGTCTCTTCAGGGCAAAGGTCTGGATCTATTGTCCCACAGGGCTCTGTGAGGGAGTTTCCTCTGGTTTCCCACACTCTGTCCTTTCACTGGACCAACAATAGAAGTGTGTCCTATAATGCAGCACATTAGATACAATGTCAGACGTCTTCAAAGTGGGAAATTATTACCTTTCATTTTTTACAGGAAAACATGTCAAACTGTCAGTTGTACTTATATAATGGTGCACCAAATGTCTTTTTTAGTGTAAGTTTTCTCTTTTGCTTTGGTGACCTCAGTCACTCCATATAAATAGAATGACATAATATTGATTATCCCTCATCCAAAGTCTTAATTGAACCACCCTCTGTTTAGTTTGACATCGATTAGGCATGTTAAAGATAACATGACAATGACTGTGTGTGCTGAATTTTATCTGAATTTCTCAGTCAGAGGTAGGAACAATCATGGAGGCCTCCATCATTAAGTGAAAATGAAAACAACAGGTAGAGACCATCTGTCATTGTAGTAAAGTGGATAACCATGACACAACGACATGAGAACACAAAATTCTTCAGCTTGCAGTGTTTGTTTATTCAGCAAGTCACAATGAGCCACATGAAGTAAGAAAGCTCCAACTAGAGGTGATGATGCATCACAACAACAACTTGTAGATTTCTACAAGACACACTGTACTCAGAGAGAGTAAAGGAAGAGCTGTCTTCATAAAAGACAAACGATTTACAGTATCTGAGCACACAGTGCTCACTGTCCTTTCATATTAGTTTCACACTGGATCAAAACATTTGCACTTATTAGACAAAAATAGCCCAGTAAAAACTGACCTTACAACAGATCACATTGTTCTTCATAACTATTAAATTCAACTGAATCTCAAAATGTAAAAGTTACATTGTCACTGGAAAACTGTGACATCAAACAAACCTTTTACAATAAAAAGATAAACATATTGATCTTTAAAACAGATCATTTTTACAACAATCACATAAAATGAGAGAAAGTCTATTGTGATAAAATGTCCTTAAAAAAAGACAGTTAAGTTTTTTGATCAAAAAGATCATTGTTGATAAAGAGGTAACAAATGTCACCATCACATTATGTTTTACCAAAACATGAGCATAAAAGAATCACAGGAAAATTGTGACATTAATTAAACCTTTCAGAAGAAAAAGATAAACATCTGGATCTTACAACAGATCAGTTCTGACTAATCACAGAGATTAAAGTGACATAAAGTCCATCATGACAACATGTCCATAAAAAGGACAGTTAAAGTTTTTTGATCACAATGATCAATAACAATCAAGGGATAACAAATGTTATCATAACATATCCTACCAACACATGAAGCACAGTGAGAAGTAATGATTGCTGATGCAATCAGATTGGCTTCATGCAACATGACAGGATTTTCTCTTTCTTCATGTGAAAGATGTTGCTGCTGTCATTTCCTTAGGAAATGTCATGTTGCTCAAAGAACAACAGACTAAATACAACCTTCTGTACATACAGAAGAACAAGTCCATTAACTTCCATAGAACTCATTTCCAATAATCTTTGACCAATGTGGTCGTCTCAGTGTGTCTGCTGGTGTCTCCAGTCTGTAGGTGTCTACCACGGCCTCCAGGGGGCGCTGGTGACTGGACTCTTGTCTTTAGTGATGCTGGTGTGGACTGAGGAGCTCAGAGGAGAGAAATCAGCCTCTCACAGGTTCTTATCAGAGGAAGACTGCAGCGTGTTGAAGTGGTTCAGCAGTCTTCTCTGCTGCTGGTTCTCCTGTTGCAGCTTTGTCAGGAAGCAAACTGTCATCTCCAGGATGTCTGCTTTCTCCAGCTTGGAGTCTGGCTGCTGTTTGATGAACTCTGGACCCAGGAGAGACTTGAGCTGCTCAATGCTGCTGTTGATTCTCTCTCTGCGTAACTTCTCCACCAGAGGCTTTCTGATCTGCAGGAAGAAGAACAAAGTCATTAATAAACTCATCCTGGAGTATAGAGTTAGAATAAAACAGACGACATCTGATGAAGGGTGTTTAAATCTTGTTGAATCTGGAGTTCACCTTGTGGGTCAGAGTGAGAAGCTCCTGAGAATTGGTCATTGCTGCAGTGATTGTAGGAGTCATGGCTGGATGTCTGTGCTGTAGAGGTCTCTGTAGAGAGAATCTGATCTCTGCTGGCTTCATCCCTCCTATTTATAGTCCCACATCTCCATATGAATGTGTGGGTCTTGGTCTGGCTGGAGTTTCTCACAGTTTGTAGCCAATGAAATTCGTATGCTGAGCTGCCACATGCTCATATTAGAGGGGGACAATGGTTAAATCTCAGGGGAGCAGGTGGAGGACTGGGGGGGTGAAGGAGAGAGACTCACAGAGCTCTGTGTGAATCTGGGAAAGTGGTGACCCTGTAGAGAGAGCAGATCTGCTGCCTGATGCTGGGATCAATGACTCTGACTGAGCACACGCTCATCATCCCATCACACATGTGGGAGACTGACAGTTGATCACATCTAGGAGAAAAAGTTCTGTAATTTACCTTACATAGATTAATAATAATAATCAGTTTAGATAGATTGTTGTATCTAAAATGCTTTTATTGTGCTATAAGCTAAAATCTTGCAGATGTCATTCCTTTCAATACATATTAAATGTCATTTATTCTTCATTCAGTATTGACAGTTCAGTTAAACTCTTAATTTAACATGATTTGACTTTTTTAGTTTAACTATTACACCAAATAAATTACCATATTTTGGAGATCAGTTGTGTCAGATAGTAAAAACAATGTGATGTCCATGATTATTAGAAAACACCTGAGAACAACAGTGTTTTATCTGTCCAGATGTAGCACAGTCTTCTGACTGGTGTCTTGGAGTCAGTGTGGGTAGAAAGTTGCTCTCAGTTTCCCACACTGACTCCCTGAATGCTGTGGTCAATGAGCAACAAAGGACTTTGAATGGAGCTTTTGTGACTGATAGTGGACGTGTGCTGTAGTAGGAACACAGGCTGACGTCACCAACCATCTGGAGGGAAACATCTCCATTGGCCGACTGTCACAGTTTGATCAACCTGATGGTTTCATAAATAAATTACCAGCAAAATTATTTGGTCAACTTCCAGTTAATGTCAGACATTTTGACCATCCGATCATAACTTTGTCTTTGAATCAGCAGCTGGAGTAAATGTTCAGCTCTGTAGATGAGGGTGGGAGGTTGAGGCAACTGTTTCTTGAAGTGTGCCAAAGCCCTTTGGAGAATAGTCGGCTGCTGGTGGGGCTGAGGATGGTAATCATGCTTAACTCTGCTCTCCAGAGTTTTCCCACACTCTGACCATTAAGGGATATCAAGGCATGTACCTAAACACACTTTTCAAGGATGTATTTTTCACACTGCTTGCACAATAATTGTGTTTTTTGTTTTTACATTGTACATCTCAAGATTTAATTTCTAAATCTATAAGGTATCATTTAGATCCTAAATAACAATCCCTTTTTACAATATATCACAGGAAATAAAGATCACATTTGATATATGATGTGAAACAGGTTAGGAGGTTTGTATTTCTGGAGCCAGAGTCCCTTTTAATCTGCGTCTCTTCAGGGCAAAGGTCTGGATCTATTGTCCCACAGGGCTCTGTGAGGGAGTTTCCTCTGGTTTCCCACACTCTGTCCTTTCACTGGACCAACAATAGAAGTGTGTCCTATAATGCAGCACATTAGATACAATGTCTGACGTCTTCAAAGTGGGAAATTGTTACCTTTCACTTTTTTTTACAGGAAAACATGAAACTATCAGTTGTACTTATATAATGGTGCACCAAATGTCTTTTTTTAGTGTAAGTTTTCTCTTTTGCTTTGGTGACCTCAGTCACTCCATATAAATAGAATGACATAATATTGATTATCCTTCATCAAAGGTCTTAATTGAACCACCCTCTGTTTAGTTTGACATCGATTAGGTATGTTAAAGATAACATGACAATAACTGTGTGTGCTGAATTTTATCTGAATTTCTCAGTCAGAGGTAGGAACAATCATGGAGGCCTCCATCATTAAGTGAAAGTGAAAACAACAGGTAGAGACCATCTGTCATTGTAGTAAAGTGGATAACCATGACACAACGACATGAGAACACAAAATTCTTCAGCTTGCAGTGTTTGTTTATTCAACAAGTCACAATGAGCCACATGAAGTAAGAAAGCTCCAACTAGAGGTGATGATGCATCACAACAACAACTTGTAGATTTCTACAAGACACACTGTACTCAGAGAGAGTAAAGGAAGAGCTGTCTTCATAAAAGACAAACGATTTACAGTATCTGAGCACACAGTGCTCACTGTCCTTTCATATTAGTTCCACACTGGATCAACACATTTGCACTTATTAGACAAAAATAGCCCAGTAAAAACTGACCTTACAACAGATCACATTGTTCTTCATAACTATTAAATTCAACTGAATCTCAAAATGTAAAAGTTACATTGTCACTGGAAAACTGTGACATCAAACAAACCTTTTACAATAAAAAGATAAACATATTGATCTTTAAAACAGATCATTTTTACAACAATCACAAGTCTATTATGATAAAATGTCCTTAAAAAAGACAGTTAAGTTTTTTGATCAAAAAGATCATTGTTGATAAAGAGGTAACAAATGTCACCATCGCATTATGTTTTACCAAAACATGAGCATAAAAGAATCACAGGAAAATTGTGACATTAATTAAACCTTTCAGAAGAAAAAGATAAACATCTGAATCTTACAACAGATCAGTTCTGACTAATCACAGAGATTAAAGTGACATAAAGTCCATCATGACAACATGTCCATAAAAAGGACAGTTAAAGGTTTTTGATCACAATGATCAATAACAATCAAGGGATAACAAATGTTATCATAACATATCCTACCAACACATGAAGCACAGTGAGAAATAATGATTGCTGATGCAATCAGATTGGCTTCATGCAACATGACAGGATTTTCTCTTTCTTCATGTGAAAGATGTTGCTGCTGTCATTTCCTTAGGAAATGTCATGCTGCTCAAAGAACAACAGACTAAATACAACCTTCTGTACATACAGAAGAACAAGTCCATTAACTTCCATAGAACTCGTTTCCAGTAATCTTTGACCAATGTGGTCGTCTCAGTGTGTCTGCTGGTGTCTCCAGTCTGTAGGTGTCTACCACGGCCTCCAGGGGGCGCTGGTGACTGGACTCTTGTCTTTGGTGATGCTGGTGTGGACTGAGCAGCTCAGAGGAGAGAAATCAGCCTCTCTCAGGTTCTTATCAGACGAAGACTGCAGCGTGTTGAAGTGGTTCAGCAGTCTTCTCTGCTGCTGGTTCTCCTGTTGCAGCTTTGTCAGGAAGCAAACTGTCATCTCCAGGATGTCTGCTTTCTCCAGCTTGGAGTCTGGCTGCTGTTTGAGGAACTCTGGACCCAGGAGAGACTTGAGCTGCTCGATGCTGCTGTTGATTCGCTCTCTGCGTAACTTCTCCACCAGAGGCTTTCTGATCTGCAGAAAGAAGAACAAAGTCATTAATAAACTCATCCTGGAGTATAGAGTTAGAATGAAACAGACTATCTGATGAAGGGTGTTTAAATCTTGTTGAATCTGGAGTTTACCTTGTGGGTCAGAGTGAGAAGCTCCTGAGAATTGGTCATTGCTGCAGTGATTGTAGGAGTCATGGCTGGATGTCTGTGCTGTAGAGGTCTCTGTAGAGAGAATCTGATCTCTGCTGGCTTCATCCCTCCTATTTATAGTCCCACATCTCCATATGAATGTGTGGGTCTTGGTCTGGCTGGAGTTTCTCACAGTTTGTAGCCAATGAAATTCGTATGCTGAGCTGCCACATGCTCATACTAGAGGGGGACAATGGTTAAATCTCGGGGGAACAGGTGGAGGACTGGGGGGTGATGGAGAGAGACTCACAGAGCTCTGTGTGAATCTGGGAAAGTGGTGACCCTGTAGAGAGAGCAGATCTGCTGCCTGATGCTGGGATCAATGACTCTGACTGAGCACACGCTCTTGATATTTACCCGTAACTTTATTTTGGGGGGTTTCTGTTTGCTCATCTTTTATTACTATGATTTAATAATCAGTATGTTTTAGGAACTCGCTGTGTGCCTTTGACCAAATTCTTGAATTCACATTATGGAATCTTATCAGTGCTGGAAGGCACTTGTCAACAACATTGAGTGTCCATCATATTGTCTATATTGGTGTTTAAACTAAACCAAAGTCATCCAAGTGTCCAGATGTTGTAGTTGTTTCCCCCTTCTTCCAGTTGTAGCTTGAGTGAGTCAATACTCAGTTTCCAAGACATGTCTTTGCATGAAGTCAATGAACAACAACCATCTGGAGGAAAAGTACACTCTTGCTGTCCTCCAAGGTTAGTACAATAAAGTACAATAATAATTAAGTACAATAAAAACATACATCAAGTGACAGCAACCATACTAAATTGGCACCAACTTGTAACTATAGAAAATTTAGATATCTAGTCAAATGCAAGTGTTTGTATTAAGATTGTCTTCGTGTGCAGCTCAAATTATAGTTTATGTAACATTTAAGCCATAAAAATATTAATTTCTACTTGATCAACTTCCAATATGTTTCAGAACTGCTGATGTTGACTTGCTTTGTTTTAACAATGGACTAACTTTATGAGCATGACACCATGAAACAAATAAGCAGGTTCTTATACTTTAACACCACCATATTCCCTCTAAACGTCTGGAATAGATGTGGCCTCTGCTGAAAAGACACAAGCAGTGGAATCACTGACAATGAATTAGTAAATGTTATTTCATCTCGTACCGCCATGAAGTGAATACAGTTGAGCATACCAGTAAATGCTTATTTGAGTTGCTTTCAGTTTGAAACGTGCATTAATAATGCTCTTTATTGATGTGAATGTGTTTCCGTGTTTCATTTGGAAATCTTTTCTTCAATTCTAAACAAGAAAGTTTGAAATACACATAAATGTGTTTAAACAACCTTCTTTACATACAGAACAACAAGTCCATTCACTTCCATAGAACTCATTTCCAGTAATCTTTGACCAATGTGGTCGTCTCAGTGTGTCTGCTGGTGTCTCCAGTCTGTAGGCGTCTACCACGGCCTCCAGGGGGCGCTGGTGACTGGACTCTTGTCTTTGGTGATGCTGGTGTGGACTGAGGAGCTCAGAGGAGAGAAATCAGCCTCTCTCAGGTTCTTATCAGAGGAAGACTGCAGCGTGTTGAAGTGGTTCAGCAGTCTTCTCTGGGACTGTGTCTTCACGTCCTCCTTGGACAGGAAGTGTTTCACCTCTTGGACACACCTGGAGTAGCCCTGATCAACAGCTGTTGAGTCCACAGCTTGGTGCTGCTGCTGCAGTCGTCTGAGGACACACATGAAGCACAGTGAGAAATAATAATTGCTGATGCAATCAGATTGGCTTCATGCAACATGACAGGATTTTCTCTTTCTTCATGTGAAAGATGTTGCTGCTGTCATTTCTGTAGGAGCTGTCCTTTGTCATATAGACAGCTATGGGCAAGAAGATATAGCCAAAGTACATCTAAATTTACAAAAAATATGTTATTTTTTGTTTAATCCTCTTGGTATCAAAGTTTGAAGTGTGACTTTATCCACTATTAGGCAATATTCATTCTGAAACAGCTGAGCCAGTTTTCATTGGTACAGTGACATTTCGTTGTTCATCTGTGTCTCTTCAGGGCAAAGGTCTGGATCTATTGTCCCACAGGGCTCTGTGAGGGAGTTTCCTCTGGTTTCCCACTCTCTGTCCTTTCACTGCTTTCACTGGACCAACAATAGAAGTTATTCATTATTACATGTTACGTTATCCGCAGCATGTTGCCTGTTTCAAAGAGAAAGTTTAAGCTTTTCTCTCTTTCAACACATTGAGCTGATAACTGCCAAAAAATGTAAGAAAAAAAAAAAAGAATATTATGAGAAGCACATTGAAAGTGTCCCCACTGAGTTTGTTGACTATTAATGGCCCACTGTGCATCTAAAGAGCGCAATAGATGATGTTTCATAAAATGTCATCACTCCAGTCAACATTAAGACACAACAATCATAATCCAGATTTAGATCCTCCTGTTCGTCAGTGAACCGCAAAGTGAAGGTAAAGCGATCAATTAGGAAAGTAAAACAAATACAACAGGATACTTTCAGGAGTTTTCTCATGTTGTAGAGATGGCTCTCTTATTATCATGTGACATCTTGTATTATGAATAAATGAATTATAAGTAACCTCTTTTTTGTTCTGAGCTGTAGAAGAGACGCTTCATATATCTGGTAGATTAACGTTTTTTTTTAATGAATGCCTTATACATCCCTCATTCTTAATTCTGTCCACAGTTAATTTAAGTTCTGCACGTGTTTGTGTTTTTAAAACCAACAGCATTTATCCAAAGCTTGGCAACACTTGTATTTAATGGTTAATAAATGAATGACTCAACTAATAATTTATTACAGTAATACATTAATTCCCCCATTCATACCCATAAAAATGACTAAAATAGCCCGGGCTTCACTGCGCATATCTGAACATCAAGACGTCCCGAATGTTAGCAACCAATGAAAGCACAAAACCACTGTGTCATAGCTAATTAAAATCTCTTTATTACAATCACATGTACATCATCATATTCCAAAAAGCTTGCTGTGAAAAGTACCCTTGCACAGACGGATGGAGGTGGTGTTGCAGGCTGGATGGGGGGAGAGGAGGGAGGGGGGGATTGTCAGATGGAGTAAAACAAGTGTTGAGTTCCCCAGCAGCAAGTGTCTCAGCTCCAGTGTGCTTTTAATTTCACATCACATAAGGACAGCAGCGCTATTTTCAGCTCTCTGTGTCCTTGTGTAACGTAAGCAATGAGAGTGAAGGAGGGCGGGTGGGAAGGAAAATTTCTTTCTTCGTCATCCATTATTCAGGCTGTTTGAGTCACAGCCGAGAGAGACAGAAAACGTGGAAACAAACAGGGTGGAGGTTCGATTCCACGTCTTCAAGGTCTGAAACAAACAGTTTGACTGTTCTGGAAATCCTCTTGTTCTCTGTCCTCTCTAGAGTCAGATGAGCAGAAGGGTATCAGTTTCGTCCCTGCGTTTTTAGCACAGAGATAGGCCCAGGACGTGCTTAGCTTAGCACAAAGACTGGAAGCACAGGGAAACTGCTAGACTAGGTCAATCCAAAGAGAAAACCTTCCAGCAACTCTAAAGCTGTCTGCTTAAAACAAGTCGGCCTATGACCACAGAACTTTTGAGATGATGCATGCAGCCGCTACGCCCAGCTTAGTCTAGACCGCTCAGTCACTGCTCACATCTTCACGATTGAAATTTGTCTGGTTCTGTGCAAAGTAACAGCTACTTCCCTGTAGGAAAATCCGCAGAGCCAATCAGGGTGTTATGGGGGGATTAACATAAAAATTTTGCAAAGCACGAATGTCGGCAGCTCCAAGTGTTGCTCTAAGTCAACTTAATTAAAAGTCCTGAAATCAACATACTTTATCAAACGATGCAATAAAGGTGAAGTTAATCGCCCAGAGGATCCTCTACTACAGCGCCTGTGTTGAGTGACAATAACGAACGAAAAACCACGACTCCTTTTCATGTTTCCATTTTTACACATGTTCAATTAAGATTAAACATTTCAATCTTAGATCATCTTTGGAATTGTTGGAAGATTTTCTTTTGCTCCAAGTGTTTGTGCCAAGCCAGGCTAAACACGTCCTGGAACTGTCTCTGTGCTGGACACACAGAGATGAGACTGACATCCACCTGACGCTCTTAGAGGACATAGTTCAAGAAAATGTATCCAAAATGTGGTAGTGTCCCTTTAAACGTTAGTGTCAGTGATCCTACTCAGAATTCATGGATGCCACATGTAACATTCAGGACAAACTGAATCACTTTCCATGAATTTTGACAGTATTGTGAGAGTTAAATGTACTAATACTACAATGTTAATGTCTGTGCTGTATATACAGCCTCCATAACACAGCTATAAACCTACTGAATCACATGATAAACCACTGGAGGCATCTGATGGCGTCAGCATGTCCTGTCACTAACTCCAACCTCATCTGCACCTTCTGACAAAAATCAATATGTACATGTCAAAATGACACAAAACAACAGTAAAATTTAATTTAGCCATTTAAAGAGACAATAATATTCACATTTTGTGTCCACTCTTTGAAAATGGTAAATCAAAGTTTCACCAGCTTTTAAGTAAATTAAGTAGATTTTAAAAATTTTAAAGATCATAAAAACTGTTCACATTAGTTTTGTAACCATCACAAGAAAAATATTGAAATATGTCCAACACAATGACAATAAACTGATTTTTTTTTTCCTCCATAAATCACTATGATAGTTTATAAAGAAAACATCGATACACACGGACTTCCTATCTACAGTCGTTCCACTGGCCTCAGTCCCTGGTACAGAAAGGTAGGGAAAACGTTTCGTATAAAAAATGATGTGCAAAAAGTTGTTCTCTTAGGTCCCTCTCATGGAAAACAATGTAAAGAAATAATGCAAATATCTACATAACCTTTGCTCTTGCCATTTTAGATTCTAGGAGTACTGTGCACTTGTGGTGACTCGTCACTTTTGTGCATCTGTTTGATTTAAAACGAGTTACTGCATTCGATGGAAATCTGACAGGTAGCGAACACAACACTGTCATTAATATTAAAACTAGCTTGAGGTATTATTGCACATTTTCCCGAACTGCAGACCTGGAATCAGTAGATTTCAGATGTAATCACACTGCACCTGCTTTTAGTGGAATGTCAACAACGCTGACTTTAGCTCTGTCTGTCCTGACTGTACTGACACCGCAGTAGTCTGGACAAAGGTGTATCCTCTTCCCTATAAAATGGTCTCCACACAGTCAGCGCATCACTGTATATCAGTAAACATGCATAAGCTGTCACCTGGGTAGGTAGATCTGTAAACATCCTGCCAACAGCAAAGACAACAGCAGCAACAGGGAGCAATTAGCCATGAAAGGGCCAGAAATCTTCTGCTGCATTCATGACATGTCAGCACAACAGTAAGAATGGAGGAAAAAAACATTATTTGGACTTCACTCGTTGTGGTGCTTTCAGGCAGTGAGCTGCTACAGCCGTTCAGCTGCTCAGCAATGTTGGTGTTCTGCATTTTGACTAGCTACCTCCAATCAAGTTGGCTATCCATCCATTCTAATCTCATCACTTAGCTTACAAGAGAGTGTTGTAGCTGAAAACAGAAAGAAGAGTTAGAGATATGATGCAGTTAAATGATCAAGTTTATATCATAAACATAGTTTAGGAGTTAGTAGCTCCTTGTCAATCTGTTGGCGAGTCCACAGCAGATACATGGAGATTAAATCTAAATTAGTTTGTTTTTTTTAAATCATACTACCAATTCTTAGCCAATATGATGCACTGTTAGATATTTGTGTACAATTGTATCCTCCTTATCTTTCCTCCTTTTGAATTATCTGTATCAATTGTATCATAGTTAATAATGGCATTTATTTAGATGTAACTTCCAGTGGGGAGGATGGTGGCAACAGTTTTGCCACTATCTTTGCTGACATTTCATTAGTTCTTTTCATCAAGTCGGACATATGTATGTGTTTGTTCCAAACTCATGATACCTCCAACTTAGATTTCCAACTCGGTGTGTCCCAACCGAGCTGCACGCAAGTATGGTATGAATGATATGACGTGAATAAACGCGGCATAAACTCCACACAAAACACAACAGCAGCTGATTTTCAAAGATCATAGCTGTGGTCGAAATCCTCCACAAACCTCCATGGCTGATTGTTCCCTGTCTCTGATCAACACGGTTTGACTACTGTTGACCAAGCAAGTAAATCAGGTCGTGTTGTTTATCTTTTTAGTCACAAAAGCTCCTACCGATTGATATTTTTTATTGTAAACAGAGTTTCTATAAAAACCACTCAGGATTTGGTATCAAATCTCACTTGTCATTGTCTGCATTGCTACAGTTGGTGTGTTCTGTGGCCCTGATGTAAAAAGTGGTTGTATGTGATCTCTTCTTAGTGCACAGCCAGGTACATCATGCAGAACAGTATTGCTCCCCGAAATCTCATGGTCTGTTTGAGTCCAAACCCAAATTTTTGTAATTTTGTCAAAGATTCGGTGAAATAAATGTAGCATAAGATGTAGCGTGAAACACACGATGCAGACATACACGCTCATCTGACCTTGTTCAGTTGTTTGTCATTACAAGCGTCATGCACTGACACACACATTTTGTCGGGAGTGCTGTACAGTGGCGACACACCCACACATAAAGCTATCAGTTGAGGTGATGTACAGCGATAACAGTGAGGTTCCCTTTCTCGCGCACATTCAATAAAGGAACAGTCCGACATTTCCATAAATCCTCTTGCGCTTCGTCTTCACCAGAGTCATATGAGAAGATGAATATCAGATCTGTCTTTGTGCTTCCAGTACAGAGATGAACAGGACGCTTTTCCTCATACATGAATAACTGAAGTCTAAGGTATTCCAAAGAGGTCACAGACAGCACGGTGGGAGGCAAACAGTGCACAGTGCTGAAGGTGCATAAAATCTGTGCAGTCATGCATTTTGGGGTGGCATAAAATCATCCTCACGGGGGTCTGCATGGACATGAGCAGATGAAAATCAAACTAGAAATCACCTTGCAATGGTATCACACCAAAACCGTGACGCTAAATTGGTGTGTATGGTGCAATGGAGCGCCTGGCATGAGGTGGCAAGTCAGCATTTAATGCTCCTTCTCCTCAAATAGTAGTCTATTAATTTTATTTTATTTATTAATGATGTAATGGTTGTTGTTAATGGAAGTCTATGCAGAATGCTATGTTAGTATATGTGTAGACTATGTAAGATGTATCATGTTAGTTGCTGTTAGTATGTATGAAGGTTGTATATTATCTAGATTGCACAGGATCAGTGGGTGGAATGATTGATTGCAACTGGGATACAGTGATCCGTGATTTAAAACGAATGTGGGCCAGGGGCGTAAAGGTGTGGGGGCCAATGGACCATTCCCTACTTCCCACCTCCCAATTCTGGTGCAGTTGTTCAGACCACACCCACCTCCAAACTCGGCCTTCGTTGTGCTCTCAACTACACATCTGTTAAGTTTGGTGTCTGCATCTTGCATGGTTGTGATGCTATGGCGTTGACAGACATATAAACACTTTGGAGAGTGCTCCAAACCACTTCTGTGGTAATTCCCACTACAGCAAGCATCTCCAGGACCACATTTTGTCAATGGTCAGTATTTGAATAATCTAGTTCACAGTGATTATCGAATAGTACTTTTGCTTGAAATGCACATTACTAGATGACACACATAGACTCACAAGGTACAAACACACAAGTGTGGCTGGTATCACTCGACTACACAGATTCATAAAGTAGAACATGGGGTTGAGTGAGTTTGATGACGTAATTTATGTCATGCAGAGCCTTTTGGCCATGTAGATGCAGATGCAGTATATTTTGCTCTTAAGAATATGCTGTTATTTAGAACAATTTAATCCAAGATTAACAAATCAAGTTTGTATAAATCAGGCAGCTTTGAGTGGTAGATTTAATTCTCTTTAGGTTCAGCTAGACTAGCAGTTTCCCCCTGCTTCCAGTCTTTATGGTAAGCAAGGCTAAACATGCCCTATCTCTGTACTGGACACAGACATGAAACTGATATCCATCTTCAGATCTGACTTTGGCAAACACAGAACAAGAGGTTTACTAAAAATGTCGTATTGTTAGCTTAACATCACGCACACTCATACACAGAGTTACAGTTAGACGTGGTGTCCATGCATTTAGACAGTGGTGACCGTCAGCAGGGAGGTGGGACACAGCATGTCATCCTGACTGTCCAGCCTGGTCCCATGAGTCAGCAGCTCCTCTACCGTCGTCCAGTCATCCAGCAGCTTCCTGTTCCTCAGGCGACTAAGCTTCCTCTGACTCAGCTCCAGGACCGTGTTGCAGCGCCCGTCTATAGCTCCGCCTCCTCTGCTGTCCAGGCCACCTGCATCTCCAAAAGAGGCTCCTCCACCTCCCCTGCTGATAGCATCTCGTACAGCCATTCCTCTTGCCTGCAGCAGCTGCTGCCTCTGCTCGCGGGCCAACAGGAAGTGTTCCCTCCTTTCCGTTCGGCTCCAGTACCGACCCATCAGAAAGTCGGTATTGGTCTCCTCGTCTGTGCTCATCCCACTGCGTTCATCTGCCAGCTGAGACGCCCGGTCTCTCAGGAGCTGGTTCCTGGAGATCCTTGTGGTTGCGTTGGGTTTGGAGCTTAGATCGAGTTTTGGCTGCATACCAGAGTTTGGATTAGGGCTTGAACTTGCATTCATGTGTCCTTTCTTTGCTTCCCATCCAGCAGCAGAGCCGGCCCCAGTGTGGCCCTCCAGGGTGCTGTAGAGACCTCTGCCTCCACTGCCACCCTGGGACTGACGGCTGGCCGGTTTCGGCCAGGTGTCATTGACATCAGCCTGAGGAGGGTGGACCAAACTCTGGGCGTGCTGCTGCTCTCTGGCTCGACTCCTCCCCATCTCCTGCTGCCTCTCTCTGTCCATCTCCTCCTGAATCTGTGCCTCCCTCTCCCTCTCCTGCTCTTTCTCCATTTGAATTTTCAATTTTTGTTCCAGTTCCCTCTCGATCTCTCTGTCCCTTTCTATCACCATTGGCTCAGGCATCAAGTGTCTTTCTTGTGAGTGCCACCAGTCGTGGTGAGCGACCTGGCCGTTAGGGTTGCTGTCGTAGCATCTCTCGTGGGTGTTGGGGCTCCTGATTAGCCCCAGAGTGGTGGGGTGTTGTTGGGGTGGGACAGCCAGAACTGCTGAATGGGAAGCCATGACACCTGCCACTAGCTCTCCTTCCTCTGGCATGCCTGGCGGCAGGACGTTGCATGGTGCGACACCTCTGCAGTGGTGCAGGGTTGCTGCACAGTATGATGGTGACGCTGGGTGACTGGCCCGACGGCGGTACTCCTGCGGAGGAGGGCGGTGGTGCAACGTTCGGCTTCTCCTCAACATCCCCACTGAACTGGATCCCTGGTGGTGCTGCTGCATGGGTACTATTGGTCTCCGATGGCTGGAGGGGGTGCTGCAGGTGGAGAGGACCGGGCCAGGCATTCTTGAGACTGCAGCATGGGCGAGAGATGGGTTGAAGAGGGCTCCACTGCTGGAGCTGTGACGGTTCAGACAGGGCCTGTCAGCTTTATGGAACTGGACTGATGACACCCTGGAAATACAAACATTTGACTCAATAAACAAACTGCACCAAAACATGAGAAACCAGTTTTAGATAAATTAATTTAAATGGGTTTAAACTTGGTTCTGGGGGACATAGTGATAAAAAATTATTTTAGATGGTTTAAACTAGTGGCACATTATTCAGCTACTTAAAGGGTCTCAACTGGTTTAAATCAGGCTCTAAACTGAGCTCAATACTGGAATTACAAGGCTCTTACTTTGGGAACATCAATTTATATGTGAAGCAAAAAAGCAGAAAATAATCTATACACTTACTTTACTGCAGTCCAGCTCTTCAGCATTTTTACTTAAACTGATTCTTACCATGAAAACATGGTGTTGGATGGTCACCTTTTTAGGCTTTGAATTATTTGTGTGCAAATGGCAAATTTGTATTAGACTAGTCTGACAGCAAAACTGTTTCTTTTCACTAGTCTGGCATAATTTAATCATCTGATTACACCTATTCTATCATTTTGCAGGAGCAGTTATTCTACCAGTTGTTACCTGAAAAGCCCGCGAGGTGGGTGGTCCATCACATGCCCAGCATCCTCCTCCATCCCAAGCTGCAGACGCTGACACTGAGGCTGCATGGTCAGAGCTTCAGGGATGGCCTCCAGCAGCTCACGGTGGCTCTTGGGGCAGCTGTCACGCCGCTCCCGCCTCTCACAGGATTCGCCCTGATGTTGCAGCCTGGCGTTGTACAGCCGCATTCGCTTCTCCAGCAGCCTTTGGAAGTGCCTGAACTCGCCAGTACTCACGCTGTAGAAGCCAGAGTCGCTAAGCTCAGAGGAGATAAAGGACTCAGAAGAAGGAGAGCCACCGCCGCCGAAGCCTCCACAGCTCCCAGGGGCGAGGGCCCCATGCGAGTGACAGTCCTCCAGGCCTCCCTCCTCGGTCTCCAGCCCTGAGAGGTCCCCCTGATGGAGGGAGCCGTCAGTCCAGCCCAGACCGCTGTCCAGCTCATGGTGGAGGGGCATAAAGCCCAGTGGCTTCTCCAGCATGAAGTCCTCGTCATCCGTCTGCAACCACAGGAATCCTCAGTCCCAAGGTCATTTGCACAAATACACATATCAAAATACTATGATTAACAGCATATTTTTGCTTAATCTTACTTAACCTCTGAGTAAGGACTAAATATGTCTGCAGCAGTGAAAAACTGTCAAATACTGAAAGTTGGTAGTGAATTTTTGGTCAGATTCTTAATTTATTTATATGCTTTGTTCAAATATTTCTTGGCAGCAGAAAACTTTTTTGTTTTAACCTTTCATCATAAATTAAGTGTTAACTGCTCAGTGTAATAGCTGTAGAATAATGACACCATCTGCATTTAGATTGGTTCCCTGCAAGCCTCAGTTTCACTATGCAGTTCTGTCTGCCAGGAGGCCATGCATTAATACCAGCTAGAGTAAACACTGGGGGGTAAAGTTGCCTCGTCCACTTTAAATGATTATAAATAATTTATTCAGGCAAAGATCTTGTATGACTTTTTGGACAACATTAACTTGATGTAGTTGAGAGGTTTGGCTTATTTAGTTAAATAGCACTGCCAATGTTCTGTGTTTTTCTTTTCAACAAACCCCATGAAAAGACCAAAGCCAACAATGTGTCCATCTCAACACTTTCTGACTTCCCTATCCTGTGAGTGGCACTTAATTCCTACTGGACACGTAAATCTTCAACAGCTCACAAATATATAGTTTCATATATGTGTATATGTTATTTTGTAAAATAACTAGCTGCTGTACTTGCACAACAAAATATGGGTGCAACACATCCCCATGAAAATGGTCAAATTGCACTGCCAAACTCTCTCAAGCATTAAACATGGTGCACTTAAGTCTTGAATTACAAAATTAATATCAGCAGGATCACTGAAATAAATTTGTCTGTGAAGTTGTACATGTTGTCTTCTTCAATGGGGATGATTTTAATGACTAAATGAATGAATTAATAAATATTTGTTTTTATATTAATACCCATTTGAATTGTTATGAATTGGCTGTTTTCTTATGACAGAGAGAACAAAACAATTGTCACTCTCAGCTTCTGTCATTTCAACTCAGAGCGATAAAGGAATTGAAAAAAAGTATTATTTTGGTATTAGCACTGAAACTCTGGTGTCTTATTAGCACACTTAGCCCTAGCCCTAGCTATAAGTTAGACAGCACAGTTTTGGATACCTGACTGTGGCAGCCATTAGGTTCTTCTAAGTTTGCATTGCAACATCCCATCAGGCAGTTCTGTCCTTTCGGTCCACGACCCGTCAGTTCTGGATCCTGAGGGATTCATAATGTGAAACAAAGAAAATGAGAAACAACACAATGCTTCTGAATATTCGTATAGGTTGTTAATTTTTTTACTAATTGGAGTAATTCTTAGTCAAATCTGGACTCAGCTACCCATATACTGTATGTGTAAGCTTGCAAGCTCCACAGGGCCATACATGAAGACTGAGGCAAAACATGTGCATTTATCCCTACTTTTTTTTCTTTTTTTTTGGACCCAAAAAGTGGCCTGACTTTCTGTGTAGAAGCAGGTGAAACGTTTAAAATCTTCTTAAAATCTCTTTGTCAGTCATTTTCATTAAATGTAGCGTGGGCAAAGTTAGTGTCCAGAATCTTGCAAAGGCTCTCGATCTAATCGGTTCAAAGCCTTTGAAATTGATTGTTGCTGAGGCCTGAGTGATATCCAACAATTGTTTTAGCAGATTGATGCAGTTAAATTGTAACATTTCCACTGAGTTTACTGGGCTGTGCGTGTGTGTCTTAGTTTCACCTGGTGGCCGATGTCCACAGTGTCCCGTGGGGAGCTGGACAGGTAGCTGTACCGTCCACCTCCATCACAGTGATCTTGTGGCAGAGACAGATGGCTGTAATAATGTCTGAGACAGAAAACGAGAACACAGTATTAAGACATTTTCAGGACTAAAATGCTGTAACTAAGGAGAGCTGAAGACCCTAATGTATTCCAAAACAGACACAGACATGGCTCTGACTATACCACACTGAGTCTAATTATATTTATATGTGCGGCCGGGGCATATAGTACCTACAGTAATACATTTTGGGCTACAGAAAAATTTGTCAAGCAATCACCTCTGTGCTATACAGACAGGTACTGAAGATATGTTTAATTATGTCATGCATTAATTTGAGTTTCCTCATTACTACACAGCTTGAATGATGTACGGGTTAATGTTAAGATAAATGAGGGAATAATGCTGACATGATTTTATTTAATGTGGAAATTGGAAAGCAAACCAAATTAACTCCAAATCTGTGGCCATCAGAAATAGAAAGTGTGTGTTTCCTTTTTTGAATTTGAAAACAAGAAAACTAAGCTAATAAACAAGAAACAACACAACAACATAACCCTTATTTCTGTTTTTCTGTTCTGTGGATTTCATTCACAGTTTATTTTCCACAGGAATGATTAGAATATCTGCGGTATGTGCACTTCTCAGCAATATGAAACTACTTCCTGTGCAGGCGTATGCAGAAAAAACTACAGACCTAAATTACATCTTTTTCTATTTTTTTGACCTTTCCATCAAAGTAAACCTGATTATTTTTCCCTGAAACTGCAGTTTATCCAGAACTTTCTCTGCAGTGTCTTAATGTGAAAACACGAGTCTTACATAATCATGTTGATGGAAATATGGAGCTTTTGTTTCAGCACAACTGCAGCGTTAGTAATCTAAAGATCTGCCTCGTCCAACTCTCTGTGATCTTATTTAGTGTTAAAGTACTGCAGTCCATCATTTCTATTGATCATGATAACATTAGGCATTTTACACATTGTAGCTAACAGCTCTCCACAAATGATTAGAGAGTGAGATTAGTGCGCGTGTGTGTGTCTGTGTGTGTACCTGTCCTGGTAGGAGGGGCTGGAGGCGTTCAGCCCCGCCCCCATCCGTGGGAGGGGCAGGTTGAGGTGCTGCAGGTTGAGCGGGAGTGGCTCCCAAGTTCCCCTGTCTGCCTCAGTGCTACACCCCCTCTGACCCTTGATCTGCATGGTGATTGGACGCTGACTGGCTGCCAGGATGCGCAGAGCATCCCGCTGGCTCAGGTGTGCCAGACTCCGCCCACTCACCTGAGACAAGCGGAGGGAGGTAGAGGGGGGACATGATGTAAGCAAGCACTTTCCCATTCCCACATCCAGCAGACACAGAACAAGATCACCATCGCATTGGAGTCCTGTTTGTGTCCACCTGATGAATGTAAGTGTAATATTCACTCTTCTTTTAACACACTTTTTGGTCTCCACTATCACCAGAGAGAAATAACAGGTTCTAACTGTTATATTTATATGTCACTGTTTTCACCAGACACACAGTAACTTTGTCTGTCTGCCCTTTAGTGTTGGAGACAAAACAAACAAAGCAAATGTGTCATAAAACCAAACGTTAGAGCTAAAATAGGTTTAAAAGCTCCTTGGCATTCCAGAGGTGACGCGAGTGACACTTTACTATTACACAGTCAAGTGATTCAAAGCTGATACAAAAACACTGACAAGTTCAGCTTCGCTATATTTTCTGATCATGTGAAAGCATCCGATTACAATGAGAAAGAAAATCTCTCAATCTCAAACATAGAAATAGCAATTTAGAAAATCCTGCAGCTTTTAGCATTAGTGTTATCCAGGGTTTATCAGTGCAAGAGATGTACAGATATTGGTCATTGTTGGCAATTATAATTCAATGAGCAGGACTGATTAGTGGTAATAATGACATTTTTTAATGATTTTTTACAACTATTTAATTCATTAAATCCTGAATGACCTCCAGAGATGGTGCTCTCCACCTATCTTACACATGTAGATCAGTGTACTAGTCATGGTGAGCAGAACAGCTGGTCCTCCTCAGCCTGTCAGAGTGTAGTGTCTTCTGTGGCTCTGAAGGAGCCTTGTCAGGTCGGTGAAAACTGCGTTACAAACTGTGGAGTTTTAAAGACGTGGCTGTTTACCAGGCAGAGAAGATCTAATGAGAAGATGCTATCCAGTTGCACTGTGGGAAATGTAGGATCCAGTGTTTTGGGAGCTTGACCCATACTAGGGACTAAAATCATCAACATATCTCAGCTTCTGCTGCACTGTTCTTTTTTAAAATCTGTCTCTCACAAGTCCAATAACTTTATGGAAGTGACAGACTGAATCACTAGAGGAATGTTTTAATACAGACATGCAATGTAGAAAAACGGCGTCAACGACACCACAATCACATTTTGGTCTGCACACTGCCATTTTACTGCAGCTCATTTAGCCTTGTTTTTTACAGTGAAAACTCCTGTTTGAATTAATCAACATTATGCAACTAGGTCACAAGACACAGCTCTGCCTGCAGACAGATGGTGGGTACATTCCAGTAAACAGTCAAACAGTCGAGTTTTGGCGATTTAAATCAAATAGGACAAATGTGAACATGGTGTCCATGTTTGCACTAAAGAGTTAACACTTACGAGAGCCAAGATAAACCTCATCGTGCTTCACTCACTCACTCACTCACTCACTCACTCACTCAGACACACACACACACACACACACACACACACAGAAGCACGCACGCATGCACGTACGCACAGGAACACACATACACACACATGCAGCTCAGCAGCCACCGAATTAGACGCATGAACAGTATTGTTAACTCCAGCACATCACAACCATGAGTCACCCTCCGCTAGATTCAACCAAACACACACACACACACACACACACACACACACACACACACACACACACACACACAGCATGAGCTGAGAAGCACAAAATGGCACCTGTGTGTGAAGACAGAGGACGGCAGCAGAACCACTGTGAGGCTTCAGCAGATGAAAATGACGAACATGAACCACATTCTTGCAGAAAACATGAATATTCAGCATAATTTAAAAAGACATAAACTGTTAGAGATTCAGACACGTAATTAGGTTTATAATCCACACACACAAATGCAGAGCCCTGCAGAAATCACACACTGATGCCATTTTGCATCTGCATCAACACACACACACACACACAAACCTGAACGCACCTTACAGAGCTCACTTCCATCTTCTTCAAATGAGACATTGTAAAACACACATAGCATTGTTTATTACATTGAGGCAGATCCTTGGACACTCACCGTTTGGTCGCCCATCCACGGTCCAGAGAGCCAGCAGCCCATCGTCACGGCAACAGAGGACAGCTGCCTTGGTTCCTATGAAAATCAGTGATGCTGCTGCTTCTTCCAGCAGATCGTCTCTTCCTCCTCCTCCTCCCCCCCTCCTCCTCCTCACTCTTTCCGTCTGTCTCTCCTCAGTGTGCCTTTCACTATCACTCTCTCCTCAGCATCTGTTTTCCTCTTTCATCTATAGCCCTCTTTCTTCCCTTTTTCATCTATTTTTTCAGTGTCTCTATCCTTGCCCCTCCCCCTCCTTCACACCTCCAGATTCTAGCATCTTGCACACACACACTCATGCATGCATGCAGCGCTGCAAACATAAAAATATGCGCAAGCTGACACAGTGCGTTCAGAGAGAGGAGAGGGAAACACATGCAGTCACACAGTGAGGATGGTGTGTGATTGGTGGCCTTTTAAGGTCATCAGCCAATCAGACGCAGCAGTTTCCCTCTGGATGTCCTCCTTTCTGACTGAAACTCCTCATGAAGCCTCGGCGTGTGCAGGAGGGAACCTGTACTGCAGTGATGCACACAGTAACAGAGGAAACACTCCATCCAACCATCTATCTCATAGCTGTTAATCCAGGATTCTCCAGCAGATACTGCTCAAGGCATGCTGGGAGATGTAGTCCCTTTAATGTATCTACTAGAGGTCTGCTGTTTCAAACAGAGAATGGAGAATTGGAGAATCTGCTCAACAGCTAGACCTGGTCTGAAGAGACCCGAGGAAACCTAATGCCACATAAGGGTGCTCTCACACTGGCAATTTAGTCCAGATCCACCTTTTCCATCCCCATATGTGGACCAAGATGCTCTACCCGAGTTGACATGGACTGAACCGAATGGGCTGCACAGACACAAGGAGTAGTGCAGCTGCAAATTCCAACTTCTGTAATTACAGAAACTAACACAATTTATTTGTTGTCTTACTAGTAACGAGCAAACAAACCTCATGAATAACAGGGGCAAAAGCACTTCAACATATTGCTGATTTGAACGTTTCAACCCCATTAGTGTGCAATAAAAGTCTGATAAAAACGGTGCTGTTCATTTTAATCTATAATCTTGTGTTGCAGCAAATGCACATTTGTGCAATATGCTAGAATAGAATGATTCATATAGATATAGATAAACCTATAGGTTTGATTTAGGCGCTATGTCATCTGTGGACTTCCTCGTCGACATTTGTGTGACATTTATTGTAAGTGGCAATGTAATGTGTCAAGAAAATTACATTTCATAATAGGAATTTTTTGTGCCTTATAGTACTTCCCTGCTTCTTGTCTCCTCTCTACTTATTCCACCATTGTTAACAATAAGTATCACTTGAGCAGACAGTTTTCAGCACCTGTGATGTTCGACGTTTTGGATATCGACAGTCACATAGTAATTGTCATTTGACTCATCTCCAACACTTCACAGGAGTGGAACAAGCTTTGGTGTGTGAGTACTGAGCACCATCTTCTACAAGTCAGTCACTGCTGAAAAACTCTTATTCACTGCTGTTCTTGGTGATCGCAATGGAAGTTTGATGGAAAAAAACCCACAAAGAAGCTGTTTGAGAATAAAATAACCACTGTGTTGTATGTCCACATGTGTTTTTGCATCCAAACTGTCCAAAGGTTAACAAATTACATTTTAATTACAGTTTTGTTTAGAACTGGTCTACATCTATCAATTGGTTCTGCTCTACAATACCAGATTATTAGCATGATACCATATATGTAGCCTTTACGTAAATATTTAAAACTGTATGGCAAAGTTCTCATCTTAAATGTAAAATACACTTTTTATGGTCTTTTCAACATGAACGTTTGTCCCTGGTGTGTTTAGAGACCTTCAAACGAGAAAAGACCATCCTCTCTTGCTTTCTCCAGCTCTATCTTTCATGAAATGTGTGTGAAAACACACCTGTTTTCTTGGTCCCTCTTGTGACGTCACATTCGGGGCCTGTTAGAACTCCTTCAGCACTTCGGCAGGCTGAAAACCTGAATCCACCTCGCTGTCTGCCGTTGTTGTTATCTCACTGTTGTTAGCTACAGTAATAAGATGTCAAAGGTATGATGAAAGCAAGCCAACTTTTGATAAAATTAACATAACTTCTTCATAATGTCTTCATGTCCTTTCACCATCTGAGTGAAAATCCAGCAAATTTACTTTATTTTGGATGGAAATGTGACGGAAATGTCCTCACAATAACAGAAAAAACTGGAGTGTGTGTGTGTAACTTTATATTACTCAGTGGTGCCGTCGTAATGAGGACAACGGTACAACCTGTTTGCCATGTTTTATGTTGCTTGTCTATTTATTTGGAAGTTAGCCTGTTGAACTTGATGTTAGCATGTTACTGAGACTTCAGCACAGCTGCTGGGCGGCACTTGTGTGCGCTGACCAATCAGAGCAGACGGGATGGGGAAGGGAGACAGGAGCTAAAATGAGGTGTTAGGACAGAGTGAAAATAACAGAATGCACAATATGATAAAAAAAATATTACAGCATATAAAAATATTCTGGTACGATCCCCCAAATAAATGTATGAACTTGAAAATGAGAATAACATGTCTCCTTTAAACAAATCAGCTGGAAACATCTGTCTGTCATCATCAGTCTGCTGGATATGAAGTTTTTAACTTACTTTTTTTAGCTAGCTAAAAAAATAATGTTTCCATTTTAGATGAAGACATCCAGGTAATGAGGCACTTGAGGGACGGAGCTTAGCAAATGGTCAATTTTTGGTTTTACCATTTTCTGGAATTTAAACTCTTGAGTTAAACTCGCCAAGTTTGAAGTTGGTGATTCCCAGCTAAGAAAAGTTTATACCTGTCTGTGAGTATCGCATCACAAGGCACATCCCTCCAACTTTAATGCGAACACAGCTCTCACTCTGATTGGACAGTGGTCGACTCCCACTGCAGACTACTGTCCAGTGAGTCCTGAGTGGACACTACAGGACAGGACAGTCAGAGAATGTCTCAAATCCACAGTGGACACGATCAGAAACAGTCATATGAGACCTAGAGCCGTTACTCTGTTCTGCAGCAACACACACACTCACACACATGCATGTATGTAGGCTTCAATTCATCTGATTCACTCAGTGACCCCGCTTTGACTGTTTGGTTGTTATGGTAACCAACTCCTCTGCCAAATATGTGTATGCATGTGTGTGTCACTTTGCTCGTTCCCTGAATTATATTTTCAAGACGTGAAGAGCTGAATCTGTGCAGAGGAGACCTGCCACAGTGCAGAATACTGGTGATACCAGTGATACTATGGCAATGCAGATGTTGGCGATGACTGTGTGTGTGTGGGTCTCGCTGATGATGACGGGTGCATCTGGATGCCTGTCGTTGAGCTCTGCCATTTCTGTACTAAAGTACGGAGGTGGAGAGAGAGAGAGAGAGTGAGCATGTGTCAGAGTTACATACACGCACTGTAGAGCCTCAGCTGCGACACACAGACCTGTCTGTGTCTAAAAATGGAAAGCACTCTTGCTGTTGCTGAGAAGCCACAAGGAGCTTCTTTAATATGAAGACAGTGGACATATAGGGAATCATACTAACACACACCAGCCTTTGATGATGTGGATAAAAACTGGCAGCTAATGTCCCCTGGTAACACCCACCATGTTGGTATGAGGGCGCATTAGCTACCATGGTTAATTGATTTTCTCTTCTTTAATATGTGCATGGTAAATTCTCCTGGGGACACGGTGAAATGTCCTCCTCACTTGTCAAAATCCAATTTTTGTTCCCCCACTTTTGCAGTTTCAGTTTGATGTCCTCACTAAAATAAATACACCCTCGAATTCTTTAGGATCCAAGCTCACAGCAAAATAAAAAAAACAAGAGAGTACTGAGGAGTTGCTGGGGTAAATGATTGAAATGTATGAGGCACAGCCGTGTAGTCTACTGTGTGATCTTGTTGCTATGGTGTAAAAAAGTGTTATGATACAGATTAACCAAACGAGACATAATGTGTTCATTGCCGAGATATAGAGGGGCTAGTACGAGGATTTTGAGGCAGACTAGCTGTTTCCCCCTCTTTCCAGTTTCTGTGCTAAGCTAACCTAATCAGCTGCTGGTTGTGGCCAATTATTTACAGTGCAGGCATGAGCTTGATTATCAATGTCATCTATTTCACGGCAAAAACATTCAGAAAACTGACGACCTATTCCTTTAAAGAATTCTTTCGCGTGTTTAGCACAATTTGTCTCAAACGGGGACCTGTACAGCACCCAGTGTCACGCATGGGCGCCTGTGATTGGTCGGACGGCCTGTGCAGTGCTGTGATTGGTCAGATTATCAGCTGCAGCGGAGCGGGCCGAGCGATGCACTTTTTAACCCTGACAACTTTAACTTCATGATGTTTAGCTGCTGGTTGGCTGTTTAACTAATTTCACCGTTTGAAGGAACACTATCACCAGACTCCTCTCACGTCTGTGTCACCAAGTGTTAATCAACATTTAAGCACTATTGAGACTTACGGAGGTGTGTTAGCTTAGCAGGACTGTTCCCTACCGGAGTCACAGCTAGTTAGCTAGCAGCTAACAGGAACGACAGCAGCATCACCGGGAAACAAGCTAACACAGGACACCTAGTTCAGAGGTAGTGTTAAGATCTTTTTCCTTTCTGACAGGCAGTAACCACTTGTTTCAGTTTGTTTCTATGAAAATCAACTGGAAGAGTCTGAAACCTGATGGTGGATAATCCATCAATCAGCTCCACTGTGTAGGATAAATATCATCAGTTGTGTTGAAGAGACGGTCTGAAAATCATCTAAAATGAGATTTGTTCTCGTCAGAAAGGAGGATCGGGGCTTAGTTGATGTTAACGTTAGTCCTCTTTAAATGAGACCAGTAAGAAAAATTGAATCGTTTGAGGATACAACTATCTGTGATGGTGCCATGAAATGTTTGTAGGCGATTGCAATACATGTTTAGTTGTTGACCTAAAATGAAACATTTCCTTAAGTGTCTACTGGCAGATTTATATACATACATAAAATCTTACCGTCTCATATCTTCCATATTGACACAGATTAAATGTTCACTGACTTTGATTATATCCATGAATCCATCATGTTATGATTTGGCTGATTTAATCTTGATCATTTTATGTGGGTATTGTGACGTACCTGGTAACTTACTAACATCATACAACACTGTAGACCAAAGTTATGTGTAGCTGTCTTAACCTGTCTATCTCTTTCCTCTCACTCCCCGACAGCATGAACTGCCCCCCCACCAAGCGCCTCCGAGGCCTCAACCAGGAAGTGGCGGTGGCCTTTGATGATCCATTTGGAGATGACGATGACTTCACCCAGGATGACTTGGATGAGATTGATATCATCGCATCGCAGGCCACTGCATCTGGGTTTGGGTCTAGACCAGGGGACAAACCGACGGAGGTGGCCCGTGGGGCCTCCTGGCGGCCGTCTGCCGGACAAAGCAAATCTGTGAACATAGCCACAACCAATCAGAGCCGAGAGAACGCATTTGGGTTCAGCAGCAGCAACAAAAGGGATGCAGGGATCCCAAGCAGAGAGCCTCTTGGTGAGTTCAGAGCAGAACTGAACATTGCTGACAGTGTTTTCCGAGCCAAATATGGTCATATTTTTAAGGACCAGCCCTGGTTCATTTACACCCCACTGACTACCCTCAACATAAACCATCCGTATGAATTTCTGCTGATCGTCCTCTGAATGATTGGTTTTTAGATTGATTTTCTTCCCTCTGGGCAGCCATTGACTTCACTTCATTTTATGAACACTGACTAACATAATCCATCACAGTATTACAGTCAGTGTTTAGTGTTTAATGTTATTGTTGTAGACAAAAGCAGCAGTGAAAATAAACCATGAGAGAGGAAGATTACTTTTTTATTCCTCCACTGGCATCAAGACAGTGATTTAAACAATCAGTGTGAAAATACGTGCAAATTTATCTGTCCAGGCGCTGAGTCCAAAATACTGTAACTGTGAATTGTATCCCATCTGATCCTGTTAAATTTCTTCTTCATCACATGAAGAAAAAAATCAGTATTTTAGCCCTTTGTCTGGTACAGAGCTTGTTTGTCTGTATGTGACAAAAAGCCAATTTTAGAGTAAGAGAAAAGTTTGATTGGCACAGATAACAATATTTTGTCCTTTGGGAGATTTGGGAGAATTCACAAACACCAACATTCAGTTATAATTCTTATAATACTTACAATTCTTAATGATACCTCCTTAAAACTAATATAAGGAATAAAAAATGACTTGATACGAGTTGCCTTAAAGAACAAATGGCTGAACTAGGTTGGAGGAACTTTCCCCTAACACCCCAGTGGGTGTAGAGACAACATGAGCACAGTCTAGATGTGAAAGAGGCAATCAGATTTGAGTCCACACTTTGAATGTGGGTGTAGATTGTCGTGTTGTATGAATCCATAAATGTAGAGAAAATACAGAAAGACTCTTAAAGAGGGGAGTACAGAGAAAAACTGTGTATCTGGTGTGTTTTTAAATCAGTTAATCTAATCAGTCGCTGTGTGTTGTCATGGTAAACGCATACTGTCAGCTGGGGAACTTATATACTGTATGAAGATGTATTGATACATGTTCTCCTCGATTTTGTTTTAAGTCCTGCTGAACCACGACAAACAGCTGTTACAGTCATTGATGAGTTTTTATGTTGAACATAAAAAAAACATTTTGGTTTTTCTGTCCGCTCAGGTAACAGGCAGCAGCATCGTGGATCCGAGAGAGACGGAGACTCCTACAGTCTGCTGGAGGCTCAGCATGCAGAGTTAAAGAGGAAGGTGAGACTCACTCGCTGCTTTCTTAACTTAAAAAAGTAACGACACAGCAGAGAGCCATACACACATGAACAGCACATACAACATGGCTTCAGCACACGAGATTCTAGAGATTCTGTTAGATTGTAATAGATTATAAAAGAAACAAGAGAAGAGTGCAATATACATAAGACTGGTGTTAAATCCTCACTGTATTTGTTAATATATCTTTACTAACACTATGATTATTGCTTTTTAATATTGTTCTGCACGCTTATAAACTTATAAACAGAACTTTAATCTCATATTCTACTGTAAGGGGACTTTATAACATCTGTCCAGAGAGTACAAATGAACCATAGCTGCTTGTTGAGGGATTTTGAGATAAAGTCATTACAACACATTCAAATTTGTATATTTTTTGAAAACTTCCATATCTGACCAGATGTTCGGTGTCAGCTTTTAGTACTTGACAGAGTTTGATAGTCAGTCTCACTGTCTGGACCGAAACAGTGTTTAGGTTTGACACTCCCACCTAATAGGACAGTGTAACCATAACAAAAATGGGTCTTCAAACCAGAGGAGATTTACTATCAGTGTGGTGAAATTGAAAATTAAGGTGCGACTTGTACCTGCTGAGAACAGACCCTAGATGAATATGTGCTGGTGAATGTGTATCTTACTAGCTGAAGGAGGTGGAAGAGGAGATTATGTTGAAGAGCGGGGAGATCCGGGTCCTTAGGGACTCTCTGAAAGTAGTTCGCCAGGAGAAGGAGTCCCAGAGACAAAACCAGGTCCTGCTGGAGACTCAGAAACAGAGAGAGCACAGCGAAAGGGAGAAGGAGCTCAACAGGAAGGTGAGGAGCTAAAACACACACACACACACACACACACACACACACAGTGCACATAATCGTCAGAATAGCATGATAATGACATGTTGTCTATGTTCAGGTTCAGTCTTTGCAGTCAGAGCTGCAGTTTAAAGAAGCAGAGATCAATGAGATGAAGACCAAACTGCACAGTTCAGACAAAAACAAGACGGCCTCGCCACTGCCTAGAAACAGGTCAGTCATCAGCATCACAGATAATTAAAGGTTTTACGGTCTTTTTTCTCTGTTTTATGTCATTATACATGGTGGCTGAATATATTTGGGGTTGAAACTGACATGACATTTGAAGTAAACTAATTCGATCAATCAGTCCAATCAATGTGTGTGAGGCTGAATACAGTAAAACGAAACCTAAAGGAAATATCCGCTGTTTTATTCTGTAGTGAAACAGTTGCAGCTGTGGCGCCAGAATGAACATGTATGACTGACGAGTGTGTGATTTAAATGAATTTACCACAACCAGTCAGAATGACGGACCTCTGTCTCCTCATCTCTCATCTGTTGTAATCTGTTCTCTCTTTTGCCTCTCAGTCCTAAAGTCCTGAGTAGTCTCGCCCAGGTGCACCACGGGAGCGGCGGCAGCTCCTCCTCTCCAACAGGAAATGGTTTCATCACCAAGGAGACGTTCGGAGCCAACATCCCATCCAGAATGACGCCTGTGAAGACACGGAGGGACGGTGGGGACAGAGCGGGGTCCAGCAGCAGATCTGGTGACAGACAGGAAGTGTCCTGCCCAGACCCCTTCCTGTCCGTCAGACCTGCACCCCTGCAGCACCGAGGTCAGTCAGGCTGTCGGTGCGCAATGCAGCTGCTTCATTAGAGGTTTAATGGAAATAGATAACCTGCAGCACAGGTTAAATTAAAGTTTCTTTGCAGAGCTTCAGACTGCTAACCTTAAGTCTAAACCTTTTGTGAGTGTGCGAGTTATAACTTCACATGGTCACATGAGTACATGATGATCTGCCCTACGCACAGCACTTGTGTGTGTGTGTGTGTGTGTGTGTGTGTGTGTGTGTGTGTGTGTGTGTGTGTGTGTCGTGGTGCACAGCGTGTGATACACGTGAACGTGGCGATGTGGCACTTAACGACACAATCCATTTAGCTCTTGCCGTGTTCCTAAAGTGAAGCGGCCTATAGATGATTATTTTAAAAAGCAAAATGAGGAGAGTGAGGAGGAGGCTGGTGGGGAGGATGCCCCCCATGATGAAGGAGCAGGCAGGAATAAGAAAAACACCACTTTCAACCACAATGGCTAGTGGTTTTACTTAGGTGAGAGTAGTAACACTACACTATGAAGATACTCTGTCACAAGTAAGAGTTCTGCATTGAAAATGTTACTTTACAAGCATTAGCATCAAAATACACGTTAAGTACTTCAAAATAATATATATTATTGGATTATGTTTATTGATGCGTCAGCGTTTGTGATCCAAATATCAAGTCACTGTCAGACGTGATATCAATCGTAGAAATTATTCATCAGTATGCATGTTTATTGATTAATACCATGCTGTACCAAAAAAAAAGTTGCAATCAAATCGTGCTGGTGGGACCAACTGATACTGGATCAGATTATCAGATTACAGACAGAAAATCTGGAGAATTAAAACTTCTCCTCTTCTTCATCTGCAGAAACACCGGCGTGTTAGATATACTACCGAACAGCTCAGATAGATATTAAACCATCCAAACATCTCACAGGAAGAAACACAATTACGTCTGATGATAAAGGGGCATTCCATTGTTTTTGTTGTTCTGTGTTGTCCCACAGGTGGCGTCCTCCTGGGGTTGTTGCTGCAGCAGCCTTTGTCTCCCAGCAGCATCGGCCTCTCTCATCTGCTGTCTATGAGTCTGACTGACATCCACCGGACATCCAGGTAAACACCCTGCACTGTAACCATGACAATGTGGATATGAATATGTATAATACAGTCCTGTAGTAGTAAAGAGTTGAGGAACCTTAAAGGCAGCCACCTCAGCTCAGTCACCACATGGTGGCGCCAAATCCAAATGACGTAGTAGTGATGTTGTAGCTTCGACAGCAGCAGCAGCAGTAGTAGTGGTGGTGGTGGTGGTTGTAGTGCCACTAGTAGCACCCATTGTAGCTCAAGCACAAAGGAGCTGAACTGTTGGTGTTGTGTTGTTTGTTTCGATTTCAGCGGTCTGTCAGAAGGTCTTCTGCTCCATTCTGATGCTGCACTCGGAAGCAGCGAAGGCCGAACCCCCAGAGCTGCTCTGAGTCCGGTCCAGAGTCTGGCTGTGACTGGACTCAACATGCTGAGTCAGAGCCGACCAGAAGCTGCAGCCAGCAGCGGAAACAAAAGGTAGACTGACTGACTGACTGACTGAGATAATAGAGCTGCTCTGCTGAAACTTTACTAACTTTTCTATCTGCTGCTTGCCAAGGAATCCAGAGCAGTGAAGCACAGTGAAAAGCTCAACAGTTTTGTGGACAGCAGAGCCCTCTTGTGGCCAAATGATGTAACAGCAGCAGACCTGTTAATGTAGATAAAACCACAGACCATCAGCTGTACACATCAGCTGGCACATTCAGCCCATAAGGCCAGTGCACCACTGAGTACTGTCTTCACACAGAAGTACAACTTTCCAGTGGCTCCCTTAAGGACAAGCCAAGGATGCTTCAAGATTGATTCATTTGCATTTTTACACTGTACATTTTTTTAAAACTTTAAGAACCAATGATAGAGAGATGCAGTGTGATTCGGTCAACTAACATTCATCCAAGCACAAATTTAAAAATAAAGTCTCAATTTTTGTGTGTGTGTGTGTGTGTGCAGGTCGTGTCCCGGAGCTGTCCTCCTCCTCCCTCTGTTGGAGCTTCATCTGTCTCGACTCTGTCAGGCTCTGGACTCGCTCCGCTCCACCTCTGCTGGCGATTCAAACTGCACCACCGCCGGCTCGCTCCCAGCATGCAGTGCTGCTGCCGGGATAGGGAGGCTGGAAGAGACTGGTTTGACTGGTCTCAGTGTGGAGGACACTGGTTTGGCTGCTCTGAGGCTCCTCTACCTGGTGCTGGCCCACAGTGACGAGGTGATGACACTGCAGTAACACCACAGACACAACAGAGCTAGAACTTCCAAACCAGACGGTACATCACCCTGATATATGCAGACGATCAAATGCCAGAAGGATGCCAGATATCAAGTTTGCTCCATTATTTACAACACTCCACGGCCACTGCATCTCTTGCTTCTTTTTCGTTTTTGATTGAGACTTTGCCGACCCAGTTTAGGTGTCTTTCTCCTTGTTATCGTGGTTGACACTTGACAGCAGTGTAACAGGCTAAAAAACAATACAAGTATATAGGCCCAATTATATTCTTATTTACGTTTGACTACACTCCCACTTGTGACAGGTGGGGGGGGGGGGTTCTCCAACACACCTAAGGAAGATCTTCAGACATGGTTACTCTGCTTTCAATAATAGTTTGTGTCTGATATAGTTTTTAATACAAAAATTACTTTTCGTTCAGTGAAGGTTTATATGAATGTAAGCGTCCGTGTTTTATGTACATGTTTACAGAGCTGTGTTTTCTGACCTTTGACCTCTGTGATGCTCCCAGGTGGTGGAGGCCGTGTTGTCCAAGGGGAGTCTGACAAGAGTTACAGACAAGAAGGTACACACAGAAGCATCACTTTTAACTTTATTGTACTGTATTTAGCTTTCCATCTTATCTCATCTCACATCAACTTTGTGATATGAATCTACATGTTGGACTTAAAATTAGCCCCCTTCCTGATCTTAACCCTCCTTTGTAGGATGAGTGCTCTGCTGCAGGCATGGGTCTGTTCTCCCAGAATGCTTTGCTGCAGTCAGTGTTGCGGCTTTGTGAAGCGGAGCAAGGCAGCGGCTCACAGAGGGAGGAACTTGTCCTGAATGCCATGAAGACCCTGTGTGTCCTAATTCAGAGGGCGCCTCATGCACACAGTGACAGGTACACACACACACACACACACACACACACACACACACACACACAGAGGCTGTGTCTTATTTTATATGCATTGAGCTAGAATGTCAAAGGTCACAGTAGGTCTCATAGTTTCTCTTTATAATAGTATGGTGACCAGATCTGAATGGAAATATGATCTAAAGTTAAGTGATCTGATAATTTATAACAGAGTTTTGCAAATTGGAGTACATTTGTTTAACAGCAATATAAAAGCATGCGATTAAATGGATGAACATGAATTTAACTTGTGTTGATCTAACATAAGCACTGCCTCTGGTTAACACCAAGAGCCAAAGAAACCATTTGGAAAATTGGACTTTGACTGAAGAGCCACAAAAAAGACAATGTTTTTTTCCTCCATGACCAAAAGTCGGCACACAAATACAAAACATTTAAAACTCCAGTTGACAATTTCAGCCTCAAGTTTAAGTTCCAGCAGTACCATCAGTTTGAACATAAAACACCCATTTTCTAATTAAGCGTCATTCTTTAAAAAATATATTTGAGTGTGAATATTTGTTTGACCTTTAATTTATATCTGATCAATTAAATATTGTGTATCTTCAAACCTGCTTGCCTAACTTAAACACTTACCAGCCACTTCTTTCTTAACCTAACCATATGCTAACCTCACACCAAGTCTTCATCCTAAAATGTAATGATTTAAGTTATGGGGACTTGGCAAGTGCCCACATTGTGATGGTGTAAAAAAGGTTACATCCCCACAACATGAATAATACATGTCCACACACACACACACATGATGCAACACTCACCTGGGAGCAATGTTGCTGGAGGTAGAGGAGCGGCTGAGCAGGGAGTGTTTGTGGGTTTTATGGTTTTTCCACTTGGACTTTCAGATCTTCTATAATATCTGTAAACAACCTGCATTGACTTACTGTCACTGTGGTGATGTAAGAGAGAATAGGAGTAACTGGAATATAAAGACGGCTGCAGGAGGTGAACACCTGGAAGATCAGCTTCAGGAGACAAACTGCTGATTTATTTAAAGAAATGTAACAACAGTACCCTCTGCTCAGGGATCAATCCTTTGAACCCTTTTAGTGCAGTTTGTGTCAGAAAATGTACAACTATTACTGAGAATCACACCTCAGTCAGTTTTTAACTGAGAGCTCATTCACACGATGCTGAAATAGATCAACTCCTCCCAGTGAAAACGTATCTAAATAACTAAAAAGTAATGTGAAATAAATAAAAAGATGCTTTGTATGACTTCACATTGACATAATCATCAGTTCGACTGCTTGTCTTCACTGGAGGTGTTTTTCCAGTCGATTGTCTCACGGAACAGATTTATTTCTCAATCAGTCCACCTGTCTGCACAGGCAGTAACGGCTTGTGTTTTGCTTGTACTGTAGGCACATGAACGCAGCTGAAAGAATTTTTTCATGTTTCAATGTGTCTATTGTCTCCGTTCTGGGAGGACCACTGCTGCTGATCTGCTAATGATCTGCGTGGACAGTCGGACTTGTTCTTCAATATTAGTTATTGTTAAGTGATTGTTTTTTGTTTCCATGGTTACAGAGCAAAGAGAAACTGCTACTAGCTAATGCAGTATGACCAACCTGAATGTCAACCAATGTGTTGTTTTTTTAGTTTATTTATTTACTTTTAGACTCTTGCATCATCATCAGTATCAGCCTCAAAAAATGTATTTGTCCAAACTAATGACAAATAGATTCTTCAGTCTGACCAACAGTCCAGAAACAAAAAGAGATTCAGAGAAAGCACAACTTCTGTTTAGTTTTTACTGCTGTAATCACTAAAATGATGACCAGTAATTTATTAGTTTACACTGGTCACATTTCTCTCTCTCTCTCTCTCTCTCTCTCTTCTCTCTCAGGTTGCAGTGTGTGTTGCAGGTGGTGTGTGTGTGTTTGTCAGCAGACAGCAGGTTGCGGACACTTTCAGAGTGTGTGTCTGTCCTCACGTTCTTGTCAGACCACCAGACGCTGGCTCAGCAGCTCTGCTCTCAGCACGGTGAGGCTGCAACAGCTCTGTTACTGCACTGACCTGAACTCATCTGTAATTTAATGTCATTTATACAGCGAGTAACCACCCAGTGATGGTTGTTGTATTTTTTAAATTTTGCAACTGTACCTGAACATCAGCAGATGTTTGATGTTTGTCGTTGCTCTCTTTAGACCCGTGTGTTTTCCTGAAGTTGTTCCAGTTCATCAGAACCAGACCAGACAACCAGGCAACACACAGAGACTGGATTCTGCTGGACCTGCAGGTAACACACATACACACATACACTGCTGAGATATACTCAATCCAACATCCTCCAGGAGATGTAGATGAATAACAGCAAAGTTAATGTCTTATTATGTCTCAAGCAAATTGTTATATGCAGTCGGAGTGTTTCCACCTGCTCTGAATCTCTACACATCCAAGACTGTTTATAAAGATGCACCATGCGTCTCTGCTTCCCTCCACTGTACCAAAACAAAAACAAAATATTCCAGATGCACCCACTGCAATCTTGCACTGGTTTTGGAGTCAGAGTCTGCGTAGCTGTGATCGGGGCTGGAGCTGCGATCACTACTGCACAGACTCTGGCTCTGTATTCACCCTACAACCCAACCACGGGTTGGAGTTTGCTATCAATCATGATGTTTCAACCTGTTTTTATAACATCAAATATCTGATTAAAACCAAACTGATCAAAATGAACACACGTGAAATGATAGAAGCCATCTTCTGGAACAACTAATGTGATGTGTACTTTGGTACTTTGGGGGATCTGTCATGTCGTCCATCTTTATATGCAATCTATGTAACACATCCATCACGTCCTCCAGGCTTCCTCCCTCTGCTAATCTCTCTCTCTCTAACAACAACATGTGTCTTTGAAGTCTCAATATCAAAATTTCTTTTCAAAATGCTCAAACTGAGATATTGGCACACGTTTTGAGACGGTCTACATTGCACTGACTCTGTCCATTTACAGCATCATGGTACAGGCGATTCCAGTAGCCATTGTTGTTTTTTCGTGTCTCAGGTGGTTTGTTTGCTGAGCAGACTGATGACTCAGAGAGTAGAGAGCTGGACCAGCAGTCAGCACAGCACCTGTCAATGTCACACTGAGGTACAACCTCTCACCCTCTGCTCTGTCTCTTTATAGAATGGCACTAAACTTTGTGTTGCACCTTTCTACACAAGCCTCTCTCTCTCTCTTCTCTCAGTTGGTTCAGACAGTGGTGATTGTTTTCCACCGACAGTGGTTGGATCTTCGTGGTTCTCAGGAGCCGACGGCCTCAACAGGTCTGCCACATTCAGACTGAAAACTTCCCAGCAATCTGTCCTCATCATAAAATCATCAACTACCACCCGCTTTTTCTGTTTTTCTCTCCTCAGGCCTAGCCCCACCCCCACAGCACTGCTCCGCCCCCTCGTTGCCATGGTGGCGTGGCCCAGGGGCGTCTCTGCTCAGAGAGTGTCTGCTGCTGCTGCACTGGCTGCTGCTGCACCACAACAGCTTCTCAGAGAGCTGCAGGCCGCTGCTGCACATGTATGACCAGGTGATCCCTGCTGTACGAGACACGCTGAGGAAGATCCCCGGGCTGAGCGAGAGTGAGGGTACGCACACACGCACATTTTCCTCCAAACATGTTGAACAAGCAACACCGTAAACACACTGTAAATGGAAGCTAGCCTAGCAACACCGAGGCTACAGAGCACCACTCTCTGCAGGAGCTTTCTCCTTTAAACAGAATATCTGCCGTTTGAAAAATGCAAATATTTAGAGTCCTCAAGTGTCTCTATTACAGTCCTCACTTTTTCTAAACCTTATTTCTGGAAAAGAAAAATAGTGTCTTATGCTCAGGCCAATACATCACATCTGTCTACACTGTTTTGCATTTAACGTGTTAGCGGTCACTTCCTGGCTGATGCACTTCATCAGGTCAGTATCAGTGCTTTCCCACGTCACACCTCATACCAAAGTCGTTGCTTTTCGGAACCAACTTCTTTGTCACCAGCAGCATTATTTTCACTTCCAGCCATGCGTGTTGCTGTTGTATTAACTTGGTGTAACGTGTCGCAATATTGTTAAAAAATGTTCATAGCATTAAGATTTATGCACACAGGCACATCAATGTCCTGGTGTCCGCATACTTTTGGCCATATATAGTGACATCATTTAGAAGTCAGAAGTAGGCAGACTCATGTTTTCCACTTCCCGTTTCCTGTCCGTCAGAGCTTGCGTTGGAAGAGATTTGCCGTTCCGAGGGCGACGACACTGATGACATGGACACCGATACTGGCTCCTGATTGGCCGCTGCTACTGACTCCAGCAATGAGCAGACCTGAGGCACAGTTAACTGACTGTTGATTGGGCGTTTCATTTTGACAGAACCGGGATTTTTTTTCTGTCAAACTTATCTGTGATGAAGTGGATGTTGGGTAAATGAAGGATTGAAGTCTGACTGAAGTGACGGGCAGATTCACAGGATTTCTTCTACTGTCTGATGGGATTTAACAATAAAACATAAAGGTGAGAAATACTGTTGCTGTCAGGAGTTCATGGTCTGGACATTATTTCTTAATTCCTGTCAGTTTGGCTGCTGTTACTGTTACCTATCAGTATGCCCACTACTTCTTAACTAACTACTGCTTTATACTGTTGGCTTATTAAAAAAATCCACCTAGTAATTTTTTCCATTTTTAAGTTTTATATTTACTCTGATACTAATTTCGCTTACTGCTTTGCAAGGAAACGAAAAAATGTAAATGTGAAGAGTCTCCAGACTCTGAAGGAATTGTTCAGCCTTAGATGAGGTATTATTTGCTTTTTTGCAGTTAGAAAAGATTAGTACCACTCTGATATCTGCCTTGTTAAATTTGAAGTTTAGTTTAGCTGACTGACCGGGAACAGTTCAGAGCTCTGACACCTGCCTATCAGCCCCCTAATTCACAATTCAGTCTCTGTTGACTCTGAGCAGTTTCCTGGCAACCAGAAGACACTTGAGGAAGTTACTGGTCCCAGCTGAGAAATAATCTGACACATAACACCACAGACGATGGCAAATAGTTTTTAAAGTTACTGTATGGAACTGTGGGCACAGCTTGTTGAGACACTACATTACCTGAAATTAAACTGCCTGTAGCTTCTCCTCTCTGGAGGGTTTTTGGCATGTGTGACAAGTGTTTCGTCGTCGTCTTGGGTAAAATGTAATGGCGCTTGAGATGATTTCACTCTCTGCTGTGAGCTCAGCTCTGACACTATATATATATCCATTGTTTGACACTCTGCAGTACAGAAAACAAAACGTTTTACTCTCAACAAGGCAAATAACTGTCGGCCAGATGTACTGTTGGGGATGAAGATTCAGAACACTGTAGGAATTAATACCAGTGATAAAATGTTTCCTTAATTAGAACCAAACAAAAACCAGAGTGGGACCAGAACAGTTTGTGAAACATCTTTATTTACTCTCCAGCTGTAGCTGAGGTCTGTTGTACATATTCAGAGGAAGGCATACAATTGGCTGCAGGTCTGCTGGGTCGTCATCGGACAGCCTCAGTCAGAGGAAAGACTGTAAGAGTGTAAGAAATAATTCCAGGCCTGTTATCTCAAGATCACAGCTTCATTATGTCCTCGTTCTAATTCAACACATGATGCTTATTTCAGTTCCTTTATCCTGAGCTTTAATTACACTGTTGGACTGACACATCACAGATAGTTTCCTAATGACCAAACCTGCTGTGCTGAGCAGTGATGAACATGTTTATTATCTACTGAGGATGAGGTGTCATGCCACAAAAAAACATGAGTATGGTGTTTGTTATTTCAGAATAACTGTTTTATGAGGATCACAAAATGATGTCAATGAAATTTTGATGTTGAGATAACAGGACTGAAATACTTTTAGAGATCGTGGTGACTCGGCTGCTGAGACACTTAAGTCAGAGCAAAACTGTATTTCTATGTTGGCATCGTTGGCCACTTAATGCTGCATTCGTGTCATTTCCCTCATTTTTTCTGTTTTTCAGAAAGATTTCTGTTGCTGGTGATTTTCCAAAACTGACAACACTAACCAATCTTTTTCTGATAGTCTTAGGGTGCAACCAGGAAGCATAAACACTGAGAAAGAAGCTGTGTCCCTTTTTTTTTTTTTTTTTTTTCTGCCTCCTTCAAGGTCCACTTTTTAAAACCAATGGTGTGTTCAGGTGGTGTGACATCTTTCCTGCAGGATGTCAATAATGAGTTTTAGCCTGATATGCATCTCTGGCAACTGAGAAATTCACCACTTTACGAGCTGACAAATAGCACCTGAACACACCATTTGTTCTGGTTTGTGTCAGATACTGATGTAGCTACAGCGAGAGGAAGGCACCTGAGGGTCGGGTCAAGTAATCCAGGATCAGACTATGTGTGTGTGTGTGTGTTTGTGCTCTCCTGTATGTCTATCTTTGTGAGGAATCAGTTTTCTGACAGGGAGTGAGGGCATTTTTTCTGATCCCCATTTCAGCAACAGCTGTTTGTGGGTTCAGATTTGGTTTTAGGTTTAAAGTTAGAATCAGAATCAGGGTTAAAGTTAATTAATGTCACTGCACGTCCTCACAAGTATAGAAGTACAAGTGTTAGTGTTTTTCTGTCCATGTTGGCACCACCTGGTCGTCCTCCTCTGGTTTATTCTGTAGTGTTTTGTGTGAGCTGTGATGTGTCTTGTGCATGTTGTGACGTGGCGTGCAGGGATTGGTCAGCCACGGGTGCATCAGCAGCTCCGACGCCTCCAGCCTCTCTGCGGGCGACTTCCTCAACATGCAGCCAATCAGACACTTGGCTTGTGGCGACAGCCAATCAGGCAGGTTGAAGGCCCCACGACGGATCTTGGCGAACAGCGCGGCAGGCTGCGTGTCCTGAAACGGGTATCGTCCAATCAGCATGGTGTACAGAGACACGCCCAGGCTCCAGATGTCTGCGGCACGGCCTGAGTAAGATCTGTTCCCATTGGTCAGCAGCTCAGGGCTGACGTAGGCGGGGCAGCCGTGTCTGTCTGTCAGAGAGTCGTCATTTTGGCTACCGTGCAGGAGGACGCAGTCGTTGAGGCCAAGCAGGGCGAGACGTGTCCTGTAGAAAGAGAACCACACAGATCAGACTTTTAATGTAGTTGATGCATCATTACAGTAGAATCAGTGTTAGTGGTTCAGTTAACAGTGGTGTCAGAGGTATTAGAGGTCAGATTTGTTCCTGTTAAGTGGACGTAGGCAGCTTTTCAATGCTAGCACTACAGGTGTAAGAAGTACTGGTAGTACAGTTTTAGTATTATATTATTGTTGCAGTATTTGGAGTAAGTTACTCAGTAGAAATCATATCAGTCATTAATATTTTCAGTAGTATTAGCAGTATCAGCAGTATTAAGAAGTTAATTTTGTAGATCAAGTAATATTGGGGTTGAATTAGCATCAGTATTTGTAGCAATATTAGTAGTAGCTTTTTAGTGTCATGTGTAATAGTAGAATTAGTCAGCTGTGTATATCAGTACTACCTGCCCGTCTCACCTGTGTGTAGTATGCAGTATTAGTAGTTTTACCAGAGTACTAGTCAGGCTCACCTGTATTTGTCGATGAAGACGAACCTGCGGAGCTTCAGGTCTCTCAGAATGACTCCACGGCGATGACAGTGTGCCACGGCGTTCAGCATCTGAGAAAACAGATGCCCCGCCTCCTCCTCACTCAGACGCTTCCTGCTTCGCACGTACGCGTGCATGTCACCGTGGTGAGGGGGCAGGAAGACGTACACGCTGTCCTGGCCAATTACCACGTCCAGCAGGCCACAGATATTGTCATGGTGACCCAACCGGGGGTAGGCAGCTAATCGTTCCTGGTAACCACGCAGAGGAAGTACCTGTAATCATAGCAATCAGGAGGGATGGTTAAAGTAACACAGCAATAGTTACTACAATTTTAAAAAAAATTTTGTGTGGATGTATTTTTAAAGTATTGCTGCTGAGTATTTTCAGCAGGATTAGAACTATTACTAACAGTATCAGCAGTATTCTCACCATTTCTTTAAATAATATTTCAGTCATATTGGAAGTTGTACCTGGCAGGTGTATTGCTCCTTTGTATATGCATGCGCGGCCCTGTAAGTCTCCTCCCCCTCGCAGCGCTCAAACAGGAAGTAGGGTCCCACTCTGGATGGGGACTCGCTCTGGTTGGACTTGGGGGCGGGGCTTGTGGGCCTGAGGCAGGGTGATAGGCCGGTGGCGGGAGGGTGTGGGCTCAGACGGGCTACTTTACATTTCAGTAAATTGTCCTGGGGCTCATCCAATAACCTCTTCAGACACAGCTGGGACTTGACGGTAGTCACGCCCATGCTCATCTGTGATTGGAGGAAAGAAGTGACATGATCAGGTTAATTAGTACTTAGAGCTTTGTTGTTACTGTGAAGAAGCTGCAGGTGTTTAAACAGGACATTAACTCAGACTGGATCAAAGCTGCTGCCGCATAAAAATGAGTGGAAAGCTTGACTAGAACTTAGTAACAACATTTTAACTTCATTAGCATCCCATCAGTAGTGGTGTCTCACCGCTCTCCTTTCACCTAGCCTTTGAGTGTGGCTGTTTGAAACAGTTAGTTCAGACAACACATCGTACAAGCTAGTTCTTATCAAGTATAGCCCAACCCTTGTGCTAAATGCATAAAAAAAACACGTTAATTTATGAGAACGTGAGAAGAGTTTTGCAGGTATCTAGTCATAAAACAAACTGGTGGACAAATGAAAATGATGGTGATGCTTCACTGTGTTCACCTGCTAGTTTCTGTGTCTGCTGTTTGGTGCTGAGCAGATACTGTACAGCCTGTTTTTAGAGCTTTTTAACCATAATATAAAGTTGAGATTGGCTGCATGTATTTCAGAAATATCTTTTACTGCATTTCAAGCATCAAAGGCATCCTAGGTTCATGCATTGTATGCAGATTGTTTACTGTGATCAGTTCTTTAAGAAGTTGTTTTATTTAAAGAATGGTTATAGTTGAAACTCTGTTAGGTGAGTTAGGTTTCATGTCTGCACGGCAGCGCCCTCTGCTGGTGACATAACAGCTGAACCTCCCTCCACTGGGCCCTCTTCAGTTTTACTTTCACATACAGTAATAAGAGATGTATTAGTATCACACGTCACTGTGTTGAGTGTCTCTGCTGCTCACATGTTACACTGTTAACATGTCTATAGGCTTCATGATGCAACTTCCTGTAAGCTGACAGACGCTTCAGCTTTCAGATCGTTGCATCAGAGCACAACAGTTTATAGTTTAAACAGGCTTTAAATATAGTCAACACCTACCACACACTCACACACACACTCACACTCACACACAAACAAATTGTGAGTGCATGTGCGTTTTTTCTTTCTATATAGTTTTGCTGAACCTGTGGTTGCCGTGTTGACGCTGTGTGGAAACCTGCTGTTGGCCAACGCTGCTTTCACCCTGGTGAAGCACTCTGAGTCACAGTGTCACCACGGCAACGTCATCCCCTGGCACACACACACACACACACACACACCGAGTGAATCTGTGCTGTTTGGTGTCTCATCGTCAGCTCTGGGTTTCTCCATCACTTTATTTTCAGCTGCAGTTTCACAATCGGAGTTCAGACTGCTAACAACATGACTAAAAAACTTGACTAGATTCTACTCAACAAGACGGAGGCCTTGCTGAAAAGTGTCACTCTGGTCTTTTTCAAATCTGCTCTCTGTCATCGTTACAAACTCACCTTAAAAAGGTACAAGTGCTACAACTAACAATTACTTATTTGTTTTGTGGATGTTTACGTTAGAAAACTGTAAATTTTCCAACGTGACTTCTTCAAACGTCGCATTCTGTCCGCATCCCAAAGAAATTCAGTTTACTATCATAGAAGACAAAGAAAACCAGCAAATACTCTCAAAGGAATGAATTAAATGACAAACTGATGCTCAAAATTGCTGCTGATTTATGTTTTATTGATAAATTGACTGTTTCAGCTCTAAAACTCACTGTTCATACAATATTTCAAAATATTTGCTTCTTCTACATTGTAAGTTATTGGCAGTATCGGTAGCATTTTTGCAGTATGCAGCATGAGTAGAACTTAGATCAGTAGTATTATGAAGTTCTTTTGCAGTCAGTGGTAGTGTTAATAATACTAAGGCTGAGTTAGCATCAGTGTTTCTAGCAGTATTAGTAGAGTAGTAGAAGAAGTTGACCTTTTTCCCTGCTGTCGTTTGTCTTCTTTGGTGCCATGTTAACATGGATTACTGATTTGACCAACAGCGTCTCTGTGCTGATATGAACATGTTAACATGAGCGCAGTCAGAAGTAGAGATGCCCTGATCACATTTTCGTTGCTTATTTAGCTCCTCATCCTTTAATCTGAATATCTGTCATTACAGTGCTCACAGCGCACACTCCCGCTGCAGTGAAGCTACATTAGACGTTTAATAAGGTCAAGCCTCAAGCCTTCCTTCCCAGCATCCCACCGTCTTCATCAGTGGATGGAGTTTGCTCAGTTGTCATAGAGACAGTTGTCCTGGCTGACTTAAAAGTTTGGAAAATGGCAGCAGTAGACAAAACCATCCCAACTCATGGGCCAGAACATTCAGCTGCATCACACAGTGAGCGGAAATGTGACAAAAAAGTCCTAAAAGCTCAAACTGTGACAGCTTACACGCTAGCAGACCCATCTCCATGACAACTGGACACACTCACCTGCTGATGAAGACCATGTGTATGGCTGAAAGTACTGGAAAAACCTAGCAGCTTGGGATCATTTCGCCAAACTATTATTTCCCAGATAAAGTACCAACTTTGATAGTTAAAAACTTGAACTGAAAAGCTGCTGGACTCAGGCTCAGTGCCTTTACTCATGTACTATTACTAAGTGCTATTTTGAGGCGTAAATGTATTTTGTTTACATTTTCTGCTACGTTATACATTGCAGAGATAAAGATTGTACTTTTTACTACATTTATCACACAGCTTTAGATAATAATTACTGTACAAAGTATTAAAATGAGCTCCACAACAAAAGGGTGCAGTTTGCACTTGAACGCATCCGGAGAAGTTCTCCAGCATAAAGTGATAAAACACACACACAGACTTTTATCGGTACTTTAAGTGCATTTTGCCGATTGTACTTTAGTTTTTGTACTCCAGTAAAATTCTGAGTGAACGACCTTTACTCGGGTCAGTTTCTTACCTTGTTCTCTTCTCTCGGGCTACAGACAGACAGACGGACAGACTGATCCGGACTGCGGGTCAACAGGAAACCAGTAGATCCAGTAGAAACCCAGTGGAGTCAGTGTGGCGCTGGTGGTGTCTGTCGGTCTGTGTGTGTAGCTGAGGACATACAGACAGCAGGACTGGGACCAGCAGCGGGGACACTGGGAGAGCTGGAGCCCACCGGTGACGTCTTTGTCTCCTTATATTTGTCGGGTCGGTTGCGCAACCTGTCGTCAGTCAGCTGTCGGTTCTTGAGCTTCTTCCGTCTGATGAAATTGAAGTGACGGTGAAAAACGCCCAACACAAACCGAAACAGTTTAAAGAAAAAACTGAAACTTATTTATACGTGTATGTGTGTATATCCGGGGCTGAGGCGAACAGAGCCGAGTCGAAGCGAGTCCTTTAGTCCGGGTTTGAAGTGGGGAAGCCTCCGTGCCTCGGTGCGGTTCTGGTCCGGTGTGACCCTCCTGCTGCGGCCGGACTGACTCCGGCTCTGTTTGGTGACGTTATTTCCTACCGCGGTGTCGTCATCCCGCGGGGGGGCGGGGCTTAGATGTTGCAACCCGCAGCGGATCATTCATCAGAAAACGGACACGAGACTCCGCAGGCATGTGTGCCCTTGTTTCCCTGCTGAGCACAGAGGCTTAACGCTGTGTAGCAAGTCAACATTTCACTCAAGCAAAAACACTCAGCACCTACAAAATATACTTAAAAGACCAAAAGTAAAAGTCCTCAGTATTCAGAATAATGGTTTATATTATTTATTATGTGTTTACCACTTGCAGCAGGTAAAGGTGCAGCTTATTTTATTTTAAAAACTTGATATAATGCTGGGTAGTTTACCCTGAGGATCAATACAGATTTATCTCAATCTATAATATTACATCATATTGTTACTCGTCAAGTGAATCAGAATCTGTAAAGTAAACTGACAGATAAATGTAGTTGAACAAAAAGGTAAATGTTTTTGCCCACCATATGTTGTGCTGTGGAAAATGAAAATACTCAAGCAAAGTACAAGTATATCAAAGTTAAGTAAAGTACTTAGTTAACTGTAGTTTGTTATTTTACGGCAGCTTAGGAACACGAGTGAACACAGCCTGGGTGGAAAGATACAGATAATCTGTTCATTTTAATAATTTTGATAGTTTTCTTGTTTGTTGCAGTTAAGAATAACGCAACTGTCTATATTCATATGTAATTTTTTTACAAAAAGATCTTTCATAGAATCAAATATTTTGTGTTTCAAGAAAGGCAACATTTGTGGATGATTTATATTATCATTATTATTACCTTTTTTATTTAAAATTATCTTCAACCTCTCTCTATTTCTGGCAACTGTTCCGAAAGGGCCTGAAGTCAGTCATCATAGTGCCACTACTTAAGAAAACACCAGTAATCCGAAGGACTATCTTCTGGTTGTCCTCACACCAACAATAATGTACATAAGTGCTTTCCGACCGGTCCTCTCCAATATCAAAGCCACCATCACTGCCTCTGTGGACTCAAAGTAGTTCACTTCACACACACGACTGTTCCTGGATTTGCCACTACCACCATCGTTGGGCTTGCAGATGACTGATTGGCCTGACCTCCAACAGCGATCAATCAGCCCACAGAGCTGAGGTGCTGAACCTGGTGAGCTTGTGCTCTGAGAACAACCTCTGCCTCAATACTGCAAAGACCAAAGAGCTAATCATCAACTTCAGAAGGTCACAGAATGACGAGTTCACCCCAGTCTTCATCAGCGGAGACCGAGCGGAGAGTGTCCAGCCTCAGGTGTCCGGGTATTCCCATCTCAGAGAACATCATTAACACCGCCGCGCTGGTCAAGAAAGCACCGCTGCTTTGTCACTCCCTCTGGTGTTTGATATCGACTAACAAGGCGCCCTGCAGCAAGGTCAGGGCCCGCCGTGTCTCATACTGACGCTAAAGGGAATGAGAATCAATTAAGTGAAGGGAATGCCAGAGCCAAGGCTGGAGTATGTACTGGGTCAGTACTCTGGGCTTTCAGACTGCCTCCAAGCCTGAGGCTGTCCGTGGCCCAAGACTTCTGAAGGAAGTTGATCACCAGGCCGTCAGTGCACACGGCACAAGCTGAAGGGTGACCCTTGGTTTGGTAGCTTTTGACAAAGCTATAGCGACATTTGACGACGTGGGAATGAGAACGAGTTGGCCAGCACAAAGATCTTTGGGACACAGTTCCCAGCTCTGGAGGGCATCTACAGCTCACACCAGCATCAGTAAGGACTCCACACACCTATCCATCTTCGCCTGCACCTCCAGGTTGAGAAGTAGCTTCTTCCCCAGAGCCTCGTCTGCTCTCAGTCAGTCTTCCAAGTATCCCCCATAAACTGTCTAAGTGCCCCCACACCGGTCTGTATTACACCAAATGAGCTACACAGGAGTCCCCTCTGCTGCATTCTGTGCTTGCATCTGGATGTTGTGTTCATAATCTCAGTTCTGGGATCAATACTTTCATCCTCATTGTGTTTTTAAGAAGAGTTTATATCTACATTCCTGTACTGCGCTGGTTCTGTTGCTGTTTTGCACATCTGAGCTGTAGCACTCTTTACAACCACCGGACACCTTATTGCTATTCTATTTCTATTTCTCTTACAAATTGTTCTCTTTTTACCTACATATATACAGTGGGGCAAAAAAGTATTTAGTCAGCCACCAATTGTGCAAGTTCTCCCACTTAAAAAGATGAGAGAGGCCTGTAATTTTCATCATAGGTACACTTCAACTATGAGAGACAGAATGGGGGGAAAGAATCCAGGAAATCACATTGTAGGATTTTTAATGAATTAATTGGTAAATTCCTCGGTAAAATAAGTATTTGGTCACCTACAAACAAGCAAGATTTCTGGCTCTCACAGACCTGTAACTTCTTCTTTAAGAGGCTCCTCTGTCCTCCACTCGTTACCTGTATTAATGGCACCTGTTTGAACTCGTTATCAGTATAAAAGACACCTGTCCACAACCTCAAACAGTCACACTCCAAACTCCACTATGGCCAAGACCAAAGAGCTGTCAAAGGACACCAGAAACAAAATTGTAGACCTGCACCAGGCTGGGAAGACTGAATCTGCAATAGGTAAGCAACTTGGTGTGAAGAAATCAACTGTGGGAGCAATTATTAGAAAATGGAAGACATACAAGACCACTGATAATCTCCCTCCATCTGGGGCTCCACGCAAGATCTCACCCCGTGGGGTCAAAATGATCAGAAGAACGGTGAGCAAAAATCCCAGAACCATACGGGGGGACCTAATGAATGACCTGCAGAGAGCTGGGACCAAAGTAACAAAGGCTACCATCAGTAACACACTACGCCGTCAGGGACTCAAATCCTGCAGTGCCAGACGTGTCCCCCTGCTTAAGCCAGTTCATGTCCAGGCCCGTCTGAAGTTTGCTAGAGAGCATTTGGATGATCCAGAAGAGGATTGGGAGAATGTCATATGGTCAGATGAAACCAAAATAGAACTTTTTGGTAAAAACTCAACTTGTCGTGTTTGGAGGAGAAAGAATGCTGAGTTGCATCCAAAGAACACCATACCTACTGTGAAGCATGGGGGTGGAAACATCATGCTTTGGGGCTGTTTTTCTGCAAAGTGACCAGAACGACTTATCCGTGTAAAGGAAAGAATGAATGGGGCCATGTATCGTGAGATTTTGAGTGAAAACCTCCTTCCATCAGCAAGGGCATTGAAGATGAAATGTGGCTGGGTCTTTCAGCATGACAATGAACCCAAACAACCCGGGCAATGAAGGAGTGGCTTCGTAAGAAGCATTTCAAGGTCCTGGAGTGGCCTAGCCAGTCTCCAGATCTCAACCCCATAGAAAATCTTTGGAGGGAGTTGAAAGTCTGTGTTGCCCAGCGACAGCCCCAAAACATCACTGCTCTAGAGGAGATCTGCATGGAGGAATGGGCCAAAATACCAGCAACAGTGTGTGAAAACCTTGTGAAGATTTTGACCTCTGTCATTGCCAACAAAGGGTATATAACAAAGTATAGAGATGAACTTTTGTTATTGACCAAATACTTATTTTCCACTATAATTTGCAAATAAATCCTTTAAAAATTTGACAATTGATTTTCTGGATTTTTTTTTTCTCATTTTGTCTCTCATAGTTGAGGTATGATGAAAATTACAGGCCTCTCTCATCTTTTTAAGTGGGAGAACTTGCACAATTGGTGGCTGACTAAATACTTTTTTGCCCCACTGTATACATATATACTGTACATATGTATATGTATTCATTTTTGTTGGGTTTTAGTTTGTTTGTTTTTATGGCATCGGGTACAAAAGCCACAAACGTTGTCTCATTGTACTTGTACAGTAACAATAGAGAAATTCTATTCTATTGTCTGCTGCATCTCTTTGTTGTTATTGCCAAAACAAATCCTACGAGACACCGTTCACCAGCAAATGGTGCTCCAGTAGTGAGTTATGCTAAGCAGAGACAACTCTCTGAAACCTTTCTGTTGATAGTATGGGAAGGAGGATGAATGTTAAAAATATCATAGAGACAGCAGCACAGTGGTGATGTCAGCGGCTGCAACAGTCAGAGATTTAATTTAACACAACAGCTGCTTGTTTTTATATATGGAACATTATAACATTATATACTGACACACTGGGCAGGATTTAAATGCACCACAGAGGAAAAGAGCTGGAAATAAAAGATTTTCCCATTTCTGCAGTTGTAAACTTTACAATCACACACCAACGAAAGATGAAGTACCTCCTATTTTGTTTTTATAGTGACAGCTCTATAAGAAGAATTAAATGTACAGCAAAATGCTAAAAAATACTGTAATAGGTGTGATACTGTAGATGTGAGGTTCTTCTCCAACAGTAACGGACCGGTCACAGTCTTGTTTGTGAACTCATTCAGGCGGACAGGTGACCGGCAGAGCTGCAGCCACCTGCTGACCTTTGACCTTAATCTGTGCTCAGTCTGCTGTCTGAGGCTGAGCGGACATTCAGCCGCTGCACTCGTTCATCTGGTCATCTGAGTGTGTCCCATATTCAGACGTGTGTGACACGTTTCAGCTTTTACTGATGTCAGTCCACCTGATCAGTTAATGAACAGTCGATCATCTGCTCTGACTCTCCAGGATAACAGAACATTAGATAAACTACAGACACATTCACACTGGTTAGTCAGTACTGAAACTGTTCAGCTGGGGTGGAACAACAGCTGCATCAAATATTAAAATATTAGTTTGTCATGTTTTTATATTCAAACTCAGACTTCAAAGTGTTTATTTATTATTCTCTCTCAACTAAGCTGTTCACTCTGTGGTTAGAAATTAAAGATGATAGTCGGTGGATGGTACTGATCATCAGTCGCGCCACCACTTTCATGAATTGTCATGATGACCCCAGAGGATGAGTCATACTGACTCGTGAACCTCTGATTTTTCACCTGGTGCCATCATCAAGTCAAAATTTGAATTTGTCCAATACTTTGCTTAAGGCTAATTAGCAAATGTTAGCATGCTAACACACTCAATGCCAACAATTTGCAGTGAAAAAGGCTGCGAAGATAGCAGAAAAGGGATTTATTCATGTTTTGTTGTTTGTAATTTAAGTGGAATTAATCTGCAGATGCTCCACTTCAGAACAATACCAAACTTTTCTGTGGATGGCAACAAAGGCCAAAATGTGACCTGCCACAGACGAGCTAAGGCTGGTTTTTAGATAAGCCGATTGCCCAAAATACTTATTGCAGTGTGATGTCAAAGTGAACATTTTTTTTATGAGTTGCAGCCCCTAGAGGAGTGAGGAGGCAGCAGTCAATGACAGTAAAAATCAATCAATAAAATACGTTTTCGAAAAAGTGGGAGTTACCGCAACCACAAGAGGTCGTTCAATTATCAGACTGGTCAGTCCAGTAGCATGCGAGATTAGCTGCGAACAGACAGATATATATATACACACACCTGATGACATTAATATTCTGGTGACAGATTGAAGTAAGCAGGAAATTCTCAATTTTCTTACATTTGAATACAAGACAGGGACCGTTTGATAAAACACCAGAAGAAGAGGATCCATTAACCAAAAACTGTTAACCTGTTGCATCAAAAAATAGTCTAATTGACTTGTACAAAGACCGAACTGCCTGTTATTTAACTTTTTGTCGTTTGTTTTAGTTAGTTATATATGTATGTCATGTTATATACATTCTTTATGTTTAAGTTTTACACGGCTCTGTTGTCCATAAACTGAGTTGTGCCATTGAAAATATCTTTGAGTTCACATTAATGGAGAAAAGTCTATGCAGATTTTACCCCAGTGTAAAAATATTACTTCAGTAAAATGTACTTGTAAGAATAATATAGAATAATGTAGAATAATAATGAATAAAGAATAGAATTACTCACTATGTAAAAATAGCACTTTCAGGGTGTTAAATGGTCCCAAAAGATGTTATTTTATTTTAAGATCATTTATAAAGACGTAAAGAAGTTAATACTGTGTGCAAGATAAAAATACTTCAGGGGCTCCTCTGTCTTTGCAGCTTTGAAGTTAGTACATGATGACCTCATGTAAATCCCAAATAAAACAGAGGACATGTTGAACCTTTAATTTGAGCCCTAAGTGCTTAATTCACTGCAGCATAAAGGATGACTTAGGTGTTCTTAAACCTGGGCCCTACTTTTACATAGTTTGGTTTCGAAATGACAGCGAGGTACAAAGAATGTTGGAACTGGTCCAGGAGATCACCAGTCATGCTGCAATGGCTGTAATATAATCCTTCTGTCCAACTCGGGTTTACGGCACTTGTTCAGTACACATAAAAGACAATTGCAATGCGCAAGTTGACAGAGTTTTGAAAGATCTCCACCCTGGAAGAGGTTTTTCCAAAAGCTCTTTTTTCAGTGATCTTGTTTTTACCAGTGACAGGCTCAGACTGTTACTCTAAGTGTCTGATAACATTATGCAAAGGATCCCTACAGAGACAGACCTGGAAGATGAGGCTTTTATTTAAGCAGAAACGACAATTCAATTCAATGTCCAATGCTTCAATGCTACTGGACCCCACTGAAAAAAACAGTAATTATACCTTGGAGAACACATGAATTGCTGGTCTACTGCTACACCAGCTGAGATGATCAACCGATTGATTACTAATTAGTCTACTTGACTAATCTACCAATTCGAAAAACCTTTTGTAACTAGCAGTTATTTCTAACCCATAATAGGACCTACTTTTAAGAATATCAAAGGAAAACAAAATCAGACAGACGCTGCAACAACAGAAACATACAGATACAAGCTTGTTGTCCCACCAAAAAAACTTTTTACTCATTTTCCAGCAACTCTTACAGATAGACAGCTTTAATAACTTCATGTGTCACATGCCATAGCAACAACATGCGTGTCCCAGCTGCGTACATCACTTTTTAGCACATCTGTATTTGCTTGTGTTTTTTTAAGTTTCTTAAGGGCTGCCATTAATTTGCCCCCAAAAAACCTGGGTGATAATCTTTTAATATATGATCCTTACAGTAACTGTTATTTTTAACATTATATATTTGGGAATGGCACCTTACCATTTATATCATATTATTGTGTTATTATTCATGATCTTTACATTTCTGGCTGAACATTTGATTTTTGCACCGTACTGATATTTGCACTCTTTCCTACTTTGCACCTCAACATCTGCACAATAATTTCCCTCAGGATAAATAAACTATTGTCTTATCTTAAAAAGACTGTAACTCTCGACTTGGTTTGTTGAACTGGGATCCATGAAATAACAAATTATCTTCATGTGAACTTTAGAAGTAACACAGAACAAGTGGACTGTGGATTTCTTGCAGTGCGGTGGGTGAAGTAGAGAGGGATCCTTTTACAGCCGGTGTGGACAAGAAGAGCGATCACAGACTAAACAGCTCTTCACGTGGACGCCTGGACACGTGAGTGAACCTGTGAATTAAATCTCTGCAGGAAGCTGAGCCTGACATCTGCTGCTTTACAGGAAATAAGGTCACACATTCATTATGTAGATCACGTGTGTGTGTGTGTGTGTGTGTGTGTGTGTGTGGTGACCATTGACCTTTGTGCGTTTGTGTGTGTGCATGTGTGTGTGTTGTCAGCTCTGCTGTGATCGGACTGATTCCCAAACACAGGTAAAGAGGCTGACTGACCTCGTTACACACACACATACACAGCAGGTTATCTCCACATGGTTAGTGTGTTTTTACGCCACATGATGAAATATTGAAGAAACAGAGGAGGAGAAACACTGTGTGTATGTGTGTGTATGTGTGTGTATGTGTGTGTGTGTGTGTGTGTGTTAAACTTTACTGTCTCTTTCATAACCGATGTGATGAAATCAGGGGCCAAGTGTCTGATTCAACTACGGCCTGCCACGAGAACACACACACACACACACTGAAAACAACTCTCCCAACACACACTCACACACACACAGACACAAACACATTTGTTCTCTTTCACACTGTCCTCGTTCTTAGGATTATCACCTGTGTGACACCTGTGCCGCCGTGACACTGAAGATTTGATCTTCACCTCTGTGTGTGTGTGTGTGTGTGTGTGTGTGTGTGTGTGTGTGTGTGTGTGAGAGAGAGAGAGAGAGAGAGAGACTGTTTAAATCCACTTCCTGTGTGTAGACGCGCCGTCTGGTCTCTGTGCTCTGTTCTGGTGGTCTCTCTGTGCTGTAGGGCATCCTGGTGTATTGCGCCTCGGGGAGCTGCCGCTGAGTTTAATATTTGGCTGTTTGAGTGGGAGTGTTAACAGACAGTTTAAGCCTCGGGGTGGCTGGAAGACACAATATCCTCCAGCAGCTGATCTGGTGGTCTGTGCAGTGCAGGTGAAACCAGTTAGCAGCAGAGTTTTTTTTCCCAATATAGTTTTCTGCTGGTTAAATAACTGCTAGACAGCTTGTAAACAAATAGCTGTACTTCCATGTGGCGAAGTACATTTACTCAAATACTGTGCTTGTACCTGAGTATTTCTGTTCTGTGCCACTTCAGACTGCTACTTTGCTACATCTCGGAGGCGATTGTTCTTTTTAATCCACTACATTCGTCTGATAGCTTTAATTACTTCAAAAAAATGTCTGATCCGTCGTGTCCAGTGAAAACCACGTATCTCCAAATTTGCTCATTTTTAATTTAAATTAAATGATAAAGGGAAATAATAGAAATTAAAATAGATGAAAACAAAACTAACAAGATAAAAGGCGACAAAGACGTTAGAGCAAGTGTGTAGCTTTCCATCACATGGTCTTCATCGGAAGATTGACATTGAGATTACTGATTCTGAATCATAACATTTATTATTTTCACACACACACACACACACACAGGCATACTTATATATAACACACACAACAGGGTTGTGTTATATAATGATATCTCAAATGATACTGACTTTCTCTCATTTTAAAGTTCAAGTTTTGCATTCAGGAAGTAACTTCATCCACCTACAACTCCATGTGCTCCAAGTGATCTGATGGAAAGCTGCAGAACAGCCAGTAAATGGACCCTGTGGTGGGACTGCTTTCTCAGCTGCTTTTTACCGCGGTCAAGACTGAACCGTGAACCTGAGGGGAAAACATGCCTTAGCAGGTAAGTGAGGACAGCAGCTCCTGCTGCTGCAGCACATTCAGACGGACTTGACCTATGTAAGAGCTCCACCCTGTCAGTGCTGTGCTGCACAGTATGAGAGCGGAGCACGCAGCCAATGAGAGATGACACAAGCAGGATTACTGGGTGGCCTGAGTGCAGTTACTCTTTATACTCTCCAAAGGATCAATGCTCTCGACAGAAAATGAAAAAGCTGAATAAGTTCCTTCCTTCCATCGCGTCAAAGAAATGAAAAGCAGCATTTTTAATAAACAGCAACCTGCTGTCGTTCTGCAGGAAAGTGTGTAATGTTATGCAGCTAAATGAAAAGGGCGGGCTGCCTGAGAAGGACAAAAAGAGCCTAAGTGACATTGTCAGGATCTGCTCCAAGATCAATGGAGTCCAGCAGAAGGACCTTGGCTGCCTGTGGAAGAGGCACATATGTTGTTGTGGTGATCCATAAAACGTCGACCTGATCCTGTCCTTTCAAAGGCCTTCTTAGTTACGCCCTCAACACAAACAAACAGATGTGCAAACTCCTTTATTCCCTCTGCTGTCAGGCTGCTTAACATAATCTGGATGTAACATTTTCTGCTGTAACATCTCGTTGACCTGGTTTTGTCACTGGCGTGTTGTTGCTGTGGTTTTGTTTGCAACATTGTGATGTGCTCTATTTTATTCCATTTATTCCTCTTTTATGGGTTGATTATAAAAAGAATTGCCCTTTTGGATTAGTAAATCATTCTGAATCAAATCTAAATATGAGAAATTATGCCATCGTTCGTTCTCTAAAGTATCCATTCACTTATTATTATTTGTATATTTTTATGTTTATTTCAGTTTCTACATGTAGTTCAGCCAGGTTTTACCTCACAGGAGCAGCAGAGACTTAACAAATAAACTGTAATGTAATATTGATTAAGACCGGGGTAAAATTCACAAACTACTCATGTAATTAAAATTAGCCCAAACTTTATCAGCTGCAACATTAAAGTGATGAACACATCATGATTATAATCTAACAATATACATGATTCTATAATGGCACAATCTGCATGATTAATACTTTTACTTTTCATACATATGTACATATTTCGATGATAATAGTTTTGTGCATTTACAAAAAAATTTGGAATTCAGGGCCTAACAACAGTAACGCTATTTCTAAGCTATATTGCGCTATTTTTACTTGTGACTGACCCTTTACAATATGTAAAAAGAAGGTCAAGCTCTTCATACCAAATAAGAAATACAGAAGTCCCCACACCCAGCCAGGCAACAGTGATGCAGATAACTCATTTATTTACCCACCAGTCAGCGAGAAGAGTATTCACGCAAACTGTGGGTTTATTTCTTCAATATTTGATTCCTTTCTTTGTTTAACTACCTGTAGCAGGACTATATTTGAAACATATGTTGGCACTGTCGTTGAGACTGCTTTTAAATACATTTTCCTGCCTGTGAAGTTGTAGCAGAAAGGTACTTTGGGAAAGATAAATTCTATGTTGTCAGTGCTCACACCCCATCAGCCTCAGCTGAGCTTTGTGTTCAGTGTTAATTAGCTAATGTTAGCATGTTAGACCAGATGGTGAACGTAGCTGTTACACACACGCAGCGTGTTAGTGTTGTCATTGTGAGCATGCTAATGTTAGCTCTTAGCTCATAACGATGCTATGCTTTGGTGCAGCCTCATAGATCTGCCTGCATGGCTGCAGACATTTACTGTCTGTTTGATTTTCATTATGGATTGAATTTTTCAAACAGTTTCTGTCAGTTAGACATTTGTGCTCCATTGAAAGTTTGAGCTTTTAAGTTATATAGTTGTTGGTTATTATAGTTATGACATTCTTTGCTCTTTTTTGTGGGGCTCTCATCTCATGAAACCTGATCTTGTCTGAGCCTCTTCATTACAGTCTCCGCTGTAATCCCTCACCACACACACTCTCACTCTCAGAGGTCACCAGGGATGATGCAAAACTGAGATAAGAAGATACTTAAATACTGTGTGTGTGTGTGTGTGTGTGTGTGTGTGTGTGTGTGTGTGTGTGTGTGTGTGTGTGTGTGTGTGTGTGGTGGGGGGTAGATCTCTATAAACACACACACATACAGTGAGGCCAGCCTGGGATTGTCTCTGTGATGAAACCAGCAGTAATGTCTGCTGTTGGCATGACGACTCCATCCACTGTGACATAAATCTGTGTGTGTGTGAGTGCGGATGTGTATGGGTGTGTGTAATGGGTGTTCTGACCTTTGACCCCCTAACTTTGTCTTTTAAATGGTGATAAATCTCAAATCATATTATTATCACTATTATTATTGCTGTTATCGGTATCATTTTCATTCTGATACTTCATTCTCAACATGAGAAATACAGTATAAGAAATGGCAGCGTGTCCCTGAGATGGAGATGATTCCAGATTTGGTTCAATAACTTTTGTGTTTAGATTTCATCAAATGTTATAATGAGAATGAGAATCCTGTTGAATCCCTTATTAAACCCAGTCAGGTTTTAAGTTCATCTAAAGCTACACATTCTGGAGACATTTCTTAGTTTTTTTTCATCCATTATTCACATCTGAGTCCATTCACACTGATGCACAATCAACACATATATAAAACACATGTACCTCAGACCAGCAGTGCACATGTTGTTGTGGTGATCCAGCTGTAATAGGATAAGCTGAAAAAATGAATGTTGTTGTTTATCTTAAAGTTTTAAAGAGTAACATAACAGTAGGTGAAGAGTAGCCACACTTTGCGGCCGTCTCTGTTGGAAGTTTGTTTCACCTCTGACTCTTCAGTGATTATTGCAGTCCACACAAAGACCTGTAAAACACCCATCAAAGGTGCATCTTAAAGTTATCTCTTTACTTCATGTTCATAATGAACATTTTTTTGGACACTATTGAAATCACTGATTACCTTCCCGGTGTTTAACACTGGTGATTAAAATATCACCATAGCATATGGACAGTGGTGAAAATCAGAAGTGCACATGCGCTCGGCCCCAGAAGGATTGCATCAAACAGAACCATGCATACGCGCAGCTTTATGCATCTCATGTAAAGAATGTACATTATTTATGCATGTTGCTGCATGTTTAGCCTTGAATCTTCATCTTTTTGCAGTTTTCTGAAATTTTATTCCACTTTTTTGAGCATGATAATGAACACGAGTAATCAAAGAAAGACATCACAGATCTACCTGAATTCTGATTCTGATTTGTCTGAGAGTCTATATATATATACACACATATAAAGTGGTAAAGGGTGTGACGACAGTATTGACGGTAACCGTGATATTTAAAAAATGAAATACTGATATCGTGTTACAAGCGCACACATAAGAATGTCATATAAATAATGCAGCGCCTCTTAAACTTAGCAGTTTTTTTGCTTTGTCCACCTGCCCAAAGGAGACACACTAGCTGCTGTCCTGTACTGTACTGACGTTACTGCTGTGCTAAATCATGATGGAGGAGATGATGGACACGAGCAACACAGAGCAACAATGTGGATGCTTTTTGCGTTCCGTAAAAAAGAGGATGTTGGTAGACGCCCCAGTCGGCAGGAAATCTATGACACCAACCTGTTCACCCACCTTAACCTCCATCGTCCTGAAGATTTCACAGCAGTAGAGAAAGTAGCAGTAGTTAAATTGTTACTCCTAAACTTGGAAATGTTACATTGAGGTCTTAGTTGTGCCGCTAACGCTAAGTTATAGCGGTGCTGGACTTGACAGTATTGTTACACCATGGTCACTTGTCAAAGAAAAAAAATGAAAACCATAAAATGATTTTTTTTGTGTGTTTTGTAATCTAAATCTAAAATATTTCCCAGGCAACACCTGAGGGTTTGGCTAACACCTTGAAAAAGTATCACCATCCCATTAACACTGTCCTCAAATCAATGCCAAGACTTTTATGAACAAATGAATGGCCATGTGTAACTTTACTGTCGGCCACAGCCTGAAATAAGGAGTTGAATGTGGGATGTGAGATGATCGCTTGTGCCGAGTTCACCCTACAGGATCGTTGGTTTTCCACTCACCAACAGTTTTTTCAGATCACAGACAAAAGCCCCACATCACAGGCATGAGCGACAATCGCTGTGTGTAAACTGTTCAGAGAGGTGATGTGATCCAAGCTTGTGTGTTACAGTCTCCATCCTGGGGTGTTCAGATGAGGACCTGAAAGAGGACACTCACTACTGGACAGAAAGTAGCTTGTTAATGTGTTGCAATAAATTGTAAGCAGAGGCTCTGACTGCATTCCTGTTGCTGTGGTTAAACATTTAATGTAGCCGGCGTATTAAATTTGAACAGACAGTTTCACTGGAACTACTCAGTGGGTGTCACATTTTAATGGACACCCTGCAGCCAGTCAGAATCAAGTATTTACCCAGACCATTATATAAGTCACAGTACACCATCAAAGTGGTTAGCTGTCAGCCTGTGCTCCCACACACAAACTCTCTGTCCCCTACTCCCTGCAAGTGATTTTGTTTCAGTTGACATCGTATTGATGGCAGATGTTTGGCTGTGTGACTCTTTTGTCAGTTCATCAGGTTGTCTTTTACCATCCATTGATGGTTTTGCACATTTACACATCTGCCTCCCAACATTTGTATTTGTAGTGCAATGTGCCAGAAAAAGAACAAAGTGCACAATAAACAAAGTAAAGATTATTTCGACTGTAAGCAGCATTGTTATTATCATTAGTTCACATTTTCTATAGATGTTGTGATAATATTGTCCTCGATAATCATGTGGTGTGAAATCTGTCCTAATACTCAAAATCAGGGCTACAGATCGCACGCACAATAAGATGAGGTGAGAGCTCTCTCTCTCTTTGTATATATATATATATGTGTATATACACACACACACACATATATGTACATACCTCTACATCTCTCAGAGTTCTGCCTGCTGCAGGTAAACTTTTTGTGCGTGCAATCTGTAGCCCTGATTTTGACTTAGCCTGCTGTTTTCCTAATATAACTGAGGGTTTATGAATCAAGCGAATCAACCTCTCAGGATCATCTCAGCAGTGTCTCCCCCGGTGTGTTGCATCAGCAGCTAATTAAGCACCGTAATCTTCCCCCCATGTGCCCCCCAAATCCTTCCCTTATTTACCAAAATGAAAGACTCATCATAACAGCAGAGAGCGAGACGTGGTGTTTATTCTCATGATCCTGATGAACGTTCAGATCAGCCGAAGTTCTCACTTCAGTTTCTGTCTGGTTCAGTAAATCCCTGATGAGGATTTATTAAACCAGACCGAGTGATGGAAAAACATCTGCTGCAGCTCAGTGAACTACAAGCGTGAGAGTTCACATCATATGGGCTGGATGGTAGAAATGGGAAATATATGTTCATTAAATCTTGCTTTAACCCTTTCATGCATGTATTATGATAACCTCAGTCAGGATTTTTTTTACTAAGTGTTTTTATTCATCTTTAGGCATAAAAAACAAGAACTTTTTTTTTCCAACCCAAATTTTATAAAGATATATTTACATGTCCAGTAGTTGAAATATAGCCAGTGATGCATGATGTACACTTCAGTGGACATGTGATTAATCCTTATTTCCTCCCAATATAAAATCAATACTTGGAAAATTTTGCAATTGCATGACTCCTTAGATGCTACTTGATGTCCCCATATTTTTCTTACCTGCAAGGGTCTTTTTTTTACAGAAGGTTTGAACAGAATAAAATGAGCAACTTGGTGTTTCTGGCTGTCTGTCGACCATCTTGGTTTCACTCTTTTTTTTCACTTGCAATGGCTTCCCACTGGGTAGCAGTGTATGAGATGAGGCTGTAGCATCCACTGTAGTGGCTGATGTGCAACTATGCCATCAAAACTCATGCATATACAAGAAAACATCTTTTGAATAGCTGTACACTGTAGTGACCTCTATGCATGAAAGGGTTAACACCACTGAACGACAGCACTTCTGTGCTTTCAGAAAAATCGTACTGTCCTAGTTGTGATAACAATTTGGACGTTGAACGCTATTACAGGTTGGAAACTGCTAACTCCGATATGACTTAGCATAGCCTTAATCCAAATGTCCAGATTTCCATGGATTTGCTGTTTTCCGGGAAAAAAAAGTGGAGAAAGTGGAATTTTCTGCCTCACTGATTTCTTCTTGTGTCTGTTCAGTGCTGTGAGCCTATGAATGGTGTGGGCTATAATGTATAATGCTGACAGGTGACTGATGACCAGCTACAGACAGGATTCAAGACGACTATCAGCTCCAATCATGTGGTGCGTCACGATGTGTAGTGTCTCAGCGTTTCTTTCAGACTTTTTTTTTTGTCTGAAAATTGATTAATTCATGTCATAAATAAATTTCATTTTCTATTTCTTGATTCAGATCCTCATGTTTGCCGACTGATTCATTTCCTCCAAGTAAGTAAGCAGGGGAATAGGAAGTAAGGAAGGGGATATTGGGCCCCTACTTTACACCCCGGGCCTGTCGAGGATCACAATATACCAGTTTCAATCAATCATACCGACATAGTATTTTGACAACATCCATTAACAACAACCATCCTTCATAAAAAAGTTCCCTTCCATTCAAAAATATGTTTTTCTTCCTGTTCCTACAATTGAATGTTGGAGCTTCATGGACTTGTGTATGTGCAGAGTTTGGCACTACAAGGCTGTTTTCACATTCATCTACTGAAAATGGAAAGTTTCCTTGTGCTCATTGAAAATCCAATTTTAAGGGGCGGGTCTACAGGCATGATTTGTGACATCACAAACAGTGTGGAGGCCAATCCTGGCCAATATTCAACTTGCAAAGGTGTGATGAGGAAAACTTGAAGCATCCAGTGAAGGAAACAGCTGCTGTCCAGCTGTTCAATTTATAGACCCTAGATTTTTAATGAAGGAGAAGGAGGTGATGTCATTATAGAGACTTTAACAAGGTAAAGGACATTAGGTCCATCATAAAATGACTTGGTTCCTCAGGATACATGAACGGTCTTAATTGTTCTTGAACATTCAGTGGTCATGTTCAAACAACTAGTTGTGGAAAGATGAACAAATCGAACTTCCATACAAAAACAACATAAACTTTGCTGTATTAAAAGCACTCCAACATGATATAAATAATGAACATCTCAGTGTGATGTCGTATATTTGTTTGGTTGCAACATTAATGATTCACAGGAGGACACTGCGATAAAAGTGTATTTAGTACATAAAATAAGTGATAAATAAAATGTTTGGACAGTCTGAATATTCTAGATGTGGAAAAAAAGTTTAAAGTTTTCAGCATCAAGACGAGAGAATAAAAACTGACAGTTTATAAAAACCTAAACTATGTAAATATAGAAGAGAGATCAAATATTAATTCTTATTTTAACTCTTAAATGTGTTTATGTGTGTGTGTGTGTGTGTGTGTGTGTGTGTGTGTGTGTGTGTGTGTACGCGCATGTGGCCATGGTTTCATTGCTCTCCTGTGCAACCATCAAATGCAACTTGAGGCAATACCCTTCACAAACACACACACACACACACATACACTCGCCCATCTCCGACTGAAACAAACAAAACAAACAAACACACACACTCCCTCTAACACCATCCGGCTGCTTTCTGCCGTAACGAGGTGCAATCAACACGCAATGCTGACCAACACACACACACACACACACACACAACACACACACAGGCTGGTTGAAGGATGAAGTCAGCCTCTGATTGCAGAGGAGTTACAGAGTGTTGACTTGTTCCTGTGCGTATGTGTGTGGGTGTGCGCGTGCGTGTGTGTGTGTGTGTGGGTGTGTGTGTGTTGACCTCATACTGCCATGATGTCACACGTACACTGTAACAGTTGCATTAGCAGCCGTCTTCACGTCCACAAACATTAAAGTTTCTAACATTTATGCAAAAAAGTGAACTCAAAGGAACTCAGAGATGTCTGTTTTTTTCTCTATCAATTTAATTCTTTCACTTTCATTTTTTTCTCGTATTTTCTTTTATTATTTATTTCACTTCCTCACCAAACACTGAATGGTGTAAAGGTAAGGCCATAGTTTCCACTGAGGACACTGGGATCATATCCTTTGCATTTTTTAAATACCTTGAAATACAATTTAGAGGCAACAGACAGTACAATGATTGAAGAAATAAAGTGTGAATAGTTCAAACACAACATTTTACAACATTTTTCTTTGAATCTAGTCAAAAATCTTTAAAAAAAACACACAAATATCCGTGCAGATTCTGTTCACCACAGTTTCTGCATGAAACTTAACACAGCATACTGAAAATCCTCCATCACTGTCACGTCTGTTTCTTGGCTACGTTAAACAAAGTCTTTACGATCTGTTGTTGCTATCAGCTGTTCATAGTAAATACATAGTAAAGTCAATAGTTTCCAGTGTTCTGATAAATTCTGTAGTAATACATTATGAGAATATGTTAACTTACAAATAAGTTCAAATTAGAGTTTGTGTTCCCCTCAGCCTGATGTTTGTCTGCATAACATAAGAAATGGAGCAGCGTTTTGATTGGCTGTAGCATGAACCTATTTGCAGTAAATATATGAACAGTTTTAAGCTAATTTGCATGTAGGAGCTGATTATTAACACAAACACACTGATGAGTATGAGCATCATAAAACAGTTTCAGCTGCATTTGTTGAAGGTTCAGTGTCAGAGGATGTTTGTGCTCTGAATTATTGATGAACAACTGCTAATTAACGTGTTTTTATAGTGTCTTACTGAAGAAGCCAGTTCAGTTATCTCACATCTGCTGGATGGTGTGTGTGTGTGTGTGTGTGTGTGTGTGCGTGCATCAGTGGGATCTGCACAGAATGTCAGCATGATGCAACACACACACAATCACCAATAACCCAGCGCACGCACACACATGTGCACACACACACACACACACACACACACCAGCACACACATTTTAGCAATGAATGACACTCAGATGCTCTGGATATGAAGGACTTCAGTCAGATCACACAGGCTGTTAACTGACTCAAGAAACAGTTTTTCAAACTGTGAAGTCACAACTCAGGTGATTTATTTTCGTCAGATTCACATAAACTCTGATTTGCATCATGATTTGCGTGTGATTGTTCAGTCAGTGTTTGTTTCTGTCACCACAGTGATTCACCAGGACTGAATGAGATGAAGAGCAACTTTTAGCCACCAGAGGGAGACAAACTCCACCAACTAACCAGGTCTCCCTCTCTTTCTCTCCACAAAATCATGAACATTAAACAAGTACTTATATGTTGTAATAGATGCTGCCGAATTTAGTGATCAGTGATTAGCTGTACTTTTCTCTAAACAAGAATTTATATTTTATCTTTGTGGTAGTACCATATGTACATTTAAAGGGTAACTTCACAAAGTATTATTATTATTATTATTATTATTATTTGCAGCGTTATTTTATTCTGCTGTCATTTAATTCTACTGTCGGTCTATTGTGTTTGTCTGTTTTTCTAGAGAAATTCAGTAATTCTCCTCTATAAGTGAAATATATTACAGAATATAAAATATAGTCACAATGTGTCATCTGGACAGTTGCAGATTAGACAAACCTGCTGATCAGTGAGCATTACAGGTGCTGGTAGGTGGGTTCTGTTACTCTTGGACAGAGCCAGGCTAGCTGTTTCCCACCGTTTTGAGTCTTTATGCTAAGCTAAGCTAACCAGCTTCTGCTCTACCTTCAAGTAGAAAGTATAGACCTGACGGTGGTATTGATCTTTACTTTACCTACATGATTTGTTTATTTATCAAGGAAAAGACACATTAACATTTTGCTGCATACTACTTAGTTTTACTTAATCACACTGTATGTGATTTCTGCCATTATGGGTCTCTCAGTCAAAAACACAGAAAGATGTGGTTTAAAAGTTGAATGACTGTTAATGAATATAATACTATGACAGTTGTATGATTTACACTTACCGTCGGACATGTGCAACTATTTAATTCTTATATTACTTAGTTTCCAAGTAACTTATTTCCATCGTGGAAGCACTTCTATATTAGTCACACCTGAATCACAACTTGATGATAATTTACGTTATAAGTAGGCTAAAATTGAACTTAAACACTGCTGGTGCTCTTGTCCCATAACCTTCTTGGGTTGCTTGGTTCACCTGTATGTCTGTGCTTTATGTGGATGGCTTGGGGAGCAGAATACACAGCAAATAGGACTAAATCCATCTCCATCACAAAGGCTGCAGTGGCTATTTAGCTAGTCTGCTGACTTCCCGCCACACTCTGACATATCATCTGGTGTTTCCTGTGTTTCCCAGCGATACAAGAGGGGTAAAGAGGATATGAAGATATTTGGAAACATTTGGGATAATGTAGCTACACAACTCAGCCAAATATATGACATAGGTTTAGTCATTTTTAGACATGTTCATGTGGACATGTTGCAAATTCTAAGTTACATTTTCAATGCAAGACTACTGAGTACTGCCACAGTGTAGTATTAGTACTTCTATGTACTTATGAGTACTGCCTCCACCACTGACACCTGGGCTACTGGACTGACTTCCTGTGTCTTCACTACCAGACTAGCATCTCCGTCACATGGTTCACAGCAGTGTCCCTCTGATTAGCGTCAGCTGTCCACATGATACACACAACCACACACACACGCACACACACACACACACACACACACACACACACACACACACACACACACACACACACACACACACACACACACACACACACACACTGATCATCACCGACACAATTTGGATGAAGTGTGTGACACGCTGTCATATGTCGACCCCTGATCTTTGACCATTTGCCCACGGGACATACACACAATTGGAGATTATTTCGTTTGATGAATCTTTGTTTTCTTTCAAAGAGAGATCATTAAGGTTTTTTCTGGGGCTATTCAAGTCAAATGAGGGACAACTTGCTCCACATTAACAAATGCACGAGTGGAATGAAAACACACGTGGATACATGAATATTAGATTACAGAACACACAGTGTTTTTGTGTCTTTACTCATGCTAAGGAGTTTTCTCACAGGGGTTAAATTTAGTAACAAGGGACACTTTTCATTTAAATATTTTGAATATAAAATGTGATTTGATTTCACACAATTTTAACCAGAAAACTTAGATTAGTTACAGTTCAGTATTATTATTCACAATTATAGGAACATCTCAAGACTTTACCAACTCATTCTGTTCCTGCTGTGTCATTCAGACGTCACAATGACCCATCTGTTTCACTCAGTCAGAAAGAAAATAGAACCTTCCTTCATCAGTTTGTGGGGCAAAAACATCCAGCAGACAGTCTGAGTCGACTCACCAAGAATCTGAAATATTCTCGGACATGTTCAGGATTTTACACACTCACTTTGTTTTACGTCAGTTTGTTCTATTTACACTGAGACAGAAACTCTTATGACCTTCAGAGACACAAAAGATAACTTTCATCTGTGATGGAAAACTAACTGACTTAACAGCAACTTTTTAAAGATGACATGTTAGATAGATATGTTTTGACTAAGCCTGTTACATGATAACATAAATTTACTGTATTACACATTTAAATTGAAGTTGACTGTAAATGCATTCCTGGGGCAGCATGGTGGTGCTGTGGTTAGCACTGTTGCCTCGCAGCAAGAAGGTCTGGGGTTCGAATCCCGGTTTGAACCCGGGGTGTTTCTGCGTGGAGTTTGCATGTTCTCCCCATGCTAGCGTGGGTTCTCTCCGGGTACTCCAGCTTCCTCCCACAATCCAAAGACATGCACATTAGGTTAATTGGTAACTCTAAATTGCCCGTAGGTGTGAGTGTGAGAGTGAAAGGTTGTCTGTCTGTCTGTCTGTATGTGGCCCTGTGATTGGCTGGCGACCAGTCCAGGGTGCCTCCCGCCCGAAATCCAGCTCCCCCCGCGACCCTGACGGATAAGTGGTATAGAAAATGGATGGATGTAGATGCGTTCCAAATTTTAAAGCAAGTACTCACCTGATGACGCTACATATATAGTCACATGGCTATCTATCTCTCTATCTATCTATCTATCTACCTGCTTGCATGCTAATATTTGGCTCTGGTCATGAACCAGAGTCTGATCTCAACATTAGACTGACTGCTGACAGTTCAGCTACCTATAGAAATCATTTGAGGGGGGGATGAGGGTGGATGCCATCCCCCTTGTTAGCAAAATGATCATAATGCAGACCCCCCCCTTGTTAGGGGCTGTTCAGATGTTGTGTATTATGTGCAAACAAGTTCATTATGGAGGCATGTGACACACTCACACACAAAATCTCAACTTTTTTTGAATGCAACCCATGCACCGTGGTTCATGTGACAAGAATTAAACAAACATCTTCACCATGTTGGGCTCCCCTTAGGCCATCTCCCCAGTTAGAAATGAACAAGTCGCCTTCTGCCGATGTCCTAAGCTGTTCACCACATGTGGTCCAAAGTTGTATCATATACAGGGTTTTGTGTGAAGTACTATTTAAATATTTTCTGGCATCGAGTTGAGGCAGCAGGATTGAAATAAGAGGTGTACACGAAAGACTGCTTGTACATCACAAACGCCCAAGAATGCCAAACATCTGAATGACATTTTAATGGACGCAGTCACATTTTTCGCATTTTGACTGACGTGAAGGAGTGCGATAATGTTGAGCGTTCAGCTGAGCATTAAACACACAGAGGCAGCAGCATCCAGAACAGAGAGCAGCAGAGAAAACTCAGTAAATCCAACATGTGACGGTAAAACTGAAAGTCAAATGATACAAATTTATCCGTTCATGTCTTGAACTGCAGTAGTGAATTTAATTTTATCCGTAAAGCTGATCATATCACTGTCAGAAAGGAATTCAGATCCATTCTTTTAAAAAAAATCTATCTATCTATTTTTTTTCCTTACTTATTTTTTTATTTATTACAAAATATGCTCTTCGTCCGTCCCCTCTAGAACAACGCATAGAAGTGGTTGTTTGAGCTGATGACCTGATCAGCCAATGAAGGTCTGTACCAAATTTCTTTGCTCTCCATCCAATAATTGTTGAGATAGTTCATTTCAACGAATATGGTGGGCCGACTGACATTGCCGTCCATAGAACGATGAACAAATGCTACTTAAACAAGGTTAAAGTCCAGTATTTTATGTAGTTCACTGGTTGTTCACTCATGGTTGAATAATAAAATAGTTATACACAAGTTCATATCCCGTATATTGTGCATTTACTGTATATGTGTTATGTAAAATACCAGATTTATCCTCAGTGTAATGTGACATCAGTCAGTCTGTTTCTGTGTAACCACCAGCTGTGCTCTGCTCATTAACCTGCTAACCAGCATCCATATGGCTCCTGTTAAATAGCACACACGCACACACAGAAGTTTGCACAGCTATCCTTATCAGGACATTGCATTTACTTCCATTCATTGTGGACAGCCTAACCCTAATCTTAGCCATAACCAATTCATACCTGACCTTAACTAGTACCTCAGAGATGTTGTTTAGCCTCATTAGGATGGCACGAGTCTCCATGAGGACTATTGGTCCTGACATCGTCAGTGTTATTATTGGTACGCACACACAGATATATACACACAGACTGTAGCATGTGTTAAACGTAAAGACAAGATACTGAATAAAGAAGAGAGACAGACAGTCTGTTTTAGTTTCAGAGAGGAGAACATTGGTGTCACATGAACCTTCTACTAAACGTAACCTGAGTTTTTCATTCAGGCAGATTTTTGGATTTTATTGTTTTTACAGGTGACCTTTGATTTGTGGTAGAGCTATATGTCTTCGTCACTCACAGAAAACAGTTTCTCCTGAGCATTGTCAGTTTCAGGTACTCTGCAAACACATGGCAATCTAATTGCAAAGCGGAAACAATAAAGGCTCACGTTTCCCTGGTCCATTTTGATCTGATCCAGCTCTGGTTCCAGTCTAGCTCTGGACCTCATCCACCAGACCCACATGAGCCTTATTAGCAGCAGCTGATCAGAGCAGCAGCAGGGTAACGTGCAGTGAGTAAGCAGTCATGAGACTGAAGTTTCAATTAAAATGGAACTGACTGACGAGCTGCTTCTCGTTAAGACGCCACATCTCAGCTCTGATTGGCTCAATCCAGCTCCAAGTCTCGAGTCTCAAGCTGATGATGTTCACAGAGTTCACGTATGATACTAAATTCAAAAACGTTCAATTAAATGTAAATGTGTCACATTAATTGATGTGTCTGGTTGCGTTTAGTTTTGGACCCAAAAGCAAGACTTGGACAAAAGACTGGCTGTGCTACAAAGCATTGAGGTGAATGAAAGCTGGAGTATGGTGAAGGAACCTGGATATGTTGGAGCAGGCAGGCGGGAGGTGTACTGGACGAGGCAAGCAGAATAAAATCGCGGGAGGGAGTGAACATGGGGCACAGGTGAAACACAGAGTTAGACTGAATCAAGCAAATTACGGGAATGACTGAATCTTAACGTAACATTCAGCTAAGCTGGAAGACACTGGTTTTAGCAGGTTTTAACAGAGAGATGTGGAATGTAGGATGGATTCTCATGGTGATCGGTAACTTCAGCATGACTGCAGATGGGTTTATGATCCACTCCACAACAAATGGTCCAATGTAACAAGATGACGGTTTCTTAGATTCAGTGGTCCTAGTGGGATATGCATTGAAGACATTGAGGGTCCAGCGGCAGTCAGCAATGCCCCAGTCACCATTCTGCCCCAGAATGGTATCTGGACTGGATGAAGACTCCTTGGAGACAAGCTGGCAGGAGAGAGCATCAGGTTTCAAATTACTGGGGCGAGGTCTGAAGCTGAAAGTAAAAAAAGTAGGCATAAGGTTGGAGCTTTTGCTCTGGTTTGGGGTGCAGGGAAAGGACTGGTTGGACTAGGATGGGGGCGGAGATGAAAGAACTGTACAACTCAGAGAAAAGTTTTCTTTGCCTCTTGAGGCCAGGAAACTAAATGGAAGAGTAGGTGAGTTTGGTGAGGAGTGCTGCTACACTACTGTAATCTGTGGTGAAGAGGCAGTAGAAGTTGGCAAAACCAAGAAACCGCTGCAGCTGCCTATGTGATGTGAGAGTAGGCCACTCTGCCACTGCTCTGACCTTTTACAGGTCCATCCGAGGTTCAAAAACAGTGTCATAGTAGAGAGTACTTATTCTTTTTCTTCTATTTTCTCTTTTTTAGATACACAGCTTCACGTCAGCAGGTAGTCCTGCAATGGCTTGTTCCATCTCCATAGAATATTACTCTATGGGGGATTCGGATGTTTGCCGGTTCTGACTCATGGTTCTCCTCCGGGTCAGCTGGTGGACCCCTCGCGGGTCCTCCAAGGCCCTCTTGGCCTGCCGGTCCGGAGCCAACTTGTAAGTCCGAGTCGCTCATTACTCAAAGCCTCCCTTTTGTAATTTGGGACAGGGATGAGCAGTGAACTGTTGGTTTATTCAGCACCGCTTCTCTGGCGTAGCTCCTCTTGAGCTAGGCTCGAACAGTTGCTCCTTTCTGCGCAGCGATTTCTCTCGTTGTTGCACACTCTTAGGGGCCTGGAGTAGAATGGGATGTCTCGGCCCTTCTTTGATGCTCCAGCGCCCAGGTCGAAGTCCTCTCGACCTCTCTCTCTCTCACGGGTCTCTGCAGTGTCGACGGATGGTCATTCCCGTCGGGGGTCCTTTGGCTCGGTGAGTCGTTGCAGCTCCTTCTCGGGATGCTCCATCTGCTGGGCTCTGTTGCAGGATCACTGGACCTACTCCGTCGAGCCCCACATTGGGCGCCAACTGTCAGATCCGCGTCTTGTAACCGCCATACGGCAGCTGACAAACAGCTCTCCGTTATAAGGGTCCGAGCCTGCTTAGTGTTTCACCTATTGGCTATTTAAGCTGTTGCGAGGAGATTCGCCTAGCTTATCTCACTACCTACGTCCGAGCACCTGCCCTACTTCCACTGGTGAGGCACCTGTGTTAGTTAGTTATAGTTAAAAAGAGGAACTAAGTTGTGGAGTTTCTCTAACAAGGAGCATCTATTTATTAATTTTATCAACCATGTGGTGCTGATCTTGCTTAATCATCATTTAATGTCACGTACACACCTCATGATTTACCATACCATACTTAAACTGTCAAATCACACTGTTATCTTCATACATTCTCTTTATAAATCATCAGTACATTTCATAAAATCACTCACTAACAATCATTCATGCATATTTCATGTATTATGCTTTTACTCACATCAACACTGATCCAACACACACATATTGCTGCTTTCATGAGTCACTCAGTCCGAGGCCTAAAGGCCTCAAGAACACTTCTGGGCTGTGAGGGGATTCAACCTTACTTGACAGCTCCTCGCCAGAGGTGATGGGAGAAGAACGGCTAGGGCCTCAGGGGAAGAGGTGGTGGTTGAGAGTGGTGAAAAATTATGACCCCCCTATTCCTATTTGGTCCACGTGCTGTTTTCCGATGCGCGGTGCTACCGGCGGCTCTGTGTTTCAGTGACAGTCGCCGATAGTGAGGAAACTAACCACACCAATGTGTAAAAGCCAGTAAGTCATTTATTATGCCACCTGTTCAACAAGCTGTTGTTACAAGTTTGTAACATGAAAAGTGGCATTTCTCCTGTTTTGTCCAAAATCAGCCTCTTTTTTTTTTCTATCAGCACGCTGATTAAGCTAATAGCTGGTTAAGCTAATAGCCTATAGCTAATGATTGCTAACAAGCTCATTTTACTGACATTTTAGATGATGATTTAGATCAAAGACTAAATAATGTAGTTATCTGTAATGTCCATAAAGACAGACTGGACAAGCTGAACATGAAAATGATCTGCCAGGAGTTTGTTGGATCCAGTGACACCAGAAGAAGTACATTTGGTTCTTTTGTTTAGAGAAGTGGTGCTTATCTTCTGTGAGGTGGACATGTCTTAGTGTGGTTGACAGACATTGTATTTTAGTTTTTCACAGATAGATAAGGTAGCATACAGTAGATACATTGATAAATGGATGGTTAAAACATTTTATTTTATTTATAGGCTTACAGTTACAATTCATAATTTAAATCTATAAGGGCTGTGCATTTTTAAGTTGCCTTATTTTGTGGCATAGTTGTAATATCTTGTTGTATTTTTGTTTGTTGACACTACAATAAATATATATTTTTGAAGAATAGTTTGATGTTGTTGGATTATTCTTGAAGGTATTTCCTCTAGTTTTAGAACTTATTTTGAGCTTCAGTTTCTTGTAAAGCTACTTTGATGGACTGTAGTGGAAATTAGAGGAGGGTGCAAAGAAATTCTGTTCTGTTCTGTGGTCATATAAGGTGTATCATTGCCACCTTCCACCTAATACCATTGTTGGTTGAACATACAACAACCTGTATACAGGTAGGATATGGACTAATACGGAACAATGCTATAACTACTATTATTACTTTTTAATAACATTATTTAAAACATTTGAACATGCTGGGCGCTCAACCCTGCAAGGCAAGTTGCAAAGGAACATCAAGGAGAGAGGTATAGGGCCAGACAGCAATTTTTTCATGTCCCCTTCAGGATATAGGCTACTCTCTGAAATTTTACTGTTTATTGTCCCCCCCAACAATGAAATGGGATTTTCGCCCCTAATCACAGGATGCCAACTCATCCATTAAAAGTTCATTGAGCCCATTCAAAAGTGCTTCCCATCACTGTTCGACTTAGTGTTTGCTGCCAGCAATCTGACCTCCGTCAAATTTACAGATCCCTGATTTAAAATAAGTTTGGCAGCATTACCACATTTTCTAGATTTAATCATCAGTCAAAGTTTGGAATGGGTCCGTTGCAACTTTGTCAAGAACTGCTTATCTTTCACACTCGACACTGCACTCCTGTAGGACCTCAGTGATACACCCACTAAGTGTGACTTTGATCTGATGAACAGTACTCGAGATATGCACATACCTCTGAGGAAGAGAGACGGCCATATTAGAGAGGTTGTATATAAATTTGCCACATTGGAGAGGTCTTTCTCAGATAAATAAATTTGCACTCGGCACTGCGCTTCCTTGGGTCCCAAGCCATACACCTGTCAAGTGCGTGAAGACAAACAAAGACAGAAAATGACAATGACAGAGATTCTTTACTTTATAGTTATATGTATATGGAAGTTACAAGCTAACAATGAATCACAAGCTGACTAATTTTTCAGGCAAGCAATTATATGAGATACAACATGTTAACAAGAGGATTTTAGAGGTGCTGGTAGGCAGGTTTTGTTACCATAGGATAGAGTCAGGCTAATTGTTTCCACCTGTTTCCAATCTTTCTGCTCAGCTCAGCTAAGCAGCTACTGGCTGTAGCTTCTTATTCAACATACAGATATGAGAGTTGTAGCAAACTTCTCATCTTACAGTCGACATGAAAGTGAATGAGAGTAACTGAGAGAAACTGTTTATAGTGATCATGGTTACAGTGACCAGCTGCTTATATGAATGAATCATAAAGGTTAGTACAAAATTATTCATGAACAAATGCTTTTTAAATAATTTGCTTATACTGATGAAGAAGCTTGTTTACAGTATTTATTTGGGGTCTCTTCATACAAGTTTCATACATGTGGGGGAAAAAAATTAAAGACCACAGTATTTCTTATTATTCTACTTTACTCCCATGATGCTTTGCATCACACTAACCAGCTGGTTACCTGAGGCTGGTACTGCATGCGCATTGAATTCATGACAGTAAAAAAAGTTATTTTCTCTAAATGAAAACCATAGCCTCCACGAAACTTATGACAAACTGTCAAAAACAAGCTAACAAGAAGCAGCAGTGAAACTTTTTTGTTGGCTACCTTTGTTGTCGACTCAATCACAACTGACAGACAGAAAACAAATGAGCACAGGGAAAGCACCTGTTGGTGAGGCTGCTCTCAACAAGTGGATCTAATGTAATAATTAGTAAATCTGTCCATTTAATATCTTTATATTCATGTATTCACAAAGTACACTTAGATGGTAATCTGCATGAGAAATACAGAAAAAGAAAATTAGTTACATTAATTACTTGCCTAAAGTGATCGACCAACGCAGACATGATCACTATAAGCAGTTTCCAAAATGTTAAAATCTAAGTGTAAAACTAATGTGGTGCTTGGTGCTAATTTAGCTGTCAGTGTTGTAAATTAATGAGTAAGTGACCCAAAATAACTTTATTTAACTTTATCTAAACTTTATTTAGATTGATTCACCACAATTCAAACTACAAAGTGAATACTCCAGCCCCAATGAAAGTGAGTGAGTTAACACTGAAGTGAAATCATATTACTGTCAGGGGGTGTGATGCAAAACCAAATGTTGCTTACACAACCCAAAAAAAGAGAGAAATCTTTGCGCGTGCACACACACACACACACACACTGTAGCCCCATTGGCTGCTGCTGATGAATGGGCGAGTTGTTGACCAATCAGGTGCATGTGATCAGTAAATATGTAGGCCGGTCAGCACCAGCTGGCCACATTCTGACTGTGACTCCTTCACACACACTTATACGCACACAAACACACACAGTTGGTGACTGAAGCTGCTCACAGAAACACACGCAATCATCAGTCTCCTTTGTATTCATCACCATCATCATTGTCCGTCATCCGTCCATTATGCACAGCAAAGAACAGATCAGGTAAGAAAACCTTTTTATAATAAATGTTTGTTTTTATTGTATTTGTATGTGTTTCCTAAATCATTTACCTTGTGACACTTAAAATTGAAGCAGTGTCTACTTGTGAGTTGTGTGACTTGTGACACTGCATATTTCTACGATGACCAGTTCAGTGTTCACGCACACAAAACTCTGTGATACTTTGTAAAACAGCTTGAGATTGACAGTGTCATTTTGTTGTATGACTCACCTACTGCTGGAATTTAAAAACAATGGAAGAAAACAAGACTGTGGGAAAAAGGGAGTAAGAGCTGGGAATTTTACAGAAAAAGAGAAATGCATGAAACTGCATGTATATATTGTTAAATACCGTAGGCAAAATTGTGCCATATGGTAAGAAAATGGCAAGCAGACAGTCTCTCAAAGCTCAGATGGAGGAGTTATTGAAAATCATAAAATGTTTTTTTTTCACGTTCCCAAGTAATGACAGGTGTCCTCATCGATGTTAGCGTATAGCAAATAATACAGCATAATATAGCACATTAAGAACATAATTTAATTCCCATTTAATCTGAAATGCATGATACCTACCAAATTGTTCATTTAAATTAAATCTATTAAATTGTCGATTTCTTTTTTGACAAATATTTATCATGTCACATGAGATAAAAGGGGCAGAGGATCATTTCACTTTGTCTTTACAAACAATGTGCTAATTATATTCTACATGTAGAAGCTGCTTGATTAGTCCTCTGCTGCTAAAAGACTAATAATACCATTAACATTTCTATATTTTGGTGAATACAACATTTAGGGACTTTTTTTAACGGAATTTTCATTAAAAAAAAAAGACCTGAGGGCAATCGGAATAGATCCTAATAAACCTGAGGATAAGTAGACCTGATCCACAATGTGGTGGATGATGATGATCTGACTGTCTGGTCTGAGGTGAATGCACACTTCATAATAAAATCCTTCTCTAAGTAATTAATTAAGTAATTTCCTCCTCTTCTTCCTTTCTGCAGTCATGACGAATACCAGAAGACAGCTGATTGGTTGTTGTCTCAGACAAAGCACCGCCCCCAGGTGGCAATCATCTGCGGGTCCGGACTGGGCATGCTTGCTGACACCCTCAAGTGTCAGGACTCCTTTGCTTACTCTGACATACCAGGCTTCCCACAGAGCACAGGTACCCTCGATATAACAACAAGAACTGTCTATACGGGGGTTAACTCCATCTACTGAGTGCAAGGCCTACAAGGCCTACTGTTTTCGGCAGAACAGACATTACTAAGTTAATCAATGTTAGATTCTCAATTATTTATCTGGGCTAAAATCACAAACTGTACTTTTAGTCTTTAAAGTTGGGCTGAACTGGTCATTGACCCAAATTTCTGCCAGGAATCCAATCAGTCATCAAACAGCCAGGTCAATTGGGCAATTTTCAAAATCCAGCTGACCGTGTTATGGTCAATACAAAGTCAGAGTCTGGATTAATCCATGCAGTCTCTGCCCAACATCTGAGGTACAGGTAGATAAAACTGAACACGACTGTCAAAGAAAAGGAAGAAAAAAGATTGTCTGTTTACATATCAGCTGTAAAGTGTTGCTGTCCCCGTCTCCCCCTGTAATCCCGACGGTGTGTGTGTGCTGCAGTGCAGGGGCATGCAGGTCAGCTGGTGTTCGGGGAGCTGAAGGGGAAGTCATGTGTGTGCATGCAGGGTCGCTTCCACATGTATGAAGGACACTCGCTCTGCAAGGTACACACACACGCATCTCACACATGCACACACACCAGCGGTAAAGGAATACTTCAACATTTTGGGAAGCAAATGTTTTCCCCTTTTGCAGAGAGTTAGATGAGAAGAATTATATCATGAAGCCACAGCTACATGTAGAAGCCAGCCCGAAACAAACTAGCCTGCTCTGTCCAAAGGTAACACAATCCACCAACCAGCACCTCTAAATCTCACTGATTAACACTCTGTATTTATTTTGTTTAATCCGTACAAAAAAAATCAAGTGTAGATGAAGGAGGTCTTGCGCCATAATGTTCCTTGGCCAAAACCAGTAAAGGATTGTGTTATCTTCAGACAGAGCCAGGCTTGTAGTTTCCCCCTGTTTCCAGTCTTAATGCTAAGCTACGTTAGCTGGCTTCTGCTGGCAGTAGCTTCATATTAGTGTATTGTGGAGGATTGTGGAAATAAGATAAGATAAGACAAACCTTCACTGATCTCCACAGGGGAAAATCATGTGTCGTAGCAGCACAAATAAATACAGATAAATAGAAAGAGAAACAGAATCAGATCATCAGATCTGTTCCTCACAAAGACAAAAACACGAGATGTCAATGTTTCCCAAAGGTTGACGTTTAAAATTTATTTTTTTGCCTTTAGGATCAGCTGCTCGTGCTAATAAAATCACATTTTTCCAGACCACAGGAGTGCATGAATGGACCGTTATGCAGTTCACATTCAACTGTTTACACACGATAAGCACACAGGACACAATAAACAGTAAACACAGATAAATCCTACATGGGAAACACTACACAAACTCACACTCACATACTGTGCGTGAGCTGATTAAAACACCTCAGTCACACAGCCTCGGTGTGCAGTTACACAAATATAACTGTGATCAGCAGCATTAGACTAAACCTGTAACATGACCTGTGTGTGTGTGTGTGCGTGCATGCGTGCGTGCGTGTGTGTGTGTATGCACGTGTGTGTCCGGTGAACCCAGCTCAGGTCATGCATGAGAGTTTGGTCACATGCAGCCTTTTAGGAGACTGTTCAATGCTGCTATTGTTTCCCTCTATATCACACACACTCTCTCTCTCTCTCTCTCTCTCTCTCTCTCTCTCTCTCTGTGTCTGCCTCACTTGTGTCATGCTGAGAATACCTGACTGTCCTCTAGCTGGTGCTCTATAGAGGCTCCTTCACAACAACACAATTTATTCCTGCTCAGACATCTCAGAGGATTTTTTATATTTTTTATTAAATTTGGGAGCTGGATTTGTGCACATACCTAAAGGAATAGCACTTTATTTTGTCTGGATGGCAAAAAGACCCAAAAGCTGAGAGTTTCAACTTAATCAAATGTCAAAAAATAAGCAATACTTCTGAGCGACTGTCTCAATAACAAAGAACCTTAACAGGAACCTTCTTATATTTAAAAGACAAATGATTACCAAGGTTATGATGAGACTCTGTCTGTCTGTTCATTAGACAACGTTTCCAGTCCGAGTCTTCAAGCTGTTGGGGGTGGAGACTCTGATCGTGACAAACGCTGCCGGCTCATTGGCCGATGGCCTCCAGCCTGGTGACATCATGATCATCAAAGATCACGTCAACTTCCCCGGATTGGTCGGTCTGAACCCGCTGAGCGGACCGAATGACGACAAGTCAGTCAGATAAAAACCTGGTTGTGTGTTGTTTTTATTAGTGTTAGTGTTGTTTAACTTTGATTACCGTGACTCTTGTTGTATTGTTATTTGTTTTTCCTTTTGTTTCCTTTTAAATTAAGTTTTTGTCTCTTATATAAATATTCGTCAAGCTGTTGTTGTTTATTCTGATCATTCGATGTAATGCTGCTTGTGTTAACTTAGTTGTCATAGTAACAATGTTACTTTGTTGTTGAGGGCTTTATTTCAGTTGTTGCTTATAATTTGTTGTTTACAGGTTTGGGCCACGTTTCCCAGCCATGTCAGGTTGCTATGACAAAGAACTGTGTTGCCAAGCGATGGAGATAGGCAAGCAGTTGGGCGTTTCCGGCCTCATGCAGGAGGGCGTGTATGCCATGGTGGGTGGGCCAAACTTTGAAACCATCGCTGAGGCCAGACTGTTGCATCGACTCGGGGTGGATGCTGTCGGTGAGACACACACACACAGAAACAGACACCAGACTAACAGTGTAGTCCTGATGCGGCAGCGTTACAGCCACCAGATAACCAAACATAATCCTGATGATTTAACTGTTCTCAGAGCCTGACTGGTCATTAAAATCCATTTGGCACATCCTCTGATGAGCAGGAAGTCTTTTCTGAATTACAAAAAAGTGTAGACACGATCCTGTCACCCCACCAGTGGGATTCATTTTCAGCCCCAGAGCTTTATGCCTCAGAGCAAAACTAGCCAGACTAGCTCACAACCTATTATGCTGGAGATATACTGTGTAATAATTATAGCTTCATTATGTAAGTCCGCTATAGTGCACTATTCTTTACAACCTTGTAAATCATGTAGGGGATAATGTACAGCCAGCCGGTCATCATTGCAAAAAGAACCTTGACAGGGTGATGCTTATCCTGAAGGGGTACCTTTTGCAATAATGACCGCAGCTCGCTGTACATTATCCCGCTAATTACACGCCTTCGTATTCAGAAAATAAACATTATGACACAAAATACTGCGATACAGTAATTACAGACTGTAGAATGCCATGTCAGATGATTCAGAATCGAGTATTCAACAACGCTGTGTGATTTTAGCACCATGTAGAATGAAAATAAACACATAAATGGCAGGTTTGTGGTTTGAACCTTGAACCTTTCTGTGGGACGTTTCCATGTTCTCCCCGTGTTTTCTCTGGTAACTAGTATTATTCACAGTATTATCATCAGTGTCAGAAGTACCGTTGTGAGTACTTCAGGTGTTGTGTGTTTACAGGTATGAGTACGGCTCCCGAGGTTGTCGTGGCAACTCACTGCGGTCTGAGAGTCTTTGGCCTCTCTCTGATAACCAACAAGGTAAACACACTGATCAATTTGTCAATATATTGATGGATTCTGACTAATAATAACAAAGCTGCCCGATAGAAAGTGACTAATCCACCAAATAATAAGATAAGATAAATTCAGGGTAGCTGTTTAGTTGAATGACTGAGTGAATGAATACATTGATTGATTGATTGATTGATTGATTGATTGATTGATCTGTGACAGGTGGTGAAGAGTTACGATGACTCAGACAGTGTGAACCACGAGGGCGTCCTGGAGGTCGGCCGGCTTCGCTCTCACACTGTGCAGCAGCTGGTGACCGAACTGATCAGCAGGATGGAGATCAATAACAACACCAATAGTGCTATTTGAACACACACACAAACACTGTGTATATATTAGATTGTTGTATTTACAGCACTTTTTTATGCCTTTCTCCTATTTTCATCATCCTTCATGTTATTTTTTAACTTTATTGTAATAAAAACTTTATTTATATCAACCTGGTGCCTAATAATGATCGATCATGGTAAATTTTAATGTGACTATTAATATTATTATCTTTTATGTCAATTCTACAGATTAATATATCAATGACCACTGTGTCTGATGGTGCTTTGATATAAAAACATATGAAACTCGTGCTGTAGATTGTTCCTGATGATATGTGGGATTTTATTTTGTAAAAAAAATTCATTGAATTCCTGACCCATGTTAATCAATTAAAACATGCTGACAAACCTGCTTCCTGTTTGTGTTGTCCACAAGTCAAGTCTGTTCATGTGCAGTTTCTCTAATGTGCATTAGATGCTGCTGTGATAAAACACTGACTGAGTTGAAGTGAATAAGAAAACCCTGCAAATTCTCTACATTGTCCACACAATTATACATTTCTAGGGACAAAAACTAAGATAGTGAAATGGACGAAGAAAAATCAGTTTTTGATTTTGACATGCCAAACAAAAAATGAAATGAAAAAAGAAAACACACCTGGAAAAGGCCTTTACATGTTTAAACAACAGTCTCCAGCCATGCTAGCAGCTCTGTGATGCTGTACTTGGGGATAGTGGTGCTCTGGGCTAAATGCTAATGTTAGCATGTTATCGATGCTAAAACACTGATGATTAGCAGGTAACACATTCACCATGTTCACCATCTTAGTTTAGTATGTTAGCATGCTAACATTCGCTATTTGGCACTAAAGTACACCAGAGAGTGATTGCAGTGTTATTAGTTTTCACGCTTTTAGTTGTAAAAAGAAGTTCTGGACTAATTACAAATTAGAGCAGATTAAGGTGCTTGATGAAAAGTAAAAGGATCCCCAAAGTCATTAGGATTCATTCTCTGGTCAAAACTGCACTAAATGTCAATGCAGCCAATAGTTATATATTGACCAACCAACATTGCCATCCCAAGAGAGATGCAGCCAGAATGGCTAAAAGCGTAACTACATAGAAACTTCTACATCAGTGGAGTGATGACTCATGTGTTACCTCTGAGTAATGAAACATGACTGCTGTTGGTTACATGGTCTCATTTCAAATTACAACTCCATATGGATGACCATAGACAGTGAGTGACAGCTGGACCCCCAGAGTCTGTGGTGGTCCGGAAGAACGGCTGATTTCTGTTTTTTACGTGTACTGACAGTGAAGTGAATATAGCTGTACTGCGGTGGTGTGGAGTAAAAGACACACAGATTATTTTTGGTTTAAAGGACAGAATAACTGGATTTTCTCTCTAAAATGACAAATAATCACAGTTTCAGTTAACTCTTTCCTGCTGGGCCCACAATCAGCTGATAGTAGAATGGGATGACTCTACATATAATTGACTTAAAACAATGAATTCATTGTGAAATTATTGAAGATGCTTAATTTGAATGATGATCAGTTTAGTGCAGTTGATATTCAGCCTTTCAGCTATTCTGATTGGTCGAGGAAACTCAAACAAAACAGAATGTTTTCTTTCAACTTGAACTTTTCTGATGACAACAAACTGACTTCCTTCAAACTACAGGATCCAAACAGGACAGACAGGTGTGGTAAAAATGCAAATCCATACATGCTTGAGGAGAAATGTTTTACAGAGACTGTATGTTGTACTGTAAATATGATGGTGGCTTTGTGTTACACCAGACTGTGACTGTGACTGTGAAGTGCTGCTAGTGTCCCAGAGAGGCAGCAATGTTCATTACAGCAACTAAATGAACAAATAACATTGTGATGATTTATCTGTTCTTAGATCCTTACCAGTCGTAGATTTTAAAAATGCATAGTTTTACCTGAGGGTGGCGCTACAGCAAAGGTCAGAGGGTCATTCAAATCTACAGGTTCATCCCCTGGAGAGCAGGAATGACATCTGTGCGGCTGTTCTCTCACTCTGAACCAAAGTGTTGGACAGGCTTTGCCATCCTGAATACAATTATTTCCTGTCCAAGATCAGGAAAGAAACTCTAAACCTCAATGTTATCTACCTTTCTTTTTCCCACAACAAGTGTGTGGTGTTGAGGAGCAGAGCCTCAGGTGATGGTGACGTCTGAACTCTTCTTTGTGTCCCTGGTGTTTCTGGTGCTGGTCCTGATAGTTCTGCTGGTTCTCTGCTGGACCCTCAGGCGCAGCAGAAACAGGTAGAGCTGCTTTAAAAACCTGCCTCAACACTAATGTTATAGTAATTTAGTTTAATTTAGTTATGCCTGTCCCGAATGAGTCGCTTACATGACTTGGTAAACTTGTAACAAAATAAAGGACCCTGGGCTTTACCTGGTCTTGTCCTTAAAGTTAAACTTCCTCTCAGCTCAGTGCTGATGATGTCACTCATTAATGGCGTTCTCAGGCCTGTGGTGTTTAGCGTTATTGTACTTGGTTGGTTTTCCTTGTCAGTACAGGCCTGACATCAAACAGGACTGAAATCCATTTCCATCTTTAGTCTGGCATTGACTCCACTAGAGAACCAACATAGTCGCTAGAATCAATGTCATTTTAAGTCGGCACTGATGCACAACCATGCAAGCATACTGTTTTTTTAAGAGTGGGGTCTGAACATCCATGAGTGGAGTGTAGCAAAGTAAAAACAAACTACAATGTCAGCTGGCTGGCTAATCATTAGTCCCTCTGTGCTGCTCATTGGACCAAACAGTTTACAACCAAGAAACTCCTGTTTCATCTCATGATGCCAGATCAGGATGACCTTGGTGTAGTGGCCAGATTTAACGTTCTGGATCCAGGTAAGTTTGGTACAACTTTTTGGGCTTTTTGGATGTGAACGGAACAATCACGCAGATGTCAGCACAATTATTGTGCTTGGGTGTGGATCAAAACTACCACACAAGAGCATTTAGAGAAAGTTGTCTCGGTCTAGTCGCAAACAAACTCTTGAGCAATTTGTGTGTGTCAATCTGACCTCGATTGACCCAATTACACTTCATACTCTCTGAGCTTGACCTAAATGGCAATAAAAAGCGTCGCCCTTTCTCTAATTCTTTTTCTGACAGTGTTCTCTATGACAGATACAGATATGCAACTTGTAGAGCTATTGACAGTAATGCCACTGACTAAAGTCATGCAATTAGAGTAGCGCAAACTGCTCTGCGGTTTTTTTTCCCCATGGGAACTTACATACAGCAAGCAGAATATCTGAGCCCCTCTCCAGTCTATCTCTCATTTCTTCCTGTTTGTTTCAGATAATATTAACACTTTAAATTTCACACAGCACATCATCCGTACACTAAAAGAATGATGGAGGCACAGCAACTATAGACCACTCTGCAGCTAATAGAACACAGATTAAAAAATTGACTTGTCCATGGGTAGGCCCATTTGTCACAGATAATAGTCAGTAAAATCAATTTCCCTGGTTTGGCCAAAAGTGTTTTCCAGGTATGCTTCATTATGGGATAGATCGAAATACACTTCTTGAGTATAATGTTGAGATTGAGAAGTTGTCATGTTAGAAATGAACAGAAAGCATTGAGAGTGCATTGAGTTGTATAATAAATATATTAACTTAATGATTTACACAATTTTACAAATACATTCATTTACAAATATCTTCTGCAACAACAACAGTATGGCTTTTATTACTTCATATTTCATAGCTCTCCATCATGACAATCTATTCCTCCTGACTGATACGCAATAGTTCCATTTTGTGTAGGAGGGCACTCAGATGACGCCCCAAATGCCCCCATCTAGGGGAACACACGCATGATGATGAAAACCTGGCTTAACAAAGGAAGTTGATAACCACTGGTGTGATACTAGTTGTCTATGGTTGATGTCTTAGGCTTTGTTGAGCCAGCTGATGCAAAGAAAGCCAAGCTATGTCTTATTAAGCTATGCGCTTGGCATACGAGGATGTGGATAAATTGTTGAACAGTTGCTAACAGCTAGCTAGAGAATGAATCGAGGTCTGACCTGGACTAGCCATAGGCCTGCAAACTTCTGAAAAATTCTCTCCCCACTCACTCAGAGCACCCATCCGTACCTGCCCCCAACCACAGGTTTGAAAATGCCCTAAAAAACCATCAGTGTGTTTGTCAGATCTGCAGGTCTGCAGCTTTCAACTGTCTTTGTGGTTTCCGATTCCTCAGAAACGTCACAGTACTGAAGATCTCAGCAGCACATCCGACTCGTGTCCTGACCATCAGAACTGAGCCAGAACATGCCTTACAGCTGCTGGACCAGCTGCTGCAACAGGTCTTCCAGGAAGTGGGAGAAGAACCAGGAGCAGAACATGAGGAGGAACTAGGAGGAGAGCGTGGTTCAGATTCAGGAGCATATCCAGAGGTTTCAACAGCACCCTCTCTTCCCAGCAAAGGTGGGTGTCACTGAACCACAGGAAAATAAAATCATAATAGAAACATTTTAAATAGTTAAATTATATTCAATTTTTTTTTTATTGTTGCTGAAAGTGGTTTAGGAGACTCAGGTCAGTCAGCATGCGGCTCCACCCGCTGGAGCTGAGATGAACTATAGTCGTCCCTGATTATTTGTGTTCTGACAAAACTGTGAAAACCCGAATCATTCTGGTTAAAAGTAAATTTGACTGAAACCTGATGTTGTTTCTCTCCTGCAGTTGTGAACACACTCCAGGGCAAACTGTGGAAATGGATCACTGTTGTAGTTCCTCCTCAAGGTAAAAAACTATTTCAGAGGCCAGTATTGATCAAAATTTGCATTCCTCTTTACATAAATCAATAAGTTAAATACATACAAAGATAATGAAAATAATTGTTATATTTGGTAATGTATTTCATTGTATTTGAATTTTTACTGTGATACAGCATTTACTCTGGTGACACCTTATTATATCATTAAGATGAATTAATATAATTAATTTAACACGAATATCCTCCACACCAGCCACTCCTCCTCCTCCTCCTCCATCTCCCACCAATCAGGATCAAACCAATGACCTCGGCCTCCAACAGTTGGATGCATCCCAGCATGCCTCTCTCCCCCTTCAGGGTGCCTCCTGCAGCTCATACTGTGAAGAGGAGCAACATGATGAGTCACAAGTTTAGAGACAAATAAATGAATCAACTGCAATTCCTGCAAGAATGATTTAATATAAATAGCTTTTAATAAGCAGTCTGACTCTTGACAGATGAAACTTTAGAATAGAACTCATTGTATTCATCAAATACTACATCAAATATCCTGTCAGATTTGATTATTTTATTTAGATTTTCATAACTGACTTGAACAGAACATCAAACATCTGTGTATAGGTGTGACATTCACCTGAACTCAGCCTGTTCACAGTCAGTAGTATCAGTCCGCCTGCAGAGGGAGTGATGGAGCTGCTGGTGGAGCCGATAAAAGGACCGATGGCCTCTGTGCTGGTACTGTGTATTTTGGGCTCCCTGGATGAGATGAAATGATGTCGCTGTGGAAGGAGACTCCTCCTCTTAAATGTTAAACTTTTAAACTGAGGGGGTGGATACAATCTAAACATCTGTGATGTGTTGAGTTTCTGCAAGAACACTCACTCTGACACAGAGGAAGTGGTGTGTGTTTCTCTTTAATCCCGTAATCTAATTTTCCATGTCAGCTCCATGTGGAAACTGTGGAAACTCATTCTCCAGGGAAAGCATGAAAAATCAATAATGATAAAAATGACTAAAAATAAAAAAAATCTACTATTGTTAAGATATTAAACCGTAACTTTGAATGACTTTAACTTGAATTTAATATCTTAGTACATAACGCACTGCGAGGGCTTTCATACAGTAAGTGGATTCAGGGTTAAAGAGGCACAAGGGATTAAATATCCCCTTTCCTTAAAGTTCACAAGAGACAGATTTTAAAAAGAGGAGTGAAAATCTGTGCAGCAGAGGCCAGGATATTGTGACTTTAAGTTCCCTGTTATGGGTCAGTCTCCAAAAACACAATGGCCATAATACCAGTCTTTCATTGGACCCTCCCAGCCTCCACCAGTTTGTAACTCAGGCTTTCTGTTGTTTTCTGCAACTTGACAAAGAAGAGAGTTATCATACAAATCACAGAGTGGAGATAGGACTAATCATGAAAATGGGATGAGCAAGCGGCAACCCACCAACCACACCTGCTAATCTGAGCCTGTGTAGAGATTTTTAGGAGCATTCTTGTAGACAATACCATAGACAATAGTGAAAATGTTGCAATGATCTTTTGTAAAAACTGCATTGGTTTTATATTTACTGCAATACAATGTAATTGTATTATTTATTACAATACAATGGGATGCAGTCATAGTTTTATTTAAGCAAAAATACCAAATATTTGCTGATTCCCCTACAATGATAGGATTTGCTGCTACTCTGTTTTGGGTTTTAGACCGAAAACAAGATATCTTGGAACATCACCTTGGACTCTTCTCTTCTCACACTCTTCTCTATCTTCTGACATTTTATGGGATCATTAAATCGACTAATTATTTGTAAATTAAAATAAATATACTAAAATAAAACTAAGAATTGCAAACTGATCTATAGTTAGAAAACTGCTAGTTCGCCTGTTATCTTCTAGCTAGTTAATATCCCTGTCAGACTGATGACAGTCCTATTTGTCCTTCTTGTTCTTGCCATGTGTAAAAGGGCTTAGACTGGTCCTTCACCAGCTAGCTAAGAAACTAGTATCTTTATCTGTTAACAGTACTCCTTCATCAGCCTACGAGTTAGCTAACTGGTTCAACTAGCTAATAATTAAACTGAATCTATGCCAGTTAGTCCTCCATCATCAACCGAGCTGGTAAACTGGTGGTTCACCAGCTTGCTAGCAGACTGGCATTTTTATAAGATGGCCCTTCATCAGTAAGCTAGTTAGTAAACTGGTCCTTGTCAGCGAGCCAGTTAGTAAACTGGTCTGTCATCAGCTAATACTAAGCTGGTATCTTTAACAAGCAGTCCTTCATCAACTTGCTGGTAAACTGTTCCTTCATGGATCGAATCGGTATATTTTGTTAGTGCATTAGCATGTAGCTTGGAGCCATAAAACCTTTCTATCAGGATCTTTTTCAGGACATGGTGTGGGAACAAATCAGAGGTCAGCGATCTCAACTACACTATTAATACAACTACATTCTTAATTTAAATTAGCTTGTTTAAGTGTATACGCTGTGCCATCGCCGTGAGCCAAGGGAAGGTTTTCCTCAAATTTGGGAATAATGATGAGAGCCTCTCTGGATGTTGTATTGCCGATCTGGTCTGTAGTGCTGGTGCAGATACTGGTAGTTAGTTAACACTAATTACAGCTGTATATTGAAACACATTCATTTGCTAGCTAGTTATTTAACTTTTTCTGTTAGCTAACTATATTATCTGGGTTTCAACATCATTGTCTCTTTTAATATGTTCTATATAGAAGAAACAAGGTAATGGATTAAGTATCCATTTACAACTATCCAGTCCACAGTGTTGTCTGTATTTTTGAGGTTGATTTTATCTCCAGACGAAGTCAGAGAAAGATGCTGTCATGAAATGTTTTATATATGAACTAGTCTGTTCTTACTGAACTGTTTCACGACCCCAAACTGTGTCTTGGGTCAGACAGGAAGTGACCAAAATGTTTCCTAAACCAACCTACCCTCCACACTGATAAAACAACACACACACATGCACATACATGCACACACACACACACACTTCCACACACACGCACACAAACTCCCTGCTCAGTTATCTGTTTCTCCTCTGCTGTCGCTCTGACACACACAGGCACACACACACACACACACACACACACACACACACACACACACACACACATTCACACACACAGAGACAGAGGGAGGAAGATAACTCTGTGATTCCACTGCTGAATTTTTAACGCTGTTGTGGAACTTTTTTTTTCCAGACGGGTTACTGTGGCACCGGGGTACTGTTACACCGACAGAGACAGAGAGACAGGGTTCACTTCAGCTCCGTTGTTTACTGAGGCTGGACAGAAACAAGACTGTTCATGGGGTGTATGGTAAGTTACTCTATCGACTGCATGTTATTTTCTGCTCATGTTTTTGTTTCTTTTTCGGCTTTGTGACATATTAATTATTATATCTAACTCATGGAATTTCCTAAACGTATTCACATGATACCAGTACATGCCATTTTCTGATATTTTACATGCAAAAACATTGATTTCTCATTTAATACAATACGTGAAACATATACATTTATATGGAGGCTCATGTGTTTTGGACGTTGCACATGTAAAGCGTAATTTAGAGATGTGAAAACATACATTTCAAGTTATTGTTGATCTCACTTTCCGTAAACACCTGATGTAGTTCACGAACTATTTCAACTAGCTAACTACCTGCCATATACTATACAACATGACAGACCTGTGACCTCTGACCTCCAAACTGTGTAGTTTTGCTGTGAATGAAGAAGAGGACATTTCAAATTACCGGTGATGAACAGTAATTATGAAAGACTTTAAAGAATTTCTTTAAGCTGTTTCTGTTCACCCAAAATAAATTACAGTAACTTGTTCACTAACTACCCACTGGCAGGAGCTCTGACTTGGTCTAACTCGTCCTCTCCATCACTGACTGTTGTTCTTGGCACCTTTAAATACTTGAATTATTTATTGCAGGAGGTGTGTGTCTTGCTCTCTTATGCATGCCAGAGGTCCTCATGGGCCCATTCGGTTTCTAGTAACCAAGATTGGATGTGGCAATCGTGTTCCAAATCATATTCAGTCTAATCAGTTTTGAACTTTTTTGAGTTGTTAAATGACTGTATATGTGCAGTCAACCGATTCTGGTCCCAGTCTATGTTGTTTAGTCTAAGGCTAAGTCTGACGCTGTGAAAAGCGTGTTATTTTATCAAGATTAAGGAATGTATGAGATAACCCTGTAACCTTGGGTAATCCAAGTAACAATAACTTTGCAACTCCCTACTAAGCATGTCACCATAAATATAGATGGATGTAGTATGTCAAAGGAAACGTGGTCCCAATGTAAGTGTTGGAAAAAAACATGAATCTGGCTCCTATAACCTCAGTCTCTCCCATCTTTCTAACAGTTTCCATCCCATTAATAAGAAAAGACTTTCCCTTGTTCAGAGGGTGTACATTTTGAATTCCATCTTAAGTCTGCATTGTAACTATCCTGTGTGGTGCCCAGTTTTAGTTACAGTGTAACTCCCAAACTCTGCTCAGCTCAGCTCAGCTTTGAACTTAAAGGACTTTGATGATTTTTAACCAGCTTCGCATCAAAACTGTGTGGATAATATATGCAAATTAACTTTTTTTTAAATTTCCTCCACACTGCCTGCAGAGCTCTGAGCTAATTTACCAGCAAAAGTCCCATTTAGTGAACTTATGCTGGCTCTCGGGCAACTGTATATTTAAAGAGGACAGAGCCACTATGTCATCACCAAGTGATTTGTGGACTCTGGTTTTGATGCCTGGAGTTTGGTTTTGTAGGCATCACCATCTTGGTTTCATGGCCGTCGCAATCTTGGTTTCTTGGAGCCACAAGTAACATTTGTTCCACAAAAACTGCTTCTGATTGGTTAGTGTCAAGGTAGTCCCGCTCTAAACCATACCCTGCTTTATCATCTATTTTCCTCTAATTGGGACCAAAATTTACTAAATGAAAGCTGTATTTAGGAAGACTTGAAACGACTGAAACCATAAATTCAATAGGAAAGTGTTTACTGAGGTAATAAATCATGAAAACATAAAAAGGAGGCTACGTCCACTTCTTCTATACAATTGCTCTCGGGCTGTTGTTTCTAGCTACAGATTGTACTTACACATTTTTTGAGAGAGGGGTGGCTCCTCACCGCTCCAGAATCAAAACAGCCTGTCCGTCATGGTGTCTACTCTCTTACACTCCATTTGGAGCAGAATGGGCATGGCCTTAGACGGCAAACAAAATTGTTGCCAGCTTAACTTCTTCTGTCAGTGCTGGAATCCCATTGGATGCACGTTGTGAGGCTCAAATTTTGACCCTAAAGCCAGGCATGAAATCAGGAGAGCACAGTCGCTCTCTCCATTGGATATGATTTAATTTATTTTTTATTGTTTAACCATTAATTTACAACAGAAAGTCTGTAGAGATTCAGCATCTCTTATAGAAGAAAAACTTGGCCAAAATGGCATCATGTCACGCCACTACCAGTGTTTCACCGCCCTCTCTTGTTAAAAGTTTCCAGTCTGTTGAACTCATAACCACTCCTAACAGTGACATCACAGTGTACTGACACCCCCTGGTGTGCACTTCTACATCACTGCAGCAAAGTTAAACCATTGAAGGTCAGCGGATTTGATCTTTGCTTGTAAAAGGTTGGTGATCGCAGTCTTCTCCTCCGTCAGGCCGGTCCTGTCCTGATGCCGTCACCATAGCAGCATGACCCTCAACACCCAGAGAGAGAAGGAGCCCCTGCGGCGGCGAGGCAGCACCCCAATACCTCCAGGCCACTTTTGCCAGCACCCGTCCGGGACTCGAGACCCCCGGCTCCCCAGCAGCACCCAGCCCGACCCTGAGCAGCCCCGCCCCCAGCGCAGCCACCCTCCTCTGGGACAGTCAGCATCCTACCACCCTGGAGACAAGTCCCTCCACTACCGCGCCCAGTGGAGTTCAGACTCGGACGATGACTCGCAGAGCGACTCTGACTGTGTTTACAGGGTGGTGTTGCTAGGCGACCATGGCGTTGGAAAGACCAGTCTTGCAGGAATCTTTGCTGGGATCACAGAGAAAGATGAACAGCATGGAGGTGGGATGTTGCTTTTGTTTGTCTGATTAGTTTATCTAGTTTAACTGTTGATCCTTAACAGTCACTTTTAACAAATACCATATTTTATACTTTTCTTGATGACACTCATATGAGCTGCTTTTTGGTTGAGGCACCTTCGCGCACCTCTAAAGCTACCTTGTCAACTTCCTGCATTTCCTGCTGGTTGACAGGCAACTGCTTCTGACTCAGAAACAGAAAAAAGATTTTTCCGTCAAGAGTCTTAATCATGAATGTATTAAACAAACACTTCACCGATTTTCCACATGAAACTAAGTTTACTGGTCATTGTTACTTCTACTCAGCCTCTGCTGCACAGATTTCAATCTGCCTCACATGTCCAGCATCTTTACAGAAGTGACAGACGAGTCACTGAAGTACCCCTGCAGGGTTTTCTGCCATGTTTTGTTGTTGTGTCGTAGCTTTCATACTCCAACTCAGTCCTCAGCAGATCAGTGTTCACTTTCTGCCTCCGACTTTGTTCTGACAACCTTGACCTGACACCACCGATCCGTTTCTGTGTCACACGTTGATTGGCCTGAAGCCACGATTGACAACCTGTATTGATCCTTGATAGTGTGACATGGTGTGAGGGGCCAGAGCCTGCTGTTGTTTTTCAGGGTGACTGAGCTTCATGCCTGCTTTAGTTTTACATGTTTTATTGTTCATGTAGTGCATGCTTCAATAACTGTTTTGTCATTGTTGTTTACCAGGTTGTTGTTTGTCTCTATAATCACAGACATAAAGGGCAGCTGTGATTTCCTGTTCGTCCTCCATTTTGTTTATTGTTTTTATACATGCTCACATAGTGTCTCTAGGGATGAAAGTGTTGGTCAGGCAGTCCACCACTTTGGTCCAGACTGAAATATCTCAACAAGTGTTGGATAGATTATCATGAAATGCCGGGAATTTTATAAAAGCAGTAACTCTGGTGATTCTCTGAGTTTTTAACTGTGAATTAAGATCTAATATCTCACATTGACACCATTCAATCCTCAGTGTGAGTTTAGTACTCATTAGTAATTGTGACCATTCTAACTAAACTGGATGATGAACATTGTAAACATAACTGCTAAACATTAGCATGTTAGCATTGTTATTGTGAGCATGTTCGCATGCTGATGTTAGCATTTAGCTCAAAGCACTGCTGTGTTTAAGTACAACTTCACTGAGCCTCGCTAGCATGGCTGCAGATTCTCAGCTGTGTTGTTTATTGCGTGTGTTCATTGTTTGTTGCAGAGGACACATACGAGCGGACACTGACAGTAGATGGAGAGGAAACTACACTCATCGTCATGGATACCTGGGAGAACGACAAACTGGTACAGTGTGTGTGTGTGTGTGTGTGTGTGTGTGTGTGTGTTGATAAAGTACAGCTGTGGAGCATTTGTTAGTTTGGAAGCAGAGAATTATGGGTAGAATGCACCCTGCTGTGGGTGATTTCAAAGTTCTTTCATTAGTTATGCTGAGATCATGAAGTAAAAAGCCAAATTATTTTTTGTTATTATAACAAAAGCATTATTTTGTGGTTGCTATAACATAAGCTTGTTATGTTGAAATTTTTTATTTTAATTGGATTAACTGCAATTGGATTAACTGCATTTTACTGAATACTGTCTTGAAAACCTGTAATTTTATATGAAAGTCTGAGTTTGGAAATTTCCGAATCCTTAATGGCGTAAACTTTCCAAAAGTTTAAAAGACACATACTGTTTCTCTGCATAAAAGTTTAATTATTTTTTTTTAAATGGTTGAGCATCAGCATTGGATTTGCTCAAATTGTAGTATGTATTGTATTTCCGCTGTCAAACAAGCGTCCAAATGTTGATGTGATCACTATTCATGACCTTGGTTGGTAACCGCTGTAATTAAGGCAAACTTCCTGCTGCTCCCCCACAATAAATGCCCTGTAGTGGGCCACCACAGGGGGGCTCTTATCGTGAAACAGCAGCAGATTACATTTGTGGTGTCTAAACAGCACCATATTGCATCGAAGCTCTGACAGCACAACAAATAAATGCTCATGAATGAACAGAAACAGCAGAAAAATTAAATTTGTATTCCAAATTAATTCTTAGCTCTGAATACTATTGTTTCTTAAAATCTGGATTTAAACATGAATAATGTTTTTCTTTCTCTTCCTCTCTGCGTCCATGTCTCTCGACCTGTGAGGAGGGGGAGGGCGGCTCCTCTCAGGACGACTGTCTGAAGGTTGGGAGTGCTTATGTCATCGTCTACTCTGTCACCGACCGCTCCAGCTTTGACTTTGCTTCTGAGCTCCGTATCACGCTGCGACGCACCCGCCAGTCTGAAAACCTTCCCATCATCCTTGTGGGCAACAAGAGCGACCTGGTCCGCTCCAGAGAAGTCGCTGTTGAAGGTGGGTGTCAAAGGTCACAGGGCTGCATACCTGCACATCAATATACATTGACTGAGTGAAGCTATTATGATAGTTTATTTTCTCTCTGTGTCTTTTTCCACAGACGGCCGAGCTTGTGCGGTGGTGTTTGACTGTAAGTTCATTGAGACGTCAGCGTCTCTTCAGCATAATGTCGCCGAGCTGTTCGAGGGCGTCGTCCGACAGATTCGCCTCCGTCGGGACGGCAGCGAGGCCGTCCAGCGCAAACGCTCTGTCTACAAACGCAAACAGAGCCTTACCCAGAAGGCCCGGCGCTTTCTGGACCGACTGGTAGCACGCAACAACCAGCGCATGGCGGTCAAAGTGAGATCCAAGAGCTGCCACGACCTGGCTGTCCTCTGAGGACACGTGTCCACAAAGAGCGCCAGGTTGGACTGTCTTTGACTCGTCGAAGTGCTCTCTGGTTGTGATGTCGGGGACGATGGCTTCTGCTTGTTCAGCGAGGCGATAACAAAAATGATCATCAGCGAATAGAGTCGGTGGACAGTTACGAACATCGCTGTTCCCGTTTCCTGTTAAAAAATTTGGTCTCAAACCTTTTGTGACTTTTCCTCCAGATGACAGAAACAGACTGACTGTGAAGGATCATCACTGTAGGGTTAAAGGTTGTATGAGTGTTCAGTGTGTGTGAACAGATGACTGTTCATGATGTCCTGTCGTTCCTACTGTGTCCACTGTACTGTTCTCCTGAGGTACTGTTTCCAGTTCAACACTGTGCAGAATAAAGTCTTAAAGGAACAGTTCTCTCAAAATCATGTGTTACAGACGTCCAACACAGATGGCCACCACTATGATATCAATATGGATTTAATTTCAATTTATTTTATTACTTTTAGTTCATTTTTATTCATCATCATCATTTTATTTTTATGAATGACAACTGACCACTGATTAAACTCATCATTCGACAGTGATTATCTAATCATGGCGGCTGTTTTCACTGTGGAGGGGCCATTACTTGATGATACTAGATTAGTGAGTAATGAGTTAACGCTAACGTTAAAAATCTATTAACATTAGAAATCAGCCAACAGAGCACCCTAGGAGCTCACATGGTAGTGCACATACAGTAAAGGCTGTGCCCTTTCTGACTTTGCTGCATGTCACCCCCTCTCTCTTTCTATCAAAATAAGCAGAAAAAAAAGGGAAAAAAGTAACGAAGAGGGGCAGTTTTTTTTTACTCATTCCCTTAATCTGTTTTTTTTATTAAGAACTAATTATTTATTATAATTTAGATTTATTATTTTTATTAATTAACCAAATGTAAAGTTACTAATCTTCTCATGTGTTTTGTTTCTTGAGTTGTTATGTTCTTTCTGCAGGAGCTGCAGGGATCAGACCTGTGTATTCCACTTCACATAAACACACTCTCAGGTCGCTACATCAGCCGTTGGGCCCCTGGATGTTTACTGTTGCCACGGTGACCTGTGAGCCGTTAGCCACAGTTGAAGGAGAGGCGTTTTACTGAGCGGTCGTCATAACGACAGGGGTGCATGCTGACACCTCTGTGTGGTTGACAAAACACAGGCTGGTAGATGAGACAGGGTCTCTATGTGGGAGTTTTCTGCCCTGAGTTTAGCCTCTCAGGCTACATACAAACACTGTTGGGAGCTGTATGCAGCCTGATTGGCTGTGTCGTTGGCCTTAATATGAGACCTCTTCTTCTAGAGGTTACATTTAAACAAGTAAGAGCCCACAGTCATGCTAGCAACTCTATGAGGCTGGACTTAGGCACAGTGGTACTTTGAGCTAAATGCTAACATCATCATGCTCACAAGGACAATGCTAACATGCTAAAGTTTGGCAGGCATTATATTGACCATGTTCTTAGTTTAGTGTGTTAGGATGCTACTACTTGCTAATTAGTAGTAAACACAAAGTACAGCCGAGGCTGATGGGAATGTCATCAGTTTTTGCAGGTGTTTGGTCATAAGCAAAGCTATTGATTTGGTACAATTGAGGGGGACATGAACTCCCTCTACATCAAATATAATGGTATCCGTCTAATAACTGCTGCGACATTTCACTTAGATATCATCCTGCTGGTGGCACTAGACAGGAAGGACACGCAGCAACAAACTGGTTTAAATCATCAGTTTGCCATCTGTGGTGTGATAAACGGTATCAGGAAACCACATCTGGTTGTCAAACTGGTTGACCCAGTTTTTACTGATCAAATATCTTGTCTGCTTATTGATCTGGCATTTTAGTGGCACACACACACACACACACACACACACACACACACACACACACACACACACACACACACACACACACACACAGAGTTGTACAGGGACAGTAGATGGAGGAGGAATGTTTAACATTGATTTGATGAGGGTAATGGAAAAAATGCATGACTCCGCTTAACCCGGATCACACACACACACACACACACACTCAGCAATGTGTAAACATCCTCTCAGTGGAGGACGAGAGGCTCAGAGCTGTGAGTTCAGCTCCCTCCTGAGTCTGTTGGAAAGAAACTCCTCCTTAGTGTTTTCTCTCTGAGGTATAAAAGTTGTGGAGAAGATTTGAGAGGCCAACTGTTCTTTCCACATCAGCATAGCTGCGTGGAAAGAACAGTTTGAGTTTGACTTGTCTGTTCAAGGTTGTGTTCAAGTGTCAAGTGTTTAACAGGCAGAGAATTAGATGCATACCTGGCAGATAACAAAGAAAATATTACCACTAATACAGTAGATATAGCTGATGTAAAATGAGTTAAATATACACTGGTTTCACACACTAATGCAGCTATTAAAATAAACGTTGATAAAACACAATAAAATCAGCTAATATAGACTAAGGTTCCACTAATCTGGTGTGACGACAAGGCTCGCAGTGGACTGGTTACTGGTTACTTAGGAAGCCAAAGAACGAGCACACACCTCTACCTGCTCTCTTGTGATTGCATCGTGATACCAAACACAAAGACAATGTAGTTGAGTAGCTTGACGAAACTTGACGAAAGCGTAGTTTTTCTAATTGTGTATTTTCACATACTTCAACAGTTTTATGACGGTGACTTTCTTGACCTGCAAAATGATCTTTGAAATTGACAAACAGCATCCGTGAAATTCATGGCAGATTTCACACAGGATCAAAAAATAATTTGTCTCTCGGCATTGACAACTGTACATATTTTAGTATAGTATTATAGTAGTCTACAGGAAGAGAAGGGACTTCACCTCTCTATGACAGACAGCCATAGACAATAATTTTTTATTTTTTTTATCAAACCATTTGATTAATGGATTGCTGTGCGGTTGTTGCGGAAATCTCTGCAAAAATTGTTTCTAAAATAAGTTGCATACCCTGCCTTTAAGTTGGGTTAACACGAGCATGAGTGCATGCTAACAGGGGGTCTTATGCCTAAAGTCACAGGACTTTCAGCTCAGGTAGATATTGTAAACAAAGTTTTCCCTAAAATAAACATTTAAAAAAAGATTAACTGATTCTCTTCCAATAGTGATGTCCGATAGCTTGTACAGCTAATTACTGAGCTGTACAGAAACATTCACAGTTTAGACAATGTGAGAGAAACTGTCTGTATCTGAACTTACAGTCTGGTCTGAAGACACCACCACAGACCTGAACATCACTCTAAAGGACATTCTAAACATTTCAGGCCATTTGAGATGCATTAATTTTACAGAGAACGAGAGGAGGACACAGAAAATCAAACAGCCCCCTGTGTTTATTTAAACTGCTCAGTTTCCTCTGTGTCTGTGCCTGGTTCGGTGTCAAAAGCTGAGTACTGTAACTCTGCCTCTTTATTCACACACACACACACACACACACACACACACACACACACACACACACACACACACACACTCGAACACTGCCAAGATCTACAGGAATGTAAACTGAGGATCCCGCCAGCAGTGAGTGTGTGTGAGACTGTGGCTCCCTCCTCTGGCTAAATGATGTCTGCTGACAGTCCAACATCTCAGGACATCCCAGAAATCCCAGAAAAAGAACAAACTGGTATCAAAATATTGCGTGTTATAAAAACTTTAATTAGTCTTGTGCTGTTTGAAACTTGCTTTTAAAGCAGATGACCACAGCCTTAAAAAGGGGTGATATAAAGGCATACTGTACAATAGACGTTGCACTTTGGGTGGAAAATGAAAATGTCCACATTTAAAAAAAGTGCCTGATTTTAGGTATGTTTTTCTTTGTTGGAGTTGGTGGATTTCTTGAGCAGGTGATGTTTTGAGCAGTGTACATATTATATTCACCCCATGACAAAACACTAGAAATATCCTATATAACGGTTTTAGGAATGTAGTTTTCTAATCCTGTCGTTGTCCTACGTTTAATTTTCTTAACTTGAGAGAGAAGATGCCTTTTAACCTTTTGGAAATCATTTTGTCAGCTGCTGCATACAAAGTTAAACAAAAAAAAAGACTTTGAGGGAAAAACATCTACATTTTGTAAGGGAGTTATATGTATATCTCAAAAAAGATGTCTGACACTGAAGAAGTTGTAAATGTATTTTCAAATGCACATAGCTGGACTTTGTTGGAGTTTTAAAAAATGTACCTACAAAAGTGTCGGTTTTAAACCCCCACAGTAGATAAAATAGTATAAAGTGTCCTCTAAGGGCAAGGGCCAATTTTAATCTAAACTAGGGTTTGAAACTGTTAGATGCATCACGCATTTCTGAGTGGTAGTGCCCTTTTTATTTTTCACCCCTCAGTCAGAAGAGTCCACCACTGCATATGCAGATGATGGACAACAGCCTTAGAATTATAAGCCTGCTTCTCAGTTTCACAGGTTTCACACGTAGACACTCCCTTCTAAGGTGCTTTGTCACAGGGGTAAGGCCATTGTATGGTTTTCTTGATAAACCTTGGTGCTTTCTTGGGAAATGCCAGCTCAATGTCACCATTGCAGAATTGTCTTAACATGCCGGATACTGCACCCACTCTGTGAAACATGCTCTATGAAGTCCTTTGTGCCATACAGATAACCATCATGAATTCCAGGTAAGCGGAAATGTGTTTAGGGCAGAAACAAGAGTCAAAACTGATGTGTATCATTATGCACATTACTTGAGCTTGAGGTGCTGTGACACATTCTAGTTTCAAAACGTTTATTATTTATTTATTCATTATTTCATAGGTTACTTAACCAAGAGGCTATTTTTTTTTAGATGTTACGAAGTCACCCTAAAAACAAAATTTTATTATTTAATTATCATTAAACATGAAAATAGCAAAGTTATTGAGAATGCAGAACAAGAATAAAAACAAAAAAGAGGATATACAGTGGGTACAGAAAGTATTCAGACCCCTTCACTTTTTCCACATTTTGTTATGTTACAGCCTTATTCCAAAATGGATTAAATTCTTTTTTTTCCTCATCAATCTACACACAATACCCCATAATGACAAAGTGAAAAAGGTTTTTTAGAAATTTTTGCAAATGTATTAAAAATAAAAAACTGAAATATCACATGTACATAAGTATTCACACCCTTTGCTATGACACTCAAAACTGAGCTCAGGTGCATCCTGTTTCCACTGATCGTCCTTGAGATGTTTCTACAACTTGACTGGAGTCCACCTGTGGTAAATTCAATTGATTGGACTTGATTTGGAAAGGCACACACCTGTCTATATAAGGTCCCACAGCTGACAGTGCATGTCAGAGCAGAAACCAAGCCATGAAGTCAAAGGAATTGTCTGTAGACCTCTGAGACAGGATTGTATCGAGGCACAGATCTGGGGAAGGGTACAGAAAAATTTCTGCAGCATTGAAGGTCCCGAAGAGCACAGTGGCCTCCATCATTCGTAAATGGAAGAAGTTCAGAACCACCAGGACTTTTCCTAGAGCTGGCCGCCCGTCCAAACTGAGCAATCGTTGGAGAAGGGCCTTGGTCAGGGAGGTGACCAAGAACCCGATGGTCACTCTGACAGAGCTCCAGCGTTACTCTGAGGAGATGGGAGAACCTTCCAGAAGGACAACCATCTCTGCAGCACTCCACCAATCAGGCCTTTATGGTAGAGTGGCCAGGCGGAAGCCTCTCCTCAGTAAAAGGCACATGACAGCCCACTTGGAGTTTGCCAAAAGGCACCTAAACGACTCTCAGACCATGAGAAACAAGATTCTCTGGTCTGATGAAACCAAGATAGAACTATTTGGCCTGAATGCCAAGCGTCACGTCTAGAGGAAACCAGGCACCGCTCATCACCTGGCAAATACCATCCCTACGGTGAAGCATGGTGGTGGCAGCATCATGCTGTGGGGATGTTTTTCAGGGGCAGGAACTGGGAGACTAGTCAGGATCGAGGGAAAGATGAATGCAGCAAGTACAGAGAGATCCTGGATGAAAACCTGCTCCAGAGCGCTCAGGATCTCAGACTGGGGCGACGGTTCACCTTCCAACAGGACAACGACCCAAAGCACACAGCCAAGATAACGAAGGAGTGGCTTCAGGACAAGTCTGTGAATGTCCTTGAGTGGCCCAGCCAGAGCCCAGACTTGAACCCCATTGAACATGAAAATAGCTGTGCAGCGACGCTCCCCATAACCTGACAGAGCTTGAGAGGATCTGCAGAGAAGAATGGGGAAAACACCCCAAATGCAGGTGTGCCAAGCTTGTAGCATCATACCCAAGAAGACTTGAGGCCGTAATCGCTGCCAAAGGTGCCTCAACAAAGTACTGAATAAAGAGTGTGAATACTTATGTACATATGATATTTCAGTTTTTTATTTTTAATACATTTGCAAAAATTTCTAAACTTTTTTCACTTTGTCATTATGGGGTATTGTGTGTAGATTGATGAGGGAAAAAAAGAATTTAATCCATTTTGGAATAAGGCTGTAACATAACAAAATGTGGAAAAAGTGAAGGGGTCTGAATACTTTCCGTACCCACTGTAGATGTTATATAACAAAATGTCATTCCATTATATCACACTGTCAGGTTTTATTTAAAACATGCAAATGAACCATGCAAAGCAGAAGCACAGACATGACAAGCACATACAGAATATAAAATTACTCTGACTCAGTAAAACCAAAGCCAAAATAAAAAAAAACATGTATGCAGGCCCAAGAAGACAGGCTGGTGACAGTGACAGGCGACAGCAGACGGCAATATTATGGTTATTGGCTCTGAAGCCAAACTGGCTGAGGGAGGTGGCTGATGATTTGCTGAGCCACAGTGGATTTCCACTTTTGGATACTGGAACAACAACAGGCAACTTCTAAATATCTGGAAACAGGGGGTTAGTCATTTTTGGTTAAAGGATTCTTCAGTATTATGCTGAGCTATTTAAACCTAAATGTGTCCATATACATCCAGTCAACTCCATTGATTAACTGGACAAACATTCATGCACTCTGATGAAAAACGCTGTGTGCAAACTACAGAATCAATACAGTAATGGCTGAGAGCTTCTGCTTCCTCAGCTGATCTGTTTGGAAACTCTCCATTTGCTTCAACTTCAAGCAGCTTCCCTTCTTTATTGTGATGTCTGTTAGCTTCTTCACTGTCTCCAGATAATTTTAGTCTTCCCTCTGGCCTTTTCCTGTAACAATCAAGAAAAAATCCGCCTCAGGTTTTCTGAATTTCTTTACCACCTTATTCCTTAACATGGCTTAATAGTGCTTGTCATGGCTGACTTTAGTTTTAATACCAGTTTTTAAGACAACATCCCATTCTGGCATTAGTTTTAAAATATCTGCATTTATTCAAGGGACAGTGTTTCTGCAGTTTCTGCACATGAGTAGTTAAAAGCTGTTGAGAATATTCAACAGTTGTCCTCAAGGTCTGTACCCAGCAGCACTTCTACACATCTCCTGTTTGTTTTTAGTGATTCTGAATGAATCATATTCCCTGACAAACTGGCTAAATCACTTGTTGGTTAGTTGTCTGGCAACCAGAGTCAGGTGGTTGTCAGAAAGACCAGTTAACATAAAGGACTTTCCAAAGCTCTCAGGTCTGTTACTAAATATTAGATCTATTTGAGCCCAGGTGGGATAAGTTATTCTAGCAGCCTCACTGATCAGCTACATAAGGTCAGTTTTTATTTATCTCTATGAGATTCTTTCGACATGTTGTCCCATAATAATGACCTTTTAAAATTACATTCTTTAAGTAATTTCTGACATTTCTTTTACAAATTAATGTAATAGATCAAATTTCCAAATCTGTTAATCCAGCCTTGTTTATGTGCCTCAGACGCAGACTTTACTGCTGCAAAAACATCTAAAACATCAAACCTGAATGAAGAGATACCCTGCTCCTCTCTGATTATTGATCCACCCATGCAGGCTCAGAGCAGACAAGCAGACCTTTAACCTGTCAGCTGTCAGGATCCTCAGAGCAGCTGCTTCCTGTTGACCTGAGAAGTATGTACCTTCAAGAGAAACAAACTGCCTGAGCATGTCCGATCGTCAGAGAGCAGCTCCAGACGTGTTAGACTCATGTTATAGTACCAATCTGACATTTTATTAAATATAGATGACAGATCGGTTTTGAACAGGGCTTCGGAGATGCAGCAAAAACAAATAACAGATAATAAATCGTTCATTGAATCCTCTAACGTTCAGCATGTAGGTCTTCGTGTCATTTTGTCCACCCCCCCGTGGGTGCTTTTCCCCGATTTATCCGCTCAGCTCCATAATTCCTTACAGATGGGGCGTGGTTCACATTCCTGCAGGCCAGTGGGGTCAAGGTACTGAAGTGACACGTTAACATCAGACTCTATGCCTGTATCCTTCAAAACAAAAGCCCGCAGTAGTTTCAAATGTTGACTCAGGCGTTCCAGTCCAGCCAGAGTTATAGAATGACCTTTGCGTGGCTGCATAGTGTTGTAACCAAAACAACCTGAGATATTACATATAGTATTATATCAATCTGTAATTAAAACCAAAGACAAAATGTGTAATAAGCAAGTAGATTTAATTTACACTTACACAGTCTGCAAAGAGGACTTCACTCATCCATATTCATCTGATTACATTGAGTAAAATGTGTATTCCATAGTCTGTGTGGGAGAGTCAGACTTAATTCATACATAATGTAGACCACGCGGCAGGATGTGAAGTGAAGTTTTTTATAATTATAGTCATTCACTCACTACATTTTTATTGCTTGCAATTTGTAACCAATATTGTTCCCTGTCATTAATATGCAAACTGCTCATTTGTACTTTACACGATTGCATTTTACTATCTAATTTAACTTTATCCACATGGCGGGGCGTCTATATTTATTTCATCATATATATCAGGCATCTTGTATACAAAAATCCTTGTGGATGATCAAACAACCGCATTATTTCACTTATGTAGTAAAAAAGCAGATGTAAGAAAGCCGAAAAGCTATTAGACTTTTATTTTGAAGGTTGTACCGGAAGCTCAATGCTTCATTGTCGCTGCTTGGACTCTTGCAGCAGCGTGTAACGGCGGTGAGAGGATTGATTTCTTAACATAACTAATATCAAGCAGAGCAGCAGCAGTAGCAGCAGGATGAACAGCGCAGGTAGGAACTGAAACGCGCGACAGGAGGAGACACATTAGGCTCACACAGCTACTTCTTCTTTTCCTTTCCTTTCCTTTCCTTCCTTCCTTCCTGCTCTCCTTCCCTCCTCTACATTGAGCTTATCCTTTCCTTTCCAACTCCTCTCTCCTTCCACACTTTCTTGCTTTCCCATCTCCTCTTCTTCTCTACCTCCTCTTATCCTTTCCTACATTAGTCTCTCCTTCGGTACCTGCTTTCTTGTTTCTTTCTCTATCTCATCTTTTCCTTCCCCATTTACTCCTTTTCTTGTTTATCTCCTTTCTTTCTTTCCATACCTGCATCCTCCACACCTTCTCCATCCCCTTTCCTCCTCAACATCTGCCTCTCCTTCTCTGCCTCCCCTCTTCCTTTCCCACCTCCTTCACTCCCGTCTTTCCTCATCCTCCCCTTCATTAGCACCTCCTTTCCTTTCCTTCCTTTTGTCCAGTCTTTGAGCTCAGCTAAGCTACCTGGCTGCTGGTTCCAGCTTCATATTTAATGTACAGACGTGAGTGTTACATCAGACTTTTCATCTAAATCTCCGTCTATCTCCCAAAATGGTGAACTGTTCCTTTGAAGGCCTTCCAAATCAATGCTTCACCTACAGTACACAGGTGTTCTCACCTGTCAGCCTGATTAGAAAGGAAAATACCAGGAAATAAGGAGAATCAAGCTGATGCACACTCAGTTCTCTGTGGTAATTTCTCCTTGTTAACTCATCCTGAACTCTGATGTACTGTCTGCTGGTGTTGTTTATTCCAGCCGTGTATCCCCCTCTGATGGCCCCAGCGGACAACATGTTCGGCAATGTGCCTGGCTATGAAGGCACTGTGGCAGGAGGAGGTAAGAGGAGTCCAGCCCACAGCCCTTCGCTTAATATTTATGTTATTGCAACGACTTAAAGTTTGTCACTGTTGCTGCAGGAGGTTACCTGCCCCCTCCGATGCCCATGGAGCCTGTAGCTCCGCCCCAACCGGGCCCTGTACCTGAGGATTGGAGGTAAGACATCCGCTGAGTGGGCCTGTAACAACCAGCCAATCACAGCCAGCAGGGCGGTCATTCTGCTCTATGAATACTCTGGTTTAACTAGTGATGTGAGTCTGTTTGTGTGTTTGTGTGTGTTGTAGCATCCCCTCTCTGTCGGAGGATGCGGCCAGTGAGGCGTTCAAGAGCTTTGTGTCGTCTCATTGCTGCTACAGAGATGGTCCTGCCAAAGATGGAGTCATCACCAGCATGGAGCCGTTCAACACTTTCAGGGTGAAGTGATGTTCACACTTTTTGTGTTACTACTGTGTTCCTCAAAGATGCTCCAGTCATGTCCTGTTGGGCTGATGACGGCAGCTAATCGAAGACAATCATCACTGATTGGGTCCACTGTATTTCACAGACAGATTCTCTTAAACAGACTCAAACAGTTTGCCTCATGTCTTCAGACCCCATCATCTGGTATGAACCCGCAATTTGTTTCTCGTTATGTTATCTGGATGGTAATGAAAGATGATCACAGGCCTTTGTATTTTCAGCTGGGCCTCATTTAACGTCCCTGTTAATCAACAATGAATCAACTTCTTCCTGTATGTAGGAATGGTCTAGAGGACAGAATTACGGGATTTTCTCTGGAAAATAACCGCTAGCCCAATAAAAACTTTAAAATGGGACCAGGATCAATTAATAATGTATTAAAGTTACTGTATATGTAGTTTTAGTGTTCCATTGCTGTATAAGATCCACTTCTGACCGTGATTACCTAAAAACTATCACCCGTTCCTAAATTACAGACAGCTCCTGTCCTTCTCCTCGTCTTTTGCTCCGCCTTCAGTTTGTCGATGTTTTCAGAACTTTTGTGACTTCTGTATATACTATCTGTATGTACTTTTCGCCATGTGAGTGGCATCAGTGCTTGTTTATGTTCAGCATGCTAACATTATAGCTGCTAAATATGAGTCATTGTGAGCATGTTAGCATTTAGTTAAAGTCCCAATTTATGCAACATGCACTTTTTGATGTCTTCTCAACATAAATATGTGTCCACGGTATGCCTAAAGACCAAATTATGAGAAAAGACCGTCCTCTCTCTGTTGCTCCTGCTCCATCTTTCAGTAAATGTGTGTTGACATACAGCCCCACAGAGCTGCTGGTGTTGCTGCAGACAGACTTTGTCTTAATTTTATCAAACAGTACAGCTGTAATTTATAACTGTTGGGATATGATCACAATGTGGTCTGGACCGTCTCCATTTAAACCTGCATTTACATGAATTTTGGTCCAGATCACATATGCAGACACAGAGCGTGGGTTCTTACCAGGGGAACATGGGTTTAACTGTCAGCCTTGTTAAAACGATCCACTTGTTGACTCTGATGTCGGTCGGTGCTCTACATCTGGTGCTCTACATCCAGACTGTCCACACAGAGGACAGTCTGGAAACGCCTCTGATCAGAGTCTGACAGTATGACACCACACCAGCCTGTAAATGCTTTAATTATGTGACTCCAGTGACTCTCACATGACTCCTCAGAAACTGTCATGTGATATTAAAATGTGAACAAGCCCTAATAGTTTAAAGGTGTAGAACTGAAACAGTGAATCCAGTTTGCTTTGACTCTGACACTTATTTGGATTTTCTGCATGTTATGTTTGTGTCTATTTTAATGAATCCAGCTGTCCAAGCAACGGCTCTAATTTCACTTGTGCTATATTTGTCTACACTAGCTGTGACCTAAAGTTTATGTTTATACTGCAAGTGTATTTCCTCACTTGTTCTTTGCATATCAACAGTGACTGTGTGCTGGACTCTGACTGAGAGTCTCCACAGTCAAACTGACGTCTGCTGTTTCTGTTGTTAAAACACATCAAGTGAGAAGATGTCTAGATTCGTTGTAGATAAACAAAACACTTGTTTATCCAGAATTAATACTCAAATAATAATCCAACTAAAATCCTGTTTTCATCTGTAAAATAGCTCTGAGCTGAGCAGAATGTAAGATCAGAATCAAGTCATCTGTATTGATCATTGACTGATCCGAGCGTCTGCCAGAATCAGATTCTTTTTTAGTTTCTCTAATTCAGTGATTTTGCCATTATATATTACACTACTCACAAAAAGTTAGGGATATTCGGCTTTCAGGTGAAATTTCAGGATGAACCACCACCAATACATTTCCTGGTTCAGTTAGAATTGGTATTTTAACAGTCCTCCTCATCATGCTGTTCACATTCTGACATCATGAGACCAAGACGACACCTAACTATTGATCAGCAGCACCTCAAAACTGGAGGCTTCAAACAGGAAGTCCTCAGACAGAAGTGTCCACTGAACTTAGACGGTCACAGAGTGTCATCAGCATGTTGCAACAGAGATACAGAGACTGGAAGTCACAGAAAGGAGAGGAGTGGACGTCCTTTGGCCACATCCTAATTTTACGTTTACCCTCGTTTACCCTCCACTGTTGGTAGATTTTCTTTCAATAAATTGTTTAAGATGAAGAAACTACCATTGCATGCTGATACTTAAATGCCATACTTTCATGATATAATATCACTGTAGCATTAACTTTTTACATTTTCCATAAATTTCACCTGAAAGTCGAATATCCCTAACTTTTTGTGAACCCTGTATATATATATATATAGAATTATACATTACTGTGATTACTACTAATTAATGGTTCTGTCATTGTTCTTTATAATTATTTTTTACTTTAGATATTAAAGGGGCCAATCACAAAGAGCCAAATCTGCAAAGCACGTCAGGCTTTGCAGAGCAGGGCTGCATTCACAGCCGGGACGATCAAATGTGAAAATGGAGCAAGGCTTTGAATTATATCATTCATAGAATTTAAAGACAGCTAATATCAATCTTTCGTCAGTATCGGCAGTATAACAGGAAAGAAGTGATAAAGTAGTAAAGCCTGCCTCTTACTTGCTTTGATTGCCTGCCTCGGCAGAGTGTTGCTTTCCTGAGCGGTGCCACTCTTCCACTGAAAGATGACGCCAGAAAAATGTGCTGGTAGGACAAAACAGGAGCGCCGTACCATAGGAAAACATCTTTCTCTGTCTGATCAGCCCCTTAATATGTTCTCTCAGTCAGTTAAAATGTTATCACCACTGCACAAGCTGAAGGGTGTCTTCTGCTCTGTAGTACCGACTGGAGACGTTCACTGAGTCCAGGTCAACTGAGTGGGCTAACAAACCTCATGAAGGTAATCACAGACACACACGCACACGCCTTTGTTGAATTCATAAGTACCACTGTATTCTTAATGTTACTTAATTCCTGTAAATTTAGTGACCATACCATCACTTATTTATAAACCAGTGGGTCAGTTATGGAGACAAAAGCAGGTGGATGTTTGCTCTAGTTAGACAGGCAGAAAGTTTAACACTTCAGTGAATTGATTGATTGGATTTGATTGTTTCTTGCTTTAAAATGGTTGCTTTTTAAAGATCACACCATAATGTAGGAGTGTCGTTGAACACACCAGTAGGAAAAACCACTGTGAGTCACACTAAATCAGTCCTCCTCCCGAGATTCAGTGTTTCATTTCCATAAAGGTGTTGGACATGGGAGAGACAGATTCTAAAAAGAATAGGATGGATCCTACGTTTCCCATAATGCATTTGAATAGCATCTTTCATTGCCTGATGACATCAACATGGCAACAGGTTTTCATGTGGTTTTTGATTGACAAGTGGGTGTGATGTCTCTCTTGTGTGACTGACAGGTGAGCCAGCTGATTTCTACACCCAAACCGCACCGCGGCCCTGGGAGATCCAGGCCCCGCCTCCCAGCCTCTTCACCAATCAGACACAGATGATCCGTGTGCCCTACACCTCCTCCATCAAGGTGATTGGACAAAAGGCGCTGTCTGTTAAAGTTGCTGTGGTTACCTTTAATTTACCTTTACGGGGATTGCTGAGATGATTCAAATGATGTCCTTGTAGAGGTGCCAGAAGCTCTTAAAACTATTCCAGATTCATTGGGGTCTTAAACAGTTTCCAGGGGTCGTCGAAAGGGTCTTTGAGGAGATTCCATGAGGCATTTGCTGATATTGATATAGGGGTCATGGAAGAGGTTACAGTGGTTCTTTTGGAGGTTCAGTGAGCCCTTACATACTGTAACTTCCAGGGGACCTGGTCTGTAGGGCCTTGAAGTGGCTCCAGGGACCGTTGGGGTCCCAGTATCTTTTGAGATGTTTCAGGGCTCCTTGAAGAGCTTCCATGGGGTCCTTACTGGTGTCTTTCAAGAGAGGTTTAAAGAGCCTTTGGTTGATGTGTTGGGGTCACACACACTGCCTACCTAAGCAGCACGTGGAGTCCATGTCAACAGGTTAGAGCAGCCTGCGTGAACAGCAGGTGTGGCCCTCACACAGTTTGACAGCAGCTCATCCAGAGAGTCAGATACTTGCCTATTTTTTCCAAAATACATGTGCGGTTGACAGCAAAAATAGATCTTAAATTATCTTCAACGTCATAGCAGCAAAATTACACACCTTTCATTACAGTTTCAATGTCTCTACCTTTAGAATATGTAACAGACATGAAAACTTTTATTTCTGTGGACAGGATCCCTTCATTTGTTAGCAAGGTTTTTATTTGATGGCCATAATCAGAGGCAAACTCAGTGGAGAGTAGCATCCCTGCTGCACAGGTAGGCAGTGTGGCCCCTGTGTAAATCATTTATTTTTCACTTTTTTTCCTTTAAATCATCATCTCATGTTAATGTTTCATTTGTTATAATGTGTTGTCTTATGCTAGACAGCAGTAGATTGTTAAGAGTGTATCCTAGCTGCACGTGGGTTGCTAGGCAACAGCCATTGCGATGTGAGCATTCACACGAATGCACTCGTTAAAGACTAACGATAACTAAGTCCAGGCTTCAGGTTGTTTGGTGCAACCGCCTTAAAGTCCATACTGAAGATCGGTCTTAACAAAGACCGACTTAGCAAATAGGACCAGGCTTAGTAAAGACCAGTCGGTGCAATGGAGCCTGGAGCTCTGATTTAGAACCAACTGTTGACCTTAACTGTGTTTGGTTTTAACAGAAGGCTGTGAGCCAATCAGAGAGCAGGATTCTGGTGTGGAGCATTCCGTCAGCTTCGGTGTGACTCCAACACTTATTTTTAACTCTGTGTGTGTGTGTGTGTGTGTTTATAGGACTGCCACAGCTGCCATGCCGCAGGGACGTTGCAATGTGACAAGTGCCATGGAAATGGATATGTAAGAAGTCAATCAATCTGAAAATTAATAAATTCCGTAATAATTGTAAAACTGGTCAAATCAGTGAAAAGTAATTTAATGGGGATTAACAATGAAACTCCATGTTAATAATCCTGCAAGTGTGTCTCTGTAGAAACCGTGCTCTGTGTGTAACGGCTCTGGGAAGAAGAGTGATGAGGAGAACTGCACTAACTGTGATGCTACAGGCAAAGACAGGTCCTGAAGGGGGGACGGGGCGTTCAAGAGCTCAGTGACAGTGACAGCCAACCTTTTTGGCTTTTGACCCTTAAATCAAAGTCTACACACATGCTCAAGTGATGTTCCCTCCTTAGATTTTTCTTTTTTAAATAGATTTTAGAGGTCTGATGTAATAAAGCTATCCTGGTTTTCACAATAAAAGAGAAAAGTCATTTTAATAATCTAATGACCACGGATATATCTCAAGACTCCTTTGAGTGGGAACCACTGACTTAAAGGTTTAAAACTGTAAACTGTAACATTATAGTCTTGGTTGATTTGGCGACACCATACAACAGCAAACTCTCTGCAGGGGTGCATTCAGGGACTGAGTCTGAGTCAGCAAGTTGAGTTCCATCATCAGAACATCAAACCCCCAAAGGCAAAAAGATCAGTAAACATGGACACAAAATGATTTGGTGAATTTAGAAATTCTTGAAATATTTGTATTGAGCAGCTTGAAATATCTGGTATCAGATTGTCCCTGAACACACCAGCGGAGAGAGTGACAACATGAAGATCAAATAACTGTAACGTAATTTAACTTAAACATAAAGCTCCTTAAAGTTTTTTGAAAAGTGATTTTCAGTTAAAGGAGTGGCTGATTTAATGGCTGTCTGGAAGGAAGGAAATCAGTTTAGAAATTAAGTCATAATAACTTATACAGCATTTAAAGTTAATGAACTAGAACATGAAAAACTGTAGTATGACCCTTTAGATGACACTGTCCAGTCAGTACTCTTTGGATCATCATCATTCAGGCCATCTGACTGTGTGTGTGTGTGTGTGTGTGTTTAGGTGCAGAGAGTGTGATTCGAAGGGAACAAAGAAGTGTGAAACCTGTAAAGGAAAACGACAACTGCTAACCTTCATCCAGCTCAAAGTGGAGTGGTGAGTACTGAAAAAGATTTTCACTCAGATTTTACTCAGAAGGCTCAAATGGACCTTGAGGAAGCTGTAGAGGCCCTTGAAGAGTTTCTAACGCTCCTTTAGAAGATCTTTATAGAACTTTATTGTCATTGTAACAAGTACAACGAAATTAAAAAAGATTCCCTGAGACCTTTAAGATGTTACAGTGGTCCTTGAAGTATTTCCTCTTAAAGAGATTCAAGTGGTCGTTGTTCATTCCAGAGGTCCTTGAGGACGTTCCATCGGGTCACTGAAGGGTTTCCAGGTTCAAATAGTTTTTGAGGGAGTTTTAGAGGACACTGAAAGGTTATCAGGGGTCTTTGAGGATTTTAAAGGTCCTTGAGGAGATTTGCTGAGGCCATGAAGATGTCATAGTGGTCCTTGAGGAGTGTCCCTGAGTCCTTAAAGATGTTTCAATGATCCTGGAGGACATGACAGTGGTGCTTGAGGCAAACCCATGGGGCCATAAAGAGCTCCCAGGGCTCATTTAGGGTTCCATAGATCCTTGAAGATGTTCCTGTGGTCTGTGAGGAAATTCTTAAGTGTTTCCAAGGGTTTCAAATCGTCCTTGAAGAGTTTCCAGACGTCCTATAAGATGGTCCTTGAGGGTGTTCTACAACTACAACTGATCACAGACCAGTTGTCATCATTTTTTGGGGGGGGGGGATCAAACCCAAGCCTTAATGGTATGTGCTCTACCAGTTGAGCCACCAGGGAGTCCCAGTTTAACATTAAAATATACAGAGCGACCTTCTTCTACATGTAGTGGCTTCATTGCAGCTTCATATTAAATGTATTATTACGTCATGTTGTCATGCACAACTCTAAACCTGCATGATGGGAATTTAAATTGATATGTCAAGGATAATGTACTGTACATTCATTTAATGTGCATTACATGGACCCATACTAGAGAAATCAGCAATTTGACACAAACTACCGACTTAAAACGCTTTTATTGATTCATCCACTACACTGAAACAACAGACTGCAAAATCCTGTAACTGACCAATCGGTATCCAGTATACAGCAAAGCTGTGTAATGAAAATATAAGCTGATGACACTATGTATGTCTATGTGTTATTTTCCATGTGTGTATGTTTATATGTGATTATATGTGGTTGAAGGTGCTTAATGTGTACATATTTGTGTATCTGTGTGTTCAGGACTAACCAGGTGGAAGACCACGTGGTGCAGCAGAACTCTGGTCTGCAGGTCGATGACCTTCGCTCAGTTAGCGGGAAGGAGCTGTTCAAGAACAGCCAATACCTGGTGCAAACACACACACACACACACACACACACACACACACACACATGCACATATTATAAAACTGCACTTATTTAATGTAGAGTGTCAGGGTTTTTCCCAGAAAATTAGGTCGTGGTGTCTGTAAGCACTGCTCATCTTGTTATCAGTATAATTATGAGATGACGGGTTGAACAATCCCCTCTCTCTCTGAATGCATGATTTCTGCTGTGATGTAGCTCCGCTGCTTTTTTTCCTTTCATCTTAATAAGTCTAATTTGATATCTTGTAAAAGTTTAATAATTTCTTCTGATGTTTGGGGGGCACTGTCTATTTCAGGTTATTATGATACACTGTAGGAAGTCAAAGAACTTAAAGGACTTTGCTAACGTTAGCTGTTTCACTGTCAGCACTGTGTGTTAGTCTCTCTGTCTGTCTCCTCTCAGTGCTACCCTCTGTTCGGGTTCCCAAACTCGGCAATCTCTGAGGCCTCCGAGCGTCTGATCAGAGAGCATCAAAGCAAGTACGCCCAGACCTCCAGGATCCTGCAGCAGGTAGGCCCGCAGGCAACTTTGTTTTAAAGAAAATCTAAGATGAAATGTACGTCAAATGCATTTAGGAGGAGACAACATATCATCTGTCCTCTCCAGGGTCAGATCAGAAGTTGGATTTTAGTTTTATCTCTGTGTGTCCAGAACAGAGATGGGCAACCACTGAAGACCTCAACATCCAGGCCTTTTACCACAGGCTGCTCTTTTTGTTTGGTCGTTTCTGTAAATGAAATGATATTTCTATAGTCTAAGACACTAAATTTTTTGTCATATGTGGTTATCAGGCCAGGCAAGCAAAAGTGAGCAAGTAAAAATGTATCTCATTCTGCCTGTAAAGATGACCAGCGCACACACGACTGATTCTGTGAGGGACAGTAAGGTTGGAACAGATAATGTCAGTATGAGTGAGAAACGTCACACTGCTATTAATGAAATAAATACAATGAGCAGGTCAGCATAGTTTATATCCTGCATCACTCAAGTGAGAGCAGTTGGTTTGTAAGTTGACACATCTGCACTGAAACCAGTGTGATCATCAAAATCCCCAAAATGTAAGAGATGAAAGCAGTTGAAACCTCTGTAGAAGACCAAAGGCAGAAACCTTGGAGAAACTCACAAGAATAGCAACTTTTTTAAAGTATCCAATCAATAAAATCCCACCCTCACCCTTCATTTATTCCTTCTTTCTAGTTACTTTTATTTTCTCTTTTGGACACTGAATGTGTGCATTGTTGTTACTCATTTCGAGAATTGTCTTTTGTTTCCATTGTTTCATGCGTTGAAATTTCACTTAAATGCTAGAGGAAGTTTACATGTACTTACTGTAAGTAGTTGAAGTGTCAGTGTCATGTCAAAAATGTAAATTGGAATGTCAAACAAAATGTGAAAAGTGAGATTTCAGTCAAAACAAGAGAGAAAGTTAAAGTATGTTCACTGTAAGTAGTTGATATGTCAGACCAAATGTAAGATGTGAGAGCAGTTGAGTCAGTTGAGGCTGAGCTTGTAAGTGTTGGGTGTATTTTTTAACTTTTGGACAGAGCCAGGCTACCATTTTCTCCCTGCTATGCTATGCTATGCTATGCTATGCTATGCTAAGCTAAGCTCTCCACGTCCTGACACCAGCTACGAGGTGACATCCATCTGAATGCCTACAAAGAATAAATGTTAAGACTATTCCTTTAACATAACTCCCTCCCTCTCTCTCTCAGAGGCAGACGGTGGAGTTGATCCCCATCATGAATGTGAATTACAAGTGGAAAGGCAACTCTTATGTCTACATCGTCTACGGCAACGAGAACCAAGTCAGCGCCGATTACCCAGCAAGCTGCTGCTGTGTCATCCAGTAGACACACACACACAAACACACACACACACACACACACACACACACACACACACACAGCGCAACTGACCCAAAATGTTTATTGATCTCATTATTAACCAATCACTGCTCACACCTTAAGTTTCTTCCACATAAATGGTCTAATTATTGTGACTCATAAGTAACATAAAAAGTGCTCCACACTAACTAAACCATCCTGGAGGGATTTATCTGCTTGCCTCAGCGTTTCCCAAACTATCTGCTCAGTTCTACCTCCTCTTAGGACGCCTCGCTGCTCCACTAGGTGCCATGTTTATTTACCACTATATGCCATTTAATCTCCTCAATATTGCAAAAACAAAAACCTCATTGCCATAATTTTGCTGTTTCAGGAACAAGCAGGAGTTTAAGTTCTGATGTCTGACCTCATTTTTAGCTGATAACTTCTCATGAAACCTCGTGCTATATAATATTTTATGACGTTAACCGCTGCCCTGTTGGGGGAAAAGAAATTCAGTTTTTAGAAAAGACCAGTTGGTGTAACTGGCCCTGGTGTTGTTATTCCTGTGGTTTAATGTTACATGGAGGTAATAACCACTTCAGCGTTTAAATAACCAGGTCAGGATTTTCATGAATGTGTCAAAGTAGAATGAATCCACATGTCCTCACTAAAGGGCTAGTTGATGAACTTCTGTACTTGGTAAGCTAAGAGCTAACACACTTGTGCTAGTCTGGATCGTAATGATCATTATATTCAGTAAAGAGCTGTCGAAGGTCATACAGTTCATTCAGGGGATGTGTGACAGTCTGTGGTGCTAAAAGGCATTGTCCTTTGTGGTTTGGAGAGAGTTGAAGTTATGAAGATGATTTTACTGTGTTGACATGTAACATTCCTGCAGCAACCAGAAACTGATGTCCAGAGAAGACCTTGTATCTCTCAGTCATTTTTTAAACAGTTGTGCGAAGAAAATTAGGATCAGTGAGCTATGATCATTTCTTAGCCTCATCAAAGCTCTTTGATGCGTAAACAAGGTGTTTTACTGTCAGATCTTGAAAGGTTTTGGAGATTTTTCCACCTGACAACCACAGTATTGAACAGCTTTAACGTTGGAACTCAGTAGAGAGAAAGTAAATTGTAGCTTCATTAGTCCGGTCAGAATCACAGGAATAAACATGGACAGAAAATGCAATCAGAGGCCGAGATCACAGGATTTCTTACAGTTAAAGGGCTCATTCAGGTTTTTTTTTAATCAGCTGTTTTGATGCTAGGAATTCTGAAATCTGAAAACGGTCTTTGCAGAAACTTTTGTTGTATTGTCTTCACTTTCAGCTGACACTAACAGTTACGTCATGCCAAAAATGCACAACCTGTCCCTTTCAAAGCGCCGTGCTCCTGCAGTACAGCAGTGCTCCAGTAGAGGGCGCTTTGTGTGTGAGTCAGGTGTTCAACAGACTCTGCTGACTACCTTCAGTACTTCAGTACAGCCCAGCGTATCTGGGACAAACAGGACGAAGCCACTTCAGGTTTACAGGTTTTACTGTTAATGTGTAAACTGCCTTTGCATGTGTTTGAATATATTAGCTTGTTTACTAAATAGAATGTATTCTTCCATTCCTGCATTTCATAGAATATAAGATAGCCAGCTGCTGAACAGGGTCCTTTTTAAAAGAACAAATTCACATTCTACATGTTACTTATTGTTTATCATGGGGTTGATTATTTAGTTGAAGTTTTATTTTTTCTGTCTGCAACACTTAATCGTCCAACTGTTAGTACTCGGATGTCAGAGCGCTTTTAAACAGAGCAAACATGTTGTTAATGTGACTTTGATGTTTATTGTCTCAAACTAATGATGGTGCTGGAATGTATTGAACCTCTATCATTGTGGGGAATGCCCCTTTATCTGCAACTGCCTTAAAACAATACTCAACTAACAGCTGTCTGCTACTAACCTGATGTACCTGATGTTGTTACTGTTAGTCCTTAGTAGTGTTCTGTTGTTACAGTAGATAATCAATCATATGTTACTGTTGAAATAAACTCAGTGACTCACCAGCTTCTGTCCCATCTGTCCACAACCACACACGTGAAACACTCACACGACGGAGCCCTGACAAAATCCAGTAAAACGTTATGAGGCGGGTTAAAAATATGACTTAATGCTTAAACAAATAATGTTAATGTAATATTGAAAGTAATTAAGAGGGAAGAAAATATAAAATGGTCTTTGCTCCCTCACCATCTGAATGGAGGTTAAAGGAAGTGTGTGCTGTATGACAAACTGTGTTGTACACGTTATTTAGAAACATACATTATACTGTATGTGTACTTTATACATATATGTCGAAGAAACACATAGACTGTAGTGCTGCAACACCTGAATTTACCCTCTGGGGATCAATAAAAGCTTATCTTATGTTAATTCATTCCATCTTATCTTGGAATGTAAACAACAGATGGTTACACATCAAGGATCCTGTTCAGCCTGATCTGAACTTTGTCAGAAAGAAGAACAAAATTCAAAGCATTGACTCCTCAAGGAAGAAACTTAATATATCAGCTGACAGCGGAGGAGGAAGTACAGTGGCTCCAGAAGAGATACACTGTAAAAAATGTCGTCTATAAAAGAAGAAATTGTCCTTAGCCCATCTGGCATATCATTAAAACATCAAAACATACACACTCACTGGCATAATTAATCCTCTTAGTAATAAGGCTCTGTCGTCTTCTCATTAACTCACTGGCCACACTGATGAGCCTCGCCAGCGTCCTCCTGTATTTACTGTTCCAGTTAATTTACCAAGCAGTTATACTGTATCACAGAAGACATAAAATAACAGATTTGTAGACTACCTGCCAAACTTTCATATATTTCTTAAACATAATCCACATGCACAGAGAAACTAATTTTACTATCTGAGAATATTCCTCAGTGCTTAAAGTTGTTTACGGTCTCGGCCTGACCGCTGAAAGTCATGTTTGAACACAGTGTGGAGGGTTACAGAGATCACAGAGGCTGAGTCACTCTCTCCTCAACACCACCAAACATCGAACTTCACTCTGAGGCCACAGGAGCAGACCTGCACTCTGTACGTATGACGTGTGCGATGGTGAAACCTCCAGTGCACATACACACGCATACATACACAGAGTGGACACAGACATAAACCTTTGAAATGAAAAATATTTGGATTGTCGTGGATATTGGAGTTTTCATTGGGATAGAAGTATTGGCAACAGAATTTTTAATGGGGTAATTTAACAATTTTTAATTATTCAGAGCAAAGTGTTTTTTATATGTCTTGAAACATGTCTCGAGGGGACCTTTATATTTAATACACCATCAGACTGGAATAACTTATTATTATTATTATTATTTTTCTATTATTCTCTTTGTTTCTTTTTTTTGTCGCAATAAGTTTCATTTCTCAGTGCCATCAGCATCATTTTATTTGTCAGTTGTCACTGTTTTTTATATTGAGGTAGAGAGTTTTGTGTAGATCATGCATGTAACAGAGGTGTAGTTAGTGTGGCTCGGTAGAGTCCTGTTTAAAAAGATTGTTTTGTTGTTGTTTATCATATTTGATATTGTGCTTTTATTGTATATTTCTGTCTGTATTGTTGTGTCAGGGGGCCATGCAGATCTGTGCTGCCAAATGCACCTTAACTTAAATATTCAGGGTGCAGACTTTAAAGCTGCACTAATATATGTACACTAACACGCACACACACACATCACATCAACAGTATGCCTCAGGTATTTAGTGAATCACACAGAAAATGTAGAGAAGAAGACGAACGTTGTGGTTCTCGTCTCTCCGTGTCTGTTATCTCTTCTGGTCCTGTCAGTCAGTGTTAATTCATGTAGTCTAAATCCACCAATCACGTCACTCTGTGCGGTCTGACATTCTGCTGATGTCACTATCACATCGTCAGATCATCTCAGACACTCAGAGTTGGAGCCCATCCCAGGATGCACTGCTGCGCAGCAGCGAGACCACAACACAAACACGTTGGACATAAACTACATTGCACTCCTCTTTTCGTCCTCTCAGCAACAACTGATGGCAGTTTTCTCGATGTGTTGTATTTCCTGTGTGAAACCCCCTATCGCTGCTGGACAAGCCCGTCCCTCTTCCTGTCTCATGTCCTGCCAGATAAAGAAGACATGTTTCTCAGCTGACCTCTGAGGCTTTTAACGTGATCTCATTTGTCCGATAAACATCTAATTTCCATCCATCCTGCTGCTCACAGGAAGTCCAATGCATGAGGGAGAGACTCGTTAAGAGGACGACATGCAGCGATTTGTATTTATGACTTTATTATGAATGTATTTTTCATGTTTCTGGCTTTAATGTGACAGCTGACAGAGAAGTGTATGATACTGTATCAACCTCAGGTGACATTACTCAAGAAGATGGCAATACCCTGCCAAGCACATTAGTGAGTTCTCGTCCTCAAAGCCTTTTCTTATGTCACGTTAAAAGTGAAACAGCCAAACTGAAACAACAGTCTGAGTTCACATTTCCCCTCATCATATTATTCATGCTAGGACTGACTAACCTTTTGCCCGGGATCTGTTAGCTTTAGCCTCTACTTATTTAGATTTAGAATTAATGTGATGATGACTGTTGGTTTCTGTTTTTATTGATTGACAAATTGTGATTACTTATACATCTGTAGACTCTGTGGTGCCATTTTAAACAGCCTAAGATAAGATAAGATATTTATTTATTGATCCCTCAGTGGGGAAACTTTGCTGTTACAGCAGCTCAAAGGGACAGACAAAAAGAATAAAAGCACACAGTTAAGAATTAGAAAAATTAAATAGCAGAATATAATATAATATATACAGTGGTAAAAACCTATGTACACAAAAAAATGTAATTACAGAGACAACAACAACAGGGTGAAGTGAAGTGGGGTGAGAATTATTGTACAGTTTATGTTATAGTAAAGTGCACAGGTGGTGGTGGTGGTGGTTGGTGCAGCAGACTATAATGCAGCATTGTACAGTCTGACTGCAGTCGGGATGAAGGACCTGCGGAAGCGCTCCTTCTTACACCTGGGGTGTATCAGTCTGTGACCGAAGGAGCTGCTTAAGGCCCCCACAGTCTGATGCAGAGGGTGGGAGGTGTTGTCCAAGATGGAGGACAGTTTGGACAAGGTCCTCCTCTCTCCAACCACCTCTATGGGGTCCAGGGGGCAGCCACAGACCGAGCCGGCTCTCTTAATTAGCCTGTTGAGCCTGTTCTTGTCCCGCTCAGAGCACCCCCCTCCCCAACACACCACTGCATATGAGACCACAGATGCCACCACAGTCTCGAAGAAGGTCCTCAGGAGTGGTCTGCTCACTCCAAAGGATCCTAGCCTCCTCAGCAGGTATAGTCGACTCTGACCCCTCTTGTAGAGAGAGTCAGTGTTGTCTGTCCAGTCCAGTTTATTATTAAGGTGAACACCCAGGTACTTGTATGTCCTCACTCTCTCGATGCCAAGTCCCTGGATGCTCACTGGTGCAGTGATGGAGGGTTTCTTGTGGAAGTCGACCACCATCTCTTTCGTCTTGCTGGCCTAGCCTGTTTTGTTTGACACACACACACACACACAGTCATGCTTTCATTAATTTCCTGTAGACTTAACCTAACCCTAAACATGACTACTACTTTCCTAACATGTTTTTATATTTTTAGTATATCTAGAGGACTTGCACTTTATTCCCATAAGAAAACCGAGTCCCCACAATGTCGCTGAATATATTGAATATATAGATTTAGAAATACAACATGAGTAGTACATGGCGCGTGCACACACGCGCGCGCGCGCGCGCACAACCCTCCCTACCCCGGTGGGCGGGGCCTCTCCGTTCTGCATCATCATGCTCTCTGAAACTCTTCAGCTTCACAAAGAGAAGAAGAAAAACCTTCCGGCGGGTCTGGTTCATGTGAGTCCTCCTCAGTTTGTCGTGAACGGAGCTTTCCGGTCTTTAACCGGCTCTTTACCGGCTCTGTGTGCGTCTCTTCCCGGGTACAGCTCCGTGAGTGTGTGTGTGTGTGTGTGTGTGTGTGTGTGTGTGGGTGTGTGGCAGCGTGTATGGAAATTCAGCTGGAAACTTCGGAAAGTTTCCGCCAAACTTCATGCAGTTTTCTGCTGATTTTACTGCGGGTTGTTTTCTTCCTCGTCGGTGTTGTAGGTTTTGTGTGTGAAATGGAGCACAGGATCGATGAGAAAGAGAGACAGATGGGGGGGAGTGGGAGCCAACTATCTCAAGACTTTCTCTTTCAACTTCCTGTCATTGTCCCGTAGCGTTTCTATAATACTACAACCACAAACTGCACAGCGCTCCTATACTGTGTCACTTCCCTGGTCTGTCTCTGCTTGTGGTCCGTGTGGAAGTCACTGCTGAGCTCTTCTCATGTTCCTGTAGTGTCTGTCTGACTGTCTGTCTGTCTGTCTGTCTGCTGGTAGCCTGCAGTCACCTTATTGTAGGCCAGCTTCAGCTTCAGCTTCACCGTTACAAGCACGCAGCCTGTTTTAACTTGGTTGTACTGTAATGTCAGTCAGTGGTTTTCACAGTATTCATAAGGGTTAAATAGTCTGATCTGGCCTCATTATATCTGTGGTAGTATGCTTACAGGGTCTTTGGTGGTCATAATGTTCTTTAGGCCCACTGTAATTTTCTATAGTTATAATATTCTTACATGTTCTGTTTGTATACAACCACATGATTTACTCCTGTAATGTTTTCTTTGGTTTGTCTGTGGTTTTATCTATTGTACGTCTGTGACATTAGAGCTTCTCCTGGGTGATTTTATTCTAATTCAATGTCCGGTTCTTTTTTATAGATGTGACTTTTGACTTTATTCTACTTTACTGTATTATTGTCTCTTGACGTCACTGTACTCTGTCAGTTGTTTCTGTACTATTCAGGTCAATATTTGAACAGTATGGCCCCTGTTGTATTTCTGCAACATTATTACAGTGTTTTATAGAACCACATAAAGGACTTGTGGCTCACTTAGACTTTACTGCACACCACCGTGTTATTATCTGTCTTATCACTCCTGTAATATTTGCAAGTTAGTAGCCCGGAGTTGCCTACTCTATGATAACGTGTCTTCCAGTCACAGTTTGGTCTATTAGGACTCTACTGTCATTATTATTTGTTCTCATAGTGTTTTATAATATTCACCTAGCGGTATCCCTATAGTTATCTTGTTGTAGACCACCTCCATTATAACATCTACAGTATCCTCAGTTCATTTGATGGTAGCCCATAGTTATTTTATTGTAGGTATCTCCTACAGTTTTCGGTTACAGCGTGGCAGTTGTGTGTCATCATTTTATTGTCCTTCCCTGTAATTCAGAGGTTACCATAGCAATGCTTCCAGTATTTAGTTAAAAGTATGTCTGTAGTACTCAGTAAGTCTATTTTCACTTTGTGGTGCTCTGCTGTATTATTATCTATGAGTGTATTCTTATGATAAGTCACAGCTGGTAGTTAGCTGATTGTAGGTCTACTTCATTATAACGTCTCCTGCAGTTTTTATGTTCTTCACTCAGCTGCTGTTTGCTGACCTGGTTATACTTGACTGGACTGTAATATCACTGTAAAATGAGTTGGCAAGTTAGTTGTTTCTGCAGTATGATATTCAGATATAAACAATATACACACAATATAAAGTTGTCAACAACATTTTGCTGTACAGTTGGTACATAGATGCCCATACCTTTGATACGTCTGGATGTGTTTGGACATTGAGAGCAAAGTTTTAGATTGATGGTCTGACTGATTCATCGACATTTCTATGATGTTTTTAATCAATCTGATGAAGGGTCTTGATTTGTCAATTTAATTTGCTGGATCAACTAAAACAGACAGTTGCCCCAGTAAATACATCACAATACATGTACAATATAAAGTTAACTTTTGGATTTTAAGAATTCTTCATTCCCTTCATACAAGATGTGTATTATCCCTTCTATAAGTAACGACAGTGATTTGTGATAGTATGTGTGTTCTTTGTGTTGTGTTAGGCCTGCTGTATTATTATCTCACTTAACACTGCTACTGTTTAATAGCTTGTCACGACTCCTGCTGTCTCCTAATGTATTTACAGTGTCTCTGCCAGAGGGCTGCAACCAACAATTATTTTCATTATCGGCTAATCTAGAAAAGCATCCATCACAGTTTCCCAGAGATCAACATGACGTATTCAATTGGCTTGTGTTGTCCAACCAACAGTCCAAAACCCAAAGAGATTCAGTAACAAAACAGAGAAAAGCACCAAATTCCCATTTTGGAAGCTAAAATCAGATGATAATTGTCAGTTTCTGACTAAAACGATGAATTAACAACAGTATTTAAAGAGATTGAACTAACTACTAATCATTGCAGCTCTAGTCTGTTGTACTTAGTTGTTCCATTTTTACTTTATTGTATTATATCATAATGCTCCTTTAATAGTTGGTCAGACAGAACATTTAAAAAGTCTCTGGAACATTTTGACCTTATTGTACTTCTCTGCAATCTTCTATTGTACTCTAGTGGTACTATAACATTTCACTCTGTCAGCTCTGGTTTGACTTTATTGACCTATTTTCATTTTCTGTGGTATTCCTACAGTTCAGCAATGAACAGTAATATGAATGAATACTAATGACTGCAGTACATATTTGCTATTTTGTCCAATTTTTGTGTTCCCATATAAGACAATTTTGCTTTATGGTGACCATTTTATTACTTGCTTCTTTTTTGATGTCCTGTAGTCTTTATGCCAAGTGTGCTTTTGGTTCTCCCTTCAGCTGTGTGTTGCTGTTTATAACAGTCTAGTGGTGTTTGATGTAATGTGTTCATGATATTTAGGTAAATGTGACAACTGAAATCAGATACTGAGACACGTAAGCATAATTATAGATAGTGTGAGCAAACCTCCTCCTCTGTATTTGGACAGATGTAATTGTAGAGGCCTGGTTCTAAATCTGACCTACCGAAACAGATTGTTACAGACCTGACTGTCTGCTTGTCTCAGGTCAGTTTTATCTTTCTCAGTTTACAGTCTGTCCAAAACTTCAGGAAGAGCAACAAAGGAGGAGACCCCTTTTCCAGGACAGGCACACAGGAAACAGGCTTCATCTTTTCAGAGTAGGCAGCTGAACCATGAGGACAGTCTCTAGATGCAGAGTATAAATATATATTCATGGGGGCATGTAATGCAAAATGCACTTTTTTTAATGTCTTTTCAACATAAAATGTCTCCCTGGTGTGTCTACAAACTCTCAGACTATATAAAAAAAAGATCATCCTCTCTCTTTCTCCTCCTTCATCTCTCAGTAAATATGTGTAAAAATGCTCTGTTTACTTCTGGCACAGCTCGTGATGTCACATGTTGGGGTCTTTTGAACATATGACCATGTTCAGCATTAGCTTGTTGCGCTGTGATGTCTTCCCCCTTGGGAGACGGCAGAGCTGATGTGGGAGTTGGTGGGCGGTGCCTGCTCAGGGAGCTGACCAATCAGTGCAGACTGGGTTTTCCGGGATGGGGTGGGGGGGGGGGGTTGTTGCTTAAAGAGACAGGACAGGAGACAGTATGAAAATAACGTGTTTTTGAGCAGTACAGCATGACAGCATGTTTAAAAGATTCTAGTAGGAGCCCAAAATTCTAATTAAGTGAAGAGTCTGATGTCTGTCTGTCTGTCCATCAGTATTGTAACAGGAAGCAGTTTCTGAAGTCACTATTCAACACTGTGGGTGTGTGTGTAATTTTTTCCTCTGGTCCCTTTTAAACCTTTCATAGCTTCAGCTTTTTCCTTTTTTCATCTTTTTCCATCCTGCGTCTGGTCAGGGACACTGACACAGAGAAATAACCGTGTCCTGGTTCTACCTACTGTCTTTATGGGAACCAAAACATTCATGTACTTGCACATGCACTTGTGTCTCCCTGAATAGAAGAAGGGGATTGTGGATGCACCACATCATGATTTCAATTAGCCACAGAAGAGACATGATCACCCATTTATGAAGTGTCTCAGGATTCTGTGACATTTTTTCATGAATTATTGTATATCAATTGGGAATCCTACACTGACATTCAGCAGGAACAGATTAGCTCCTTAGAAAGAGTGAGGCATTGCTGTTTCTCGGTGTGTTTTTACCACACACTCCGCTGTAAAGTCGAAATGACATGTTGCAGTTTTCTGACAGCTGTAGTTTGGAGTGAGGAAAAATAGACTCAACTTGTTTCAAGCGTCACTTCATATGTGAAGAGGCAAATGTAAGACTAAATGAGTAAAAGACGCTGAGTTGTTTTTTATTTATAGACATAATCTGTCTCGTCTGGACCTGGAAACTTCATGTCCTTCATTACTCAGTGTGGTGGACGTGTATAGCACAGTCACACCAACACATATTGTAGATTATGGTGTTAATGCATGTCTTAGACAGTAATGTCTTTGTGTTTGCTTTATTTTTCCAACACACTTGATTAGAAATTAAATGGTGAAGAGATTACTTACTTTGAAAAGTATAAACATGTATTTTCATTGAACAAAAGAAGCTAAAATTCACTTTATAGCTGGCTGTTTTAATTCTAGACTCTATAAAAGAAGTGGATATAGCCTCCAGGTCTGAAAAGTGAAGCCACTGTGGAAGTACCTTAAACCTGCATTCTTCCTTAAGTCCAGCAGGGCTGGCTGCTGGCTCCAAAAAGAGGTCTCATTGTACGGAAGTCTATGACAAAATCACCCTAATTCACACTTGATTTATTACCTCAGTAAAGTTTATTAGTTTATGGTCTCAGTCGCTAGTTTCAAGTCTTCTTCAAGTGTCCAATCAGAGACTGGATACAAAAAAAAACTTGTGTCACTGCTGGCTCCAAAACCAAGGATTATGAATCTCACCAGAAAAGTGAGGTCCACTTTAGTCACTTGACACCAATAAATTCTCTGTTCTACCAACACATTTTGGTTGGTATCAAAACTTACTGAGGTTTGACACCCAGTTTAGTCCCCTGATGTTACAGGATAGAAAGTAATTGAACAAGTCAACTTAAACTGAACAAAACAACTGAAAGTCATCCCTCTTCTATCTATAAATCCAAAAATATGTGAACTCCAACAGTTTAACAGGCAGCAGAGTTTAGGCATTGCCTCTTCCCTGTGGATGGTCAATCTGTGTCAACAGAACAAACGGAAAAATAAGCTTTAGTCTTCATCACCACGGCAGTCTGTGTGAGAACTGACACGTTCTTCTTCTGTGGTGTCGTTGTTTTCCAGCTCGTCGCTGCGCTTCATCAGCAGAGCAGCTGGTTTCGTTCTGGTGTCAACACAGAGGTCAGAGGTCACAGAGAGAGTGAGTGCTGTCACATGGTTTTCTCTGTACAGGAAACCATGTGGCCTTTTAACCTGTACCCCCATCCCCCCTCCCTCCAAACCTTAAAATAACATACAGACACTGTGACTCTGCTGATAATTATTAACCCTCTATTGTCCTGTAAAGTCTACTGCTCTGTCTGTCCTCCTGGTACTCTGCTCGGGCGACTTAAGTTTTTTAGTTTTCTTTTAATCACATTTAGAAATTAAGGATAATTTATTGATACTTTTTGTATCATATGGAATGGGCTTGCACTAAAGTAAAAAGATCCTGGGAAGATGTTCCACAGTCCCTGGGAAAGATCACTGACTACACTGATCATTGTCATCCAGCAGTGAGCCTTTTGAATTACACTGTTGAAGGAATCTGGTCCAAAGACAACTAACAAACTTTAACAACCGCATTCCTGACAGCTAAGAGACTGATGGCAACGAATTGGAAGGACGCAGATGAGCTGAAAGAGCGTCTGAGCCTTCAAACACTCCTAGAGTGTTTCCTTTATTAATCTATGGGCTAGATAGCTTCAGCTAGACTACACTAGAGTACACTAAGCTACACACAATCCTTTTTTATTAACTCTTTTTTTTCACCTTTATATAGGTGTCTTTAACAGCATGTAAAATATGTAGTTTCCTTTGTCTTTGTTGGATAAACTAATAAAAGTTCAAGTGGAAAAAGGACCATTTAATGATACTACGAGGGTGCTCTGATCAGGATTTTTGCTGATCATGGGGATCGGTATCAGTGATCAGCCCCAAAAATCTATGTGATGTGTTCTATTTATTGTATATCAAGTATTACAATAAAAAAAACTACTATTTATTGGCAGACAACATGTGTAACATCTCTCTCAGAGACAGCTTGCAGCTGGATGATCTGCTGTGTAACATTTGTTAGTGTGTGTGTTGACATCACTGATTTTCAGCTGCACATCAGCTGAATGCTGTAGGTTCCCGTGGCAACGCGTTGCTACAGTTTGCAGTACTGTAATTGCGTGGCTTTGTTCAGTGGCATTGCTAATATACAGCTCAACATGTTTACCTGTATAAGGCGTTCCCTCCGCCTAAACACAACCTCCTCCAGAGCAGGTTATGTTTGCAGTGTAAGTAATGGTGATTTAGTTTAAAACAGAGCCACCTCACCTGACATTGAAAATCCCAGCTTTAAGATCAACATACCTCACTGACCCACTAATCTGGCTTCGTAGTACAGCGCGCTGAGTCTGTTGTGTGTGCATAAAGTATAAAGATCAGTCCAGTAACAACTGAGGATTTTACTGGAAAAGACCTCAGACTGATTCCCTCTGAGGTTTTGTGTATCTGTTAGTTTTGGGGTTTTAACCAGTAACATCTTCCATTTGTACTAGACTGGACATTAGACGCTGTGTTCACAGGCAAGATGCTTGATCCCTGTTGCAGTAACGTCTGAGGGTAAAAACAAACATCAGGCCACCATGCCTCTGCTCGCCTCTCCACCAGGATGCTGCAGCTGTCTCTTTGTCGCCAGCTTCAGTCTCTCGGCCGAACCGGAGCTGTTTTGCATCATCTGATCAGCTCTTCTGATTGGCTTTTAAAGAGACCGGTGGCCAATTGATCAGAGCACCCTTAAATTTAAGTTCTGAAATTTCTGTTCTTACCATCAGTTTGAAATGTTTTAACTTCAGTCTCAGAGAAATCTGTTTGTTTATATTTTGTCAGTTTAGTTGGACAGCTCTAAATACCACAATACCCATGAGCCTCAGCTGCTGTTGCTATGGAGAGGAAGGCATTCAGAGGTGTGAATCTGAGCTGTAGTAAATTCAGCATGCTTAAATATGTCGGCATAGTTACTGAATTTATCCCAGAGCAGTCTTTAAAGCTATGTCATGCTTGATGTTTCTTACTGAACTGCCCCCTGGGAGGCGTAGGTAACATCTCACCTTACAGCAGTGGTGCCCAATACATTGATCGAGATCTACTGGTTGATCGTGAAGGTAGTGCAGGTAGACGTGTGACATTGAAAAAAAATTTTTTATTATTTATTATATTTATTTATTTATCATCTATCATCCCTAATTAGGACAAAGCGGTTTAGAAAATGAATGAATGTATGTATCCTCCCTGTGGCGTTTGCGACTTGATTGACGTACAGGACGACCAGTCTCTTCTCTGCTACGGGTCACGGGCAGGGACATGCGCAGTAAAAACAGCTAACTACTGCAAAGCTGCAAAAGTTAGCCTTCCAATTTATATCGACTAAAGAAGGGATATTCTGGGATAGGGAACAGGATAGGAAGGGATATTCGACTTCATTCAGTGCAAGTCATCAGAGTAAGGTAGTGACCATAAATGTGTTAAATGTTCCAATTACTCTTGTAACTTGTGTGCAATATTGATGGCTACATCACTGTTTGTCACCTATGTGCATTACTGCAGTCAGTTTTTATGTGTAATACCAAGGGTTACATTCGTTGTAGTTATGCAGGATGCAGTATACTCAGTATATATAGAAATAAATATATTTTTAGCATTTTTAATGTAAATAGATCATTTTGACCTGGTCGTTTTAAAAGTAGCTCGCAAGCCGAAAAAAAAAGTGTGGGCACCCCTGCCTTTAGTTGTTTATCCTTCTGTACTGACGATTCACTGGAAGAGTCTATGTCCATTCAAGCCTTAGAGTGCCACTACTGTCAGTCACCTAACATCATCTTAAACCTCAATGTTCTGGCAATTTGGTCACGTTGACCTTGTGTCTGAATAAGTCTCTTTGAAAAGTCACGAGGTTGGACCTTTCCACATCACTGTAACACTTTCAACACGGCACAAATCTTCAAATGAATCCAACCATATTGTCATAAAACTGAATGGAACATAGTTTTATCGTTCCAAGAAAGTGCAACCTGCTAAAAATTATTCTAAAAATATACAATGAGTAACATTAACTTTCATAACGCATATGAAAAATTATTAAAGAAAATTAAACTTTTCACGAGGTGGAAACATTTGAAAAGCTGTACAGCAGAGGGTCTGTAAAATGTACACGTGGCCAGTTGAGTTCAGCTGAACAACAGCTTTATGACTGACGTAAAGACTCAAGCAGCACAAGGTTAAATGTGCACAGACTCACACTTTGTTCACCTAATTATGATCACTGTAATGTATCACATTGGTATTATCTATCAAGCTCAAAGAAAATCCGTGAAATAAACCAGGAAACACTGAATGAGACTCCTCTGATCTCAGATCAGACGACCGACTCTCTCCCTTCTCAATTTTGCAACTCTCATTCAAGCCAACTGCATGGATTAGTGCAGGAACATCCAGCAGAAGGCTTCAGATGCAGCATGTGAGCAGATAGGATTGACTGTTACCTTCAGTTTTACTCAACAAATACTTATCTTACAAATATTACAAATCATTATTCACTCCTCCACACAGTTACAGTCCAGTACACCTGCAGAACAGACATGAAAAACTCATGCAGCGTTTTACATTTTAGTGTCTTAATCATCATCTGGGACGTGAAAACACTGAGTGATTTCAACACAGTCAAAGAAATAAATAAAACTGTGCGTCCTAGACATGGAATGGAAGAGTTAATCACATCGGACGGCAGAAAACTAGTTCAGCCGTCTTTGCTGCATTCAGGACTCACAGTTAGTTTCATCACAGTTAGTTTTATAGTGAAATGAAAATTACGCAAGACTCCGTTTGTTTGTTGTAAGTTTCCAGCCTGCCCTGCTGGTGTTCTGCTTACTCTCTGCGTACAATGACACAGCTAAAACAACAAAACTGCAGTGAGTTGACTTGGCGTCTCGGTGGATGATTCTAGCCATATTATGTCTGTAGGGAACATTTACATAAAAGTCTGAGTGGCGAAAAGCCATCATTTAAACAGCTTGGTGATTGCTGTGTATTTTGAACTCTGAAAAGGGCTCAGATGACTCCTTGCATAACGCCATGTACAGTTAGAATACATTTTTGATAGCTATTGATTCCCGTTTCCTTTTTGGACTCAAATCCAGCTGAAATACTCACCCGATCACTTTGTTCTGAACGGCCTCTGTGTTTAAGCCCCTTGTACCTGGACGAGCTTGTACAATCAACATGGCACACAATCTAATGCAGATGCTAATCCAGGATCTTGGCTTCGTGTCAGGAACTTCCAGGCTTTCTCTGGAAAGTGTTCCCTGTTCCCGCAGGGCGAGGATACTGATAACTTGAACAAACACGTGTGAGTGGGTCTATTTGTTTAACAGTATCTGTCCGGACTCGTCTCTTCGGGTCTTGTTTTCCAAAATCATAGTTGCCGTGCTTGTTGAAATGTTGTGGTAATGGCAGTTATAATTTGAGTGGTTACAGTGGTATTGAACCCATTTTCAGACAGGTCATGCACATCACTCTGTTACAGTGACATCTTTTTGTCATTCCGAAGAAAGGTGAAGGAAACAGATCACGCTTTCTCTAGAAATGAGCTGAATCAAATCATTTCCCGCAGTTGCAAGCAGTGAGAAGCCCCAGAATAACAAACATAAAAAATAAAAGCGCTGCTGTTACTTCTTGATGTTCAATACAGAAATATGAGAATGCTGTTTGTCACGCTGAGTTTAAAATGTGTGGCTTTACTTGATGGTAAAATCTGAAAATGTAAAGAACTGCATATGATTAGGTTGTTGTAGATTAGACTCAAAAAAGACTTTAAACAACCCATGGTGAGAGTTTCCGTCAGGTAATAGTGTAGTATTAGTGATGCTCTGTTGGTCGGTCCACTACTTTGGCCCAGACAGAAATATCTCAGCAATTGTTAGATGGATTGTAAATTGCTTCAGACATTCATGGCTCCTGTAGGATGCTTGGAGACCTTGGAGATGCTGTTATTGAACAAAAATATACTGATCTTATCAAACACTTGGCAAGAATACAAATGCTTACTGGAGTACTTCACAGAGAGATTTCCATCAATGCCAGAAACACCAGGAGATAATTAAGTAATTAAAGGAGCAGTTAAAGTTTATTCAGACATGAGATGTGAAATTGCCATCACATTTCTCTAACAAGGTGCACGTTTGAAAAGAGCTTTAGTTCTCTTTTAGAGGGGGAAGTAATGCTATTAGCACTAGTGTGTGTGTGTGTGGGGGGGGGTGAACCAGTTACCACATTCGTTATGAAATAAATATCACTTACACAACACAGTAGTGAGGAACCACACAAAAGTCAGGTGATTCAGAGACTCTCTCTCTCTCTCTCTCTCACACGCGCACACACACACACACACACACACACACACACACACACAGTGAGAGAGACATTGAAGCAGACAGGGGGAGAAAGAGAGCTGAAACAGGAGAAGCTGAACTGAATCCAGATCTGATTGGTATTCAGAGGCCGAGTGTGTCTGCAGGGAGACATTCCTGCAGGAGGAGAGGGGAGGTGTGGTGTGGGAGGAGGAGGTGGGGGAGAGTGAGGGAGGAAGAGGGTGACTCCATTCATCAGCAAAAATCAAAAGCTGGACCTCCCTCTTTCTTCCTGTGTTTCTCAAGGTAGAAGGCGGTGTGTGCGGTGTTGTTTTTGTTGTAATCAACAACAGCACACAGGCTGGACGCTGTTTGTGCTGAAGCTCTTTGTCGTTCACTTCCTGGTTCTGACTGAAGTTTTCTTGGTGTGAGGGGAAGCTGTGATGATCCTGTGTGCTGTTGTTGTGCTGTTTGTTTTGCATGTTAATAATAGTTTAAGGACTTAGATTGTTATTAAATAACTTTGATAAAAAATGTGATTATCAAAATAACTTAATAGTGTTGGAAATAATTTATTTTTCATTGATGATTTGTTATATTGTTTAAGATGATTTGTCTGTTGTATAGACGATTCATTCGTTTGTTAGAGATACTTTTTTATGTTATTGACATTGAATTAGTTTGTTTTTGCTAGTTTGCTACCTTGTCGTGGTTAATTGGTTTGTTGTGTTTGTTATGGATAATTGATTTGTCATGATTAATTTTTTCATAATTAGTGTGTTTGTATATTTGGTAATGGGTTATTATTTGTTTGGAAAACTTGTTTGTTATGAAACTCAAACATTTGTTTGATTTGTAAATGTTGAGTTTGTTGGAGATAAATTGTTCAAGGATAGTTGTTTATTTTGATGAATCATTTGAATTATTTTCATCTTGTTGAAGATAATTTGACTGGTTATGGATCATTTGTCTTTTGTGGTGTTGAACATAATTAGATTTTGATGGATAATTGTTTGTTAGATTATTATTAAGTCACTAATGTAGAATTACAATGAGCAGGTATCTGGATAACTGCACTGAATAAAAGCCGAATGGCTTTGAAGTAAAACTCCAAGTAAATGATTAAACTAAAAAAAAAAGTTGTCCAGTTATCTGGCTAAATTTGTTTAACCTGTTTCATAGCATGACGGACATGGATGGATATGACTGACTGACTTTATTTCTGGTGATGCTGATGTCGCCGTGTCTTTCTGTCTGACCCAGGTGTAACCATAGATCCTGTCTCCACCAATCAGAAAGCAGCGTATTTCACAGGACACAAAGTTGCACACTCGGACCTCATGGAGATGAAGCTAAGTGGAGAGATGCCAGAACGGAGGACGATGGCCACCAGATGACACAGTCCAAACATGCTGACATAGCAGGCTGATTGATTGACAGCTCAAAAACACATCCCTCCTCCTGCCGCCGCCCACTCATCCAGCCATGTTGTTGAGGAAGAAGCTGTGCGTTGCCGTGGTGATCGCTGCCATCCTCTTCCTCATGCTTGCCAGTCAGAGCATTCAGAGGGGACATTTCCTGCCTCTGTCATTAGCCCTGCCCATCAGCCGGGCCACGCCCACCGGCAGGGAGATAGGTGAGGGGTGATGTCATCATCTCTGGGGTAAAACAAATCTCAGAAACCACAAGTGAGAGAAAACCTAGCAGTGATGTTCAAAGTTTTGTGAATCGATCAACTCAGTCATCCAGATAGTTGGCAGTAGTTGTAGTAATATTAGCAGCATATTATAATATTGAATAATATTGCATTCTGCTGTAGTATTTGCAGCAGTGGTGTTAGGGGTAGTAGCACTAATAGTAGTAGTATCATAGACTGTATATAAGAAAAACTGTATATAAACTGTATATAAGAAGTGGACTTAGCCACCGTGAATTCACCCATTGGTTTGTGGACCGCTGTTTTGAAGCCTTGAGTTTGGCCTTATTGGCGTTACCATCTTGGTTTCATGGCTGTCACCATCTTTGCTTTTTGGAGCCAGAAGTAATGTTCATTCCAGGAGGACCACCCGTGATTGGTTAGTCACAAGGTAGTCCCGCCCTAAACCATACCCTGCTGTATCATGTATTTTACTCTAAATAGGATACAAATTTAATGAATAAACATCATGCTGTGTTGTAACTAGCGACTGAGACCATAAACTCATTAGGACAACGTGAGAAGTAGGCTCATTTTCTCATAGACATCCAAACAATCAGACTTCTTTTTGGAGCCTGAATGCAGGTTTACATCACTTCTGCACTTGCTTCACTTTACAGACCCAGAAGCTACGTCCACTTCTTTTATACAGTCAATTAGAAATACTGAATGTTGCTTTAATATTAGCAGTATAACATCAGGAGTACTGGTAGACGCCACAGTAGTATTAGAAGTAGCAGTTTTAGGAGCAGTAGAAGGAGGAGTATCATTCAGAATTGTCACTAATATTAGCAGTTAATAGACGTAGCAGCAGCAGCATTAGTAGTAGTAGCAGTAGTATAAGTATAGATTCTAGCAGTAGAATGGTAGTGGCAATAGTAGTTTCTTAATTGTAACAGTAGTAGCAGTATTAGTAGCAGTAGTATTTGACAGTAGCATTACCATCAGGATAGCAGTAGCAGTAGTATCATCAAGAGTAGTGGGGTTGTGATTTGCCGAGCTCCCATGATGCAGTGTTCTCTGACAAAAAGTCTGTTTGTGTTCCAGTAGTTGAATCCATAGCACCTCCTGGTGATCTGATCCCTGACCCTCCCAGGACTCCCCCACCTCCTCCTCCTCCTCCCAGCACTACCATACCTGAAAACGAGGAGGAGCCTTTAGAGGGTTCCCAGCATGACGTGAGGTAACACACAGGAGGTCATGGATTCTGTATCCCATGAATCCCTGTTCTGTCCCTGTCTGATTCCTCAGTGTCGTCCTCTTTCAGGTCGTGTGGTTGTGCAGAGTCCTGTATTGCAGACGTGGGGGGGTCAGTCTGGTTCGGCCAACGCTACGACCAAAAGCAGCAGCCCATCCTCCGGGACACCAACAACAACCTTGACCCTGAAGCGCTCAAATGGTGGCTGGTAAGGACAAAAACCTACTACTAGAATTATGAAACTATAAAACTAAATTCCTTCATGATTATTTATCAGCCTGATGTTTGATATCCAATTTAAAAAGTCAGATTGGATTTGAAAAAATTATTATCACAATTGTCATCAAGGTTTTGCTTGCTGAAATCATTTTAGTTTGGCCAAGCTATTCTTTGAACCAAAGTGTGGGTCTGAGCTTTAGATGTGTTCTCTTACAGTAAAGTAATTCAGAAGAGTCTTAACGTTGTTATGTAGAAGCTGTCAGCGGTCTGGATGAATAGACAACCGTATCACTCTTTTTCCTGCATTTAAGAATTAAGTCCTCCTGCAGAAACCATCAGTAGATTAAAGGAGGGCAGTGAAAAGTGAGGGTGGGGTGGAAATGCTGCTATCATCATCAGTCTTATCCATAGTATGCTGTAAATTCTGTGTGTGTGTGTGTGTGTGTTTGTCAGTGGTTTTAGATGTAAAACCATCGACAGTTTAAAACAAAAATGATAATGAAAAAGTGCTTTTAGAGCTGTTGGAAAGAGCCAGACCAACAGAATAATATAAAATCTTTATGTAACTACATTAACAAAAAACAAAATATGAAAAGAAATTACTCTCCACTTCTCTACAGGGTCTTCAGCGGTCAGGTAACGACCAGACTCTAGAGGAAGTGATGTCAGAGATGTTCCGGGTAATTTCTCCACCCACTGTGGACTTCAGGCCCCTCCCCTCCCGCTGCCGTAGTTGCGCGGTGGTTGGCAACTCCGGCAACCTGCGGCAGTCAGGACACGGCAGCCTGATCAACTCCCACGACTCCGTGATCCGGTACACGTCTACACACAAATGCATACATGCGTCTTACCACCCTCACCTTCCTCCTCCTCCTCCTCATCCTCACCCTTCTCCTCCACAGGATGAACAAAGCGGTGACTCGAGGATTTGAGAGCGATGTCGGGAATCGGACGACGCATCACTTCCTGTACCCGGAGAGCGCGGTGGACATTGAACACGGCGTCAGCCTCGTCCTGCTGCCATTCAAGCTGAGAGACCTTGAGTGGCTGACCAGCGCGCTGTCCACCGGTGAAGTCAAAATGTACGAAATAATGAATACAAATATACTCAACAACATGCCTGAATATAACATATATAAGAAGTTGAATATTTAGATCAGACATGACAAAATGTGAGAATATACATAAATGTACAAACAGGCAGATTGATTAAAAGAAACGTAAAATACTGTATATTCTCATATGCAATACTTACTTACTTTAAGTATATTATGACCAGTGATTCTTTATGTAATTCTTTCCTCATGTTCAGGACCTACATGAGGGTGAAAGAGCGGGTGGAGGCTGATAAAGACAAGGTAAAATAATGCTCCATCATGCTCTCTCCACTTCACACTGTCTGTCATTGGTATCAGCCAATTTTTTTATTTTGACTTTCAGTTTCAGTCTAGTTCATTTAAACTCATTTAAACGTGTGATTTATTATGATGAAATTTTATTAATGGATGATGATATTTATTTAATTTAGTTAATTTCAGCTCATTTTTGTTCTCCCCTTCAATCTGAGGACAAATATTGATTTTCTTTATTAAAGTTATTCTTTTTTGTAAAAAATAAAAAAGTGCTTGTACAAATTGCTAGAGAGCCAATGAACACTAACATATTAAACATGTTACCATGGTAACTGTGTGTGTGTGTGTGTGTGTAGGTTCTGGTGTTGAATCCAGTCTTCTTTAAGTATGTTCATGATCGTTGGACCGAGCATCACGGTCGCTACCCTTCCACCGGCATGCTGGCCATCATCTTTGCTCTGCATACCTGTGACAAGGTAGGAGGATGGGGGTGGAGTCTGTGTCTCTGACACCCACATACTCATATCCATCAAATGGGAAAACTTGTCCTGATGGTACATTCAGGGACACTGAGACATTTTAACAACATTTTCATCTCCATCATAACGTATCGGACTACGTCTTTACATGCCACAAACGCAGGATACATTTATTGACAGTAGAGCACATGAAGCGTACTTCCTTATGTAGTGTGCCACAGTATGTATGGTGCAGCATGTCATGGCATCACTTCCTGTCTGTGTTCAGGTGTCCGTGTTTGGTTACGGTGCTGACCAGCAGGGGAACTGGCATCATTACTGGGAGGAGAATCGCTATGCTGGAGCCTTCAGGAAGACCGGCGTCCACAGCGCGGACTTTGAAACGCAGATCATCCACCAGCTCGCCAAGGAGGGCAAGATCAGTCTGCATCTGTGACACAACCACTGACCTACAGACCTGTTACTGACTGACCTGTGACTCACCTACACTTACATTAGACTTACACTAGACTCTGGAGGCTGACCTCCAAACTGACCTACAGACCTGCTGACTGACGGACTGATCTGCTTACTTGACCACTGGTCATTCACCACTTAATTGTTGAGACCAAGAACCATCTACATCTCGTCTGTTACTTAACTGAGACTGGTTGATTTCCAAGCGAGTGTCTTCTGTAAAACCACATTCAAGCCGACACTGGGCATTGTATGGCTGCCAGATTTGGCTTGTTTTTGGGACACATTGACGGGAATCAAACCTGTGTGCTCCTTACATGTCAATCATCACATTTGCCTTAAGTCAGACATTGAGGTCTGGCGGATTGAAGCCGGTGTTGGGAAAAGACATTTTTACATATCTGGATTACCTGTGGATGGAGCTGCCTTTGGGGGTGGGAGAAGCTAAACCTGACATGTCCACTTGGTGGGCGGGGCTCAGTTATCCTCCCTGTGCAGACTCCTGCTGGTTTAAATGAGCTCCAGCTCAACTTGAACACACAGACTGTCCCGCTGTCTGTGACTGCGAGGATCGACCGCACATGTTTTGCTCTGAGCGGGAAACAACCACAGACTTTTTATACTTTTTTTTTCTATTGGATTTTATAGACATTATGCAGGGATAACCTCTTTTTGAATCAAAGCACTTTGTCCTGAAGAAGAAACAGCGCAAAGAGGTTATGTTGTTGCTTCTCTGTCCATCCATGTTAAGACTTTTTGTATTTTATATCATTTATAATCCATCCATTTATTCTAATGAATCTGAATGCCAACGGTCCTGGTCTGGGGAATGTTTCTGTCCTGACAGACTTGAACTGGAAACAGGACAACAAAGTTTGAAAGTTTTTCTGTTCTGTCACCAATGACATTTCCTCTCTCGACCATATACGGAGTTGGAGGCACCGAGTCGGAGGAGTGGGAGGAACCTGTGTGAGGTTCTCAGCCTGTGTTTGAGCTTCTTAATATGTTCCATGATTCAGCAGTCTGCAGGTTTTCAGCTGATTACACTGAACCTTTTATTAGTATTTAATATGTTGTACATGACCAGTTTTTTGGCTCCAGTAGCTGACAAAGTTAATGGTGGTGGTAAAGTCAAACTCTACAACATAACTTAATGTGTGTCTCGGTGAGTAAAGCTGCAGACTGTTGAACCTGATGGACTAGACCTGATGTAACTCCTCTGAGTCACAGCTCAGCTGACGGGAGTGACAAAGATGAGGAGACTGTGCACGACTTTTAACTAAAGATTTATTAAACAAAACATAACAAGGACAAAGTTAAACAATCAGTAACATCACCAGTGTGTGCGGTGCATGGATGAGTGGAAGATGTAGTGCAATGTACTTTCAAAAAAGTCAAAACTCCAACCAAAAATAACCAACCATATGAATGAAGAGAGTGACTAGTCCAGCGGGTAGCAGAGGAGTCTTTCAGCTGTCTGCTGGACTTCCTGTTGCAGCGTGCTGAGGGCTGTTATACCTTTACTGTGAATGTTCAAAAACTGTTGCTGATTGTCAATCACAGTCGTCTGAATGTTTGTGGCTTTGTTTACACAATGAGGTGTTTCAGGAGGTTTTCACACTGAGTTAGTTTGAGTCTGAATCTGATCGTCCCTCTTAGAGTGCTCCGATAATTGTGCTTTTGTTTTTGCATGTAATACCATAATAATGTATTTTATGTTTTTATAATGTTAATAATGTTTGTCTAATAATTCTTTTTTGCTAATGTCACTTTTTAACGGTTTATTGTTCTCATTTTCATTGCATAAAAAGGTCAACAACAAATATTTTATTATAGATTTTGTTTTCAGAATTAAGACAGGTGTTTGCTCATGCAAAATCAGTATCAAAAACGCATATCACATGCTGCAGAATCTGCACACACTGCGGCTCTGACATCTTGCAAAAGTTATCTGTCACTGACCGAAATGAACAGTTCAAAATGAACAGAAACTGATAAAGCTGCTTTCATGGTGCACTAGCATTTGATATTTCAGTGATGTGATGCATATTTGCTGGTAATGTTAGCTAATGATACTAAAGAGTAGAGAATAATGAGTAGATGCATCCACAGTCTCAAGATTAACTTTTGTACTCTTGTAATAAAGTATTTTTAAGTGATAGCTTCGCCCTGATCTTCCCCTTAGTGGATGTACTGCTTAATTCCTCATGCGCTCACAAAGTACAATGTCATTTGTACTGCAGTTGCTAGTGGACATGTACAAGTTGGTAAAATCAAGTAGGCTATATTAGCGCTTTGGCCTGTGCGCTCTGCTTTTAGTTGCTTATTGTTCTAACTTGTCTTTTTTTCTTGCCAAGAATGCCACAAATGAAGACTGGAGGTGTTGACTCAGATATGTGATCGGAAAAACCAAATTTCTGGCGATTCAGATTCAGACCAACCTGCCAGTGTGAAATCGCTCAGTAAAGAGCTCAGTCTGCTTCAAACATGCTTCGTGGTACAGCGTCTGGGTAAAAGTATTTACAGTTGTCCCCAACAGTGATACTGGAGGGCAGAGCCTGCAGTCATTGACTCCCTCTACGTCCCACCACCTCACTGAGCTCCGTCCAACAATCTGGGTCTTTGTAGTCCTCAATCGTACAAGTGGGGGTAATGGAGCACATTTTCAGTCGGTCCTCCAAGTGTCAGATGCAGCTGTCAGACAGGGAGGTTTAGCACGCTGTCGGACGATCCCATAAGCACTTTGTTTGAAGCAAACTGAGGCCTCTAGAAATAATCATAATTGCTGAATGATCATCTGGAGGCTGTTGCTCCGTGTTTAGTTCAGCTGCAGTTAAGAGTTTAACCCTGTTTGTCTGGAACAAGTTGCATGGTCTCTCAAAACACAACTGCTGAATCATCAGAAGCTGTGGTGTAATCGGAAACATGTGCAACTTGTTTTTATAGCGTTTTGCTGAGATTTAACACTTTGTTGACTTCCTGAAAACTTCCTGCTGGTAAATGGGGAAGTTATCCACTTTATGAGGAATGCTCAGCCACTAAATGAAAGAGCAGCAGCCCTCTGGAGTCCTGAGCTGGATTTAACATCTGGAAAAAAGGTTTTGGAACTTGCAGACAGCAAAAAAAAACATTTGTTCTAAGTATAAATCCAAAATTGTGCTTATTAGATTCCCTGCAGTCTGGAAATATAGACATTATTTCCATCATGAATGCAGGAAGGTGCAGATTACATCAAGTTAACCAATCAACTGCTGGTAATTCCATCATAAGCGTCTGTATTTGATCTGTAGATTCAGAACAGAGCGATACCCACTGACCAAACAAGATGTATGAATGATGTATGTTCAGTTATCATAGCTTTAATTCAGCTCATTGTGTTTAAAACTGTGACTCTATTTGATAAAAGAGAAAGAAATGTCAGTTTCAGTTAACAATCATCTGTTCATTCATTCATAGTTGCCAAACAGACAGAAGCACTGTGATATTTCAACACAACGCAAACCCACCTCTGTCACTTTGAATGAAATAAAAAATATGAAACTAAAACATAAAACCAGGTCTTTTTTCTAATAAAAACTCTAGAGGTAAAAGTTGACAAAGTCAAATCCAGATGAGAAAAGTTCTGCAGAGAAATCTGATGCCTGTAAGTTTTCCCATGACAGTGAATTACTGCCAACAGGATTAAAAAAAAAACAAAAAACATTCAGCTCATTGTTTAGTACAAGATACTATAAGCAATGTTATTTTTTCCTGTGGTTACTATATACCAAATGATTCTTTCAAGAAGCTTTTTGTTATTACAACATGAATGTATATTGTTTTATTATGAACCTTTTTCTCGTTACAACATGAGAAGATGAGATATATTGGCATTTTGTAATAACAAAAGGTTTGGTGGTACAACTTATAAATTATATGATAAACTGTACTACATAAGTTTCTTGTTGAATATTGGTATATAGTGATAACAAGAAAGTATGTCGTTATAGCATGAAAAACATTATAGTGTGAAAAAGCTCTTGTTAAAATGAGAAACTGAGCTAATTTACTTTTGTAATAGTAGCATTAGTCTAGTGCTGTATGTATTCATTGAGGCATTGTGACATGAAAGGCAGCTGGAGGCATCAGCTGTGTCCCATTTCAGGCTCAGACCAACTGATGTTACCTGAATGTAGAGCAGACACCTGGTCTTTATCCTTTGGTTTTTAGTATCCCACAATCCTTTGTGCTCTGGTCATGAGTTGGACCTTGCAAGCCCTGTCCCTCTTAGGAGGCAGGGCCTGAAATGGGACAGGAGGGGCTTGTGCGGTGGCGTTGCCACAGGATCAATAACAATAAATACAGTAGAATAAATGAAAACAGGAAAAGGCTGTTCAGTTGAAGTTCAAAATAAAAGTCCAGAGGATTGTTTTATTTTGAAGTGACCTGCCATCTGTGTGCTTAATGAAATACTATTTAAATAAATAAATATATAAATAAATAAATAAATAAATAGAAGTATCAGCCTTGAATCACCGCTGATTGGTGTGTGCAAGGCTGTCTCCATGGCAACATTATCACATGATCCAAGTCACCTAAGGATCTGGTCTGGTGTAGATTCCTCACTGAAAGGTCATCTGTAATGTTTCCATGGTAATAGAAGGCATTAGAAATGCTGGTTGCTACGACGACATGGCTGTGGCTGGACCATGAACACGTGAAATTACAGGATGCCAGAGATGGTGTGGACCAGATCAGCCTGGTCCTGGAAGGTGGTGTAGGACAAAGCCTGAAAGTCTGACCTGGTCCATCGCAGATCGGAGGTTCAGCTTCTGCTGCTCAGTGCTGACCTGGTTTGGTTCTGCTGAGCTTCAGAGTCTGGTCCTCTCGGACTGATGTGGTCTGGATCTGTACTAGTCCAGGGTCTGCACCGGTCCTGGTCCTGGTCTGGTCTGGTCTGGCTCGGTCCAGGTTTGTGTCAATCTGAGAGCAGCTGGACAAAGGAGGACGGAAACAATCCTTTCTGGTCCGGCTCGTCTTCTATATAGCCATGCTGCACACAAACACATCCATTAATCAACATTTATTTATTCATTGACCATTTGGAGACACTTGAACATAAACTCTAGTTTAGTTTTAGTCCCAAAAAACTAAAGACATGTTAGTCTAGTTTTCATTAATTATTATGCATTTTTATTACACAGCTTTCAATTCTGGCTGGTCAATTACTGTTATGTCTGTATAGCAGACTGTTGCTATGGGCGTAATTCTGATAGCAGAAGCAATACAATCATTAAATCAATAACATCATTTTACATCAATATTTAATGTCAAACTATTGATTTCTTCGGTAGGAGGCTGTATAATAGGTGGGATAATGCACAGTGAGCGTGCAAGACAAACCGTGACATCATCCATTCATACTTATGTCTTCTAAGCATTCTGAGGCTACCGTTATCATTGTTGTGTATAGTTACCACGATTACAGGTTCTTGTCTATCATGAGTTAAGTGAAGGAAGCACTAATGCAAGCTGTCATTACAAACAGATCCACTCACTTTCTGTCATCTCTGCTCACTTGTTAGTATTGTAGCTACCTGCTCTCCCCAATGCAGAACTGAAGCTGCTCACTAAAATACTGTTCGCTGTCTGCGTTCAGACTGGGGAGCAGCTCAAATGTCTCATAACATTAACACAGCCATCTTTCTGAAGATCTAGAGGAACATTCAGACGGTTGACCATCAACATCAATCACTGTTTCCCACTGAGAGCAGTATTCTGAACAGCTGACTGAGAATAATGTTACATTGGCAGGCGGGCACACTGACATTTGCAAAAAGCAAAGCCAGTCTTTTGTGGTTTGTCTCAGCTTTTGTGTTGCTGCTTATTGTCTAATGTTCAGTGGATGAATGCATTAAGTCCATAAACCCCTTTTTTCCTTCCAAGAACTCATAACATTGGCTAACATTACTGGCAAAGACAGCTTCAGATGCTTTTTATTAGTGCAACAGATGAACAACTAAATCTGCCTCTGAATAGCGGATTGCTTTGGGTGGTGGAGGAATACTTTAACCACATAAAGAGCTACAGAGTGCACTGTAATGCTGCAGATTCATGAAGGTTTTTGAATGAGAATTTGTATTAAATAGTAATAACTTCATTTGTATTATTGACGAAAATAATATATTAAAAGGACAGTAATATATTTCATCATGGTTTTTGTTTTTAAAGAATACTTCTTCTCCGCTCCGAGGAAGCTGAGGCCAAAAGTTTCCTGCGAGTGCAGGATGTTGACACGTACCCACCAATCGTTGTCCTCCTGTCCCAGGACCACCAGCACCTGTCCCTCAGAGAAGCTCAGCTCATCGTGATGGTCGGCCTGGCAGTCGTAGAGCGCCTCAACCCGACGACTCGTTGTACCCCGAGGCTGAGGGACATTGACAAATAATACTGCAGATGCTCCTACTGATAGTAATAATAATAACATATTTATAACTATCAGAAAATGGTTCTGAAGAAAGAAAATGTTTCTGCCAAAGCAAGTGTAAGTGGTGGCTGCAGAGATTCATAAAGTTGTCTCTAAGGTGTTGCTGCATGGTTGCTAAGGTAGTAGAAGGGGGTTACTAAGGAGTTACTGGAGTGTTGCTATGGTATGTGGTGTGTTTGGTGTGGTTTTAATGTTCGAAGTGTTTGCTAAGGAGTTAGAGGATTTTGAAGATCTCACCAATGATCTGCGAGGAAGCGGCTGGGGGGCGGGGCCTCTGCGATCATTCTCAAAGCTCTGAGAGCGCTGACTGGAGGGAGACCCGTTGGGCGGAGCTTTACTGACAGGGTGCAGGATGTGGGAGGAGCTACCGTCACTATCTGCCCTCCGAAAAGCTCAAAGACAGACAAACAGAAAAGTTAATATACATATTCTAGTGTCAATGTTTTGTTACGGATTATGCTAATAAAACAAAGATAATCATCTGTTTCATTCTCTCATTTTTTATCAGGCCAAAAATAGGTCACAGTTACTATTTACAGTGTCATAGACTCTGTTATAAACTTAAATATGAAAATATTTCAACTTAAGCATGGTTTTCTGCCATAATGTACCATTTTAAAAGTAACACCATTTGAGCTACGTCTAGAAAAAAAGTACTTATTCAGCCTACTGCACCCTTTAAAACTGGACAGAGAGGATTTTAATAATGGGGCGAATAACAAGACATGGAGTGATGGAGGTGGTGGATTTAATGATTTCAATGTGAAAAAGGTAAAGAGGTTAATACATTTTAATATATAATTGTTATTTCTACATTATATATCCAAAGTGACCTCTTAAAATTGTTTTTATCTGTTTTTTATTGTTTTTATCTGCCTGCTATAATGTACATGTAAAATCTGCAACTTCTCCCAGCGGAGAAGCTTTAATCTTAAAATTTGGGGCATTTTTGTTCAAAAAATGAACGAAAAAAGGTACTAGATTAAAAACTAGAATTTACAGTGTAACTTTATGGGCCTGCTGCTGTTCGTCCTCTACTGTTAAAAGCTCCTGAGCCCACACAGTGAGCTACCACTTAAATCTAATTACTCATTATCGATTCATCAGACTCCAGACAGATAAAACAGACTGAGAGGAGGAAGCCGGATGTTTTCTGGACAGGAAGTACCTCTCTCTGGTCGCTCAGTCACGGAGCTGAGAGGAGACGCCGGACTGGAGGAGAGACAGAGACAGAGACAGACGGGGAGAAGGAGACAGGTTTATTATCTGAGGTGTTGTTCAGCTTCAGTCCACCAGAGGTCAGTACTGTACTGTACTGTACTTAAGTACAATTTTGAAGTACTTGTACTTTACTTGAGTACTTAGGTTTTAAGCTACTTTATACAGGGAAACATTGTACTTTAAGATGTTACATAAAAACATATGACCAGGTCATAACCACACAACAGCACATATATGAAAGAGCATTAAGATGCACCTTTATGCATAATTAATAATAACAAAGTACAGTGATTTGCAATGTTCTTGTGTAGCACCTTTCTAGTATTTTCAACCACTCAAAGCTCTTTAACGCTACAATTCACATTTACCCAGTTACACACCATTCGCACAGCCTGATGGGAGGTTGACAATCCTGCCATCAAGGAGGAAATTACTCATTCACTCACACTCAGGGCAATTTGGGGCCCAGTGTCTTTGACATACTGACTGAAGGAGTCGGGGATTGAATTGCAATCTTCTGACTGGTGGATGATCCGTTACAGATACCACCGATATAACACCACATGCATATCTGCTGTCTTTGAGTACTTTTGTTTTAAAAAGTGAAGTACATTTTGCTGATAATACTTAGTATTACTTACTTATTCTGAATGCAGGACTTTTACTTGTGATGGACTATTTATTTATTTATTTATCATGGTGCTACTTTTAATATTTCTTCTGCCACGGAATAAATACAATTCAGAAATAATGAACACGTTTTGTTCATCTTTCGTTATAACCACATCTAAACTTCTTCAGGTGATTGATCAGAGTGAAAACCATCACAGTACTCCTCACTTTCTATACATCCAGTGTGATCACCACCACGGTGTTGTATTGACCAGGTCAGCACTTCCAATTGATCTGTTAATGGACACACACTGCTGTGGTTTGTTGGTTGTGAGTTTTTTAATAGTATGAGTTTTGTTTGTCTGATTAATTCCACTAATGCTGCTGGAAAGATTGTTTTCATTAAGTGTGGTTGTAAGCACCAACAGTGCTGTCTATAGAAAAGGGAAGTCCAGACTGTATGGCGCTTATGCCGCTGTGACATCATTCCAAAACGGATCCAATCAGAAGCCTTGTTTATTGTGTTTATTGTATTAAATATTGTCATAGTGTAAATTCAGTGTTATTGTGTCTTAGATACTCACACACACTTCTTAAAGGAGGAGTCTGGGCCGCTGTAGATCCTAGGACTGGTCGGCAACCCATAATCTACACACACACACCCAGTTAATAACACTTTATCACTGTGACAGAATAATTGCAGTGTGTCTCTCAGATGTTACCGTGCTTGCTGGACTCGGAGCAGCTCCTCTTGTTTCGGACGGCGATGGGAGGGGGAGGGGTCGACTTTCTGTTTCCTGTCAGGGGGAAGAAGACCTCACCCTCTTCCTCTTCTTCCTCTCCACCTCGCTCCCCTCCAGCAGGAGGAGGAGGAGGAGGAGGAACATTGGGAGCTGAGAGATGACAGACAGCAGAGACGGAAGATTGATTTTTGTTTTCAAAACTGGGTCTTTTTTTCAGATTTTGTCCACATTTTAATGAGAGGCCTCCCTGAATTAGTAAAATGTCCTTAATTTCGGGTGATTTCTTCTGGTTGGATGATTTTAAACAAGACTAACAGTCCACAGCTATGCTAGCGGCTCTGTGAGGCTTTACTCAAGCACAGAGGTGCTTCCAGCTAAATGCTAACACTTGCTAATTAGTAACCACAAATGGCAGTTGAAACTGCTGGTAATGTCATCAGTTTTTGTAGGTATTTCGGTCATGGCGATTGACCTTTATTTGTTCATGCTGTCAGTTATTTCAGCCATTATTTGAGTGTTTTTAGTTGGGCATTTAACAGCTAGTATATCCAGCAAAAACTGAATGAAAGGAGGAAAGGTGTGCTGTTTTCCAGTCGGACAGCAGATGACACGCCTGGAAACATTTAACAATGAAAACACAGAGACTGAGTTCACCTTTGACCCTGGGGGGCAGCGGAGGTGCAGGGGAGGATGGAGGAGGAGGAGGGGGGCTGGAGGCTGAGCCGGCCGGCCGACTGTGGAGCTCCATGGCCATGGCGAGCCTCCTCCCCACACTGAGCAGACCTCCTCCGGCTGCTCCAGAGGAGGACGGGGTGACGGAGGAGGACGACTGACTGAAACTGAAGGGACGGGAGGAGAAAGAGAAGGAGGAGGTGAAGGAGGAGGATGAGGAAGAGGAGCGCTCCTTCTTCACTGGACCATTCTGAAACAGAAGAGGAGACGTGAAGTGAGTTCATGGACCTTTTACTTCACTACGTATTATTACTGTATTTATAAAATTACGAGCATTATTGGTGCATGGAATGGTTTTGAACTAAACTACAATTTGGCAAATATATAAAACAATCAAGTCTTCATGCACATAGACACTGTTATCCTCCAAAGAAGTCAAAATAAAATATATTGGGATGAATAACACCCACTTCAACACAGTTCCTCCAACAATCAAGAACAATGACTGAACAATGATCAGTATTGGCTGGGCAAGAAAAAAAAAGGCAGAAGAAAAGACAAGAAAACAGCCCAAAGAAAAAGCAACGTAAAAAACTGCAGTCTCCACCTGAAAGAAAGTGTCAGCCTATTGTTTTTTGATCTCGAAAAAATAAGGAATATATCAGATAAATCAGCAGGCTGTATGTTGCCATGGTTACCTTGTCGTCAAAGTCATCATCACTGTCATAGAGATCGTCATGACGAAGCCTCCACTCGTACTCCACATGGACGTGATGGTCAAACTGGTTGGACTGGGCCTTCTGCATCTGCACAAACACACACGGTTACAGTGATGGTAACATCGATGGTCAGGTGTGGCAAAGTGTGGCTACGATGGGAGAGATGACCTCACCAGCGCCTCACATTGGCCGTACTTCAACCTGCGGCTCACGTCCAGAGGGGTCTCCCCTAACTCGTTCTCTGCTCACACACAAGCAGTTGAAATGTTACCAAGATGTTCTCTGTCTCCATAAACATCAACAGGAAAAGTTAATGTACTTCTGCATTTGTGAGGACCAGCTGAGAATGAGTCAGCTTTCTAAAAATGTCCTAATTTTCAAAACAAAAGTAAAAGTATTTTTAGGAAGAAAGATGATGTTTTTGCTGTTTTGCTGAGGATTAGGGTTCAGGTAAAGGATAATGGGTGGGGGTGGTGAACATCAGCATGGGTCCTCTCAAGTAGTATACAAACGTATGTGTGGGTGTGTATGAGTATGTGTGTGTATATGTATTACTGATGTGTGTGTTGGCCCGGGCTCTCAGGAGCAGCCTCACACAGTCGCTCTTGTTGTGCAGACAACTGTAGTGTAGAGCCGTATTTCCTGATAACGTCTGCGCGTCCACATTGGTGCTAACGAAAAAAAAAACACATGTAAGTTAACACACAGGTGTACACATTAACACACACACACATAATCACTCGTTAACATTTTCAAAGCATTTGACCGACCAGTTCTGAGCTAAGAAGTCCAGGATGTGCAGCGACGTTCTGTCAGCCAGTAGGGCGGCTAGATGGAGTGCCGTCTCCCCTTTCTCCTGTTGGCATGGAAACACACTGCTTAGTGTGTGTGTGTGTTCATGCGAGTTTAATCGATTGTTTGGTGGTGTGTTTCTGTGTGCACCTGTACATGTGTATACCTGTCAATGTATATATGTTTGTACATGTATGTGTATATGTGTGTGTACCATACAGACACACACACACACGTCCACAAACGTGCCTGTACCTCTATGTACCTGTATGTATGTATAACTGTACGTGTGTGCACCTGTATGTACTTGTGTGTAGCTACGTGTGTGTACCTGTATGTGTGCGTGAAGCGGCTGGCTCAGCTCCGTCCTCTGAGCAAACAGCTGGATCAGACTGTAGATGTCGCAGTTCTTGGTTGCCTCCTGCAGGTCGAGTCGCTGCACTGCAGCAGAGTTGTGGCTCCGCCTCACAAAATGAACGTCCTGATACTTGGATAGAATGAAATCTTTACGCTCCCCCCTGCACACATACACATACACACAAACAAATGTATTAAATACAAAAGGTATAAAATGAAAAGAAAAATAACTACAACAGTAACATACTTCTGTCTGTCTTACATGTGGCTGTGCTGGGAAGGCTTCAGTGACGGACTCAGCAGGTTTGCCTCCAGTATTTCATTAAAACCTGAATTACCAACATTTCTAGCCAACTGGGAGAGAGAGAGGAGGGAATTTTATCACTACATGCAACTCTAGTGCATACATCAAATTCAGTTACAAAACAAATCTGTGCTACCAGCAGGTCTGAGGTTCCCAGACTGTCCAGACTCAGAGATTGGATCCTGGAGACGTGCACCCCCATCTCCCGATGTATCCCTGAGCACTCTATACAGGTCAGGATGCCCAGGTTGGTCGAGAGCCATCCAGGATCTATAGAAAGAGAGATTTTAAGTTTGTACTGGAGCTCGTACATCCATGTTTGGCCAAAGGAGGGCAGAGATGAAAGAGCACACAAGATGCACTGATTAACTGATTAATTAATTGATCAATTACCTGGAGCTCCGCAGTCACAACAGTTGCTGTTTCCTGGCATCCGTCTGATGTCATCAGTGATGGCCCGGGTCAGATCCTCCACACTGTTCTCCCCAGCTCCTCCCCCTCTCCTCCCCCCGTCCAGAGCCATGCTCAGAGCCTCCTGCTTACTGTTACTAAGCACCGAGATCCAGCTGAACACAAACACAGATACACATTACAACGCTTTATCTTTTAATTCTTATGATAAGCAACATAAATACTGGATTATACCAGTGTCAGATGACAATAAATCAACATGTGATGAGAATAAAGTTTATTTTTAACTCACGCCACACACTCAGCTTCATCTTCAGCCAGGAAGTGATAGGTCCGATTATCTGGAAGACAAAATGTCCGTTGTATATTATGCTATTTTATATTAACATGTATAGTTGTGTTATGTGCATTTGTACAGTGATCAATGAAATTTCTGGATTCTGATTGGCTGGAAGGTGTGGATTTACTTTTAGTCACAATATCACAACGTAACAGGACACCTACAGTACGACATACGTGTTTGTTTGCAGTTGTAAATGAATGTGCCACCATTAAACTCTAGTTTGAGGTCTTAAAATTGTACTAAAATATAGTAAATGGACGTAGTTAAAAAAAAAAACTAAAAACCGAAAAGTGACAATAATTATGAGCAAATGGAAAATTGATATTTTTGATGTGGCAATTTTGTTTTGGCCAAAGTTGATGTAAGATAATACCATGCTAGTTTATACACTGTATGATTATAACATGGGTGGTTATAATCCCCCACAGAGAAACTTATATTATCCCTTATACATGACACAATTATATAAAATGTATTAATATCAAACTGTTATTGCAAGTATACTTATTTGTTAATATTATATGTTTACTTATGTTCACTCTATGCTTGATCACATTCATCATATATATACAGTATATTTATAGATGAACATTTCAGATACACTGGATCTGTATGTCACTTTGATTTGGAATATCAGAAAACAGCACAATTGGTTGTGAACATACATTTATGCTCACTGCTCAAGGACAATGCATTTCTGTACATAGGTTTGTAACCTTTGTTTTATTATTGGCTATCCGTATGATGATTCACTGTGTGTGTCTTACGAGAGATGAGGTCAAAGCATTTCTTGTCCTCCACACTGGGTTTAACCTGACAGGTGAGCAGGTTGAGTCTAGTAGGAGGTTTATTTGGCTGAGTGAGCGAAGGAGACGAGGAGTTAATCAGTATCAATCACTTAGACAATTAAATCCTTATTTATACAACACATTTCATTCACCTGGCAGTGCAGATTAGAGTGATTTACAGGTGACTAACAAGCTACACAACAAAAAAGTGTAAACAGTACGTTTAAAAAACATGGTAACATTATTTTTCACTATAAAAGGGCATGCCTTGATGTGATTTCAGTTGGATCTTCAGTTGGATGAACTGTGCAAACACACACACACACACATAAGCACACGCACACACACACACACAGGTGAGCTCACAGTGGCATGTGCGATGGTCAGGTAACAGTTGTGAACTGAACATTTCCTCTTCTGCCACATTTTCCTCAACCTGAAATACAAACACACACAGGTTCAGTTCTACCAGTTATACTAATGCCGATCGGTCATTGTTTAAGTGTGTGTGTGTTAGTGTGTGTTTTCACCCATCACTCTTCTTGTAGAGGAATCCTGTTCTTTCTGTCCCGTACTGTTTGTCTCCCAGCAGCTGATGCATACTGTACACCTGCTTAGGTAAAGAGTCCTACACAAATACACACACTAATGTTGAACACTCCTGTTGAATAGTATTATCGGGTCCATGTCAGTGTTTGTTTCTCTGACCTGTGTCTCTGTGTGGACGACCGGCCTCAGCTGATCTCTGAGAAACACAAGCTGCTTCTTCTCCTCCTCCTGACTCTGCTTCACCTGCACACACACAACAATTTCTGAGCGCTGCTCTTCAAATGTGGCTCAACTAATTCAGATTAGCATGCTGCTGACAGGCTAAAATAATCCTGCTAATGCTCATCCAGCTCATTTGATTCTTTGAATACAGTTTGAAGACTGATTTATTAATCCGGGATAATTCATTATTATCATTCATATGATCGGCTGGGTGCTGATCATGTGATTGCAGCTGCATGTGGTAGGCTTGTCGAGAACCCACCCATGATGCACTGGGCCAATAGATCCATTTTTTTGTGCTACTGCATTATTATGAGTGTCATTTTGTTCTTCATTGTGTTTGATAATATTTCCATGGTTTCCACACTTTAATCACTGTTCAACAGTCAGACATTAACAGTGAATATGACCTGGATAACTCGGCTATCCACATACAATGAGCGTGGGCCCTGGAAATAATCTACCAAAACACAATAAAAACAGTCTGCCAGCGACATCTGCAATGTACTGTACTACTATGTACTACTATTACCGTCGTCAGGACTCCATTCAGCTCCTCCATGTACTGCTTCAACCTCTGAGTGGTGGAAACACACTCCTGCAGGAAACTACACACACACACGCAGATACAGTAAGTACAAACATGTCACTTTACTGCATGTAGGCTTTTTCATGTGTGGGCAGGTGGGTGCTCGTACTTGTTGTGGCTGTGGTAGTATTTGATGAGGTTCTGCAGCAGGTCAACTCCCCTCTTCGTCTTTATTTCATTGACCTTAATCAGATACTGAGATAGATAGATAGATAGATAGATAGATAGATAGATAGATAGATAGATAGATAGATAGATAGATAGATAGATAGATAGATAGATAGATAGATAGATAGATAGATAGATAGATAGATAGAGCAGAAGGAAGAAAAAGAAGAAGATGATAAAGACAAAAAAGAAGCGAAAGAAGAGGAAAAAACTGGGAAAGTTGAGGGAGCAGATGGAGGCGGGATCACTGACCTCACACATGCTCAGTTGGAAGGAGCGTCTCTCCTTCTCAAGCTCCTCGGCAATCTCTCCTCCACTCACCTCGCTCCTTACCATCCCATACTGACGAGCCAACTCCCTCTTCTCCTTCTCCACCTGCTTACTGTGCCAGCAAACACACACACACACAAATATGATAAACTTTGTTCAAGATGAAAAGTTTTGTCCGAAAAATGTGTAGCAGAACTTTCCACTTACATTTCACAGCCCCTCAGATTAATTTTGTGACCCTTGTGACTCCTATGTTGGGAACCACTGCATTAAACCAAACTCTATATACACCGTCGTCGAAACTTGCTCCACCTAAAGCAGCTACAACAGTAAAATGCTGCTGACACACTGATGAATCAATATTAACAATCCAATGATAATGATATATAATATAATAATATATCAGTCACAAGGACCAAAGAAGTGCTTTCACTTGCTTTAAATCGACAGCATTTTGCTTTTAATACTTCTGTAGTTTTACAGAAGTAAATGAACACATACTTCTATAGACTAGACAACAGACATTTACATTGTTGTATTGGTACTTTTACTTATGCAAATGTTCTGAACACTTCTTCCACCATTGATAGTCAGTCTGCTAAACGTCAATATCACTAACCAACAGTCATATGCTGCTCAGTGATATCTGTAACCAGGGACTGATATTGGATCAGTTTATCAGATCAAACATCTGTACAATTATAAGTTCTCCTCTTCATCATCTACTGAAACAGCATCAGGAGAATTAGTACGTATTTATATCTCATTCCTGACAGCATTACAGTCACATCAAGTATTAGCTCGCTTGTGAATCTCAAACTCTTCCTCTTCCTGGAGGTTCTCTGTCTCGTCGAGCTGAACCATTTGCACTTGTTGTTTATAGACTGAGCCACTGATCGAGCCTGGTTTAAAGGCCAATCAATCAATCAATCTTTATTCATATAGTGCTAATTCATAAGAAACATTATCTCAAAACACTTTTCATAGAGGGCAGATCTAGACCAAACTCTTTAACTAAGAGAGAACCAATGATTCAAGAATTCAAAATTAAGGACACTAGAGCCCCCACATGAGCAAGCATCAGGCAACAATAGTGACGAAAAATCCAACACACGTGCCTTCACCAACGATGTCCCACACATATTCAATGTTACCTGTATTAACAATGACCGTTACAACAAGTGAAATTGTCTGCTGTTACCAATATTAAAGGATCTGGAGTGCATGGTAATAGTAAGAGCAGTTATAGCATGAGCTTTGTATGCATATATCATTCATTAAATTTTCACATTACAAATTAAGAAACAAATTGACTCACTTACCACATATAACGACTTCATATCTAACCTACAGCCGTCTCATTCATAAATGCATTACATCAAAGTTAGATGAATACAAAAAGGAAGCTGGACATACGTCATACGCTTTAACTGCTAAAGTTTAAAGTGTGCCATTGCAGCCTCTAGCCGACTATTTGTGAAATAGTGGTGCAGTCTTTTTCTAAAAGACTTTTGTTGAGCAGTGAGGGGAAGAAGCCTCGAATGCAGCTTGGTTATCAGTGATTTTGAAGCCCTCAAGAGACTGGACTGAATATGGCCATCAAAAGGGTTTTCACCCATAACTGTGCCACATGCATTTGAAAAGGTTTCTAAAGTCAAAACATTGCTGTGGGCGCCCGCATCTTAAATAATTCTCAACTAGCCCAGTTTGCTGCTGTTCAGTTGGAGCCTGTGAAGTCCTTTATACTGCACTTCCCTGATCCATATTGATAAGGAATGAACTGGACTACAGTCTGTTGAAGCTCCAGATTGAGTTCTGAGTTAGCTGGTGTGGACATGTTATATTATATTGACTATATTTTCATTTCACCATGAAGGTCATCATATTTTTTGCTTTACTTATTACCACCACTCGTGCACCCAGAGCTCAAGTCCAGGGAGCATGCAGATTTCTATCACAGTGCTCCAGCAGACACAGTCAGGTTTCTCAAAACCTAGACAAGAACCTATCCAGGTTTCTGAAACCATAATCATGATGTTTACATGAACAAACACAAAGCCAGGACACATAATATAATAAACAGATACTAGTGCACATATAAACAGTAATCTCAGTATACTACTAAGAGATTATCCAGTGACAATTCAGATTATTCATCACTCACAATCTGCTCTCGTAGTCCCTCCACGCTCTGTCAAAAGGTTTCTTGAGATCCTACAGGACAGACAGAGTAACAGAGGAGGAAACAGGATTTAAGACCCGCTGTGCTGATGAGGCTGTAAACGCTTTCATTATTGTCATTAACAGTGACACATTCCTACTCCTGAGGATGAAACGGCTTTCATCTGGACTCCCAGGGAGATTTATGACAGAATGTAAACACAAAGATCCAGCATCTGATCACTACCATGAATGTCACTGAGGACTCCACTCAGTCTGGTGACACACAGCATCACCCTGAGGCCACATCCATCACAGTTTCTATGTATCATCCAAGTAATATGACAGCAGTTAGTAAAGGTAAAGTCCTCACCCCCTTCACCTCTCTCAGGTCTCCTTTAACCAGAGATTCCAGGAAGAAGTTGATGTTGTGGAGCATGCTCTTTAACTGCGCAATCACACAGACAGACAGACACAGACACAGAAACACACATGCACAGAGGTCATCTATGGTGGAGAAATTCATAGTTAACAGGCATCATGGATAATACTGTTCAACATGAACAACAGTAAGATGATGATTTTTGAATTTTGCACATCTGCTTGGAAAATACAATTCATGAAATTTAGGTTGTCAACAAAAATTAAAAATAAGAAAGGATAACACCCAGAGTGCTGTATGTTCAAAGATGGTAATAGGTGATTACCAACCACATCCAGTTGGTTCTTAAATCAGAGGTTTTCCCAGCAGGTATGGAATGAAACAGGTAAAAACAAAAAATCATAGATCCCTAATTAGACCGTATCTAATAGAGTTTGGAATCGACGGTTTACAACCAATTGGTTTCTCCAGTTGAAGTTTGGAAACGATAAGATAAGATAAGATAAGATCAACTTTATTCATCCCGAAGGAAATTATTTAATGTAACTGTTTAATTAAAAGAAAAACTAGGAATAAGTTAAATATAGAATAAAAAGATGACGAGGAGCGACCAGTGCCAACTGGCTTTTAAGAGGGTCACGAAGGTTTCTTGATGGAGTTTGTAAGGGACTAGTTAAGGTACAATTGGTTTGTATTGTACGTTTGTATTGTTTTTTTTAAACTCTTAAAGTTTGGAATGGACCTGCTACTTGGAATTGTAGATTTTAATTAGAGGGTTTTTCAACCTGTTCAAAATGTTTTTCCAATGGATGTTTAAAATGCAGCAATTCTTATTGGTTTTAATTTAATTTATTAAGAGCCAACTAGACGTTTTAGTTTAGAGGGTTTCTAAAGGGACTTTGGAGTGGACTAGGTAGTCAAGTTGAATAATTGGAGATTTCTCTAATGGAAGTCTGGTAAGACCAGTTAAGCACTAATCATATTATGTAAAGTAGACATTGTTCCAGTCAACCAGTTAAGACCCAGTTAGTTTTCAACAGATAGTTTCCCAGCTGGTGAAAAGCTTAATAAGGTAACAGACTGGAAGCTCTAAACCAGCTTCAGATTAAATGGAGGCTGCGACTGTTCAGGTGCAAGGTGCAAGACGCCATAAGAGAGAGGATAGCAGGAAATGTTGTCCTCCCACTTTCAGCTGTTATGGTTGTACAGTTTTTTTAGCGTATAAGTCTGGTATCACGGTCATTGAACATTGGTGATTATGTCTATCACGTTAAAAAGAAAAGTACCTATAAAAAGAAAAGAAAAGCTGCTACCTTTGTGGTCTGGACATACCCTGAAGAGAAGAGGGAACGCATTTCTTACTATATTTCAGTTATACAAAAATGGTCAGGTGGGCTGGTATTGAAAGGAAGTTCAGTGGCCTATTACCTCATCCAAAGCTGGATGCCCCCCCAACCCTTTCAAAACTAATTCTGGCACCACTGATAACAGGTGCTATGCCCGCTGTCCTCTGTGATGTCGTTCTGCTGTCACTGATGACTTACCAGGTTCTTCATGGGAGAGAGGAGTTCTTTAGAAAAGTCCGCCAGTCGGCAGAAGGCTGAACCAACCTCTGTCTCTCCGTTTGAGTGGCAGTTGACTGACAGCTTTTCCATCGAATGAATGTACTGCTCCCATTGAGACACGTGGTCTGACAGAGAGAGGTCGTGTTAGTACAGGGTTAGTAACCTGTGTGTCTGTGTCTGTGTGTGTCTGTGCAGGTGTGTACCTTGTCCTGATGTGTATTTGGCTTTGGCAGCTTTCTTCATCTTCTGCAACACCAAGCGGTCACTGTCCAGAGCCTGAACACACACACACACACACACACACACACACACACACACACACACACACACATTAAACCGTTCATCCATTCAAACCTCAGTGATGTTTTAATCATCACTATGTGAAGCTGCTGAATGTGTGTGTGTGTGTGTGTGTGTGTGTGTGGAGAGGCACTAATTGACCTGCTGACTCAACACACACACAGAGGACGAGCTTTGTTCTCTGACAACAGACAGCTACATTCCTGTGTGAGTCTATCCTCAGAGATTTTGCAGCACAGTTTATTACGAGATGTCCGTCTTTATTTCTGGCTGTACCAGGCCTTTTTTACAGCAGACATTTTGTTTTATTATGGCAGGAAAAGCACAGTAAATAACATTAACAATGGCTCTGTTCTATACAAGTGTCCCAGTAAGCCATGGTATTGAGACACTGAGTTAACATGAACAATAACAGGACCCTAAAACCAAAGCAACTAAATGGAATCCAGCCATCGTGAATTCCATTATGCACACCTGTACTTTTCCTACTGTGACATGTTAGAATGTATTTGGTGAAAAACATGTTGGTATTGTTACAATTAAATGATCTGGACTGCCCTAATCAAAACTAGACATTCCTCTCAGTGTATTTTCTCCATAAACAGTTCCTCAATAAATTTACAGAAAATCTGTATCATGATATGATGATAGCTGATTTGATCTGTGTTGCCCACTCTACTTTCACACTTCAGGGGTTTAATTTATCAATCATGTGCTCATTTATACACATTGAGTTCAATTTATGTCTTGAGGACCAACGAAACATCTTTTGGTACAACTATAAGGGCGGGTTAACCAATTCCTTAATTAGATTAAAATAAAAATAGGAGGTATTGGATCATAATAATTAATTGTATATCAACAAATGAGGTGATATTTTGTCTCAGTGCATGCAGGGAGGCTTTCTTACACACCTGCTCCTGGACGATATTTTAAACTCATAGATGTTTTTTTGTCCTCATCAGACTCATTTGCCGCATTTATCCCAACAGATAACCCTGCATTGAGGCAGCTTGGACCTCTAAGGTGATGTGGTTGAGCATGTTTGGCATTTGAGGGGCGTTTCTTTATCTAAATTAGTCTGAGGCAGACTGATGTAGAATAGGCAAGATTTTTTTATTGTTCATTGAACATGTTTTTCTTTTGTCTTAATCGATAATATTCTGTATTAAAGACATTGTTTTGTCAGGAGCTGGTGATGGAAGTATCTCACGAGTGAGCCACCTTGCTTCGTTCTCATCTCTGTTGAGAGTAGTACATGCGCAATGCCAATCAGGCAGGACATCTGGACTGGATAGTGACATGCATGTTAGGTATATAAACACCAGCTTTTTTGTTTTTATGAATGCTTTCTTTCACTTGTTCTTCATGCTTTGATAAATGAGGACTGTGGGGCTGCAGCAAATCTTCAACAGCAATCGGGAACTATGGGCCATGCTGTCTGGATCCACTCAGTCCATTTTACAGTATCATCATGTAACACAAATGGGGGGTTTTATGCATTACAAATGTTTTCTCATAAATGTTGTAGTTTCCAACTTATTAGCGTCCCATGAATGCAGAATCAGCATGCAGGGTGCAGATCAGTTCATATCCTTATTAATAATAATCTCTCTGGCTCCTCCTCATTACCACTGAATAACAATAACAATGAATACTAATGAGGATTAACCTGTTGCCTTGGAAACATATGCAGACTCTGTTGGGGGTAAAAAAAGAAGGGGGGGGGGGGGGCGCGAGGTGGGGGCAGTTTGGGTGTCTGTTTTTCAGGGTCAAGTAAATTAAGTCTCTGGGTCAACAACTCCACTGACCAACAGCGTATGTGCGTGTGTGTGTGTGTGTGTGTGTGCGTGTGCCTGCTGCTTTCCAACGATCCCCCACCCCCACCAAAACACTTGTGGAAACGGACATCACACAGCAGCAGAGCAACTTCAAAGCTACACAAACTGACTGACTGTCAGTTGATCATTTGTTTTGTAGAAAAAAAACTGTAAAAAATATTTTACAGCTATTGATAATTGACTCTTTGACGAACCGTTGGACAAAACAAGACATTTGAAGACGTGAATGTGAACTAAAGAAAGGCTGGATTAACCCGACAGGAGTGATGCAAACTTTGTCGAATTTGTAGACTTGTGAGGAAAAACATTTTATTCTCCAGTGGTATCCTGTTCATGGATGACTATGGGGTTGTCAAAAGATAGCTTTTTGACATCAACAAGGACACCATATGTTTGTAAAAGTGTCACTTGTACAGCTCCACAGATAATGTGCAAATGTTGTGACTATAATCATTTCTGAGAAATTTTTTATATTCCTTAACACCAGATGACAAAAATAACAAAAAAAATACATCCATATGTAGGGGTGTTGGGAGACTAGAATGTAACTTCTTATTTTCAATGGCAGTGTTTCTTTCAGTCCACAAAGTGCTTAGTTCTTGTATATAACAGAAGTTGGGCAGCAGCAGCTCAGTCCACTTGCGAACTGCAGGAGGGTGGCTGGTTCAACTGGACTGGAGAGCAAGGTGCTGAACCCATAATTGCATTTTGGGCCTCTCTGTGTGAAAGTAAATTGTACTGTGGCGTGAAAAAATTTAATTTATAAAGTAATGAATTCATTCTTTTTAAGTCACAGATCAAAGTTTGGGGTTTGATGGCTTGACGTGCAAAGATCAGGACTTTGACACCAGAAACCAGGATTGAAGTCTCGAATGTGGTTAGAATTACATACTGAGACACTTTGACCACAAGCTACACAGAACCTCCATCATGCTTTTGTTTTCAGGACTGTAAACTTTTGACTGTGATTATAAGTGAAAATTTTGCAGATACCTTTCGTTCAGAGGATTATGCATCTTTGCAGAGGTTTCATGATTATGTAAAGGGAAAACTTTCTGTTCTCATTTACTTCCTGTGGTAAATTAAAAGAATATAAATGTAATTTCTTGAAGATTACTGAATTCTGCCAACTGAGCGGATCTAGAAAAACTGTAAGAAGTGCTGAGAGAAGAGGAGCAGAACGGGGCCCTGCAGCTTATTTTTCCTACAGAATACTACAACTACAAACTATCATAACTGACCTCCTCAAGCAGGTAAAAGGTGTTTCTATTAGGCTACTCTTAAGACTACTACTATAGACCACTGCAGGCTACTATAGTAGTAGTATTCTGTGGTAGTAGTCTGTTTTAAGGCTATTACAGAGGTCTATCTTCCCCTCCCACTCTGACCTCCTCCAGCAGGTAAATGGTATTACTATAGACTACTACTGCAGACCAGTTCCAATTAAAGGGCCCGACAGAGTACTACCACCCTGACAGCACTGACCTCCTCCAGCAGGTAGACGGTGTTCCTGCAGCTGATCATCTTGGAGGTGAAGGAGGAGGTGGTGGGGGAGCTCCAGTCCTCATGAACCTCCTGTAAGAACTCGGACACGGACACGCACTCCGGCATGGTGCTCGTCAACCTGGGACACACCGAGACCACCCGCAGCAGGACCGGAACAGTCTAACAGAGTCCGGGACCGACAGGGCAGGTCCACACAAAAGACAGAGGAAACCAGGCGGAACCTCAGAGTCGTCCTCCAGAGCCAATTATGACAAAAAATATTAATAATAATTTAAGGTGAAATAATCCCATCAGCGCGGTGTCCACAGTCCCGTGCAGATAAATGAGCATTAAGAAGCTGATACAGACGACAATTAAAGACCTGCTTCGGTGACTTCAGTGTGAACCGCAGCATCAGCCGCTTCTTCCTCCAAACAAAAGGTGATCAAATCCAGCGGGAAATAAATGAAACATCATAGGGTAATCAGAAAGCCAAATGATTAAAACATCCCAGAGTCGTTGAAGTGTTAAAACCCACGATCCTCTCTCCAGTAGATCGGTTTCATTCAAAGAAAAAGCCACAACCCATCCCGGGTCTCCACCGTGTGTGAAACGGCTGACAAAGGGCGGAGGGGCTGAGCGGAACCCCCCCCCCCAGCCCAGACACCGGGACCAGGTTCAGATGAGAGAATCAAACCGGTCTCTGCTCTCCGCTCCAGGATCACTTTGATGACTTTTCATCATCAGCTGATTTTTTTCTGCTTTTCCTTCTTTATTCAAACCGCATGGTGATGCGCGTTCACGGTGCGCGGCGGCGAGGCTCCTCCGCGGCAGCGCGCACCGCTGACTGAGCACAGAGGTGGACTGAAAACCCCACATCACCAGTGTCGATTTCATTCAGGTTAGACCTACTAACGGTCAGTTAAAAGAAGTTAAAACTGCGATTTAGATATTTCTAGACCACCTTTGATTTTTTTTCATTTACATTACAAAAAATAAGGAAAAGGCCACACATAAAAATAGGACTTATTCTGAAAGTAGGCCACCATAACCTTAAAATTGGTTAATGGTTCAATCACAGGGCTCTCATAATAAAATAATAATTATAATAATAATAAATAAATAAATTTGTTTACATAGAACTTTTCCAAACAGATGTTACAGAGTACCTCTCAAGAAAATACGATAAATGAAGGGAAAAAAAGCAAAATAACTATTGCAGCAGAGCAGTGGTAAAACAAAGTGATATAAATAATATGAATGCACAAATGTTTATTTACATTAATATGTGTGTGTGTGTGTGTGTATGTGTATATACATACATATATATATATATATATATATATATATATATATATATATATATATATATATATATATATATATATATATATATATATATATATATATATACACCCCATAAAGTTGAAATAATTGTTCAATACCCCCAATTTTGTTAAAGCCTGAATACACAGTTTGCAAAGGTTAATTGTGGTTTAAGTTTCACTGTGATATGTTTGGAAGAGTTTGATCAATAAAGTTGAGAAGATATACACTTTATTTATCAAGAATAAATCACATTGTCACAATCATTTCAGGAGAAGAGGTAAAAAACTTTTTTTTCCAACTTTATGGGCAACAGTGTATATATATATACATATATGCTGTGCATAAATACACATGCTCTGTACAACACCACACATATGCACATACAGACACATATAATGTTATAAAATCATAAAAATGCCACTCTAGAAAATGCTAGCGGCTATGTGTAGGCTTAGTTAGGCACAACAGTGCATCTAGCTATATTAATGTCAGCAAACTAACATGCTCACAATGACAATAGTAGTAATAGTAATAACACTACTATTATAATAATAAAAATGATAATAAGAATAACAATGTTATTTATACAGAACCTTTCATACATGAAATGCAGCTAAAATGCTTTACAAAAAATAATTCAAAAACTAAATCAATAATAGGTATTGAAAACACAATATCTAAGAAGAAATACAAAAAGGGGAGGGGTACACCCTTGACTGCTCGCAAATCAATTGCAGGGCAGACACAAATACCCACTCATGTGCACACCCTTGCAAAACCCCTGTTGTCCTAAAACAGAAAACATTACTTAGTTGCATGTTCCCAAGTCCAGAGGCCTAACTACCAATTTCCTCTGACAAGCATGATGCTTTTCAAACTCTTAGCAGAGTCCCAAACGCATGGGGTCTCCATGTTGCCTTGCTTTGCTGCACATCCCCAGAACACAGTGAGCCAGGTGTCTGCACCAATAAGTCATTTCTCAAACTAATGGGGTTTCACGATTGTGGGCTGTCAGAATAATGGTAAGGTACCATTTGCACAGCATCCTTCTCTCCAGCACCACTACCAAATTATCGAGCTCCACCCCAAGGATTGTATTGCTGTCAACTGCCCTCACCCTGCTGCCTCAGCATGTGAAATCACAGAAAACAGCAGTGGCTACCACAGAATGGCAGAGCATCCTCACCTTGGTACTGCAGACAGTGAATGTCCAGAGCCTCACCACAAAGTATAGTTGGCCCTGGCCCTTCTTGTACAAAGCCTTGGTGTTCTTAGCCCAGTCCAGCTGCTTGTCCAAATGTTCTCACAGGTATTGTAGCCCTAAATACTGTCCGCATCCACTCCTCAGACGGAAATAGCTGTGTGTGGTGTTCCGGGCCTGATGGACTCCACCGCCCACGCTCACCAGTGTTACACTGGAGGTGGTTAAGGGCACACCACTGATCAAAATAGTCCACTACGCCCCTGTGCTCAGCCTCCGTCCCCTCGCTGATGCAACCCGCAATGGAAGAGTTTTCAGGGAATTTCTGCAGCTGGCAAGAGCAGGACTTGCATGTCAAGCCTGAGCTGTCGAGGGTGAAGACAAAGGGTGGCAGGACCGTCCATTCATGGCTTATGTGCCTCCACAACATACTGTCACTCAAATCCAGGACACAGCAGCTGTGGCTGAATCCAGTCCAAAATTTCTCATCCCATCTCTCCATGTCAAAAATTAACTCATCATCCCGCATTCCAAACCTTTGGAGTTTAGCAAGCGGATGAATTACGGCAAGCGTGAGCGTGAAAGCCTTTCTGGCGTCAGTTTCCGTAGTGTAGTGGTTATCACGTTCGCCTAACACGGGAAAGGCCCCCAGCTCGGAACTGGGCGGAAACACATTTGTTTGCTCTTTAGTCTGACGATTAAAATGAAACGGTACTTGGTGACATTCTTAGACTACTGCACAAAGTGAAGCGTTGTGCACACAATTGAAGAGACCTGGATAACAAAGGCGGTACGTGTCAACTAGCGACTTCACTCACACAATTGTTTTCACGCTTTCACCTACTGTTTCTGTTTCTCTTCACCTAGCAAATATGTGGTGCATTTCCTGCTAAAGCCATTTTCTTGACTCGTCTGCTTGTCAGGTGCAGGTGTGAGGTAAGCATGAGCTATGCTGCTGTATTGCTTTTGTCTCTCTTGGCGAACAATCAGCAGGGGGATGAACGCGCTAACCTCCCCCTGGGCGGATCGCACGCCCATCTCCCGCCAGCTGTCTGTTTCCGTAGTGTAGTGGTCATCACGTTCGCCTCACACACGAAAGGTCCCCAGTTCGAAACTGGGCGGAAACAAGCGTGTCTCGCTTCTTTTTTTGGGTCTCGAGATGAAAAGGCACTCGGTGACATTATCTCAGAAAACCGCACAAGCTGTAGCACCGTGTACACCGTGGAAAAGAAGTTGACGACGAAGACGGTGAACGGCAACTTCCGAGTTCCCTCGCACGCTGGTGTCGGCGCTTTGGTTTGGCTGTAGCGAGCAAATACCTGGCGTATTTGTGCCACTTTCTTTTCTGCTTGTTTAGGTTAGTCTAGCCTTCCCTTGGACAGAAGGAAGACGCTCGATGCTGCCCTCTTACTCCCGTCTTTCCAGGCGAGTAATGGGCGGCTGGCAGAAAAGGTCAATCTCCCCGTCGGGGAATCGAACCCCTGTCTTCCGCGTGACAGGCGGAGATACTGTCCACTATACTAACGAGGACTTGCGCAGTGCGGTTCTTGGCATGCGAGTCGCGTGGGGGGAACTGTTGCAGCATTGGCAGGGAATTTACAGGTAGGCGCAGGTCAGCATTTGCTCAGCCTCCGTCCCCTCGCTGATGTAACCCGCGATGGAAGAGTTTTCAGGGAATTTCTGCAGCTGGCAAGAGCAGGACTTGCATGTCAAGCCTGAGCTGTCGAGGGTGAGGACAAAGGGTGGCAGGACCGTCCATTCATGGCTTATGTGCCTCCACAACATACTGTCACTCAAATCCAGGACACAGCAGCTGTGGCTGAATCCAGTCCAAAATTTCTCATCCCATCTGTCCATGTCAAAAATTAACTCATCATCCCGCATTCCAAACCTTTGGAGTTTAGCAAGCGGATGAATTGCGGCAAGCGTGAGCGTGAAAGCCTTTCTGGCGTCAGTTTCCGTAGTGTAGTGGTTATCACGTTCGCCTAACACGCGAAAGGTCCCCAGCTTGAAACTGGGCGGAAACACATTTGGTTGCTCTTTAGTCTGACGATTAAAATGAAACGGTACTTGGTGACATTCTTAGACTACTGCACAAAGTGAAGCGTTGTGCACACAATTGAAGAGACCTGGATAACAAAGGCGGTACGTGTCAACTAGCGACTTCACTCACAATTGTTTTCACGCTTTCACCTACTGTTTCTGTTTCTCTTCACCTAGCAAATATGTGGCGCATTTCCTGCTAAAGCCATTTTCTTGACTCGTCTGCTTGTCAGGTGCAGGTATGAGGTGAGCATGAGCTATGCTGCTGTATTGCTTTTGTCTCTCTTGGCGAACAAGTAACAGGCGGATGAACGCGCTAACCTCCCCCTCGGCGGATCGCACGCCCGTCTCTAGCCAGCTGTCTGTTTCCGTAGTGTAGTGGTCATCACGTTCGCCTCACACGCGAAAGGTCCCCAGTTCGAAACTGGGCGGAAACAAGCGTGTCTCGCATCTTTTTTTGGGTCTCGAGGTGAAAAGGCACTCGGTGACATTATCTCAGAAAACCGCACAAGCTGTAGCACCGTGTACACCGTGGAAAAGAAGTTGACGACGAAGACGGTGAACGGCAACTTGCGAGTTCCCGAGCTTTGGTTTGGCTGTAGCGAGCAAATACCTGGCGTATTTGTGCCACTTTCTTTTCTGCTTGTTTAGGTTAGTCTAGCCTTCCCTTGGACAGAAGGAAGACGCTCGATGCTGCCCTCTTACTCCCGTCTTTCCAGGCGAGTAATGGGCGGCTGGCAGAAAAGGTCAATCTCCCCGTCGGGGAATCGAACCCCGGTCTTCCGCGTGACAGGCGGAGATACTGTCCACTATACTAACGAGGACTTGCGCAGTGCGGTTCTTGGCATGCGAGTCGCGTGGGGGGAACTGTTGCAGCATTGGCAGGGAATTTACAGGTAGGCGCAGGTCAGCATTTGCTCAGCCTCCGTCCCCTCGCTGATGTAACCCGCGATGGAAGAGTTTTCAGGGAATTTCTGCAGCTGGCAAGAGCAGGACTTGCATGTCAAGCCTGAGCTGTCGAGGGTGAGGACAAAGGGTGGCAGGACCGTCCATTCATGGCTTATGTGCCTCCACAACATACTGTCACTCAAATCCAGGACACAGCAGCTGTGGCTGAATCCAGTCCAAAATTTCTCATCCCATCTGTCCATGTCAAAAATTAACTCATCATCCCGCATTCCAAACCTTTGGAGTTTAGCAAGCGGATGAATTGCGGCAAGTGTGAGCGTGAAAGCCTTTCTGGCGTCAGTTTCCGTAGTGTAGTGGTTATCACGTTCGCCTAACACGCGAAAGGTCCCCAGCTCGAAACTGGGCGGAAACACATTTGGTTGCTCTTTAGTCTGACGATTAAAATGAAACGGTACTTGGTGACATTCTTAGACTACTGCACAAAGTGAAGCGTTGTGCACACAATTGAAGAGACCTGGATAACAAAGGCGGTACGTGTCAACTAGCGACTTCACTCACACAATTGTTTTCACGCTTTCACCTACTGTTTCTGTTTCTCTTCACCTAGCAAATATGTGGCGCATTTCCTGCTAAAGCCATTTTCTTGACTCGTCTGCTTGTCAGGTGCAGGTATGAGGTGAGCATGAGCTATGCTGCTGTATTGCTTTTGTCTCTCTTGGCGAACAAGTAACAGGCGGATGAACGCGCTAACCTCCCCCTCGGCGGATCGCACGCCCGTCTCCAGCCAGCTGTCTGTTTCCGTAGTGTAGTGGTCATCACGTTCGCCTCACACGCGAAAGGTCCCCAGTTCGAAACTGGGCGGAAACAAGCGTGTCTCGCATCTTTTTTTGGGTCTCGAGATGAAAAGGCACTCGGTGACATTATCTCAGAAAACCGCACAAGCTGTAGCACCGTGTACACCGTGGAAAAGAAGTTGACGACGAAGACGGTGAACGGCAACTTCCGAGTTCCCGAGCTTTGGTTTGGCTGTAGCGAGCAAATACCTGGCGTATTTGTGCCACTTTCTTTTCTGCTTGTTTAGGTTAGTCTAGCCTTCCCTTGGACAGAAGGAAGACGCTCGATGCTGCCCTCTTACTCCCGTCTTTCCAGGCGAGTAATGGGCGGCTGGCAGAAAAGGTCAATCTCCCCGTCGGGGAATCGAACCCCGGTCTTCCGCGTGACAGGCGGAGATACTGTCCACTATACTAACGAGGACTTGCGCAGTTCGGTTCTTGGCATGCGAGTCGCGTGGGGGGAACTGTTGCAGCATTGGCAGGGAATTTACAGGTAGGCGCAGGTCAGCATTTGCTCAGCCTCCGTCCCCTCGCTGATGTAACCCGCGATGGAAGAGTTTTCAGGGAATTTCTGCAGCTGGCAAGAGCAGGACTTGCATGTCAAGCCTGAGCTGTCGAGGGTGAGGACAAAGGGTGGCAGGACCGTCCATTCATGGCTTATGTGCCTCCACAACATACTGTCACTCAAATCCAGGACACAGCAGCTGTGGCTGAATCCAGTCCAAAATTTCTCATCCCATCTGTCCATGTCAAAAATTAACTCATCATCCCGCATTCCAAACCTTTGGAGTTTAGCAAGCGGATGAATTGCGGCAAGCGTGAGCGTGAAAGCCTTTCTGGCGTCAATTTCCGTAGTGTAGTGGTTATCACGTTCGCCTAACACGCGAAAGGTCCCCAGCTCGAAACTGGGCGGAAACACATTTGGTTGCTCTTTAGTCTGACGATTAAAATGAAACGGTACTTGGTGACATTCTTAGACTACTGCACAAAGTGAAGCGTTGTGCACACAATTGAAGAGACCTGGATAACAAAGGCGGTACGTGTCAACTAGCGACTTCACTCACACAATTGTTTTCACGCTTTCACCTACTGTTTCTGTTTCTCTTCACCTAGCAAATATGTGGCGCATTTCCTGCTAAAGCCATTTTCTTGACTCGTCTGCTTGTCAGGTGCAGGTATGAGGTGAGCATGAGCTATGCTGCTGTATTGCTTTTGTCTCTCTTGGCGAACAAGTAACAGGCGGATGAACGCGCTAACCTCCCCCTCGGCGGATCGCACGCCCGTCTCCAGCCAGCTGTCTGTTTCCGTAGTGTAGTGGTCATCACGTTCGCCTCACACGCGAAAGGTCCCCAGTTCGAAACTGGGCGGAAACAAGCGTGTCTCGCATCTTTTTTTGGGTCTCGAGATGAAAAGGCACTCGGTGACATTATCTCAGAAAACCGCACAAGCTGTAGCACCGTGTACACCGTGGAAAAGAAGTTGACGACGAAGACGGTGAACGGCAACTTCCGAGTTCCCGAGCTTTGGTTTGGCTGTAGCGAGCAAATACCTGGCGTATTTGTGCCACTTTCTTTTCTGCTTGTTTAGGTTAGTCTAGCCTTCCCTTGGACAGAAGGAAGACGCTCGATGCTGCCCTCTTACTCCCGTCTTTCCAGGCGAGTAATGGGCGGCTGGCAGAAAAGGTCAATCTCCCCGTCGGGGAATCGAACCCCGGTCTTCCGCGTGACAGGCGGAGATACTGTCCACTATACTAACGAGGACTTGCGCAGTGCGGTTCTTGGCATGCGAGTCGCGTGGGGGGAACTGTTGCAGCATTGGCAGGGAATTTACAGGTAGGCGCAGGTCAGCATTTGCTCAGCCTCCGTCCCCTCGCTGATGTAACCCGCGATGGAAGAGTTTTCAGGGAATTTCTGCAGCTGGCAAGAGCAGGACTTGCATGTCAAGCCTGAGCTGTCGAGGGTGAGGACAAAGGGTGGCAGGACCGTCCATTCATGGCTTATGTGCCTCCACAACATACTGTCACTCAAATCCAGGACACAGCAGCTGTGGCTGAATCCAGTCCAAAATTTCTCATCCCATCTGTCCATGTCAAAAATTAACTCATCATCCCGCATTCCAAACCTTTGGAGTTTAGCAAGCGGATGAATTGCGGCAAGCGTGAGCGTGAAAGCCTTTCTGGCGTCAATTTCCGTAGTGTAGTGGTTATCACGTTCGCCTAACACGCGAAAGGTCCCCAGCTCGAAACTGGGCGGAAACACATTTGGTTGCTCTTTAGTCTGACGATTAAAATGAAACGGTACTTGGTGACATTCTTAGACTACTGCACAAAGTGAAGCGTTGTGCACACAATTGAAGAGACCTGGATAACAAAGGCGGTACGTGTCAACTAGCGACTTCACTCACACAATTGTTTTCACGCTTTCACCTACTGTTTCTGTTTCTCTTCACCTAGCAAATATGTGGCGCATTTCCTGCTAAAGCCATTTTCTTGACTCGTCTGCTTGTCAGGTGCAGGTATGAGGTGAGCATGAGCTATGCTGCTGTATTGCTTTTGTCTCTCTTGGCGAACAAGTAACAGGCGGATGAACGCGCTAACCTCCCCCTCGGCGGATCGCACGCCCGTCTCCAGCCAGCTGTCTGTTTCCGTAGTGTAGTGGTCATCACGTTCGCCTCACACGCGAAAGGTCCCCAGTTCGAAACTGGGCGGAAACAAGCGTGTCTCGCATCTTTTTTTGGGTCTCGAGATGAAAAGGCACTCGGTGACATTATCTCAGAAAACCGCACAAGCTGTAGCACCGTGTACACCGTGGAAAAGAAGTTGACGACGAAGACGGTGAACGGCAACTTCCGAGTTCCCGAGCTTTGGTTTGGCTGTAGCGAGCAAATACCTGGCGTATTTGTGCCACTTTCTTTTCTGCTTGTTTAGGTTAGTCTAGCCTTCCCTTGGACAGAAGGAAGACGCTCGATGCTGCCCTCTTACTCCCGTCTTTCCAGGCGAGTAATGGGCGGCTGGCAGAAAAGGTCAATCTCCCCGTCGGGGAATCGAACCCCGGTCTTCCGCGTGACAGGCGGAGATACTGTCCACTATACTAACGAGGACTTGCGCAGTGCGGTTCTTGGCATGCGAGTCGCGTGGGGGGAACTGTTGCAGCATTGGCAGGGAATTTACAGGTAGGCGCAGGTCAGCATTTGCTCAGCCTCCGTCCCCTCGCTGATGTAACCCGCGATGGAAGAGTTTTCAGGGAATTTCTGCAGCTGGCAAGAGCAGGACTTGCATGTCAAGCCTGAGCTGTCGAGGGTGAGGACAAAGGGTGGCAGGACCGTCCATTCATGGCTTATGTGCCTCCACAACATACTGTCACTCAAATCCAGGACACAGCAGCTGTGGCTGAATCCAGTCCAAAATTTCTCATCCCATCTGTCCATGTCAAAAATTAACTCATCATCCCGCATTCCAAACCTTTGGAGTTTAGCAAGCGGATGAATTGCGGCAAGCGTGAGCGTGAAAGCCTTTCTGGCGTCAATTTCCGTAGTGTAGTGGTTATCACGTTCGCCTAACACGCGAAAGGTCCCCAGCTCGAAACTGGGCGGAAACACATTTGGTTGCTCTTTAGTCTGACGATTAAAATGAAACGGTACTTGGTGACATTCTTAGACTACTGCACAAAGTGTAGCGTTGTGCACACAATTGAAGAGACCTGGATAACAAAGGCGGTACGTGCCAACTAGCGACTTCACTCACACAATTGTTTTCACGCTTTCACCTACTGTTTCTGTTTCTCTTCACCTAGCAAATATGTGGAGCATTTCCTGCTAAAGCCATTTTCTTGACTCGTCTGCTTGTCAGGTGCAGGTATGAGGTGAGCATGAGCTATGCTGCTGTATTGCTTTTGTCTCTCTTGGCGAACAAGTAACAGGCGGATGAACGCGCTAACCTCCCCCTCGGCGGATCGCACGCCCGTCTCCAGCCAGCTGTCTGTTTCCGTAGTGTAGTGGTCATCACGTTCGCCTCACACGCGAAAGGTCCCCAGTTCGAAACTGGGCGGAAACAAGCGTGTCTCGCATCTTTTTTTGGGTCTCGAGGTGAAAAGGCACTCGGTGACATTATCTCAGAAAACCGCACAAGCTGTAGCACCGTGTACACCGTGGAAAAGAAGTTGACGACGAAGACGGTGAACGGCAACTTCCGAGTTCCCGAGCTTTGGTTTGGCTGTAGCGAGCAAATACCTGGCGTATTTGTGCCACTTTCTTTTCTGCTTGTTTAGGTTAGTCTAGCCTTCCCTTGGACAGAAGGAAGACGCTCGATGCTGCCCTCTTACTCCCGTCTTTCCAGGCGAGTAATGGGCGGCTGGCAGAAAAGATCAATCTCCCCGTCGGGGAATCGAACCCCGGTCTTCCGCGTGACAGGCGGAGATACTGTCCACTATACTAACGAGGACTTGCGCAGTGCGGTTCTTGGCATGCGAGTCGCGTGGGGGGAACTGTTGCAGCATTGGCAGGGAATTTACAGGTAGGCGCAGGTCAGCATTTGCTCAGCCTCCGTCCCCTCGCTGATGTAACCCGCGATGGAAGAGTTTTCAGGGAATTTCTGCAGCTGGCAAGAGCAGGACTTGCATGTCAAGCCTGAGCTGTCGAGGGTGAGGACAAAGGGTGGCAGGACCGTCCATTCATGGCTTATGTGCCTCCACAACATACTGTCACTCAAATCCAGGACACAGCAGCTGTGGCTGAATCCAGTCCAAAATTTCTCATCCCATCTGTCCATGTCAAAAATTAACTCATCATCCCGCATTCCAAACCTTTGGAGTTTAGCAAGCGGATGAATTGCGGCAAGCGTGAGCGTGAAAGCCTTTCTGGCGTCAGTTTCCGTAGTGTAGTGGTTATCACGTTCGCCTAACACGCGAAAGGTCCCCAGCTCGAAACTGGGCGGAAACACATTTGGTTGCTCTTTAGTCTGACGATTAAAATGAAACGGTACTTGGTGACATTCTTAGACTACTGCACAAAGTGAAGCGTTGTGCACACAATTGAAGAGACCTGGATAACAAAGGCGGTACGTGCCAACTAGCGACTTCACTCACACAATTGTTTTCACGCTTTCACCTACTGTTTCTGTTTCTCTTCACCTAGCAAATATGTGGAGCATTTCCTGCTAAAGCCATTTTCTTGACTCGTCTGCTTGTCAGGTGCAGGTATGAGGTGAGCATGAGCTATGCTGCTGTATTGCTTTTGTCTCTCTTGGCGAACAAGTAACAGGCGGATGAACGCGCTAACCTCCCCCTCGGCGGATCGCACGCCCGTCTCCAGCCAGCTGTCTGTTTCCGTAGTGTAGTGGTCATCACGTTCGCCTCACACGCGAAAGGTCCCCAGTTCGAAACTGGGCGGAAACAAGCGTGTCTCGCATCTTTTTTTGGGTCTCGAGGTGAAAAGGCACTCGGTGACATTATCTCAGAAAACCGCACAAGCTGTAGCACCGTGTACACCGTGGAAAAGAAGTTGACGACGAAGACGGTGAACGGCAACTTCCGAGTTCCCGAGCTTTGGTTTGGCTGTAGCGAGCAAATACCTGGCGTATTTGTGCCACTTTCTTTTCTGCTTGTTTAGGTTAGTCTAGCCTTCCCTTGGACAGAAGGAAGACGCTCGATGCTGCCCTCTTACTCCCGTCTTTCCAGGCGAGTAATGGGCGGCTGGCAGAAAAGGTCAATCTCCCCGTCGGGGAATCGAACCCCGGCCTTCCGCGTGACAGGCGGAGATACTGTCCACTATACTAACGAGGACTTGCGCAGTGCGGTTCTTGGCATGCGAGTCGCGTGGGGGGAACTGTTGCAGCATTGGCAGGGAATTTACAGGTAGGCGCAGGTCAGCATTTGCTCAGCCTCCGTCCCCTCGCTGATGTAACCCGCGATGGAAGAGTTTTCAGGGAATTTCTGCAGCTGGCAAGAGCAGGACTTGCATGTCAAGCCTGAGCTGTCGAGGGTGAGGACAAAGGGTGGCAGGACCGTCCATTCATGGCTTATGTGCCTCCACAACATACTGTCACTCAAATCCAGGACACAGCAGCTGTGGCTGAATCCAGTCCAAAATTTCTCATCCCATCTGTCCATGTCAAAAATTAACTCATCATCCCGCATTCCAAACCTTTGGAGTTTAGCAAGCGGATGAATTGTGGCAAGCGTGAGCGTGAAAGCCTTTCTGGCGTCAGTTTCCGTAGTGTAGTGGTTATCACGTTCGCCTAACACGCGAAAGGTCCCCAGCTCGAAACTGGGCGGAAACACATTTGGTTGCTCTTTAGTCTGACGATTAAAATGAAACGGTACTTGGTGACATTCTTAGACTACTGCACAAAGTGAAGCGTTGTGCACACAATTGAAGAGACCTGGATAACAAAGGCGGTACGTGTCAACTAGCGACTTCACTCACACAATTGTTTTCACGCTTTCACCTACTGTTTCTGTTTCTCTTCACCTAGCAAATATGTGGCGCATTTCCTGCTAAAGCCATTTTCTTGACTCGTCTGCTTGTCAGGTGCAGGTATGAGGTGAGCATGAGCTATGCTGCTGTATTGCTTTTGTCTCTCTTGGCGAACAAGTAACAGGCGGATGAACGCGCTAACCTCCCCCTCGGCGGATCGCACGCCCGTCTCCAGCCAGCTGTCTGTTTCCGTAGTGTAGTGGTCATCACGTTCGCCTCACACGCGAAAGGTCCCCAGTTCGAAACTGGGCGGAAACAAGCGTGTCTCGCATCTTTTTTTGGGTCTCGAGGTGAAAAGGCACTCGGTGACATTATCTCAGAAAACCGCACAAGCTGTAGCACCGTGTACACCGTGGAAAAGAAGTTGACGACGAAGACGGTGAACGGCAACTTCCGAGTTCCCGAGCTTTGGTTTGGCTGTAGCGAGCAAATACCTGGCGTATTTGTGCCACTTTCTTTTCTGCTTGTTTAGGTTAGTCTAGCCTTCCCTTGGACAGAAGGAAGACGCTCGATGCTGCCCTCTTACTCCCGTCTTTCCAGGCGAGTAATGGGCGGCTGGCAGAAAAGGTCAATCTCCCCGTCGGGGAATCGAACCCCGGTCTTCCGCGTGACAGGCGGAGATACTGTCCACTATACTAACGAGGACTTGCGCAGTGCGGTTCTTGGCATGCGAGTCGCGTGGGGGGAACTGTTGCAGCATTGGCAGGGAATTTACAGGTAGGCGCAGGTCAGCATTTGCTCAGCCTCCGTCCCCTCGCTGATGTAACCCGCAATGGAAGAGTTTTCAGGGAATTTCTGCAGCTGGCAAGAGCAGGACTTGCATGTCAAGCCTGAGCTGTCGAGGGTGAGGACAAAGGGTGGCAGGACCGTCCATTCATGGCTTATGTGCCTCCACAACATACTGTCACTCAAATCCAGGACACAGCAGCTGTGGCTGAATCCAGTCCAAAATTTCTCATCCCATCTCTCCATGTCAAAAATTAACTCATCATCCCGCATTCCAAACCTTTGGAGTTTAGCAAGCGGATGAATTGCGGCAAGCGTGAGCGTGAAAGCCTTTCTGGCGTCAGTTTTCGTAGTGTAGTGGTTATCACGTTCGCCTAACACGCGAAAGGTCCCCAGCTCGAAACTGGGCGGAAACACATTTGGTTGCTCTTTAGTCTGACGATTAAAATGAAACGGTACTTGGTGACATTCTTAGACTACTGCACAAAGTGAAGCGTTGTGCACACAATTGAAGAGACCTGGACAACAAAGGCGGTACGTGTCAACTAGCGACTTCACTCACACAATTGTTTTCACGCTTTCACTTACTGTTTCTGTTTCTCTTCACCTAGCAAATATGTGGCGCATTTCCTGCTAAAGCCATTTTCTTGACTCGTCTGCTTGTCAGGTGCAGGTATGAGGTGAGCATGAGCTATGCTGCTGTATTGCTTTTGTCTCTCTTGGCGAACAAGTAACAGGCGGATGAACGCGCTAACCTCCCCCTCGGCGGATCGCACGCCCGTCTCCAGCCAGCTGTCTGTTTCCGTAGTGTAGTGGTCATCACGTTCGCCTCACACGCAAAAGGTCCCCAGTTCGAAACTGGGCGGAAACAAGCGTGTCTCGCATCTTTTTTTGGGTCTCGAGATGAAAAGGCACTCGGTGACATTATCTCAGAAAACCGCACAAGCTGTAGCACCGTGTACACCGTGGAAAAGAAGTTGACGACGAAGACGGTGAACGGCAACTTCCGAGTTCCCGAGCTTTGGTTTGGCTGTAGCGAGCAAATACCTGGCGTATTTGTGCCACTTTCTTTTCTGCTTGTTTAGGTTAGTCTAGCCTTCCCTTGGACAGAAGGAAGACGCTCGATGCTGCCCTCTTACTCCCGTCTTTCCAGGCGAGTAATGGGCGGCTGGCAGAAAAGGTCAATCTCCCCGTCGGGGAATCGAACCCCGGTCTTCCGCGTGACAGGCGGAGATACTGTCCACTATACTAACGAGGACTTGCGCAGTGCGGTTCTTGGCATGCGAGTCGCGTGGGGGGAACTGTTGCAGCATTGGCAGGGAATTTACAGGTAGGCGCAGGTCAGCATTTGCTCAGCCTCCGTCCCCTCGCTGATGTAACCCGCAATGGAAGAGTTTTCAGGGAATTTCTGCAGCTGGCAAGAGCAGGACTTGCATGTCAAGCCTGAGCTGTCGAGGGTGAGGACAAAGGGTGGCAGGACCGTCCATTCATGGCTTATGTGCCTCCACAACATACTGTCACTCAAATCCAGGACACAGCAGCTGTGGCTGAATCCAGTCCAAAATTTCTCATCCCATCTGTCCATGTCAAAAATTAACTCATCATCCCGCATTCCAAACCTTTGGAGTTTAGCAAGCGGATGAATTGCGGCAAGCGTGAGCGTGAAAGCCTTTCTGGCGTCAGTTTCCGTAGTGTAGTGGTTATCACGTTCGCCTAACACGCGAAAGGTCCCCAGCTCGAAACTGGGCGGAAACACATTTGGTTGCTCTTTAGTCTGACGATTAAAATGAAACGGTACTTGGTGACATTCTTAGACTACTGCACAAAGTGAAGCGTTGTGCACACAATTGAAGAGACCTGGACAACAAAGGCGGTACGTGTCAACTAGCGACTTCACTCACACAATTGTTTTCACGCTTTCACTTACTGTTTCTGTTTCTCTTCACCTAGCAAATATGTGGCGCATTTCCTGCTAAAGCCATTTTCTTGACTCGTCTGCTTGTCAGGTGCAGGTATGAGGTGAGCATGAGCTATGCTGCTGTATTGCTTTTGTCTCTCTTGGCGAACAAGTAACAGGCGGATGAACGCGCTAACCTCCCCCTCGGCGGATCGCACGCCCGTCTCCAGCCAGCTGTCTGTTTCCGTAGTGTAGTGGTCATCACGTTCGCCTCACACGCGAAAGGTCCCCAGTTCGAAACTGGGCGGAAACAAGCGTGTCTCGCATCTTTTTTTGGGTCTCGAGATGAAAAGGCACTCGGTGACATTATCTCAGAAAACCGCACAAGCTGTAGCACCGTGTACACCGTGGAAAAGAAGTTGACGACGAAGACGGTGAACGGCAACTTCCGAGTTCCCGAGCTTTGGTTTGGCTGTAGCGAGCAAATACCTGGCGTATTTGTGCCACTTTCTTTTCTGCTTGTTTAGGTTAGTCTAGCCTTCCCTTGGACAGAAGGAAGACGCTCGATGCTGCCCTCTTACTCCCGTCTTTCCAGGCGAGTAATGGGCGGCTGGCAGAAAAGGTCAATCTCCCCGTCGGGGAATCGAACCCCGGTCTTCCGCGTGACAGGCGGAGATACTGTCCACTATACTAACGAGGACTTGCGCAGTGCGGTTCTTGGCATGCGAGTCGCGTGGGGGGAACTGTTGCAGCATTGGCAGGGAATTTACAGGTAGGCGCAGGTCAGCATTTGCTCAGCCTCCGTCCCCTCGCTGATGTAACCCGCAATGGAAGAGTTTTCAGGGAATTTCTGCAGCTGGCAAGAGCAGGACTTGCATGTCAAGCCTGAGCTGTCGAGGGTGAGGACAAAGGGTGGCAGGACCGTCCATTCATGGCTTATGTGCCTCCACAACATACTGTCACTCAAATCCAGGACACAGCAGCTGTGGCTGAATCCAGTCCAAAATTTCTCATCCCATCTCTCCATGTCAAAAATTAACTCATCATCCCGCATTCCAAACCTTTGGAGTTTAGCAAGCGGATGAATTGCGGCAAGCGTGAGCGTGAAAGCCATTCTGGCGTCAGTTTCCGTAGTGTAGTGGTTATCACGTTCGCCTAACACGCGAAAGGTCCCCAGCTCGAAACTGGGTGGAAACACATTTGGTTGCTCTTTAGTCTGACGATTAAAATGAAACGGTACTTGGTGACATTCTTAGACTACTGCACAAAGTGAAGCGTTGTGCACACAATTGAAGAGACCTGGATAACAAAGGCGGTACGTGTCAACTAGCGACTTCACTCACACAATTGTTTTCACGCTTTCACCTACTGTTTCTGTTTCTCTTCACCTAGCAAATATGTGGCGCATTTCCTGCTAAAGCCATTTTCTTGACTCGTCTGCTTGTCAGGTGCAGGTATGAGGTGAGCATGAGCTATGCTGCTGTATTGCTTTTGTCTCTCTTGGCGAACAAGTAACAGGCGGATGAACGCGCTAACCTCCCCCTCGGCGGATCGCACGCCCGTCTCCAGCCAGCTGTCTGTTTCCGTAGTGTAGTGGTCATCACGTTCGCCTCACACGCGAAAGGTCCCCAGTTCGAAACTGGGCGGAAACAAGCGTGTCTCGCATCTTTTTTGGGGTCTCGAGATGAAAAGGTACTCGGTGACATTATCTCAGAAAACCGCACAAGCTGTAGCACCGTGTACACCGTGGAAAAGAAGTTGACGACGAAGACGGTGAACGGCAACTTGCGAGTTCCCGAGCTTTGGTTTGGCTGTAGCGAGCAAATACCTGGCGTATTTGTGCCACTTTCTTTTCTGCTTGTTTAGGTTAGTCTAGCCTTCCCTTGGACAGAAGGAAGACGCTCGATGCTGCCCTCTTACTCCCGTCTTTCCAGGCGAGTAATGGGCGGCTGGCAGAAAAGGTCAATCTCCCCGTCGGGGAATCGAACCCCGGTCTTCCGCGTGACAGGCGGAGATACTGTCCACTATACTAACGAGGACTTGCGCAGTGCGGTTCTTGGCATGCGAGTCGCGTGGGGGGAACTGTTGCAGCATTGGCAGGGAATTTACAGGTAGGCGCAGGTCAGCATTTGCTCAGCCTCCGTCCCCTCGCTGATGTAACCCGCAATGGAAGAGTTTTCAGGGAATTTCTGCAGCTGGCAAGAGCAGGACTTGCATGTCAAGCCTGAGCTGTCGAGGGTGAGGACAAAGGGTGGCAGGACCGTCCATTCATGGCTTATGTGCCTCCACAACATACTGTCACTCAAATCCAGGACACAGCAGCTGTGGCTGAATCCAGTCCAAAATTTCTCATCCCATCTGTCCATGTCAAAAATTAACTCATCATTCCGCATTCCAAACCTTTGGAGTTTAGCAAGCGGATGAATTGCGGCAAGCGTGAGCGTGAAAGCCATTCTGGCGTCAGTTTCCGTAGTGTAGTGGTTATCACGTTCGCCTAACACGCGAAAGGTCCCCAGCTCGAAACTGGGTGGAAACACATTTGGTTGCTCTTTAGTCTGACGATTAAAATGAAACGGTACTTGGTGACATTCTTAGACTACTGCACAAAGTGAAGCGTTGTGCACACAATTGAAGAGACCTGGATAACAAAGGCGGTACGTGTCAACTAGCGACTTCACTCACACAATTGTTTTCACGCTTTCACCTACTGTTTCTGTTTCTCTTCACCTAGCAAATATGTGGCGCATTTCCTGCTAAAGCCATTTTCTTGACTCGTCTGCTTGTCAGGTGCAGGTATGAGGTGAGCATGAGCTATGCTGCTGTATTGCTTTTGTCTCTCTTGGCGAACAAGTAACAGGCGGATGAACGCGCTAACCTCCCCCTCGGCGGATCGCACGCCCGTCTCCAGCCAGCTGTCTGTTTCCGTAGTGTAGTGGTCATCACGTTCGCCTCACACGCGAAAGGTCCCCAGTTCGAAACTGGGCGGAAACAAGCGTGTCTCGCATCTTTTTTGGGGTCTCGAGATGAAAAGGTACTCGGTGACATTATCTCAGAAAACCGCACAAGCTGTAGCACCGTGTACACCGTGGAAAAGAAGTTGACGACGAAGACGGTGAACGGCAACTTCCGAGTTCCCGAGCTTTGGTTTGGCTGTAGCGAGCAAATACCTGGCGTATTTGTGCCACTTTCTTTTCTGCTTGTTTAGGTTAGTCTAGCCTTCCCTTGGACAGAAGGAAGACGCTCGATGCTGCCCTCTTACTCCCGTCTTTCCAGGCGAGTAATGGGCGGCTGGCAGAAAAGGTCAATCTCCCCGTCGGGGAATCGAACCCCGGTCTTCCGCGTGACAGGCGGAGATACTGTCCACTATACTAACGAGGACTTGCGCAGTGCGGTTCTTGGCATGCGAGTCGCGTGGGGGGAACTGTTGCAGCATTGGCAGGGAATTTACAGGTAGGCGCAGGTCAGCATTTGCTCAGCCTCCGTCCCCTCGCTGATGTAACCCGCAATGGAAGAGTTTTCAGGGAATTTCTGCAGCTGGCAAGAGCAGGACTTGCATGTCAAGCCTGAGCTGTCGAGGGTGAGGACAAAGGGTGGCAGGACCGTCCATTCATGGCTTATGTGCCTCCACAACATACTGTCACTCAAATCCAGGACACAGCAGCTGTGGCTGAATCCAGTCCAAAATTTCTCATCCCATCTGTCCATGTCAAAAATTAACTCATCATCCCGCATTCCAAACCTTTGGAGTTTAGCAAGCGGATGAATTGCGGCAAGCGTGAGCGTGAAAGCCATTCTGGCGTCAGTTTCCGTAGTGTAGTGGTTATCACGTTCGCCTAACACGCGAAAGGTCCCCAGCTCGAAACTGGGCGGAAACACATTTGGTTGCTCTTTAGTCTGACGATTAAAATGAAACGGTACTTGGTGACATTCTTAGACTACTGCACAAAGTGAAGCGTTGTGCACACAATTGAAGAGACCTGGATAACAAAGGCGGTACGTGTCAACTAGCGACTTCACTCACACAATTGTTTTCACGCTTTCACCTACTGTTTCTGTTTCTCTTCACCTAGCAAATATGTGGCGCATTTCCTGCTAAAGCCATTTTCTTGACTCGTCTGCTTGTCAGGTGCAGGTATGAGGTGAGCATGAGCTATGCTGCTGTATTGCTTTTGTCTCTCTTGGCGAACAAGTAACAGGCGGATGAACGCGCTAACCTCCCCCTCGGCGGATCGCACGCCCGTCTCCAGCCAGCTGTCTGTTTCCGTAGTGTAGTGGTCATCACGTTCGCCTCACACGCGAAAGGTCCCCAGTTCGAAACTGGGCGGAAACAAGCGTGTCTCGCATCTTTTTTTGGGTCTCGAGGTGAAAAGGCACTCGGTGACATTATCTCAGAAAACCGCACAAGCTGTAGCACCGTGTACACCGTGGAAAAGAAGTTGACGACGAAGACGGTGAACGGCAACTTGCGAGTTCCCGAGCTTTGGTTTGGCTGTAGCGAGCAAATACCTGGCGTATTTGTGCCACTTTCTTTTCTGCTTGTTTAGGTTAGTCTAGCCTTCCCTTGGACAGAAGGAAGACGCTCGATGCTGCCCTCTTACTCCCGTCTTTCCAGGCGAGTAATGGGCGGCTGGCAGAAAAGGTCAATCTCCCCGTCGGGGAATCGAACCCCTGTCTTCCGCGTGACAGGCGGAGATACTGTCCACTATACTAACGAGGACTTGCGCAGTGCGGTTCTTGGCATGCGAGTCGCGTGGGGGGAACTGTTGCAGCATTGGCAGGGAATTTACAGGTAGGCGCAGGTCAGCATTTGCTCAGCCTCCGTCCCCTCGCTGATGTAACCCGCAATGGAAGAGTTTTCAGGGAATTTCTGCAGCTGGCAAGAGCAGGACTTGCATGTCAAGCCTGAGCTGTCGAGGGTGAGGACAAAGGGTGGCAGGACCGTCCATTCATGGCTTATGTGCCTCCACAACATACTGTCACTCAAATCCAGGACACAGCAGCTGTGGCTGAATCCAGTCCAAAATTTCTCATCCCATCTGTCCATGTCAAAAATTAACTCATCATTCCGCATTCCAAACCTTTGGAGTTTAGCAAGCGGATGAATTGCGGCAAGCGTGAGCGTGAAAGCCATTCTGGCGTCAGTTTCCGTAGTGTAGTGGTTATCACGTTCGCCTAACACGCGAAAGGTCCCCAGCTCGAAACTGGGTGGAAACACATTTGGTTGCTCTTTAGTCTGACGATTAAAATGAAACGGTACTTGGTGACATTCTTAGACTACTGCACAAAGTGAAGCGTTGTGCACACAATTGAAGAGACCTGGATAACAAAGGCGGTACGTGTCAACTAGCGACTTCACTCACACAATTGTTTTCACGCTTTCACCTACTGTTTCTGTTTCTCTTCACCTAGCAAATATGTGGCGCATTTCCTGCTAAAGCCATTTTCTTGACTCGTCTGCTTGTCAGGTGCAGGTATGAGGTGAGCATGAGCTATGCTGCTGTATTGCTTTTGTCTCTCTTGGCGAACAAGTAACAGGCGGATGAACGCGCTAACCTCCCCCTCGGCGGATCGCACGCCCGTCTCCAGCCAGCTGTCTGTTTCCGTAGTGTAGTGGTCATCACGTTCGCCTCACACGCGAAAGGTCCCCAGTTCGAAACTGGGCGGAAACAAGCGTGTCTCGCATCTTTTTTGGGGTCTCGAGATGAAAAGGTACTCGGTGACATTATCTCAGAAAACCGCACAAGCTGTAGCACCGTGTACACCGTGGAAAAGAAGTTGACGACGAAGACGGTGAACGGCAACTTCCGAGTTCCCGAGCTTTGGTTTGGCTGTAGCGAGCAAATACCTGGCGTATTTGTGCCACTTTCTTTTCTGCTTGTTTAGGTTAGTCTAGCCTTCCCTTGGACAGAAGGAAGACGCTCGATGCTGCCCTCTTACTCCCGTCTTTCCAGGCGAGTAATGGGCGGCTGGCAGAAAAGGTCAATCTCCCCGTCGGGGAATCGAACCCCGGTCTTCCGCGTGACAGGCGGAGATACTGTCCACTATACTAACGAGGACTTGCGCAGTGCGGTTCTTGGCATGCGAGTCGCGTGGGGGGAACTGTTGCAGCATTGGCAGGGAATTTACAGGTAGGCGCAGGTCAGCATTTGCTCAGCCTCCGTCCCCTCGCTGATGTAACCCGCAATGGAAGAGTTTTCAGGGAATTTCTGCAGCTGGCAAGAGCAGGACTTGCATGTCAAGCCTGAGCTGTCGAGGGTGAGGACAAAGGGTGGCAGGACCGTCCATTCATGGCTTATGTGCCTCCACAACATACTGTCACTCAAATCCAGGACACAGCAGCTGTGGCTGAATCCAGTCCAAAATTTCTCATCCCATCTGTCCATGTCAAAAATTAACTCATCATCCCGCATTCCAAACCTTTGGAGTTTAGCAAGCGGATGAATTGCGGCAAGCGTGAGCGTGAAAGCCATTCTGGCGTCAGTTTCCGTAGTGTAGTGGTTATCACGTTCGCCTAACACGCGAAAGGTCCCCAGCTCGAAACTGGGCGGAAACACATTTGGTTGCTCTTTAGTCTGACGATTAAAATGAAACGGTACTTGGTGACATTCTTAGACTACTGCACAAAGTGAAGCGTTGTGCACACAATTGAAGAGACCTGGATAACAAAGGCGGTACGTGTCAACTAGCGACTTCACTCACACAATTGTTTTCACGCTTTCACCTACTGTTTCTGTTTCTCTTCACCTAGCAAATATGTGGCGCATTTCCTGCTAAAGCCATTTTCTTGACTCGTCTGCTTGTCAGGTGCAGGTATGAGGTGAGCATGAGCTATGCTGCTGTATTGCTTTTGTCTCTCTTGGCGAACAAGTAACAGGCGGATGAACGCGCTAACCTCCCCCTCGGCGGATCGCACGCCCGTCTCCAGCCAGCTGTCTGTTTCCGTAGTGTAGTGGTCATCACGTTCGCCTCACACGCGAAAGGTCCCCAGTTCGAAACTGGGCGGAAACAAGCGTGTCTCGCATCTTTTTTTGGGTCTCGAGGTGAAAAGGCACTCGGTGACATTATCTCAGAAAACCGCACAAGCTGTAGCACCGTGTACACCGTGGAAAAGAAGTTGACGACGAAGACGGTGAACGGCAACTTGCGAGTTCCCGAGCTTTGGTTTGGCTGTAGCGAGCAAATACCTGGCGTATTTGTGCCACTTTCTTTTCTGCTTGTTTAGGTTAGTCTAGCCTTCCCTTGGACAGAAGGAAGACGCTCGATGCTGCCCTCTTACTCCCGTCTTTCCAGGCGAGTAATGGGCGGCTGGCAGAAAAGGTCAATCTCCCCGTCTGGGAATCGAACCCCGGTCTTCCGCGTGACAGGCGGAGATACTGTCCACTATACTAACGAGGACTTGCGCAGTGCGGTTCTTGGCATGCGAGTCGCGTGGGGGGAACTGTTGCAGCATTGGCAGGGAATTTACAGGTAGGCGCAGGTCAGCATTTGCTCAGCCTCCGTCCCCTCGCTGATGTAACCCGCAATGGAAGAGTTTTCAGGGAATTTCTGCAGCTGGCAAGAGCAGGACTTGCATGTCAAGCCTGAGCTGTCGAGGGTGAGGACAAAGGGTGGCAGGACCGTCCATTCATGGCTTATGTGCCTCCACAACATACTGTCACTCAAATCCAGGACACAGCAGCTGTGGCTGAATCCAGTCCAAAATTTCTCATCCCATCTGTCCATGTCAAAAATTAACTCATCATTCCGCATTCCAAACCTTTGGAGTTTAGCAAGCGGATGAATTGCGGCAAGCGTGAGCGTGAAAGCCATTCTGGCGTCAGTTTCCGTAGTGTAGTGGTTATCACGTTCGCCTAACACGCGAAAGGTCCCCAGCTCGAAACTGGGTGGAAACACATTTGGTTGCTCTTTAGTCTGACGATTAAAATGAAACGGTACTTGGTGACATTCTTAGACTACTGCACAAAGTGAAGCGTTGTGCACACAATTGAAGAGACCTGGATAACAAAGGCGGTACGTGTCAACTAGCGACTTCACTCACACAATTGTTTTCACGCTTTCACCTACTGTTTCTGTTTCTCTTCACCTAGCAAATATGTGGCGCATTTCCTGCTAAAGCCATTTTCTTGACTCGTCTGCTTGTCAGGTGCAGGTATGAGGTGAGCATGAGCTATGCTGCTGTATTGCTTTTGTCTCTCTTGGCGAACAAGTAACAGGCGGATGAACGCGCTAACCTCCCCCTCGGCGGATCGCACGCCCGTCTCCAGCCAGCTGTCTGTTTCCGTAGTGTAGTGGTCATCACGTTCGCCTCACACGCGAAAGGTCCCCAGTTCGAAACTGGGCGGAAACAAGCGTGTCTCGCATCTTTTTTGGGGTCTCGAGATGAAAAGGTACTCGGTGACATTATCTCAGAAAACCGCACAAGCTGTAGCACCGTGTACACCGTGGAAAAGAAGTTGACGACGAAGACGGTGAACGGCAACTTCCGAGTTCCCGAGCTTTGGTTTGGCTGTAGCGAGCAAATACCTGGCGTATTTGTGCCACTTTCTTTTCTGCTTGTTTAGGTTAGTCTAGCCTTCCCTTGGACAGAAGGAAGACGCTCGATGCTGCCCTCTTACTCCCGTCTTTCCAGGCGAGTAATGGGCGGCTGGCAGAAAAGGTCAATCTCCCCGTCGGGGAATCGAACCCCGGTCTTCCGCGTGACAGGCGGAGATACTGTCCACTATACTAACGAGGACTTGCGCAGTGCGGTTCTTGGCATGCGAGTCGCGTGGGGGGAACTGTTGCAGCATTGGCAGGGAATTTACAGGTAGGCGCAGGTCAGCATTTGCTCAGCCTCCGTCCCCTCGCTGATGTAACCCGCAATGGAAGAGTTTTCAGGGAATTTCTGCAGCTGGCAAGAGCAGGACTTGCATGTCAAGCCTGAGCTGTCGAGGGTGAGGACAAAGGGTGGCAGGACCGTCCATTCATGGCTTATGTGCCTCCACAACATACTGTCACTCAAATCCAGGACACAGCAGCTGTGGCTGAATCCAGTCCAAAATTTCTCATCCCATCTGTCCATGTCAAAAATTAACTCATCATCCCGCATTCCAAACCTTTGGAGTTTAGCAAGCGGATGAATTGCGGCAAGCGTGAGCGTGAAAGCCATTCTGGCGTCAGTTTCCGTAGTGTAGTGGTTATCACGTTCGCCTAACACGCGAAAGGTCCCCAGCTCGAAACTGGGCGGAAACACATTTGGTTGCTCTTTAGTCTGACGATTAAAATGAAACGGTACTTGGTGACATTCTTAGACTACTGCACAAAGTGAAGCGTTGTGCACACAATTGAAGAGACCTGGATAACAAAGGCGGTACGTGTCAACTAGCGACTTCACTCACACAATTGTTTTCACGCTTTCACCTACTGTTTCTGTTTCTCTTCACCTAGCAAATATGTGGCGCATTTCCTGCTAAAGCCATTTTCTTGACTCGTCTGCTTGTCAGGTGCAGGTATGAGGTGAGCATGAGCTATGCTGCTGTATTGCTTTTGTCTCTCTTGGCGAACAAGTAACAGGCGGATGAACGCGCTAACCTCCCCCTCGGCGGATCGCACGCCCGTCTCCAGCCAGCTGTCTGTTTCCGTAGTGTAGTGGTCATCACGTTCGCCTCACACGCGAAAGGTCCCCAGTTCGAAACTGGGCGGAAACAAGCGTGTCTCGCATCTTTTTTTGGGTCTCGAGGTGAAAAGGCACTCGGTGACATTATCTCAGAAAACCGCACAAGCTGTAGCACCGTGTACACCGTGGAAAAGAAGTTGACGACGAAGACGGTGAACGGCAACTTGCGAGTTCCCGAGCTTTGGTTTGGCTGTAGCGAGCAAATACCTGGCGTATTTGTGCCACTTTCTTTTCTGCTTGTTTAGGTTAGTCTAGCCTTCCCTTGGACAGAAGGAAGACGCTCGATGCTGCCCTCTTACTCCCGTCTTTCCAGGCGAGTAATGGGCGGCTGGCAGAAAAGGTCAATCTCCCCGTCGGGGAATCGAACCCCGGTCTTCCGCGTGACAGGCGGAGATACTGTCCACTATACTAACGAGGACTTGCGCAGTGCGGTTCTTGGCATGCGAGTCGCGTGGGGGGAACTGTTGCAGCATTGGCAGGGAATTTACAGGTAGGCGCAGGTCAGCATTTGCTCAGCCTCCGTCCCCTCGCTGATGTAACCCGCAATGGAAGAGTTTTCAGGGAATTTCTGCAGCTGGCAAGAGCAGGACTTGCATGTCAAGCCTGAGCTGTCGAGGGTGAGGACAAAGGGTGGCAGGACCGTCCATTCATGGCTTATGTGCCTCCACAACATACTGTCACTCAAATCCAGGACACAGCAGCTGTGGCTGAATCCAGTCCAAAATTTCTCATCCCATCTGTCCATGTCAAAAATTAACTCATCATCCCGCATTCCAAACCTTTGGAGTTTAGCAAGCGGATGAATTGCGGCAAGCGTGAGCGTGAAAGCCTTTCTGGCGTCAGTTTCCGTAGTGTAGTGGTTATCACGTTCGCCTAACACGCGAAAGGTCCCCAGCTCGAAACTGGGCGGAAACACATTTGGTTGCTCTTTAGTCTGACGATTAAAATGAAACGGTACTTGGTGACATTCTTAGACTACTGCACAAAGTGAAGCGTTGTGCACACAATTGAAGAGACCTGGATAACAAAGGCGGTACGTGTCAACTAGCGACTTCACTCACACAATTGTTTTCACGCTTTCACTTACTGTTTCTGTTTCTCTTCACCTAGCAAATATGTGGCGCATTTCCTGCTAAAGCCATTTTCTTGACTCGTCTGCTTGTCAGGTGCAGGTATGAGGTGAGCATGAGCTATGCTGCTGTATTGCTTTTGTCTCTCTTGGCGAACAAGTAACAGGCGGATGAACGCGCTAACCTCCCCCTCGGCGGATCGCACGCCCGTCTCCAGCCAGCTGTCTGTTTCCGTAGTGTAGTGGTCATCACGTTCGCCTCACACGCGAAAGGTCCCCAGTTCGAAACTGGGCGGAAACAAGCGTGTCTCGCATCTTTTTTTGGGTCTCGAGATGAAAAGGCACTCGGTGACATTATCTCAGAAAACCGCACAAGCTGTAGCACCGTGTACACCGTGGAAAAGAAGTTGACGACGAAGACGGTGAACGGCAACTTCCGAGTTCCCGAGCTTTGGTTTGGCTGTAGCGAGCAAATACCTGGCGTATTTGTGCCACTTTCTTTTCTGCTTGTTTAGGTTAGTCTAGCCTTCCCTTGGACAGAAGGAAGACGCTCGATGCTGCCCTCTTACTCCCGTCTTTCCAGGCGAGTAATGGGCGGCTGGCAGAAAAGGTCAATCTCCCCGTCGGGGAATCGAACCCCGGTCTTCCGCGTGACAGGCGGAGATACTGTCCACTATACTAACGAGGACTTGCGCAGTGCGGTTCTTGGCATGCGAGTCGCGTGGGGGGAACTGTTGCAGCATTGGCAGGGAATTTACAGGTAGGCGCAGGTCAGCATTTGCTCAGCCTCCGTCCCCTCGCTGATGTAACCCGCAATGGAAGAGTTTTCAGGGAATTTCTGCAGCTGGCAAGAGCAGGACTTGCATGTCAAGCCTGAGCTGTCGAGGGTGAGGACAAAGGGTGGCAGGACCGTCCATTCATGGCTTATGTGCCTCCACAACATACTGTCACTCAAATCCAGGACACAGCAGCTGTGGCTGAATCCAGTCCAAAATTTCTCATCCCATCTCTCCATGTCAAAAATTAACTCATCATCCCGCATTCCAAACCTTTGGAGTTTAGCAAGCGGATGAATTGCGGCAAGCGTGAGCGTGAAAGCCTTTCTGGCGTCAGTTTCCGTAGTGTAGTGGTTATCACGTTCGCCTAACACGCGAACGGTCCCCAGCTCGAAACTGGGCGGAAACACGTTTGGTTGCTCTTTAGTCTGACGATTAAAATGAAACGGTACTTGGTGACATTCTTAGACTACTGCACAAAGTGAAGCGTTGTGCACACAATTGAAGAGACCTGGATAACAAAGGCGGTACGTGTCAACTAGCGACTTCACTCACACAATTGTTTTCACGCTTTCACCTACTGTTTCTGTTTCTCTTCACCTAGCAAATATGTGGCGCATTTCCTGCTAAAGCCATTTTCTTGACTCGTCTGCTTGTCAGGTGCAGGTATGAGGTGAGCATGAGCTATGCTGCTGTATTGCTTTTGTCTCTCTTGGCGAACAAGTAACAGGCGGATGAACGCGCTAACCTCCCCCTCGGCGGATCGCACGCCCGTCTCCAGCCAGCTGTCTGTTTCCGTAGTGTAGTGGTCATCACATTCGCCTCACACGCGAAAGGTCCCCAGTTCGAAACTGGGCGGAAACAAGCGTGTCTCGCATCTTTTTTTGGGTCTCGAGGTGAAAAGGCACTCTGTGACATTATCTCAGAAAACCGCACAAGCTGTAGCACCGTGTACACCGTGGAAAAGAAGTTGACGACGAAGACGGTGAACGGCAACTTCCGAGTTCCCGAGCTTTGGTTTGGCTGTAGCGAGCAAATACCTGGCGTATTTGTGCCACTTTCTTTTCTGCTTGTTTAGGTTAGTCTAGCCTTCCCTTGGACAGAAGGAAGACGCTCGATGCTGCCCTCTTACTCCCGTCTTTCCAGGCGAGTAATGGGCGGCTGGCAGAAAAGGTCAATCTCCCCGTCGGGGAATCGAACCCCGGTCTTCCGCGTGACAGGCGGAGATACTGTCCACTATACTAACGAGGACTTGCGCAGTGCGGTTCTTGGCATGCGAGTCGCGTGGGGGGAACTGTTGCAGCATTGGCAGGGAATTTACAGGTAGGCGCAGGTCAGCATTTGCTCAGCCTCCGTCCCCTCGCTGATGTAACCCGCAATGGAAGAGTTTTCAGGGAATTTCTGCAGCTGGCAAGAGCAGGACTTGCATGTCAAGCCTGAGCTGTCGAGGGTGAGGACAAAGGGTGGCAGGACCGTCCATTCATGGCTTATGTGCCTCCACAACATACTGTCACTCAAATCCAGGACACAGCAGCTGTGGCTGAATCCAGTCCACAATTTCTCATCCCATCTCTCCATGTCAAAAATTAACTCATCATCCCGCATTCCAAACCTTTGGAGTTTAGCAAGCGGATGAATTGCGGCAAGCGTGAGCGTGAAAGCCTTTCTGGCGTCAGTTTCCGTAGTGTAGTGGTTATCACGTTCGCCTAACATGCGAAAGGTCCCCAGCTCGAAACTGGGCGGAAACACGTTTGGTTGCTCTTTAGTCTGACGATTAAAATGAAACGGTACTTGGTGACATTCTTAGACTACTGCACAAAGTGAAGCGTTGTGCACACAATTGAAGAGACCTGGATAACAAAGGCGGTACGTGTCAACTAGCGACTTCACTCACACAATTGTTTTCACGCTTTCACCTACTGTTTCTGTTTCTCTTCACCTAGCAAATATGTGGCGCATTTCCTGCTAAAGCCATTTTCTTGACTCGTCTGCTTGTCAGGTGCAGGTATGAGGTGAGCATGAGCTATGCTGCTGTATTGCTTTTGTCTCTCTTGGCGAACAAGTAACAGGCGGATGAACGTGCTAACCTCCCCCTCGGCGGATCGCACGCCCGTCTCCAGCCAGCTGTCTGTTTCCGTAGTGTAGTGGTCATCACGTTCGCCTCACACGCGAAAGGTCCCCAGTTCGAAACTGGGCGGAAACAAGCGTGTCTCGCATCTTTTTTTGGGTCTCGAGGTGAAAAGGCACTCGGTGACATTATCTCAGAAAACCGCACAAGCTGTAGCACCGTGTACACCGTGGAAAAGAAGTTGACGACGAAGACGGTGAACGGCAACTTCCGAGTTCCCGAGCTTTGGTTTGGCTGTAGCGAGCAAATACCTGGCGTATTTGTGCCACTTTCTTTTCTGCTTGTTTGGTTAGTCTAGCCTTCCCTTGGACAGAAGGAAGACGCTCGATGCTGCCCTCTTACTCCCGTCTTTCCAGGCGAGTAATGGGCGGCTGGCAGAAAAGGTCAATCTCCCCGTCGGGGAACCGAACCCCGGTCTTCCGCGTGACAGGCGGAGATACTGTCCACTATACTAACGAGGACTTGCGCAGTGCGGTTCTTGGCATGCGAGTCGCGTGGGGGGAACTGTTACAGCATTGGCAGGGAATTTACAGGTAGGCGCAGGTCAGCATTTGCTCAGCCTCCGTCCCCTCGCTGATGTAACCCGCAATGGAAGAGTTTTCAGGGAATTTCTGCAGCTGGCAAGAGCAGGACTTGCATGTCAAGCCTGAGCTGTCGAGGGTGAGGACAAAGGGTGGCAGGACCGTCCATTCATGGCTTATGTGCCTCCACAACATACTGTCACTAAAATCCAGGACACAGCAGCTGTGGCTGAATCCAGTCCAAAATTTCTCATCCCATCTCTCCATGTCAAAAATTAACTCATCATCCCGCATTCCAAACCTTTGGAGTTTAGCAAGCGGATGAATTGCGGCAAGTGTGAGCGTGAAAGCCTTTCTGGCGTCAGTTTCCGTAGTGTAGTGGTTATCACGTTCGCCTAACACGCGAAAGGTCCCCAGCTCGAAACTGGGCGGAAACACGTTTGGTTGCTCTTTAGTCTGACGATTAAAATGAAACGGTACTTGGTGACATTCTTAGACTACTGCACAAAGTGAAGCGTTGTGCACACAATTGAAGAGACCTGGATAACAAAGGCGGTACGTGTCAACTAGCGACTTCACTCACACAATTGTTTTCACGCTTTCACCTACTGTTTCTGTTTCTCTTCACCTAGCAAATATGTGGCGCATTTCCTGCTAAAGCCATTTTCTTGACTCGTCTGCTTGTCAGGTGCAGGTATGAGGTGAGCATGAGCTATGCTGCTGTATTGCTTTTGTCTCTCTTGGCGAACAAGTAACAGGCGGATGAACGCGCTAACCTCCCCCTCGGCGGATCGCACGCCCGTCTCCAGCCAGCTGTCTGTTTCCGTAGTGTAGTGGTCATCACGTTCGCCTCACACGCGAAAGGTCCCCAGTTCGAAACTGGGCGGAAACAAGCGTGTCTCGCATCTTTTTTTGGGTCTCGAGGTGAAAAGGCACTCGGTGACATTATCTCAGAAAACCGCACAAGCTGTAGCACCGTGTACACCGTGGAAAAGAAGTTGACGACGAAGACGGTGAACGGCAACTTCCGAGTTCCCGAGCTTTGGTTTGGCTGTAGCGAGCAAATACCTGGCGTATTTGTGCCACTTTCTTTTCTGCTTGTTTAGGTTAGTCTAGCCTTCCCTTGGACAGAAGGAAGACGCTCCATGCTGCCCTCTTACTCCCGTCTTTCCAGGCGAGTAATGGGCGGCTGGCAGAAAAGGTCAATCTCCCCGTCGGGGAATCGAACCCCGGTCTTCCGCGTGACAGGCGGAGATACTGTCCACTATACTAACGAGGACTTGCGCAGTGCGGTTCTTGGCATGCGAGTCGCGTGGGGGGAACTGTTGCAGCATTGGCAGGGAATTTACAGGTAGGCGCAGGTCAGCATTTGCTCAGCCTCCGTCCCCTCGCTGATGTAACCCGCAATGGAAGAGTTTTCAGGGAATTTCTGCAGCTGGCAAGAGCAGGACTTGCATGTCAAGCCTGAGCTGTCGAGGGTGAGGACAAAGGGTGGCAGGACCGTCCATTCATGGCTTATGTGCCTCCACAACATACTGTCACTCAAATCCAGGACACAGCAGCTGTGGCTGAATCCAGTCCAAAGTTTCTCATCCCATCTCTCCATGTCAAAAATTAACTCATCATCCCGCATTCCAAACCTTTGGAGTTTAGCAAGCGGATGAATTGCGGCAAGCGTGAGCGTGAAAGCCTTTCTGGCGTCAGTTTCCGTAGTGTAGTGGTTATCACGTTTGCCTAACACGCGAAAGGTCCCCAGCTCGAAACTGGGCGGAAACACGTTTGGTTGCTCTTTAGTCTGACGATTAAAATGAAACGGTACTTGGTGACATTCTTAGACTACTGCACAAAGTGAAGCGTTGTGCACACAATTGAAGAGACCTGGATAACAAAGGCGGTACGTGTCAACTAGCGACTTCACTCACACAATTGTTTTCACGCTTTCACCTACTGTTTCTGTTTCTCTTCACCTAGCAAATATGTGGCGCATTTCCTGCTAAAGCCATTTTCTTGACTCGTCTGCTTGTCAGGTGCAGGTATGAGGTGAGCATGAGCTATGCTGCTGTATTGCTTTTGTCTCTCTTGGCGAACAAGTAACAGGCGGATGAACGTGCTAACCTCCCCCTCGGCGGATCGCACGCCCGTCTCCAGCCAGCTGTCTGTTTCCGTAGTGTAGTGGTCATCACGTTCGCCTCACACGCGAAAGGTCCCCAGTTCGAAACTGGGCGGAAACAAGCGTGTCTCGCATCTTTTTTTGGGTCTCGAGGTGAAAAGGCACTCGGTGACATTATCTCAGAAAACCGCACAAGCTGTAGCACCGTGTACACTGTGGAAAAGAAGTTGACGACGAAGACGGTGAACGGCAACTTCCGAGTTCCCGAGCTTTGGTTTGGCTGTAGCGAGCAAATACCTGGCGTATTTGTGCCACTTTCTTTTCTGCTTGTTTGGTTAGTCTAGCCTTCCCTTGGACAGAAGGAAGACGCTCGATGCTGCCCTCTTACTCCCGTCTTTCCAGGCGAGTAATGGGCGGCTGGCAGAAAAGGTCAATCTCCCCGTCGGGGAATCGAACCCCGGTCTTCCGCGTGACAGGCGGAGATACTGTCCACTATACTAACGAGGACTTGCGCAGTGCGGTTCTTGGCATGCGAGTCGCGTGGGGGGAACTGTTGCAGCATTGGCAGGGAATTTACAGGTAGGCGCAGGTCAGCATTTGCTCAGCCTCCGTCCCCTCGCTGATGTAACCCGCAATGGAAGAGTTTTCAGGGAATTTCTGCAGCTGGCAAGAGCAGGACTTGCATGTCAAGCCTGAGCTGTCGAGGGTGAGGACAAAGGGTGGCAGGACCGTCCATTCATGGCTTATGTGCCTCCACAACATACTGTCACTCAAATCCAGGACACAGCAGCTGTGGCTGAATCCAGTCCAAAATTTCTCATCCCATCTGTCCATGTCAAAAATTAACTCATCATCCCGCATTCCAAACCTTTGGAGTTTAGCACGCGGATGAATTGCGGCAAGCGTGAGCGTGAAAGCCTTTCTGGCGTCAGTTTCCGTAGTGTAGTGGTTATCACGTTCGCCTAACACGCGAAAGGTCCCCAGCTCGAAACTGGGCGGAAACACATTTGGTTGCTCTTTAGTCTGACGATTAAAATGAAACGGTACTTGGTGACATTCTTAGACTACTGCACAAAGTGAAGCGTTGTGCACACAATTGAAGAGACCTGGATAACAAAGGCGGTACGTGTCAACTAGCGACTTCACTCACACAATTGTTTTCACGCTTTCACCTACTGTTTCTGTTTCTCTTCACCTAGCAAATATGTGGCGCATTTCCTGCTAAAGCCATTTTCTTGACTCGTCTGCTTGTCAGGTGCAGGTATGAGGTGAGCATGAGCTATGCTGCTGTATTGCTTTTGTCTCTCTTGGCGAACAAGTAACAGGCGGATGAACGCGCTAACCTCCCCCTCGGCGGATCACACGCCCGTCTCCAGCCAGCTGTCTGTTTCCGTAGTGTAGTGGTCATCACGTTCGCCTCACACGCGAAAGGTCCCCAGTTCGAAACTGGGCGGAAACAAGCGTGTCTCGCATCTTTTTTTGGGTCTCGAGGTGAAAAGGCACTCGGTGACATTATCTCAGAAAACCGCACAAGCTGTAGCACCGTGTACACCGTGGAAAAGAAGTTGACGACGAAGACGGTGAACGGCAACTTCCGAGTTCCCGAGCTTTGGTTTGGCTGTAGCGAGCAAATACCTGGCGTATTTGTGCCACTTTCTTTTCTGCTTGTTTAGGTTAGTCTAGCCTTCCCTTGGACAGAAGGAAGACGCTCGATGCTGCCCTCTTACTCCCGTCTTTCCAGGTGAGTAATGGGCGGCTGGCAGAAAAGGTCAATCTCCCCGTCGGGGAATCGAACCCCGGTCTTCCGCGTGACAGGCGGAGATACTGTCCACTATACTAACGAGGACTTGCGCAGTGCGGTTCTTGGCATGCGAGTCGCGTGGGGGGAACTGTTGCAGCATTGGCAGGGAATTTACAGGTAGGCGCAGGTCAGCATTTGCTCAGCCTCCGTCCCCTCGCTGATGTAACCCGCAATGGAAGAGTTTTCAGGGAATTTCTGCAGCTGGCAAGAGCAGGACTTGCATGTCAAGCCTGAGCTGTCGAGGGTGAGGACAAAGGGTGGCAGGACCGTCCATTCATGGCTTATGTGCCTCCACAACATACTGTCACTCAAATCCAGGACACAGCAGCTGTGGCTGAATCCAGTCCAAAATTTCTCATCCCATCTCTCCATGTCAAAAATTAACTCATCATCCCGCATTCCAAACCTTTGGAGTTTAGCAAGCGGATGAATTGCAGCAAGCGTGAAAGCCTTTCTGGCGTCAGTTTCCGTAGTGTAGTGGTTATCACGTTCGCCTAACACGCGAAAGGTCCCCAGCTCGAAACTGGGCGGAAACACGTTTGGTTGCTCTTTAGTCTGACGATTAAAATGAAACGGTACTTGGTGACATTCTTAGACTACTGCACAAAGTGAAGCGTTGTGCACACAATTGAAGAGACCTGGATAACAAAGGCGGTACGTGTCAACTAGCGACTTCACTCACACAATTGTTTTCACGCTTTCACCTACTGTTTCTGTTTCTCTTCACCTAGCAAATATGTGGCGCATTTCCTGCTAAAGCCATTTTCTTGACTCGTCTGCTTGTCAGGTGCAGGTATGAGGTGAGCATGAGCTATGCTGCTGTATTGCTTTTGTCTCTCTTGGCGAACAAGTAACAGGCGGATGAACGCGCTAACCTCCCCCTCGGCGGATCGCACGCCCGTCTCCAGCCAGCTGTCTGTTTCCGTAGTGTAGTGGTCATCACGTTCGCCTCACACGCGAAAGGTCCCCAGTTCGAAACTGGGCGGAAACAAGCGTGTCTCGCATCTTTTTTTGGGTCTCGAGGTGAAAAGGCACTCGGTGACATTATCTCAGAAAACCGCACAAGCTGTAGCACCGTGTACACCGTGGAAAAGAAGTTGACGACGAAGACGGTGAACGGCAACTTCCGAGTTCCCGAGCTTTGGTTTGGCTGTAGCGAGCAAATACCTGGCGTATTTGTGCCACTTTCTTTTCTGCTTGTTTAGGTTAGTCTAGCCTTCCCTTGGACAGAAGGAAGACGCTCCATGCTGCCCTCTTACTCCCGTCTTTCCAGGCGAGTAATGGGCGGCTGGCAGAAAAGGTCAATCTCCCCGTCGGGGAATCGAACCCCGGTCTTCCGCGTGACAGGCGGAGATACTGTCCACTATACTAACGAGGACTTGCGCAGTGCAGTTCTTGGCATGCGAGTCGCGTGGGGGGAACTGTTGCAGCATTGGCAGGGAATTTACAGGTAGGCGCAGGTCAGCATTTGCTCAGCCTCCGTCCCCTCGCTGATGTAACCCGCAATGGAAGAGTTTTCAGGGAATTTCTGCAGCTGGCAAGAGCAGGACTTGCATGTCAAGCCTGAGCTGTCGAGGGTGAGGACAAAGGGTGGCAGGACCGTCCATTCATGGCTTATGTGCCTCCACAACATACTGTCACTCAAATCCAGGACACAGCAGCTGTGGCTGAATCCAGTCCAAAGTTTCTCATCCCATCTCTCCATGTCAAAAATTAACTCATCATCCCGCATTCCAAACCTTTGGAGTTTAGCAAGCGGATGAATTGCGGCAAGCGTGAGCGTGAAAGCCTTTCTGGCGTCAGTTTCCGTAGTGTAGTGGTTATCACGTTCGCCTAACACGCGAAAGGTCCCCAGCTCGAAACTGGGCGGAAACACGTTTGGTTGCTCTTTAGTCTGACGATTAAAATGAAACGGTACTTGGTGACATTCTTAGACTACTGCACAAAGTGAAGCGTTGTGCACACAATTGAAGAGACCTGGATAACAAAGGCGGTACGTGTCAACTAGCGACTTCACTCACACAATTGTTTTCACGCTTTCACCTACTGTTTCTGTTTCTCTTCACCTAGCAAATATGTGGCGCATTTCCTGCTAAAGCCATTTTCTTGACTCGTCTGCTTGTCAGGTGCAGGTATGAGGTGAGCATGAGCTATGCTGCTGTATTGCTTTTGTCTCTCTTGGCGAACAAGTAACAGGCGGATGAACGTGCTAACCTCCCCCTCGGCGGATCGCACGCCCGTCTCCAGCCAGCTGTCTGTTTCCGTAGTGTAGTGGTCATCACGTTCGCCTCACACGCGAAAGGTCCCCAGTTCGAAACTGGGCGGAAACAAGCGTGTCTCGCATCTTTTTTTGGGTCTCGAGGTGAAAAGGCACTCGGTGACATTATCTCAGAAAACCGCACAAGCTGTAGCACCGTGTACACTGTGGAAAAGAAGTTGACGACGAAGACGGTGAACGGCAACTTCCGAGTTCCCGAGCTTTGGTTTGGCTGTAGCGAGCAAATACCTGGCGTATTTGTGCCACTTTCTTTTCTGCTTGTTTGGTTAGTCTAGCCTTCCCTTGGACAGAAGGAAGACGCTCGATGCTGCCCTCTTACTCCCGTCTTTCCAGGCGAGTAATGGGCAGCTGGCAGAAAAGGTCAATCTCCCCGTCGGGGAATCGAACCCCGGTCTTCCGCGTGACAGGCGGAGATACTGTCCACTATACTAACGAGGACTTGCGCAGTGCGGTTCTTGGCATGCGAGTCGCGTGGGGGGAACTGTTGCAGCATTGGCAGGGAATTTACAGGTAGGCGCAGGTCAGCATTTGCTCAGCCTCCGTCCCCTCGCTGATGTAACCCGCAATGGAAGAGTTTTCAGGGAATTTCTGCAGCTGGCAAGAGCAGGACTTGCATGTCAAGCCTGAGCTGTCGAGGGTGAGGACAAAGGGTGGCAGGACCGTCCATTCATGGCTTATGTGCCTCCACAACATACTGTCACTCAAATCCAGGACACAGCAGCTGTGGCTGAATCCAGTCCAAAATTTCTCATCCCATCTCTCCATGTCAAAAATTAACTCATCATCCCGCATTCCAAACCTTTGGAGTTTAGCAAGCGGATGAATTGCGGCAAGCGTGAGCGTGAAAGCCTTTCTGGCGTCAGTTTCCGTAGTGTAGTGGTTATCACGTTCGCCTAACACGCGAAAGGTCCCCAGCTCGAAACTGGGCGGAAACACGTTTGGTTGCTCTTTAGTCTGACGATTAAAATGAAACGGTACTTGGTGACATTCTTAGACTACTGCACAAAGTGAAGCGTTGTGCACACAATTGAAGAGACCTGGATAACAAAGGCGGTACGTGTCAACTAGCGACTTCACTCACACAATTGTTTTCACGCTTTCACCTACTGTTTCTGTTTCTCTTCACCTAGCAAATATGTGGCGCATTTCCTGCTAAAGCCATTTTCTTGACTCGTCTGCTTGTCAGGTGCAGGTATGAGGTGAGCATGAGCTATGCTGCTGTATTGCTTTTGTCTCTCTTGGCGAACAAGTAACAGGCGGATGAACGCGCTAACCTCCCCCTCGGCGGATCGCACGCCCGTCTCCAGCCAGCTGTCTGTTTCCGTAGTGTAGTGGTCATCACGTTCGCCTCACACGCGAAAGGTCCCCAGTTCGAAACTGGGCGGAAACAAGCGTGTCTCGCATCTTTTTTTGGGTCTCGAGGTGAAAAGGCACTCGGTGACATTATCTCAGAAAACCGCACAAGCTGTAGCACCGTGTACACCGTGGAAAAGAAGTTGACGACGAAGACGGTGAACGGCAACTTCCGAGTTCCCGAGCTTTGGTTTGGCTGTAGCGAGCAAATACCTGGCGTATTTGTGCCACTTTCTTTTCTGCTTGTTTAGGTTAGTCTAGCCTTCCCTTGGACAGAAGGAAGACGCTCGATGCTGCCCTCTTACTCCCGTCTTTCCAGGCGAGTAATGGGCGGCTGGCAGAAAAGGTCAATCTCCCCGTCGGGGAATCGAACCCCGGTCTTCCGCGTGACAGGCGGAGATACTGTCCACTATACTAACGAGGACTTGCGCAGTGCGGTTCTTGGCATGCGAGTCGCGTGGGGGGAACTGTTGCAGCATTGGCAGGGAATTTACAGGTAGGCGCAGGTCAGCATTTGCTCAGCCTCCGTCCCCTCGCTGATGTAACCCGCAATGGAAGAGTTTTCAGGGAATTTCTGCAGCTGGCAAGAGCAGGACTTGCATGTCAAGCCTGAGCTGTCGAGGGTGAGGACAAAGGGTGGCAGGACCGTCCATTCATGGCTTATGTGCCTCCACAACATACTGTCACTCAAATCCAGGACACAGCAGCTGTGGCTGAATCCAGTCCAAAGTTTCTCATCCCATCTCTCCATGTCAAAAATTAACTCATCATCCCGCATTCCAAACCTTTGGAGTTTAGCAAGCGGATGAATTGCGGCAAGCGTGAGCGTGAAAGCCTTTCTGGCGTCAGTTTCCGTAGTGTAGTGGTTATCACGTTCGCCTAACACGCGAAAGGTCCCCAGCTCGAAACTGGGCGGAAACACGTTTGGTTGCTCTTTAGTCTGACGATTAAAATGAAACGGTACTTGGTGACATTCTTAGACTACTGCACAAAGTGAAGCGTTGTGCACACAATTGAAGAGACCTGGATAACAAAGGCGGTACGTGTCAACTAGCGACTTCACTCACACAATTGTTTTCACGCTTTCACCTACTGTTTCTGTTTCTCTTCACCTAGCAAATATGTGGCGCATTTCCTGCTAAAGCCATTTTCTTGACTCGTCTGCTTGTCAGGTGCAGGTATGAGGTGAGCATGAGCTATGCTGCTGTATTGCTTTTGTCTCTCTTGGCGAACAAGTAACAGGCGGATGAACGCGCTAACCTCCCCCTCGGCGGATCGCACGCCCGTCTCCAGCCAGCTGTCTGTTTCCGTAGTGTAGTGGTCATCACGTTCGCCTCACACGCGAAAGGTCCCCAGTTCGAAACTGGGCGGAAACAAGCGTGTCTCGCATCTTTTTTTGGGTCTCGAGGTGAAAAGGCACTCGGTGACATTATCTCAGAAAACCGCACAAGCTGTAGCACCGTGTACACCGTGGAAAAGAAGTTGACGACGAAGACGGTGAACGGCAACTTCCGAGTTCCCGAGCTTTGGTTTGGCTGTAGCGAGCAAATACCTGGCGTATTTGTGCCACTTTCTTTTCTGCTTGTTTAGGTTAGTCTAGCCTTCCCTTGGACAGAAGGAAGACGCTCGATGCTGCCCTCTTACTCCCGTCTTTCCAGGCGAGTAATGGGCGGCTGGCAGAAAAGGTCAATCTCCCCGTCGGGGAATAGAAACCCCGGTCTTCCGCGTGACAGGCGGAGATACTGTCCACTATACTAACGAGGACTTGCGCAGTGCGGTTCTTGGCATGCGAGTCGCGTGGGGGGAACTGTTGCAGCATTGGCAGGGAATTTACAGGTAGGCGCAGGTCAGCATTTGCTCAGCCTCCGTCCCCTCGCTGATGTAACCCGCAATGGAAGAGTTTTCAGGGAATTTCTGCAGCTGGCAAGAGCAGGACTTGCATGTCAAGCCTGAGCTGTCGAGGGTGAGGACAAAGGGTGGCAGGACCGTCCATTCATGGCTTATGTGCCTCCACAACATACTGTCACTCAAATCCAGGACACAGCAGCTGTGGCTGAATCCAGTCCAAAGTTTCTCATCCCATCTCTCCATGTCAAAAATTAACTCATCATCCCGCATTCCAAACCTTTGGAGTTTAGCAAGCGGATGAATTGCGGCAAGCGTGAGCGTGAAAGCCTTTCTGGCGTCAGTTTCCGTAGTGTAGTGGTTATCACGTTCGCCTAACACGCGAAAGGTCCCCAGCTCGAAACTGGGCGGAAACACGTTTGGTTGCTCTTTAGTCTGACGATTAAAATGAAACGGTACTTGGTGACATTCTTAGACTACTGCACAAAGTGAAGCGTTGTGCACACAATTGAAGAGACCTGGATAACAAAGGCGGTACGTGTCAACTAGCGACTTCACTCACACAATTGTTTTCACGCTTTCACCTACTGTTTCTGTTTCTCTTCACCTAGCAAATATGTGGCGCATTTCCTGCTAAAGCCATTTTCTTGACTCGTCTGCTTGTCAGGTGCAGGTATGAGGTGAGCATGAGCTATGCTGCTGTATTGCTTTTGTCTCTCTTGGCGAACAAGTAACAGGCGGATGAACGCGCTAACCTCCCCCTCGGCGGATCGCACGCCCGTCTCCAGCCAGCTGTCTGTTTCCGTAGTGTAGTGGTCATCACGTTCGCCTCACACGCGAAAGGTCCCCAGTTCGAAACTGGGCGGAAACAAGCGTGTCTCGCATCTTTTTTTGGGTCTCGAGGTGAAAAGGCACTCGGTGACATTATCTCAGAAAACCGCACAAGCTGTAGCACCGTGTACACCGTGGAAAAGAAGTTGACGACGAAGACGGTGAACGGCAACTTGCGAGTTCCCGAGCTTTGGTTTGGCTGTAGCGAGCAAATACCTGGCGTATTTGTGCCACTTTCTTTTCTGCTTGTTTAGGTTAGTCTAGCCTTCCCTTGGACAGAAGGAAGACGCTCGATGCTGCCCTCTTACTCCCGTCTTTCCAGGCGAGTAATGGGCGGCTGGCAGAAAAGGTCAATCTCCCCGTCGGGGAATCGAACCCCGGTCTTCCGCGTGACAGGCGGAGATACTGTCCACTATACTAACGAGGACTTGCGCAGTGCGGTTCTTGGCATGCGAGTCGCGTGGGGGGAACTGTTGCAGCATTGGCAGGGAATTTACAGGTAGGCACAGGTCAGCATTTGCTCAGCCTCCGTCCCCTCGCTGATGTAACCCGCAATGGAAGAGTTTTCAGGGAATTTCTGCAGCTGGCAAGAGCAGGACTTGCATGTCAAGCCTGAGCTGTCGAGGGTGAGGACAAAGGGTGGCAGGACCGTCCATTCATGGCTTATGTGCCTCCACAACATACTGTCACTCAAATCCAGGACACAGCAGCTGTGGCTGAATCCAGTCCAAAGTTTCTCATCCCATCTCTCCATGTCAAAAATTAACTCATCATCCCGCATTCCAAACCTTTGGAGTTTAGCAAGCGGATGAATTGCGGCAAGCGTGAGCGTGAAAGCCTTTCTGGCGTCAGTTTCCGTAGTGTAGTGGTTATCACGTTCGCCTAACACGCGAAAGGTCCCCAGCTCGAAACTGGGCGGAAACACGTTTGGTTGCTCTTTAGTCTGACGATTAAAATGAAACGGTACTTGGTGACATTCTTAGACTACTGCACAAAGTGAAGCGTTGTGCACACAATTGAAGAGACCTGGATAACAAAGGCGGTACGTGTCAACTAGCGACTTCACTCACACAATTGTTTTCACGCTTTCACCTACTGTTTCTGTTTCTCTTCACCTAGCAAATATGTGGCGCATTTCCTGCTAAAGCCATTTTCTTGACTCGTCTGCTTGTCAGGTGCAGGTATGAGGTGAGCATGAGCTATGCTGCTGTATTGCTTTTGTCTCTCTTGGCGAACAAGTAACAGGCGGATGAACGCGCTAACCTCCCCCTCGGCGGATCGCACGCCCGTCTCCAGCCAGCTGTCTGTTTCCGTAGTGTAGTGGTCATCACGTTCGCCTCACACGCGAAAGGTCCCCAGTTCGAAACTGGGCGGAAACAAGCGTGTCTCGCATCTTTTTTTGGGTCTCGAGGTGAAAAGGCACTCGGTGACATTATCTCAGAAAACCGCACAAGCTGTAGCACCGTGTACACCGTGGAAAAGAAGTTGACGACGAAGACGGTGAACAGCAACTTCCGAGTTCCCGAGCTTTGGTTTGGCTGTAGCGAGCAAATACCTGGCGTATTTGTGCCACTTTCTTTTCTGCTTGTTTAGGTTAGTCTAGCCTTCCCTTGGACAGAAGGAAGACGCTCGATGCTGCCCTCTTACTCCCGTCTTTCCAGGCGAGTAATGGGCGGCTGGCAGAAAAGGTCAATCTCCCCGTCGGGGAATCGAACCCCGGTCTTCCGCGTGACAGGCGGAGATACTGTCCACTATACTAACGAGGACTTGCGCAGTGCGGTTCTTGGCATGCGAGTCGCGTGGGGGGAACTGTTGCAGCATTGGCAGGGAATTTACAGGTAGGCGCAGGTCAGCATTTGCTCAGCCTCCGTCCCCTCGCTGATGTAACCCGCAATGGAAGAGTTTTCAGGGAATTTCTGCAGCTGGCAAGAGCAGGACTTGCATGTCAAGCCTGAGCTGTCGAGGGTGAGGACAAAGGGTGGCAGGACCGTCCATTCATGGCTTATGTGCCTCCACAACATACTGTCACTCAAATCCAGGACACAGCAGCTGTGGCTGAATCCAGTCCAAAATTTCTCATCCCATCTCTCCATGTCAAAAATTAACTCATCATCCCGCATTCCAAACCTTTGGAGTTTAGCAAGCGGATGAATTGCGGCAAGCGTGAGCGTGAAAGCCTTTCTGGCGTCAGTTTCCGTAGTGTAGTGGTTATCACGTTCGCCTAACACGCGAAAGGTCCCCAGCTCGAAACTGGGCGGAAACACGTTTGGTTGCTCTTTAGTCTGACGATTAAAATGAAACGGTACTTGGTGACATTCTTAGACTACTGCACAAAGTGAAGCGTTGTGCACACAATTGAAGAGACCTGGATAACAAAGGCGGTACGTGTCAACTAGCGACTTCACTCACACAATTGTTTTCACGCTTTCACCTACTGTTTCTGTTTCTCTTCACCTAGCAAATATGTGGCGCATTTCCTGCTAAAGCCATTTTCTTGACTCGTCTGCTTGTCAGGTGCAGGTATGAGGTGAGCATGAGCTATGCTGCTGTATTGCTTTTGTCTCTCTTGGCGAACAAGTAACAGGCGGATGAACGCGCTAACCTCCCCCTCGGCGGATCGCACGCCCGTCTCCAGCCAGCTGTCTGTTTCCGTAGTGTAGTGGTCATCACGTTCGCCTCACACGCGAAAGGTCCCCAGTTCGAAACTGGGCGGAAACAAGCGTGTCTCGCATCTTTTTTTGGGTCTCGAGGTGAAAAGGCACTCGGTGACATTATCTCAGAAAACCGCACAAGCTGTAGCACCGTGTACACCGTGGAAAAGAAGTTGACGACGAAGACGGTGAACGGCAACTTCCGAGTTCCCGAGCTTTGGTTTGGCTGTAGCGAGCAAATACCTGGCGTATTTGTGCCACTTTCTTTTCTGCTTGTTTAGGTTAGTCTAGCCTTCCCTTGGACAGAAGGAAGACGCTCGATGCTGCCCTCTTACTCCCGTCTTTCCAGGCGAGTAATGGGCGGCTGGCAGAAAAGGTCAATCTCCCCGTCGGGGAATCGAACCCCGGTCTTCCGCGTGACAGGCGGAGATACTGTCCACTATACTAACGAGGACTTGCGCAGTGCGGTTCTTGGCATGCGAGTCGCGTGGGGGGAACTGTTGCAGCATTGGCAGGGAATTTACAGGTAGGCGCAGGTCAGCATTTGCTCAGCCTCCGTCCCCTCGCTGATGTAACCCGCAATGGAAGAGTTTTCAGGGAATTTCTGCAGCTGGCAAGAGCAGGACTTGCATGTCAAGCCTGAGCTGTCGAGGGTGAGGACAAAGGGTGGCAGGACCGTCCATTCATGGCTTATGTGCCTCCACAACATACTGTCACTCAAATCCAGGACACAGCAGCTGTGGCTGAATCCAGTCCAAAGTTTCTCATCCCATCTCTCCATGTCAAAAATTAACTCATCATCCCGCATTCCAAACCTTTGGAGTTTAGCAAGCGGATGAATTGCGGCAAGCGTGAGCGTGAAAGCCTTTCTGGCGTCAGTTTCCGTAGTGTAGTGGTTATCACGTTCGCCTAACACGCGAAAGGTCCCCAGCTCGAAACTGGGCGGAAACACGTTTGGTTGCTCTTTAGTCTGACGATTAAAATGAAACGGTACTTGGTGACATTCTTAGACTACTGCACAAAGTGAAGCGTTGTGCACACAATTGAAGAGACCTGGATAACAAAGGCGGTACGTGTCAACTAGCGACTTCACTCACACAATTGTTTTCACGCTTTCACCTACTGTTTCTGTTTCTCTTCACCTAGCAAATATGTGGCGCATTTCCTGCTAAAGCCATTTTCTTGACTCGTCTGCTTGTCAGGTGCAGGTATGAGGTGAGCATGAGCTATGCTGCTGTATTGCTTTTGTCTCTCTTGGCGAACAAGTAACAGGCGGATGAACGCGCTAACCTCCCCCTCGGCGGATCGCACGCCCGTCTCCAGCCAGCTGTCTGTTTCCGTAGTGTAGTGGTCATCACGTTCGCCTCACACGCGAAAGGTCCCCAGTTCGAAACTGGGCGGAAACAAGCGTGTCTCGCATCTTTTTTTGGGTCTCGAGGTGAAAAGGCACTCGGTGACATTATCTCAGAAAACCGCACAAGCTGTAGCACCGTGTACACCGTGGAAAAGAAGTTGACGACGAAGACGGTGAACGGCAACTTCCGAGTTCCCGAGCTTTGGTTTGGCTGTAGCGAGCAAATACCTGGCGTATTTGTGCCACTTTCTTTTCTGCTTGTTTAGGTTAGTCTAGCCTTCCCTTGGACAGAAGGAAGACGCTCGATGCTGCCCTCTTACTCCCGTCTTTCCAGGCGAGTAATGGGCGGCTGGCAGAAAAGGTCAATCTCCCCGTCGGGGAATAGAAACCCCGGTCTTCCGCGTGACAGGCGGAGATACTGTCCACTATACTAACGAGGACTTGCGCAGTGCGGTTCTTGGCATGCGAGTCGCGTGGGGGGAACTGTTGCAGCATTGGCAGGGAATTTACAGGTAGGCGCAGGTCAGCATTTGCTCAGCCTCCGTCCCCTCGCTGATGTAACCCGCAATGGAAGAGTTTTCAGGGAATTTCTGCAGCTGGCAAGAGCAGGACTTGCATGTCAAGCCTGAGCTGTCGAGGGTGAGGACAAAGGGTGGCAGGACCGTCCATTCATGGCTTATGTGCCTCCACAACATACTGTCACTCAAATCCAGGACACAGCAGCTGTGGCTGAATCCAGTCCAAAGTTTCTCATCCCATCTCTCCATGTCAAAAATTAACTCATCATCCCGCATTCCAAACCTTTGGAGTTTAGCAAGCGGATGAATTGCGGCAAGCGTGAGCGTGAAAGCCTTTCTGGCGTCAGTTTCCGTAGTGTAGTGGTTATCACGTTCGCCTAACACGCGAAAGGTCCCCAGCTCGAAACTGGGCGGAAACACGTTTGGTTGCTCTTTAGTCTGACGATTAAAATGAAACGGTACTTGGTGACATTCTTAGACTACTGCACAAAGTGAAGCGTTGTGCACACAATTGAAGAGACCTGGATAACAAAGGCGGTACGTGTCAACTAGCGACTTCACTCACACAATTGTTTTCACGCTTTCACCTACTGTTTCTGTTTCTCTTCACCTAGCAAATATGTGGCGCATTTCCTGCTAAAGCCATTTTCTTGACTCGTCTGCTTGTCAGGTGCAGGTATGAGGTGAGCATGAGCTATGCTGCTGTATTGCTTTTGTCTCTCTTGGCGAACAAGTAACAGGCGGATGAACGCGCTAACCTCCCCCTCGGCGGATCGCACGCCCGTCTCCAGCCAGCTGTCTGTTTCCGTAGTGTAGTGGTCATCACGTTCGCCTCACACGCGAAAGGTCCCCAGTTCGAAACTGGGCGGAAACAAGCGTGTCTCGCATCTTTTTTTGGGTCTCGAGGTGAAAAGGCACTCGGTGACATTATCTCAGAAAACCGCACAAGCTGTAGCACCGTGTACACCGTGGAAAAGAAGTTGACGACGAAGACGGTGAACGGCAACTTCCGAGTTCCCGAGCTTTGGTTTGGCTGTAGCGAGCAAATACCTGGCGTATTTGTGCCACTTTCTTTTCTGCTTGTTTAGGTTAGTCTAGCCTTCCCTTGGACAGAAGGAAGACGCTCGATGCTGCCCTCTTACTCCCGTCTTTCCAGGCGAGTAATGGGCGGCTGGCAGAAAAGGTCAATCTCCCCGTCGGGGAATCGAACCCCGGTCTTCCGCGTGACAGGCGGAGATACTGTCCACTATACTAACGAGGACTTGCGCAGTGCGGTTCTTGGCATGCGAGTCGCGTGGGGGGAACTGTTGCAGCATTGGCAGGGAATTTACAGGTAGGCACAGGTCAGCATTTGCTCAGCCTCCGTCCCCTCGCTGATGTAACCCGCAATGGAAGAGTTTTCAGGGAATTTCTGCAGCTGGCAAGAGCAGGACTTGCATGTCAAGCCTGAGCTGTCGAGGGTGAGGACAAAGGGTGGCAGGACCGTCCATTCATGGCTTATGTGCCTCCACAACATACTGTCACTCAAATCCAGGACACAGCAGCTGTGGCTGAATCCAGTCCAAAGTTTCTCATCCCATCTCTCCATGTCAAAAATTAACTCATCATCCCGCATTCCAAACCTTTGGAGTTTAGCAAGCGGATGAATTGCGGCAAGCGTGAGCGTGAAAGCCTTTCTGGCGTCAGTTTCCGTAGTGTAGTGGTTATCACGTTCGCCTAACACGCGAAAGGTCCCCAGCTCGAAACTGGGCGGAAACACGTTTGGTTGCTCTTTAGTCTGACGATTAAAATGAAACGGTACTTGGTGACATTCTTAGACTACTGCACAAAGTGAAGCGTTGTGCACACAATTGAAGAGACCTGGATAACAAAGGCGGTACGTGTCAACTAGCGACTTCACTCACACAATTGTTTTCACGCTTTCACCTACTGTTTCTGTTTCTCTTCACCTAGCAAATATGTGGCGCATTTCCTGCTAAAGCCATTTTCTTGACTCGTCTGCTTGTCAGGTGCAGGTATGAGGTGAGCATGAGCTATGCTGCTGTATTGCTTTTGTCTCTCTTGGCGAACAAGTAACAGGCGGATGAACGCGCTAACCTCCCCCTCGGCGGATCGCACGCCCGTCTCCAGCCAGCTGTCTGTTTCCGTAGTGTAGTGGTCATCACGTTCGCCTCACACGCGAAAGGTCCCCAGTTCGAAACTGGGCGGAAACAAGCGTGTCTCGCATCTTTTTTTGGGTCTCGAGGTGAAAAGGCACTCGGTGACATTATCTCAGAAAACCGCACAAGCTGTAGCACCGTGTACACCGTGGAAAAGAAGTTGACGACGAAGACGGTGAACAGCAACTTCCGAGTTCCCGAGCTTTGGTTTGGCTGTAGCGAGCAAATACCTGGCGTATTTGTGCCACTTTCTTTTCTGCTTGTTTAGGTTAGTCTAGCCTTCCCTTGGACAGAAGGAAGACGCTCGATGCTGCCCTCTTACTCCCGTCTTTCCAGGCGAGTAATGGGCGGCTGGCAGAAAAGGTCAATCTCCCCGTCGGGGAATCGAACCCCGGTCTTCCGCGTGACAGGCGGAGATACTGTCCACTATACTAACGAGGACTTGCGCAGTGCGGTTCTTGGCATGCGAGTCGCGTGGGGGGAACTGTTGCAGCATTGGCAGGGAATTTACAGGTAGGCGCAGGTCAGCATTTGCTCAGCCTCCGTCCCCTCGCTGATGTAACCCGCAATGGAAGAGTTTTCAGGGAATTTCTGCAGCTGGCAAGAGCAGGACTTGCATGTCAAGCCTGAGCTGTCGAGGGTGAGGACAAAGGGTGGCAGGACCGTCCATTCATGGCTTATGTGCCTCCACAACATACTGTCACTCAAATCCAGGACACAGCAGCTGTGGCTGAATCCAGTCCAAAATTTCTCATCCCATCTCTCCATGTCAAAAATTAACTCATCATCCCGCATTCCAAACCTTTGGAGTTTAGCAAGCGGATGAATTGCAGCAAGCGTGAGCGTGAAAGCCTTTCTGGCGTCAGTTTCCGTAGTGTAGTGGTTATCACGTTCGCCTAACACGCGAAAGGTCCCCAGCTCGAAACTGGGCGGAAACACGTTTGGTTGCTCTTTAGTCTGACGATTAAAATGAAACGGTACTTGGTGACATTCTTAGACTACTGCACAAAGTGAAGCGTTGTGCACACAATTGAAGAGACCTGGATAACAAAGGCGGTACGTGTCAACTAGCGACTTCACTCACACAATTGTTTTCACGCTTTCACCTACTGTTTCTGTTTCTCTTCACCTAGCAAATATGTGGCGCATTTCCTGCTAAAGCCATTTTCTTGACTCGTCTGCTTGTCAGGTGCAGGTATGAGGTGAGCATGAGCTATGCTGCTGTATTGCTTTTGTCTCTCTTGGCGAACAAGTAACAGGCGGATGAACGCGCTAACCTCCCCCTCGGCGGATCGCACGCCCGTCTCCAGCCAGCTGTCTGTTTCCGTAGTGTAGTGGTCATCACGTTCGCCTCACACGCGAAAGGTCCCCAGTTCGAAACTGGGCGGAAACAAGCGTGTCTCGCATCTTTTTTTGGGTCTCGAGGTGAAAAGGCACTCGGTGACATTATCTCAGAAAACCGCACAAGCTGTAGCACCGTGTACACCGTGGAAAAGAAGTTGACGACGAAGACGGTGAACGGCAACTTCCGAGTTCCCGAGCTTTGGTTTGGCTGTAGCGAGCAAATACCTGGCGTATTTGTGCCACTTTCTTTTCTGCTTGTTTAGGTTAGTCTAGCCTTCCCTTGGACAGAAGGAAGACGCTCGATGCTGCCCTCTTACTCCCGTCTTTCCAGGCGAGTAATGGGCGGCTGGCAGAAAAGGTCAATCTCCCCGTCGGGGAATCGAACCCCGGTCTTCCGCGTGACAGGCGGAGATACTGTCCACTATACTAACGAGGACTTGCGCAGTGCGGTTCTTGGCATGCGAGTCGCGTGCGGGGAACTGTTGCAGCATTGGCAGGGAATTTACAGGTAGGCGCAGGTCAGCATTTGCTCAGCCTCCGTCCCCTCGCTGATGTAACCCGCAATGGAAGAGTTTTCAGGGAATTTCTGCAGCTGGCAAGAGCAGGACTTGCATGTCAAGCCTGAGCTGTCGAGGGTGAGGACAAAGGGTGGCAGGACCGTCCATTCATGGCTTATGTGCCTCCACAACATACTGTCACTCAAATCCAGGACACAGCAGCTGTGGCTGAATCCAGTCCAAAGTTTCTCATCCCATCTCTCCATGTCAAAAATTAACTCATCATCCCGCATTCCAAACCTTTGGAGTTTAGCAAGCGGATGAATTGCGGCAAGCGTGAGCGTGAAAGCCTTTCTGGCGTCAGTTTCCGTAGTGTAGTGGTTATCACGTTCGCCTAACACGCGAAAGGTCCCCAGCTCGAAACTGGGCGGAAACACATTTGGTTGCTCTTTAGTCTGACGATTAAAATGAAACGGTACTTGGTGACATTCTTAGACTACTGCACAAAGTGAAGCGTTGTGCACACAATTGAAGAGACCTGGATAACAAAGGCGGTACGTGTCAACTAGCGACTTCACTCACACAATTGTTTTCACGCTTTCACCTACTGTTTCTGTTTCTCTTCACCTAGCAAATATGTGGCGCATTTCCGGCTAAAGCCATTTTCTTGACTCGTCTGCTTGTCAGGTGCAGGTATGAGGTGAGCATGAGCTATGCTGCTGTATTGCTTTTGTCTCTCTTGGCGAACAAGTAACAGGCGGATGAACGCGCTAACCTCCCCCTCGGCGGATCGCACGCCCGTCTCCAGCCAGCTGTCTGTTTCCGTAGTGTAGTGGTCATCACGTTCGCCTCACACGCGAAAGGTCCCCAGTTCGAAACTGGGCGGAAACAAGCGTGTCTCGCATCTTTTTTTGGGTCTCGAGGTGAAAAGGCACTCGGTGACATTATCTCAGAAAACCGCACAAGCTGTAGCACCGTGTACACCGTGGAAAAGAAGTTGACGACGAAGACGGTGAACGGCAACTTCCGAGTTCCCGAGCTTTGGTTTGGCTGTAGCGAGCAAATACCTGGCGTATTTGTGCCACTTTCTTTTCTGCTTGTTTAGGTTAGTCTAGCCTTCCCTTGGACAGAAGGAAGACGCTCGATGCTGCCCTCTTACTCCCGTCTTTCCAGGCGAGTAATGGGCGGCTGGCAGAAAAGGTCAATCTCCCCGTCGGGGAATCGAACCCCGGTCTTCCGCGTGACAGGCGGAGATACTGTCCACTATACTAACGAGGACTTGCGCAGTGCGGTTCTTGGCATGCGAGTCGCGTGGGGGGAACTGTTGCAGCATTGGCAGGGAATTTACAGGTAGGCGCAGGTCAGCATTTGCTCAGCCTCCGTCCCCTCGCTGATGTAACCCGCAATGGAAGAGTTTTCAGGGAATTTCTGCAGCTGGCAAGAGCAGGACTTGCATGTCAAGCCTGAGCTGTCGAGGGTGAGGACAAAGGGTGGCAGGACCGTCCATTCATGGCTTATGTGCCTCCACAACATACTGTCACTCAAATCCAGGACACAGCAGCTGTGGCTGAATCCAGTCCAAAGTTTCTCATCCCATCTCTCCATGTCAAAAATTAACTCATCATCCCGCATTCCAAACCTTTGGAGTTTAGCAAGCGGATGAATTGCGGCAAGCGTGAGCGTGAAAGCCTTTCTGGCGTCAGTTTCCGTAGTGTAGTGGTTATCACGTTCGCCTAACACGCGAAAGGTCCCCAGCTCGAAACTGGGCGGAAACACGTTTGGTTGCTCTTTAGTCTGACGATTAAAATGAAACGGTACTTGGTGACATTCTTAGACTACTGCACAAAGTGAAGCGTTGTGCACACAATTGAAGAGACCTGGATAACAAAGGCGGTACGTGTCAACTAGCGACTTCACTCACACAATTGTTTTCACGCTTTCACCTACTGTTTCTGTTTCTCTTCACCTAGCAAATATGTGGCGCATTTCCTGCTAAAGCCATTTTCTTGACTCGTCTGCTTGTCAGGTGCAGGTATGAGGTGAGCATGAGCTATGCTGCTGTATTGCTTTTGTCTCTCTTGGCGAACAAGTAACAGGCGGATGAACGCGCTAACCTCCCCCTCGGCGGATCGCACGCCCGTCTCCAGCCAGCTGTCTGTTTCCGTAGTGTAGTGGTCATCACGTTCGCCTCACACGCGAAAGGTCCCCAGTTCGAAACTGGGCGGAAACAAGCGTGTCTCGCATCTTTTTTTGGGTCTCGAGGTGAAAAGGCACTCGGTGACATTATCTCAGAAAACCGCACAAGCTGTAGCACCGTGTACACCGTGGAAAAGAAGTTGACGACGAAGACGGTGAACGGCAACTTCCGAGTTCCCGAGCTTTGGTTTGGCTGTAGCGAGCAAATACCTGGCGTATTTGTGCCACTTTCTTTTCTGCTTGTTTAGGTTAGTCTAGCCTTCCCTTGGACAGAAGGAAGACGCTCGATGCTGCCCTCTTACTCCCGTCTTTCCAGGCGAGTAATGGGCGGCTGGCAGAAAAGGTCAATCTCCCCGTCGGGGAATCGAACCCCGGTCTTCCGCGTGACAGGCGGAGATACTGTCCACTATACTAACGAGGACTTGCGCAGTGCGGTTCTTGGCATGCGAGTCGCGTGGGGGGAACTGTTGCAGCATTGGCAGGGAATTTACAGGTAGGCGCAGGTCAGCATTTGCTCAGCCTCCGTCCCCTCGCTGATGTAACCCGCAATGGAAGAGTTTTCAGGGAATTTCTGCAGCTGGCAAGAGCAGGACTTGCATGTCAAGCCTGAGCTGTCGAGGGTGAGGACAAAGGGTGGCAGGACCGTCCATTCATGGCTTATGTGCCTCCACAACATACTGTCACTCAAATCCAGGACACAGCAGCTGTGGCTGAATCCAGTCCAAAATTTCTCATCCCATCTCTCCATGTCAAAAATTAACTCATCATCCCGCATTCCAAACCTTTGGAGTTTAGCAAGCGGATGAATTGCAGCAAGCGTGAGCGTGAAAGCCTTTCTGGCGTCAGTTTCCGTAGTGTAGTGGTTATCACGTTCGCCTAACACGCGAAAGGTCCCCAGCTCGAAACTGGGCGGAAACACGTTTGGTTGCTCTTTAGTCTGACGATTAAAATGAAACGGTACTTGGTGACATTCTTAGACTACTGCACAAAGTGAAGCGTTGTGCACACAATTGAAGAGACCTGGATAACAAAGGCGGTACGTGTCAACTAGCGACTTCACTCACACAATTGTTTTCACGCTTTCACCTACTGTTTCTGTTTCTCTTCACCTAGCAAATATGTGGCGCATTTCCTGCTAAAGCCATTTTCTTGACTCGTCTGCTTGTCAGGTGCAGGTATGAGGTGAGCATGAGCTATGCTGCTGTATTGCTTTTGTCTCTCTTGGCGAACAAGTAACAGGCGGATGAACGCGCTAACCTCCCCCTCGGCGGATCGCACGCCCGTCTCCAGCCAGCTGTCTGTTTCCGTAGTGTAGTGGTCATCACGTTCGCCTCACACGCGAAAGGTCCCCAGTTCGAAACTGGGCGGAAACAAGCGTGTCTCGCATCTTTTTTTGGGTCTCGAGGTGAAAAGGCACTCGGTGACATTATCTCAGAAAACCGCACAAGCTGTAGCACCGTGTACACCGTGGAAAAGAAGTTGACGACGAAGACGGTGAACGGCAACTTCCGAGTTCCCGAGCTTTGGTTTGGCTGTAGCGAGCAAATACCTGGCGTATTTGTGCCACTTTCTTTTCTGCTTGTTTAGGTTAGTCTAGCCTTCCCTTGGACAGAAGGAAGACGCTCGATGCTGCCCTCTTACTCCCGTCTTTCCAGGCGAGTAATGGGCGGCTGGCAGAAAAGGTCAATCTCCCCGTCGGGGAATCGAACCCCGGTCTTCCGCGTGACAGGCGGAGATACTGTCCACTATACTAACGAGGACTTGCGCAGTGCGGTTCTTGGCATGCGAGTCGCGTGCGGGGAACTGTTGCAGCATTGGCAGGGAATTTACAGGTAGGCGCAGGTCAGCATTTGCTCAGCCTCCGTCCCCTCGCTGATGTAACCCGCAATGGAAGAGTTTTCAGGGAATTTCTGCAGCTGGCAAGAGCAGGACTTGCATGTCAAGCCTGAGCTGTCGAGGGTGAGGACAAAGGGTGGCAGGACCGTCCATTCATGGCTTATGTGCCTCCACAACATACTGTCACTCAAATCCAGGACACAGCAGCTGTGGCTGAATCCAGTCCAAAGTTTCTCATCCCATCTCTCCATGTCAAAAATTAACTCATCATCCCGCATTCCAAACCTTTGGAGTTTAGCAAGCGGATGAATTGCGGCAAGCGTGAGCGTGAAAGCCTTTCTGGCGTCAGTTTCCGTAGTGTAGTGGTTATCACGTTCGCCTAACACGCGAAAGGTCCCCAGCTCGAAACTGGGCGGAAACACATTTGGTTGCTCTTTAGTCTGACGATTAAAATGAAACGGTACTTGGTGACATTCTTAGACTACTGCACAAAGTGAAGCGTTGTGCACACAATTGAAGAGACCTGGATAACAAAGGCGGTACGTGTCAACTAGCGACTTCACTCACACAATTGTTTTCACGCTTTCACCTACTGTTTCTGTTTCTCTTCACCTAGCAAATATGTGGCGCATTTCCGGCTAAAGCCATTTTCTTGACTCGTCTGCTTGTCAGGTGCAGGTATGAGGTGAGCATGAGCTATGCTGCTGTATTGCTTTTGTCTCTCTTGGCGAACAAGTAACAGGCGGATGAACGCGCTAACCTCCCCCTCGGCGGATCGCACGCCCGTCTCCAGCCAGCTGTCTGTTTCCGTAGTGTAGTGGTCATCACGTTCGCCTCACACGCGAAAGGTCCCCAGTTCGAAACTGGGCGGAAACAAGCGTGTCTCGCATCTTTTTTTGGGTCTCGAGGTGAAAAGGCACTCGGTGACATTATCTCAGAAAACCGCACAAGCTGTAGCACCGTGTACACCGTGGAAAAGAAGTTGACGACGAAGACGGTGAACGGCAACTTCCGAGTTCCCGAGCTTTGGTTTGGCTGTAGCGAGCAAATACCTGGCGTATTTGTGCCACTTTCTTTTCTGCTTGTTTAGGTTAGTCTAGCCTTCCCTTGGACAGAAGGAAGACGCTCGATGCTGCCCTCTTACTCCCGTCTTTCCAGGCGAGTAATGGGCGGCTGGCAGAAAAGGTCAATCTCCCCGTCGGGGAATCGAACCCCGGTCTTCCGCGTGACAGGCGGAGATACTGTCCACTATACTAACGAGGACTTGCGCAGTGCGGTTCTTGGCATGCGAGTCGCGTGGGGGGAACTGTTGCAGCATTGGCAGGGAATTTACAGGTAGGCGCAGGTCAGCATTTGCTCAGCCTCCGTCCCCTCGCTGATGTAACCCGCAATGGAAGAGTTTTCAGGGAATTTCTGCAGCTGGCAAGAGCAGGACTTGCATGTCAAGCCTGAGCTGTCGAGGGTGAGGACAAAGGGTGGCAGGACCGTCCATTCATGGCTTATGTGCCTCCACAACATACTGTCACTCAAATCCAGGACACAGCAGCTGTGGCTGAATCCAGTCCAAAGTTTCTCATCCCATCTCTCCATGTCAAAAATTAACTCATCATCCCGCATTCCAAACCTTTGGAGTTTAGCAAGCGGATGAATTGCGGCAAGCGTGAGCGTGAAAGCCTTTCTGGCGTCAGTTTCCGTAGTGTAGTGGTTATCACGTTCGCCTAACACGCGAAAGGTCCCCAGCTCGAAACTGGGCGGAAACACGTTTGGTTGCTCTTTAGTCTGACGATTAAAATGAAACGGTACTTGGTGACATTCTTAGACTACTGCACAAAGTGAAGCGTTGTGCACACAATTGAAGAGACCTGGATAACAAAGGCGGTACGTGTCAACTAGCGACTTCACTCACACAATTGTTTTCACGCTTTCACCTACTGTTTCTGTTTCTCTTCACCTAGCAAATATGTGGCGCATTTCCTGCTAAAGCCATTTTCTTGACTCGTCTGCTTGTCAGGTGCAGGTATGAGGTGAGCATGAGCTATGCTGCTGTATTGCTTTTGTCTCTCTTGGCGAACAAGTAACAGGCGGATGAACGCGCTAACCTCCCCCTCGGCGGATCGCACGCCCGTCTCCAGCCAGCTGTCTGTTTCCGTAGTGTAGTGGTCATCACGTTCGCCTCACACGCGAAAGGTCCCCAGTTCGAAACTGGGCGGAAACAAGCGTGTCTCGCATCTTTTTTTGGGTCTCGAGGTGAAAAGGCACTCGGTGACATTATCTCAGAAAACCGCACAAGCTGTAGCACCGTGTACACCGTGGAAAAGAAGTTGACGACGAAGACGGTGAACGGCAACTTCCGAGTTCCCGAGCTTTGGTTTGGCTGTAGCGAGCAAATACCTGGCGTATTTGTGCCACTTTCTTTTCTGCTTGTTTAGGTTAGTCTAGCCTTCCCTTGGACAGAAGGAAGACGCTCGATGCTGCCCTCTTACTCCCGTCTTTCCAGGCGAGTAATGGGCGGCTGGCAGAAAAGGTCAATCTCCCCGTCGGGGAATCGAACCCCGGTCTTCCGCGTGACAGGCGGAGATACTGTCCACTATACTAACGAGGACTTGCGCAGTGCGGTTCTTGGCATGCGAGTCGCGTGCGGGGAACTGTTGCAGCATTGGCAGGGAATTTACAGGTAGGCGCAGGTCAGCATTTGCTCAGCCTCCGTCCCCTCGCTGATGTAACCCGCAATGGAAGAGTTTTCAGGGAATTTCTGCAGCTGGCAAGAGCAGGACTTGCATGTCAAGCCTGAGCTGTCGAGGGTGAGGACAAAGGGTGGCAGGACCGTCCATTCATGGCTTATGTGCCTCCACAACATACTGTCACTCAAATCCAGGACACAGCAGCTGTGGCTGAATCCAGTCCAAAGTTTCTCATCCCATCTCTCCATGTCAAAAATTAACTCATCATCCCGCATTCCAAACCTTTGGAGTTTAGCAAGCGGATGAATTGCGGCAAGCGTGAGCGTGAAAGCCTTTCTGGCGTCAGTTTCCGTAGTGTAGTGGTTATCACGTTCGCCTAACACGCGAAAGGTCCCCAGCTCGAAACTGGGCGGAAACACGTTTGGTTGCTCTTTAGTCTGACGATTAAAATGAAACGGTACTTGGTGACATTCTTAGACTACTGCACAAAGTGAAGCGTTGTGCACACAATTGAAGAGACCTGGATAACAAAGGCGGTACGTGTCAACTAGCGACTTCACTCACACAATTGTTTTCACGCTTTCACCTACTGTTTCTGTTTCTCTTCACCTAGCAAATATGTGGCGCATTTCCTGCTAAAGCCATTTTCTTGACTCGTCTGCTTGTCAGGTGCAGGTATGAGGTGAGCATGAGCTATGCTGCTGTATTGCTTTTGTCTCTCTTGGCGAACAAGTAACAGGCGGATGAACGCGCTAACCTCCCCCTCGGCGGATCGCACGCCCGTCTCCAGCCAGCTGTCTGTTTCCGTAGTGTAGTGGTCATCACGTTCGCCTCACACGCGAAAGGTCCCCAGTTCGAAACTGGGCGGAAACAAGCGTGTCTCGCATCTTTTTTTGGGTCTCGAGGTGAAAAGGCACTCGGTGACATTATCTCAGAAAACCGCACAAGCTGTAGCACCGTGTACACCGTGGAAAAGAAGTTGACGACGAAGACGGTGAACGGCAACTTCCGAGTTCCCGAGCTTTGGTTTGGCTGTAGCGAGCAAATACCTGGCGTATTTGTGCCACTTTCTTTTCTGCTTGTTTAGGTTAGTCTAGCCTTCCCTTGGACAGAAGGAAGACGCTCGATGCTGCCCTCTTACTCCCGTCTTTCCAGGCGAGTAATGGGCGGCTGGCAGAAAAGGTCAATCTCCCCGTCGGGGAATCGAACCCCGGTCTTCCGCGTGACAGGCGGAGATACTGTCCACTATACTAACGAGGACTTGCGCAGTGCGGTTCTTGGCATGCGAGTCGCGTGCGGGGAACTGTTGCAGCATTGGCAGGGAATTTACAGGTAGGCGCAGGTCAGCATTTGCTCAGCCTCCGTCCCCTCGCTGATGTAACCCGCAATGGAAGAGTTTTCAGGGAATTTCTGCAGCTGGCAAGAGCAGGACTTGCATGTCAAGCCTGAGCTGTCGAGGGTGAGGACAAAGGGTGGCAGGACCGTCCATTCATGGCTTATGTGCCTCCACAACATACTGTCACTCAAATCCAGGACACAGCAGCTGTGGCTGAATCCAGTCCAAAGTTTCTCATCCCATCTCTCCATGTCAAAAATTAACTCATCATCCCGCATTCCAAACCTTTGGAGTTTAGCAAGCGGATGAATTGCGGCAAGCGTGAGCGTGAAAGCCTTTCTGGCGTCAGTTTCCGTAGTGTAGTGGTTATCACGTTCGCCTAACACGCGAAAGGTCCCCAGCTCGAAACTGGGCGGAAACACGTTTGGTTGCTCTTTAGTCTGACGATTAAAATGAAACGGTACTTGGTGACATTCTTAGACTACTGCACAAAGTGAAGCGTTGTGCACACAATTGAAGAGACCTGGATAACAAAGGCGGTACGTGTCAACTAGCGACTTCACTCACACAATTGTTTTCACGCTTTCACCTACTGTTTCTGTTTCTCTTCACCTAGCAAATATGTGGCGCATTTCCGGCTAAAGCCATTTTCTTGACTCGTCTGCTTGTCAGGTGCAGGTATGAGGTGAGCATGAGCTATGCTGCTGTATTGCTTTTGTCTCTCTTGGCGAACAAGTAACAGGCGGATGAACGCGCTAACCTCCCCCTCGGCGGATCGCACGCCCGTCTCCAGCCAGCTGTCTGTTTCCGTAGTGTAGTGGTCATCACGTTCGCCTCACACGCGAAAGGTCCCCAGTTCGAAACTGGGCGGAAACAAGCGTGTCTCGCATCTTTTTTTGGGTCTCGAGGTGAAAAGGCACTCGGTGACATTATCTCAGAAAACCGCACAAGCTGTAGCACCGTGTACACCGTGGAAAAGAAGTTGACGACGAAGACGGTGAACGGCAACTTCCGAGTTCCCGAGCTTTGGTTTGGCTGTAGCGAGCAAATACCTGGCGTATTTGTGCCACTTTCTTTTCTGCTTGTTTAGGTTAGTCTAGCCTTCCCTTGGACAGAAGGAAGACGCTCGATGCTGCCCTCTTACTCCCGTCTTTCCAGGCGAGTAATGGGCGGCTGGCAGAAAAGGTCAATCTCCCCGTCGGGGAATCGAACCCCAGTCTTCCGCGTGACAGGCGGAGATACTGTCCACTATACTAACGAGGACTTGCGCAGTGCGGTTCTTGGCATGCGAGTCGCGTGGGGGGAACTGTTGCAGCATTGGCAGGGAATTTACAGGTAGGCGCAGGTCAGCATTTGCTCAGCCTCCGTCCCCTCGCTGATGTAACCCGCAATGGAAGAGTTTTCAGGGAATTTCTGCAGCTGGCAAGAGCAGGACTTGCATGTCAAGCCTGAGCTGTCGAGGGTGAGGACAAAGGGTGGCAGGACCGTCCATTCATGGCTTATGTGCCTCCACAACATACTGTCACTCAAATCCAGGACACAGCAGCTGTGGCTGAATCCAGTCCAAAGTTTCTCATCCCATCTCTCCATGTCAAAAATTAACTCATCATCCCGCATTCCAAACCTTTGGAGTTTAGCAAGCGGATGAATTGCGGCAAGCGTGAGCGTGAAAGCCTTTCTGGCGTCAGTTTCCGTAGTGTAGTGGTTATCACGTTCGCCTAACACGCGAAAGGTCCCCAGCTCGAAACTGGGCGGAAACACGTTTGGTTGCTCTTTAGTCTGACGATTAAAATGAAACGGTACTTGGTGACATTCTTAGACTACTGCACAAAGTGAAGCGTTGTGCACACAATTGAAGAGACCTGGATAACAAAGGCGGTACGTGTCAACTAGCGACTTCACTCACACAATTGTTTTCACGCTTTCACCTACTGTTTCTGTTTCTCTTCACCTAGCAAATATGTGGCGCATTTCCGGCTAAAGCCATTTTCTTGACTCGTCTGCTTGTCAGGTGCAGGTATGAGGTGAGCATGAGCTATGCTGCTGTATTGCTTTTGTCTCTCTTGGCGAACAAGTAACAGGCGGATGAACGCGCTAACCTCCCCCTCGGCGGATCGCACGCCCGTCTCCAGCCAGCTGTCTGTTTCCGTAGTGTAGTGGTCATCACGTTCGCCTCACACGCGAAAGGTCCCCAGTTCGAAACTGGGCGGAAACAAGCGTGTCTCGCATCTTTTTTTGGGTCTCGAGGTGAAAAGGCACTCGGTGACATTATCTCAGAAAACCGCACAAGCTGTAGCACCGTGTACACCGTGGAAAAGAAGTTGACGACGAAGACGGTGAACGGCAACTTCCGAGTTCCCGAGCTTTGGTTTGGCTGTAGCGAGCAAATACCTGGCGTATTTGTGCCACTTTCTTTTCTGCTTGTTTAGGTTAGTCTAGCCTTCCCTTGGACAGAAGGAAGACGCTCGATGCTGCCCTCTTACTCCCGTCTTTCCAGGCGAGTAATGGGCGGCTGGCAGAAAAGGTCAATCTCCCCGTCGGGGAATCGAACCCCGGTCTTCCGCGTGACAGGCGGAGATACTGTCCACTATACTAACGAGGACTTGCGCAGTGCGGTTCTTGGCATGCGAGTCGCGTGGGGGGAACTGTTGCAGCATTGGCAGGGAATTTACAGGTAGGCGCAGGTCAGCATTTGCTCAGCCTCCGTCCCCTCGCTGATGTAACCCGCAATGGAAGAGTTTTCAGGGAATTTCTGCAGCTGGCAAGAGCAGGACTTGCATGTCAAGCCTGAGCTGTCGAGGGTGAGGACAAAGGGTGGCAGGACCGTCCATTCATGGCTTATGTGCCTCCACAACATACTGTCACTCAAATCCAGGACACAGCAGCTGTGGCTGAATCCAGTCCAAAGTTTCTCATCCCATCTCTCCATGTCAAAAATTAACTCATCATCCCGCATTCCAAACCTTTGGAGTTTAGCAAGCGGATGAATTGCGGCAAGCGTGAGCGTGAAAGCCTTTCTGGCGTCAGTTTCCGTAGTGTAGTGGTTATCACGTTCGCCTAACACGCGAAAGGTCCCCAGCTCGAAACTGGGCGGAAACACGTTTGGTTGCTCTTTAGTCTGACGATTAAAATGAAACGGTACTTGGTGACATTCTTAGACTACTGCACAAAGTGAAGCGTTGTGCACACAATTGAAGAGACCTGGATAACAAAGGCGGTACGTGTCAACTAGCGACTTCACTCACACAATTGTTTTCACGCTTTCACCTACTGTTTCTGTTTCTCTTCACCTAGCAAATATGTGGCGCATTTCCTGCTAAAGCCATTTTCTTGACTCGTCTGCTTGTCAGGTGCAGGTATGAGGTGAGCATGAGCTATGCTGCTGTATTGCTTTTGTCTCTCTTGGCGAACAAGTAACAGGCGGATGAACGCGCTAACCTCCCCCTCGGCGGATCGCACGCCCGTCTCCAGCCAGCTGTCTGTTTCCGTAGTGTAGTGGTCATCACGTTCGCCTCACACGCGAAAGGTCCCCAGTTCGAAACTGGGCGGAAACAAGCGTGTCTCGCATCTTTTTTTGGGTCTCGAGGTGAAAAGGCACTCGGTGACATTATCTCAGAAAACCGCACAAGCTGTAGCACCGTGTACACCGTGGAAAAGAAGTTGACGACGAAGACGGTGAACGGCAACTTCCGAGTTCCCGAGCTTTGGTTTGGCTGTAGCGAGCAAATACCTGGCGTATTTGTGCCACTTTCTTTTCTGCTTGTTTAGGTTAGTCTAGCCTTCCCTTGGACAGAAGGAAGACGCTCGATGCTGCCCTCTTACTCCCGTCTTTCCAGGCGAGTAATGGGCGGCTGGCAGAAAAGGTCAATCTCCCCGTCGGGGAATCGAACCCCGGTCTTCCGCGTGACAGGCGGAGATACTGTCCACTATACTAACGAGGACTTGCGCAGTGCGGTTCTTGGCATGCGAGTCGCGTGGGGGGAACTGTTGCAGCATTGGCAGGGAATTTACAGGTAGGCGCAGGTCAGCATTTGCTCAGCCTCCGTCCCCTCGCTGATGTAACCCGCAATGGAAGAGTTTTCAGGGAATTTCTGCAGCTGGCAAGAGCAGGACTTGCATGTCAAGCCTGAGCTGTCGAGGGTGAGGACAAAGGGTGGCAGGACCGTCCATTCATGGCTTATGTGCCTCCACAACATACTGTCACTCAAATCCAGGACACAGCAGCTGTGGCTGAATCCAGTCCAAAATTTCTCATCCCATCTCTCCATGTCAAAAATTAACTCATCATCCCGCATTCCAAACCTTTGGAGTTTAGCAAGCGGATGAATTGCGGCAAGCGTGAGCGTGAAAGCCTTTCTGGCGTCAGTTTCCGTAGTGTAGTGGTTATCACGTTCGCCTAACACGCGAAAGGTCCCCAGCTCGAAACTGGGCGGAAACACATTTGGTTGCTCTTTAGTCTGACGATTAAAATGAAACGGTACTTGGTGACATTCTTAGACTACTGCACAAAGTGAAGCGTTGTGCACACAATTGAAGAGACCTGGATAACAAAGGCGGTACGTGTCAACTAGCGACTTCACTCACACAATTGTTTTCACGCTTTCACCTACTGTTTCTGTTTCTCTTCACCTAGCAAATATGTGGCGCATTTCCTGCTAAAGCCATTTTCTTGACTCGTCTGCTTGTCAGGTGCAGGTATGAGGTGAGCATGAGCTATGCTGCTGTATTGCTTTTGTCTCTCTTGGCGAACAAGTAACAGGCGGATGAACGCGCTAACCTCCCCCTCGGCGGATCGCACGCCCGTCTCCAGCCAGCTGTCTGTTTCCGTAGTGTAGTGGTCATCACGTTCGCCTCACACGCGAAAGGTCCCCAGTTCGAAACTGGGCGGAAACAAGCGTGTCTCGCATCTTTTTTTGGGTCTCGAGGTGAAAAGGCACTCGGTGACATTATCTCAGAAAACCGCACAAGCTGTAGCACCGTGTACACCGTGGAAAAGAAGTTGACGACGAAGACGGTGAACGGCAACTTCCGAGTTCCCGAGCTTTGGTTTGGCTGTAGCGAGCAAATACCTGGCGTATTTGTGCCACTTTCTTTTCTGCTTGTTTAGGTTAGTCTAGCCTTCCCTTGGACAGAAGGAAGACGCTCGATGCTGCCCTCTTACTCCCGTCTTTCCAGGCGAGTAATGGGCGGCTGGCAGAAAAGGTCAATCTCCCCGTCGGGGAATCGAACCCCGGTCTTCCGCGTGACAGGCGGAGATACTGTCCACTATACTAACGAGGACTTGCGCAGTGCAGTTCTTGGCATGCGAGTCGCGTGGGGGGAACTGTTGCAGCATTGGCAGGGAATTTACAGGTAGGCGCAGGTCAGCATTTGCTCAGCCTCCGTCCCCTCGCTGATGTAACCCGCAATGGAAGAGTTTTCAGGGAATTTCTGCAGCTGGCAAGAGCAGGACTTGCATGTCAAGCCTGAGCTGTCGAGGGTGAGGACAAAGGGTGGCAGGACCGTCCATTCATGGCTTATGTGCCTCCACAACATACTGTCACTCAAATCCAGGACACAGCAGCTGTGGCTGAATCCAGTCCAAAATTTCTCATCCCATCTCTCCATGTCAAAAATTAACTCATCATCCCGCATTCCAAACCTTTGGAGTTTAGCAAGCGGATGAATTGCGGCAAGCGTGAGCGTGAAAGCCTTTCTGGCGTCAGTTTCCGTAGTGTAGTGGTTATCACGTTCGCCTAACACGCGAAAGGTCCCCAGCTCGAAACTGGGCGGAAACACGTTTGGTTGCTCTTTAGTCTGACGATTAAAATGAAACGGTACTTGGTGACATTCTTAGACTACTGCACAAAGTGAAGCGTTGTGCACACAATTGAAGAGACCTGGATAACAAAGGCGGTACGTGTCAACTAGCGACTTCACTCACACAATTGTTTTCACGCTTTCACCTACTGTTTCTGTTTCTCTTCACCTAGCAAATATGTGGCGCATTTCCTGCTAAAGCCATTTTCTTGACTCGTCTGCTTGTCAGGTGCAGGTATGAGGTGAGCATGAGCTATGCTGCTGTATTGCTTTTGTCTCTCTTGGCGAACAAGTAACAGGCGGATGAACGCGCTAACCTCCCCCTCGGCGGATCGCACGCCCGTCTCCAGCCAGCTGTCTGTTTCCGTAGTGTAGTGGTCATCACGTTCGCCTCACACGCGAAAGGTCCCCAGTTCGAAACTGGGCGGAAACAAGCGTGTCTCGCATCTTTTTTTGGGTCTCGAGGTGAAAAGGCACTCGGTGACATTATCTCAGAAAACCGCACAAGCTGTAGCACCGTGTACACCGTGGAAAAGAAGTTGACGACGAAGACGGTGAACGGCAACTTCCGAGTTCCCGAGCTTTGGTTTGGCTGTAGCGAGCAAATACCTGGCGTATTTGTGCCACTTTCTTTTCTGCTTGTTTAGGTTAGTCTAGCCTTCCCTTGGACAGAAGGAAGACGCTCGATGCTGCCCTCTTACTCCCGTCTTTCCAGGCGAGTAATGGGCGGCTGGCAGAAAAGGTCAATCTCCCCGTCGGGGAATCGAACCCCGGTCTTCCGCGTGACAGGCGGAGATACTGTCCACTATACTAACGAGGACTTGCGCAGTGCGGTTCTTGGCATGCGAGTCGCGTGGGGGGAACTGTTGCAGCATTGGCAGGGAATTTACAGGTAGGCGCAGGTCAGCATTTGCTCAGCCTCCGTCCCCTCGCTGATGTAACCCGCAATGGAAGAGTTTTCAGGGAATTTCTGCAGCTGGCAAGAGCAGGACTTGCATGTCAAGCCTGAGCTGTCGAGGGTGAGGACAAAGGGTGGCAGGACCGTCCATTCATGGCTTATGTGCCTCCACAACATACTGTCACTCAAATCCAGGACACAGCAGCTGTGGCTGAATCCAGTCCAAAATTTCTCATCCCATCTCTCCATGTCAAAAATTAACTCATCATCCCGCATTCCAAACCTTTGGAGTTTAGCAAGCGGATGAATTGCGGCAAGCGTGAGCGTGAAAGCCTTTCTGGCGTCAGTTTCCGTAGTGTAGTGGTTATCACGTTCGCCTAACACGCGAAAGGTCCCCAGCTCGAAACTGGGCGGAAACACATTTGGTTGCTCTTTAGTCTGACGATTAAAATGAAACGGTACTTGGTGACATTCTTAGACTACTGCACAAAGTGAAGCGTTGTGCACACAATTGAAGAGACCTGGATAACAAAGGCGGTACGTGTCAACTAGCGACTTCACTCACACAATTGTTTTCACGCTTTCACCTACTGTTTCTGTTTCTCTTCACCTAGCAAATATGTGGCGCATTTCCTGCTAAAGCCATTTTCTTGACTCGTCTGCTTGTCAGGTGCAGGTATGAGGTGAGCATGAGCTATGCTGCTGTATTGCTTTTGTCTCTCTTGGCGAACAAGTAACAGGCGGATGAACGCGCTAACCTCCCCCTCGGCGGATCGCACGCCCGTCTCCAGCCAGCTGTCTGTTTCCGTAGTGTAGTGGTCATCACGTTCGCCTCACACGCGAAAGGTCCCCAGTTCGAAACTGGGCGGAAACAAGCGTGTCTCGCATCTTTTTTTGGGTCTCGAGGTGAAAAGGCACTCGGTGACATTATCTCAGAAAACCGCACAAGCTGTAGCACCGTGTACACCGTGGAAAAGAAGTTGACGACGAAGACGGTGAACGGCAACTTCCGAGTTCCCGAGCTTTGGTTTGGCTGTAGCGAGCAAATACCTGGCGTATTTGTGCCACTTTCTTTTCTGCTTGTTTAGGTTAGTCTAGCCTTCCCTTGGACAGAAGGAAGACGCTCGATGCTGCCCTCTTACTCCCGTCTTTCCAGGCGAGTAATGGGCGGCTGGCAGAAAAGGTCAATCTCCCCGTCGGGGAATCGAACCCCGGTCTTCCGCGTGACAGGCGGAGATACTGTCCACTATACTAACGAGGACTTGCGCAGTGCAGTTCTTGGCATGCGAGTCGCGTGGGGGGAACTGTTGCAGCATTGGCAGGGAATTTACAGGTAGGCGCAGGTCAGCATTTGCTCAGCCTCCGTCCCCTCGCTGATGTAACCCGCAATGGAAGAGTTTTCAGGGAATTTCTGCAGCTGGCAAGAGCAGGACTTGCATGTCAAGCCTGAGCTGTCGAGGGTGAGGACAAAGGGTGGCAGGACCGTCCATTCATGGCTTATGTGCCTCCACAACATACTGTCACTCAAATCCAGGACACAGCAGCTGTGGCTGAATCCAGTCCAAAATTTCTCATCCCATCTCTCCATGTCAAAAATTAACTCATCATCCCGCATTCCAAACCTTTGGAGTTTAGCAAGCGGATGAATTGCGGCAAGCGTGAGCGTGAAAGCCTTTCTGGCGTCAGTTTCCGTAGTGTAGTGGTTATCACGTTCGCCTAACACGCGAAAGGTCCCCAGCTCGAAACTGGGCGGAAACACGTTTGGTTGCTCTTTAGTCTGACGATTAAAATGAAACGGTACTTGGTGACATTCTTAGACTACTGCACAAAGTGAAGCGTTGTGCACACAATTGAAGAGACCTGGATAACAAAGGCGGTACGTGTCAACTAGCGACTTCACTCACACAATTGTTTTCACGCTTTCACCTACTGTTTCTGTTTCTCTTCACCTAGCAAATATGTGGCGCATTTCCTGCTAAAGCCATTTTCTTGACTCGTCTGCTTGTCAGGTGCAGGTATGAGGTGAGCATGAGCTATGCTGCTGTATTGCTTTTGTCTCTCTTGGCGAACAAGTAACAGGCGGATGAACGCGCTAACCTCCCCCTCGGCGGATCGCACGCCCGTCTCCAGCCAGCTGTCTGTTTCCGTAGTGTAGTGGTCATCACGTTCGCCTCACACGCGAAAGGTCCCCAGTTCGAAACTGGGCGGAAACAAGCGTGTCTCGCATCTTTTTTTGGGTCTCGAGGTGAAAAGGCACTCGGTGACATTATCTCAGAAAACCGCACAAGCTGTAGCACCGTGTACACCGTGGAAAAGAAGTTGACGACGAAGACGGTGAACGGCAACTTCCGAGTTCCCGAGCTTTGGTTTGGCTGTAGCGAGCAAATACCTGGCGTATTTGTGCCACTTTCTTTTCTGCTTGTTTAGGTTAGTCTAGCCTTCCCTTGGACAGAAGGAAGACGCTCGATGCTGCCCTCTTACTCCCGTCTTTCCAGGCGAGTAATGGGCGGCTGGCAGAAAAGGTCAATCTCCCCGTCGGGGAATCGAACCCCGGTCTTCCGCGTGACAGGCGGAGATACTGTCCACTATACTAACGAGGACTTGCGCAGTGCGGTTCTTGGCATGCGAGTCGCGTGGGGGGAACTGTTGCAGCATTGGCAGGGAATTTACAGGTAGGCGCAGGTCAGCATTTGCTCAGCCTCCGTCCCCTCGCTGATGTAACCCGCAATGGAAGAGTTTTCAGGGAATTTCTGCAGCTGGCAAGAGCAGGACTTGCATGTCAAGCCTGAGCTGTCGAGGGTGAGGACAAAGGGTGGCAGGACCGTCCATTCATGGCTTATGTGCCTCCACAACATACTGTCACTCAAATCCAGGACACAGCAGCTGTGGCTGAATCCAGTCCAAAATTTCTCATCCCATCTCTCCATGTCAAAAATTAACTCATCATCCCGCATTCCAAACCTTTGGAGTTTAGCAAGCGGATGAATTGCGGCAAGCGTGAGCGTGAAAGCCTTTCTGGCGTCAGTTTCCGTAGTGTAGTGGTTATCACGTTCGCCTAACACGCGAAAGGTCTCCAGCTCGAAACTGGGTGGAAACACGTTTGGTTGCTCTTTAGTCTGACGATTAAAATGAAACGGTACTTGGTGACATTCTTAGACTACTGCACAAAGTGAAGCGTTGTGCACACAATTGAAGAGACCTGGATAACAAAGGCGGTACGTGTCAACTAGCGACTTCACTCACACAATTGTTTTCACGCTTTCACCTACTGTTTCTGTTTCTCTTCACCTAGCAAATATGTGGCGCATTTCCTGCTAAAGCCATTTTCTTGACTCGTCTGCTTGTCAGGTGCAGGTATGAGGTGAGCATGAGCTATGCTGCTGTATTGCTTTTGTCTCTCTTGGCGAACAAGTAACAGGCGGATGAACGCGCTAACCTCCCCCTCGGCGGATCGCACGCCCGTCTCCAGCCAGCTGTCTGTTTCCGTAGTGTAGTGGTCATCACGTTCGCCTCACACGCGAAAGGTCCCCAGTTCGAAACTGGGCGGAAACAAGCGTGTCTCGCATCTTTTTTTGGGTCTCGAGGTGAAAAGGCACTCGGTGACATTATCTCAGAAAACCGCACAAGCTGTAGCACCGTGTACACCGTGGAAAAGAAGTTGACGACGAAGACGGTGAACGGCAACTTCCGAGTTCCCGAGCTTTGGTTTGGCTGTAGCGAGCAAATACCTGGCGTATTTGTGCCACTTTCTTTTCTGCTTGTTTAGGTTAGTCTAGCCTTCCCTTGGACAGAAGGAAGACGCTCCATGCTGCCCTCTTACTCCCGTCTTTCCAGGCGAGTAATGGGCGGCTGGCAGAAAAGGTCAATCTCCCCGTCGGGGAATCGAACCCCGGTCTTCCGCGTGACAGGCGGAGATACTGTCCACTATACTAACGAGGACTTGCGCAGTGCGGTTCTTGGCATGCGAGTCGCGTGGGGGGAACTGTTGCAGCATTGGCAGGGAATTTACAGGTAGGCGCAGGTCAGCATTTGCTCAGCCTCCGTCCCCTCGCTGATGTAACCCGCAATGGAAGAGTTTTCAGGGAATTTCTGCAGCTGGCAAGAGCAGGACTTGCATGTCAAGCCTGAGCTGTCGAGGGTGAGGACAAAGGGTGGCAGGACCGTCCATTCATGGCTTATGTGCCTCCACAACATACTGTCACTCAAATCCAGGACACAGCAGCTGTGGCTGAATCCAGTCCAAAATTTCTCATCCCATCTCTCCATGTCAAAAATTAACTCATCATCCCGCATTCCAAACCTTTGGAGTTTAGCAAGCGGATGAATTGCGGCAAGCGTGAGCGTGAAAGCCTTTCTGGCGTCAGTTTCCGTAGTGTAGTGGTTATCACGTTCGCCTAACACGCGAAAGGTCTCCAGCTCGAAACTGGGTGGAAACACGTTTGGTTGCTCTTTAGTCTGACGATTAAAATGAAACGGTACTTGGTGACATTCTTAGACTACTGCACAAAGTGAAGCGTTGTGCACACAATTGAAGAGACCTGGATAACAAAGGCGGTACGTGTCAACTAGCGACTTCACTCACACAATTGTTTTCACGCTTTCACCTACTGTTTCTGTTTCTCTTCACCTAGCAAATATGTGGCGCATTTCCTGCTAAAGCCATTTTCTTGACTCGTCTGCTTGTCAGGTGCAGGTATGAGGTGAGCATGAGCTATGCTGCTGTATTGCTTTTGTCTCTCTTGGCGAACAAGTAACAGGCGGATGAACGCGCTAACCTCCCCCTCGGCGGATCGCACGCCCGTCTCCAGCCAGCTGTCTGTTTCCGTAGTGTAGTGGTCATCACGTTCGCCTCACACGCGAAAGGTCCCCAGTTCGAAACTGGGCGGAAACAAGCGTGTCTCGCATCTTTTTTTGGGTCTCGAGGTGAAAAGGCACTCGGTGACATTATCTCAGAAAACCGCACAAGCTGTAGCACCGTGTACACCGTGGAAAAGAAGTTGACGACGAAGACGGTGAACGGCAACTTCCGAGTTCCCGAGCTTTGGTTTGGCTGTAGCGAGCAAATACCTGGCGTATTTGTGCCACTTTCTTTTCTGCTTGTTTAGGTTAGTCTAGCCTTCCCTTGGACAGAAGGAAGACGCTCGATGCTGCCCTCTTACTCCCGTCTTTCCAGGCGAGTAATGGGCGGCTGGCAGAAAAGGTCAATCTCCCCGTCGGGGAATCGAACCCCGGTCTTCCGCGTGACAGGCGGAGATACTGTCCACTATACTAACGAGGACTTGCGCAGTGTAGTTCTTGGCATGCGAGTCGCGTGGGGGGAACTGTTGCAGCATTGGCAGGGAATTTACAGGTAGGCGCAGGTCAGCATTTGCTCAGCCTCCGTCCCCTCGCTGATGTAACCCGCAATGGAAGAGTTTTCAGGGAATTTCTGCAGCTGGCAAGAGCAGGACTTGCATGTCAAGCCTGAGCTGTCGAGGGTGAGGACAAAGGGTGGCAGGACCGTCCATTCATGGCTTATGTGCCTCCACAACATACTGTCACTCAAATCCAGGACACAGCAGCTGTGGCTGAATCCAGTCCAAAATTTCTCATCCCATCTCTCCATGTCAAAAATTAACTCATCATCCCGCATTCCAAACCTTTGGAGTTTAGCAAGCGGATGAATTGCGGCAAGCGTGAGCGTGAAAGCCTTTCTGGCGTCAGTTTCCGTAGTGTAGTGGTTATCACGTTCGCCTAACACGCGAAAGGTCCCCAGCTCGAAACTGGGCGGAAACACATTTGGTTGCTCTTTAGTCTGACGATTAAAATGAAACGGTACTTGGTGACATTCTTAGACTACTGCACAAAGTGAAGCGTTGTGCACACAATTGAAGAGACCTGGATAACAAAGGCGGTACGTGTCAACTAGCGACTTCACTCACACAATTGTTTTCACGCTTTCACCTACTGTTTCTGTTTCTCTTCACCTAGCAAATATGTGGCGCATTTCCTGCTAAAGCCATTTTCTTGACTCGTCTGCTTGTCAGGTGCAGGTATGAGGTGAGCATGAGCTATGCTGCTGTATTGCTTTTGTCTCTCTTGGCGAACAAGTAACAGGCGGATGAACGCGCTAACCTCCCCCTCGGCGGATCGCACGCCCGTCTCCAGCCAGCTGTCTGTTTCCGTAGTGTAGTGGTCATCACGTTCGCCTCACACGCGAAAGGTCCCCAGTTCGAAACTGGGCGGAAACAAGCGTGTCTCGCATCTTTTTTTGGGTCTCGAGGTGAAAAGGCACTCGGTGACATTATCTCAGAAAACCGCACAAGCTGTAGCACCGTGTACACCGTGGAAAAGAAGTTGACGACGAAGACGGTGAACGGCAACTTCCGAGTTCCCGAGCTTTGGTTTGGCTGTAGCGAGCAAATACCTGGCGTATTTGTGCCACTTTCTTTTCTGCTTGTTTAGGTTAGTCTAGCCTTCCCTTGGACAGAAGGAAGACGCTCGATGCTGCCCTCTTACTCCCGTCTTTCCAGGCGAGTAATGGGCGGCTGGCAGAAAAGGTCAATCTCCCCGTCGGGGAATCGAACCCCGGTCTTCCGCGTGACAGGCGGAGATACTGTCCACTATACTAACGAGGACTTGCGCAGTGTAGTTCTTGGCATGCGAGTCGCGTGGGGGGAACTGTTGCAGCATTGGCAGGGAATTTACAGGTAGGCGCAGGTCAGCATTTGCTCAGCCTCCGTCCCCTCGCTGATGTAACCCGCAATGGAAGAGTTTTCAGGGAATTTCTGCAGCTGGCAAGAGCAGGACTTGCATGTCAAGCCTGAGCTGTCGAGGGTGAGGACAAAGGGTGGCAGGACCGTCCATTCATGGCTTATGTGCCTCCACAACATACTGTCACTCAAATCCAGGACACAGCAGCTGTGGCTGAATCCAGTCCAAAATTTCTCATCCCATCTCTCCATGTCAAAAATTAACTCATCATCCCGCATTCCAAACCTTTGGAGTTTAGCAAGCGGATGAATTGCGGCAAGCGTGAGCGTGAAAGCCTTTCTGGCGTCAGTTTCCGTAGTGTAGTGGTTATCACGTTCGCCTAACACGCGAAAGGTCCCCAGCTCGAAACTGGGCGGAAACACATTTGGTTGCTCTTTAGTCTGACGATTAAAATGAAACGGTACTTGGTGACATTCTTAGACTACTGCACAAAGTGAAGCGTTGTGCACACAATTGAAGAGACCTGGATAACAAAGGCGGTACGTGTCAACTAGCGACTTCACTCACACAATTGTTTTCACGCTTTCACCTACTGTTTCTGTTTCTCTTCACCTAGCAAATATGTGGCGCATTTCCTGCTAAAGCCATTTTCTTGACTCGTCTGCTTGTCAGGTGCAGGTATGAGGTGAGCATGAGCTATGCTGCTGTATTGCTTTTGTCTCTCTTGGCGAACAAGTAACAGGCGGATGAACGCGCTAACCTCCCCCTCGGCGGATCGCACGCCCGTCTCCAGCCAGCTGTCTGTTTCCGTAGTGTAGTGGTCATCACGTTCGCCTCACACGCGAAAGGTCCCCAGTTCGAAACTGGGCGGAAACAAGCGTGTCTCGCATCTTTTTTTGGGTCTCGAGGTGAAAAGGCACTCGGTGACATTATCTCAGAAAACCGCACAAGCTGTAGCACCGTGTACACCGTGGAAAAGAAGTTGACGACGAAGACGGTGAACGGCAACTTCCGAGTTCCCGAGCTTTGGTTTGGCTGTAGCGAGCAAATACCTGGCGTATTTGTGCCACTTTCTTTTCTGCTTGTTTAGGTTAGTCTAGCCTTCCCTTGGACAGAAGGAAGACGCTCGATGCTGCCCTCTTACTCCCGTCTTTCCAGGCGAGTAATGGGCGGCTGGCAGAAAAGGTCAATCTCCCCGTCGGGGAATCGAACCCCGGTCTTCCGCGTGACAGGCGGAGATACTGTCCACTATACTAACGAGGACTTGCGCAGTGCAGTTCTTGGCATGCGAGTCGCGTGGGGGGAACTGTTGCAGCATTGGCAGGGAATTTACAGGTAGGCGCAGGTCAGCATTTGCTCAGCCTCCGTCCCCTCGCTGATGTAACCCGCAATGGAAGAGTTTTCAGGGAATTTCTGCAGCTGGCAAGAGCAGGACTTGCATGTCAAGCCTGAGCTGTCGAGGGTGAGGACAAAGGGTGGCAGGACCGTCCATTCATGGCTTATGTGCCTCCACAACATACTGTCACTCAAATCCAGGACACAGCAGCTGTGGCTGAATCCAGTCCAAAATTTCTCATCCCATCTCTCCATGTCAAAAATTAACTCATCATCCCGCATTCCAAACCTTTGGAGTTTAGCAAGCGGATGAATTGCGGCAAGCGTGAGCGTGAAAGCCTTTCTGGCGTCAGTTTCCGTAGTGTAGTGGTTATCACGTTCGCCTAACACGCGAAAGGTCTCCAGCTCGAAACTGGGTGGAAACACGTTTGGTTGCTCTTTAGTCTGACGATTAAAATGAAACGGTACTTGGTGACATTCTTAGACTACTGCACAAAGTGAAGCGTTGTGCACACAATTGAAGAGACCTGGATAACAAAGGCGGTACGTGTCAACTAGCGACTTCACTCACACAATTGTTTTCACGCTTTCACCTACTGTTTCTGTTTCTCTTCACCTAGCAAATATGTGGCGCATTTCCTGCTAAAGCCATTTTCTTGACTCGTCTGCTTGTCAGGTGCAGGTATGAGGTGAGCATGAGCTATGCTGCTGTATTGCTTTTGTCTCTCTTGGCGAACAAGTAACAGGCGGATGAACGCGCTAACCTCCCCCTCGGCGGATCGCACGCCCGTCTCCAGCCAGCTGTCTGTTTCCGTAGTGTAGTGGTCATCACGTTCGCCTCACACGCGAAAGGTCCCCAGTTCGAAACTGGGCGGAAACAAGCGTGTCTCGCATCTTTTTTTGGGTCTCGAGGTGAAAAGGCACTCGGTGACATTATCTCAGAAAACCGCACAAGCTGTAGCACCGTGTACACCGTGGAAAAGAAGTTGACGACGAAGACGGTGAACGGCAACTTCCGAGTTCCCGAGCTTTGGTTTGGCTGTAGCGAGCAAATACCTGGCGTATTTGTGCCACTTTCTTTTCTGCTTGTTTAGGTTAGTCTAGCCTTCCCTTGGACAGAAGGAAGACGCTCGATGCTGCCCTCTTACTCCCGTCTTTCCAGGCGAGTAATGGGCGGCTGGCAGAAAAGGTCAATCTCCCCGTCGGGGAATCGAACCCCGGTCTTCCGCGTGACAGGCGGAGATACTGTCCACTATACTAACGAGGACTTGCGCAGTGCAGTTCTTGGCATGCGAGTCGCGTGGGGGGAACTGTTGCAGCATTGGCAGGGAATTTACAGGTAGGCGCAGGTCAGCATTTGCTCAGCCTCCGTCCCCTCGCTGATGTAACCCGCAATGGAAGAGTTTTCAGGGAATTTCTGCAGCTGGCAAGAGCAGGACTTGCATGTCAAGCCTGAGCTGTCGAGGGTGAGGACAAAGGGTGGCAGGACCGTCCATTCATGGCTTATGTGCCTCCACAACATACTGTCACTCAAATCCAGGACACAGCAGCTGTGGCTGAATCCAGTCCAAAATTTCTCATCCCATCTCTCCATGTCAAAAATTAACTCATCATCCCGCATTCCAAACCTTTGGAGTTTAGCAAGCGGATGAATTGCGGCAAGCGTGAGCGTGAAAGCCTTTCTGGCGTCAGTTTCCGTAGTGTAGTGGTTATCACGTTCGCCTAACACGCGAAAGGTCCCCAGCTCGAAACTGGGCGGAAACACGTTTGGTTGCTCTTTAGTCTGACGATTAAAATGAAACGGTACTTGGTGACATTCTTAGACTACTGCACAAAGTGAAGCGTTGTGCACACAATTGAAGAGACCTGGATAACAAAGGCGGTACGTGTCAACTAGCGACTTCACTCACACAATTGTTTTCACGCTTTCACCTACTGTTTCTGTTTCTCTTCACCTAGCAAATATGTGGCGCATTTCCTGCTAAAGCCATTTTCTTGACTCGTCTGCTTGTCAGGTGCAGGTATGAGGTGAGCATGAGCTATGCTGCTGTATTGCTTTTGTCTCTCTTGGCGAACAAGTAACAGGCGGATGAACGCGCTAACCTCCCCCTCGGCGGATCGCACGCCCGTCTCCAGCCAGCTGTCTGTTTCCGTAGTGTAGTGGTCATCACGTTCGCCTCACACGCGAAAGGTCCCCAGTTCGAAACTGGGCGGAAACAAGCGTGTCTCGCATCTTTTTTGGGGTCTCGAGGTGAAAAGGCACTCGGTGACATTATCTCAGAAAACCGCACAAGCTGTAGCACCGTGTACACCGTGGAAAAGAAGTTGACGACGAAGACGGTGAACGGCAACTTCCGAGTTCCCGAGCTTTGGTTTGGCTGTAGCGAGCAAATACCTGGCGTATTTGTGCCACTTTCTTTTCTGCTTGTTTAGGTTAGTCTAGCCTTCCCTTGGACAGAAGGAAGACGCTCGATGCTGCCCTCTTACTCCCGTCTTTCCAGGCGAGTAATGGGCGGCTGGCAGAAAAGGTCAATCTCCCCGTCGGGGAATCGAACCCCGGTCTTCCGCGTGACAGGCGGAGATACTGTCCACTATACTAACGAGGACTTGCGCAGTGCGGTTCTTGGCATGCGAGTCGCGTGGGGGGAACTGTTGCAGCATTGGCAGGGAATTTACAGGTAGGCGCAGGTCAGCATTTGCTCAGCCTCCGTCCCCTCGCTGATGTAACCCGCAATGGAAGAGTTTTCAGGGAATTTCTGCAGCTGGCAAGAGCAGGACTTGCATGTCAAGCCTGAGCTGTCGAGGGTGAGGACAAAGGGTGGCAGGACCGTCCATTCATGGCTTATGTGCCTCCACAACATACTGTCACTCAAATCCAGGACACAGCAGCTGTGGCTGAATCCAGTCCAAAATTTCTCATCCCATCTGTCCATGTCAAAAATTAACTCATCATCCCGCATTCCAAACCTTTGGAGTTTAGCAAGCGGATGAATTGCGGCAAGCGTGAGCGTGAAAGCCTTTCTGGCGTCAGTTTCCGTAGTGTAGTGGTTATCACGTTCGCCTAACACGCGAAAGGTCCCCAGCTCGAAACTGGGCGGAAACACGTTTGGTTGCTCTTTAGTCTGACGATTAAAATGAAACGGTACTTGGTGACATTCTTAGACTACTGCACAAAGTGAAGCGTTGTGCACACAATTGAAGAGACCTGGATAACAAAGGCGGTACGTGTCAACTAGCGACTTCACTCACACAATTGTTTTCACGCTTTCACCTACTGTTTCTGTTTCTCTTCACCTAGCAAATATGTGGCGCATTTCCTGCTAAAGCCATTTTCTTGACTCGTCTGCTTGTCAGGTGCAGGTATGAGGTGAGCATGAGCTATGCTGCTGTATTGCTTTTGTCTCTCTTGGCGAACAAGTAACAGGCGGATGAACGCGCTAACCTCCCCCTCGGCGGATCGCACGCCCGTCTCCAGCCAGCTGTCTGTTTCCGTAGTGTAGTGGTCATCACGTTCGCCTCACACGCGAAAGGTCCCCAGTTTGAAACTGGGCGGAAACAAGCGTGTCTCGCATCTTTTTTGGGGTCTCGAGGTGAAAAGGCACTCGGTGACATTATCTCAGAAAACCGCACAAGCTGTAGCACCGTGTACACCGTGGAAAAGAAGTTGACGACGAAGACGGTGAACGGCAACTTCCGAGTTCCCGAGCTTTGGTTTGGCTGTAGCGAGCAAATACCTGGCGTATTTGTGCCACTTTCTTTTCTGCTTGTTTAGGTTAGTCTAGCCTTCCCTTGGACAGAAGGAAGACGCTCGATGCTGCCCTCTTACTCCCGTCTTTCCAGGCGAGTAATGGGCGGCTGGCAGAAAAGGTCAATCTCCCCGTCGGGGAATCGAACCCCGGTCTTCCGCGTGACAGGCGGAGATACTGTCCACTATACTAACGAGGACTTGCGCAGTGCGGTTCTTGGCATGCGAGTCGCGTGGGGGGAACTGTTGCAGCATTGGCAGGGAATTTACAGGTAGGCGCAGGTCAGCATTTGCTCAGCCTCCGTCCCCTCGCTGATGTAACCCGCAATGGAAGAGTTTTCAGGGAATTTCTGCAGCTGGCAAGAGCAGGACTTGCATGTCAAGCCTGAGCTGTCGAGGGTGAGGACAAAGGGTGGCAGGACCGTCCATTCATGGCTTATGTGCCTCCACAACATACTGTCACTCAAATCCAGGACACAGCAGCTGTGGCTGAATCCAGTCCAAAGTTTCTCATCCCATCTCTCCATGTCAAAAATTAACTCATCATCCCGCATTCCAAACCTTTGGAGTTTAGCAAGCGGATGAATTGCGGCAAGCGTGAGCGTGAAAGCCTTTCTGGCGTCAGTTTCCGTAGTGTAGTGGTTATCACGTTCGCCTAACACGCGAAAGGTCCCCAGCTCGAAACTGGGCGGAAACACGTTTGGTTGCTCTTTAGTCTGACGATTAAAATGAAACGGTACTTGGTGACATTCTTAGACTACTGCACAAAGTGAAGCGTTGTGCACACAATTGAAGAGACCTGGATAACAAAGGCGGTACGTGTCAACTAGCGACTTCACTCACACAATTGTTTTCACGCTTTCACCTACTGTTTCTGTTTCTCTTCACCTAGCAAATATGTGGCGCATTTCCTGCTAAAGCCATTTTCTTGACTCGTCTGCTTGTCAGGTGCAGGTATGAGGTGAGCATGAGCTATGCTGCTGTATTGCTTTTGTCTCTCTTGGCGAACAAGTAACAGGCGGATGAACGCGCTAACCTCCCCCTCGGCGGATCGCACGCCCGTCTCCAGCCAGCTGTCTGTTTCCGTAGTGTAGTGGTCATCACGTTCGCCTCACACGCGAAAGGTCCCCAGTTCGAAACTGGGCGGAAACAAGCGTGTCTCGCATCTTTTTTTGGGTCTCGAGGTGAAAAGGCACTCGGTGACATTATCTCAGAAAACCGCACAAGCTGTAGCACCGTGTACACCGTGGAAAAGAAGTTGACGACGAAGACGGTGAACGGCAACTTCCGAGTTCCCGAGCTTTGGTTTGGCTGTAGCGAGCAAATACCTGGCGTATTTGTGCCACTTTCTTTTCTGCTTGTTTAGGTTAGTCTAGCCTTCCCTTGGACAGAAGGAAGACGCTCGATGCTGCCCTCTTACTCCCGTCTTTCCAGGCGAGTAATGGGCGGCTGGCAGAGAAGGTCAATCTCCCCGTCGGGGAATCGAACCCCGGTCTTCCGCGTGACAGGCGGAGATACTGTCCACTATACTAACGAGGACTTGCGCAGTGCGGTTCTTGGCATGCGAGTCGCGTGGGGGGAACTGTTGCAGCATTGGCAGGGAATTTACAGGTAGGCGCAGGTCAGCATTTGCTCAGCCTCCGTCCCCTCGCTGATGTAACCCGCAATGGAAGAGTTTTCAGGGAATTTCTGCAGCTGGCAAGAGCAGGACTTGCATGTCAAGCCTGAGCTGTCGAGGGTGAGGACAAAGGGTGGCAGGACCGTCCATTCATGGCTTATGTGCCTCCACAACATACTGTCACTCAAATCCAGGACACAGCAGCTGTGGCTGAATCCAGTCCAAAGTTTCTCATCCCATCTCTCCATGTCAAAAATTAACTCATCATCCCGCATTCCAAACCTTTGGAGTTTAGCAAGCGGATGAATTGCGGCAAGCGTGAGCGTGAAAGCCTTTCTGGCGTCAGTTTCCGTAGTGTAGTGGTTATCACGTTCGCCTAACACGCGAAAGGTCCCCAGCTCGAAACTGGGCGGAAACACGTTTGGTTGCTCTTTAGTCTGACGATTAAAATGAAACGGTACTTGGTGACATTCTTAGACTACTGCACAAAGTGAAGCGTTGTGCACACAATTGAAGAGACCTGGATAACAAAGGCGGTACGTGTCAACTAGCGACTTCACTCACACAATTGTTTTCACGCTTTCACCTACTGTTTCTGTTTCTCTTCACCTAGCAAATATGTGGCGCATTTCCTGCTAAAGCCATTTTCTTGACTCGTCTGCTTGTCAGGTGCAGGTATGAGGTGAGCATGAGCTATGCTGCTGTATTGCTTTTGTCTCTCTTGGCGAACAAGTAACAGGCGGATGAACGCGCTAACCTCCCCCTCGGCGGATCGCACGCCCGTCTCCAGCCAGCTGTCTGTTTCCGTAGTGTAGTGGTCATCACGTTCGCCTCACACGCGAAAGGTCCCCAGTTCGAAACTGGGCGGAAACAAGCGTGTCTCGCATCTTTTTTTGGGTCTCGAGGTGAAAAGGCACTCGGTGACATTATCTCAGAAAACCGCACAAGCTGTAGCACCGTGTACACCGTGGAAAAGAAGTTGACGACGAAGACGGTGAACGGCAACTTCCGAGTTCCCGAGCTTTGGTTTGGCTGTAGCGAGCAAATACCTGGCGTATTTGTGCCACTTTCTTTTCTGCTTGTTTAGGTTAGTCTAGCCTTCCCTTGGACAGAAGGAAGACGCTCGATGCTGCCCTCTTACTCCCGTCTTTCCAGGCGAGTAATGGGCGGCTGGCAGAAAAGGTCAATCTCCCCGTCGGGGAATCGAACCCCGGTCTTCCGCGTGACAGGCGGAGATACTGTCCACTATACTAACGAGGACTTGCGCAGTGCGGTTCTTGGCATGCGAGTCGCGTGGGGGGAACTGTTGCAGCATTGGCAGGGAATTTACAGGTAGGCGCAGGTCAGCATTTGCTCAGCCTCCGTCCCCTCGCTGATGTAACCCGCAATGGAAGAGTTTTCAGGGAATTTCTGCAGCTGGCAAGAGCAGGACTTGCATGTCAAGCCTGAGCTGTCGAGGGTGAGGACAAAGGGTGGCAGGACCGTCCATTCATGGCTTATGTGCCTCCACAACATACTGTCACTCAAATCCAGGACACAGCAGCTGTGGCTGAATCCAGTCCAAAATTTCTCATCCCATCTGTCCATGTCAAAAATTAACTCATCATCCCGCATTCCAAACCTTTGGAGTTTAGCAAGCGGATGAATTGCGGCAAGCGTGAGCGTGAAAGCCTTTCTGGCGTCAGTTTCCGTAGTGTAGTGGTTATCACGTTCGCCTAACACGCGAAAGGTCCCCAGCTCGAAACTGGGCGGAAACACGTTTGGTTGCTCTTTAGTCTGACGATTAAAATGAAACGGTACTTGGTGACATTCTTAGACTACTGCACAAAGTGAAGCGTTGTGCACACAATTGAAGAGACCTGGATAACAAAGGCGGTACGTGTCAACTAGCGACTTCACTCACACAATTGTTTTCACGCTTTCACCTACTGTTTCTGTTTCTCTTCACCTAGCAAATATGTGGCGCATTTCCTGCTAAAGCCATTTTCTTGACTCGTCTGCTTGTCAGGTGCAGGTATGAGGTGAGCATGAGCTATGCTGCTGTATTGCTTTTGTCTCTCTTGGCGAACAAGTAACAGGCGGATGAACGCGCTAACCTCCCCCTCGGCGGATCGCACGCCCGTCTCCAGCCAGCTGTCTGTTTCCGTAGTGTAGTGGTCATCACGTTCGCCTCACACGCGAAAGGTCCCCAGTTTGAAACTGGGCGGAAACAAGCGTGTCTCGCATCTTTTTTGGGGTCTCGAGGTGAAAAGGCACTCGGTGACATTATCTCAGAAAACCGCACAAGCTGTAGCACCGTGTACACCGTGGAAAAGAAGTTGACGACGAAGACGGTGAACGGCAACTTCCGAGTTCCCGAGCTTTGGTTTGGCTGTAGCGAGCAAATACCTGGCGTATTTGTGCCACTTTCTTTTCTGCTTGTTTAGGTTAGTCTAGCCTTCCCTTGGACAGAAGGAAGACGCTCGATGCTGCCCTCTTACTCCCGTCTTTCCAGGCGAGTAATGGGCGGCTGGCAGAAAAGGTCAATCTCCCCGTCGGGGAATCGAACCCCGGTCTTCCGCGTGACAGGCGGAGATACTGTCCACTATACTAACGAGGACTTGCGCAGTGCGGTTCTTGGCATGCGAGTCGCGTGGGGGGAACTGTTGCAGCATTGGCAGGGAATTTACAGGTAGGCGCAGGTCAGCATTTGCTCAGCCTCCGTCCCCTCGCTGATGTAACCCGCAATGGAAGAGTTTTCAGGGAATTTCTGCAGCTGGCAAGAGCAGGACTTGCATGTCAAGCCTGAGCTGTCGAGGGTGAGGACAAAGGGTGGCAGGACCGTCCATTCATGGCTTATGTGCCTCCACAACATACTGTCACTCAAATCCAGGACACAGCAGCTGTGGCTGAATCCAGTCCAAAGTTTCTCATCCCATCTCTCCATGTCAAAAATTAACTCATCATCCCGCATTCCAAACCTTTGGAGTTTAGCAAGCGGATGAATTGCGGCAAGCGTGAGCGTGAAAGCCTTTCTGGCGTCAGTTTCCGTAGTGTAGTGGTTATCACGTTCGCCTAACACGCGAAAGGTCCCCAGCTCGAAACTGGGCGGAAACACGTTTGGTTGCTCTTTAGTCTGACGATTAAAATGAAACGGTACTTGGTGACATTCTTAGACTACTGCACAAAGTGAAGCGTTGTGCACACAATTGAAGAGACCTGGATAACAAAGGCGGTACGTGTCAACTAGCGACTTCACTCACACAATTGTTTTCACGCTTTCACCTACTGTTTCTGTTTCTCTTCACCTAGCAAATATGTGGCGCATTTCCTGCTAAAGCCATTTTCTTGACTCGTCTGCTTGTCAGGTGCAGGTATGAGGTGAGCATGAGCTATGCTGCTGTATTGCTTTTGTCTCTCTTGGCGAACAAGTAACAGGCGGATGAACGCGCTAACCTCCCCCTCGGCGGATCGCACGCCCGTCTCCAGCCAGCTGTCTGTTTCCGTAGTGTAGTGGTCATCACGTTCGCCTCACACGCGAAAGGTCCCCAGTTCGAAACTGGGCGGAAACAAGCGTGTCTCGCATCTTTTTTTGGGTCTCGAGGTGAAAAGGCACTCGGTGACATTATCTCAGAAAACCGCACAAGCTGTAGCACCGTGTACACCGTGGAAAAGAAGTTGACGACGAAGACGGTGAACGGCAACTTCCGAGTTCCCGAGCTTTGGTTTGGCTGTAGCGAGCAAATACCTGGCGTATTTGTGCCACTTTCTTTTCTGCTTGTTTAGGTTAGTCTAGCCTTCCCTTGGACAGAAGGAAGACGCTCGATGCTGCCCTCTTACTCCCGTCTTTCCAGGCGAGTAATGGGCGGCTGGCAGAAAAGGTCAATCTCCCCGTCGGGGAATCGAACCCCGGTCTTCCGCGTGACAGGCGGAGATACTGTCCACTATACTAACGAGGACTTGCGCAGTGCGGTTCTTGGCATGCGAGTCGCGTGGGGGGAACTGTTGCAGCATTGGCAGGGAATTTACAGGTAGGCGCAGGTCAGCATTTGCTCAGCCTCCGTCCCCTCGCTGATGTAACCCGCAATGGAAGAGTTTTCAGGGAATTTCTGCAGCTGGCAAGAGCAGGACTTGCATGTCAAGCCTGAGCTGTCGAGGGTGAGGACAAAGGGTGGCAGGACCGTCCATTCATGGCTTATGTGCCTCCACAACATACTGTCACTCAAATCCAGGACACAGCAGCTGTGGCTGAATCCAGTCCAAAGTTTCTCATCCCATCTCTCCATGTCAAAAATTAACTCATCATCCCGCATTCCAAACCTTTGGAGTTTAGCAAGCGGATGAATTGCGGCAAGCGTGAGCGTGAAAGCCTTTCTGGCGTCAGTTTCCGTAGTGTAGTGGTTATCACGTTCGCCTAACACGCGAAAGGTCCCCAGCTCGAAACTGGGCGGAAACACGTTTGGTTGCTCTTTAGTCTGACGATTAAAATGAAACGGTACTTGGTGACATTCTTAGACTACTGCACAAAGTGAAGCGTTGTGCACACAATTGAAGAGACCTGGATAACAAAGGCGGTACGTGTCAACTAGCGACTTCACTCACACAATTGTTTTCACGCTTTCACCTACTGTTTCTGTTTCTCTTCACCTAGCAAATATGTGGCGCATTTCCTGCTAAAGCCATTTTCTTGACTCGTCTGCTTGTCAGGTGCAGGTATGAGGTGAGCATGAGCTATGCTGCTGTATTGCTTTTGTCTCTCTTGGCGAACAAGTAACAGGCGGATGAACGCGCTAACCTCCCCCTCGGCGGATTGCACGCCCGTCTCCAGCCAGCTGTCTGTTTCCGTAGTGTAGTGGTCATCACGTTCGCCTCACACGCGAAAGGTCCCCAGTTCGAAACTGGGCGGAAACAAGCGTGTCTCGCATCTTTTTTTGGGTCTCGAGGTGAAAAGGCACTCGGTGACATTATCTCAGAAAACCGCACAAGCTGTAGCACCGTGTACACCGTGGAAAAGAAGTTGACGACGAAGACGGTGAACGGCAACTTCCGAGTTCCCGAGCTTTGGTTTGGCTGTAGCGAGCAAATACCTGGCGTATTTGTGCCACTTTCTTTTCTGCTTGTTTAGGTTAGTCTAGCCTTCCCTTGGACAGAAGGAAGACGCTCGATGCTGCCCTCTTACTCCCGTCTTTCCAGGCGAGTAATGGGCGGCTGGCAGAAAAGGTCAATCTCCCCGTCGGGGAATCGAACCCCGGTCTTCCGCGTGACAGGCGGAGATACTGTCCACTATACTAACGAGGACTTGCGCAGTGCGGTTCTTGGCATGCGAGTCGCGTGGGGGGAACTGTTGCAGCATTGGCAGGGAATTTACAGGTAGGCGCAGGTCAGCATTTGCTCAGCCTCCGTCCCCTCGCTGATGTAACCCGCAATGGAAGAGTTTTCAGGGAATTTCTGCAGCTGGCAAGAGCAGGACTTGCATGTCAAGCCTGAGCTGTCGAGGGTGAGGACAAAGGGTGGCAGGACCGTCCATTCATGGCTTATGTGCCTCCACAACATACTGTCACTCAAATCCAGGACACAGCAGCTGTGGCTGAATCCAGTCCAAAATTTCTCATCCCATCTGTCCATGTCAAAAATTAACTCATCATCCCGCATTCCAAACCTTTGGAGTTTAGCAAGCGGATGAATTGCGGCAAGCGTGAGCGTGAAAGCCTTTCTGGCGTCAGTTTCCGTAGTGTAGTGGTTATCACGTTCGCCTAACACGCGAAAGGTCCCCAGCTCGAAACTGGGCGGAAACACGTTTGGTTGCTCTTTAGTCTGACGATTAAAATGAAACGGTACTTGGTGACATTCTTAGACTACTGCACAAAGTGAAGCGTTGTGCACACAATTGAAGAGACCTGGATAACAAAGGCGGTACGTGTCAACTAGCGACTTCACTCACACAATTGTTTTCACGCTTTCACCTACTGTTTCTGTTTCTCTTCACCTAGCAAATATGTGGCGCATTTCCTGCTAAAGCCATTTTCTTGACTCGTCTGCTTGTCAGGTGCAGGTATGAGGTGAGCATGAGCTATGCTGCTGTATTGCTTTTGTCTCTCTTGGCGAACAAGTAACAGGCGGATGAACGCGCTAACCTCCCCCTCGGCGGATCGCACGCCCGTCTCCAGCCAGCTGTCTGTTTCCGTAGTGTAGTGGTCATCACGTTCGCCTCACACGCGAAAGGTCCCCAGTTTGAAACTGGGCGGAAACAAGCGTGTCTCGCATCTTTTTTGGGGTCTCGAGGTGAAAAGGCACTCGGTGACATTATCTCAGAAAACCGCACAAGCTGTAGCACCGTGTACACCGTGGAAAAGAAGTTGACGACGAAGACGGTGAACGGCAACTTCCGAGTTCCCGAGCTTTGGTTTGGCTGTAGCGAGCAAATACCTGGCGTATTTGTGCCACTTTCTTTTCTGCTTGTTTAGGTTAGTCTAGCCTTCCCTTGGACAGAAGGAAGACGCTCGATGCTGCCCTCTTACTCCCGTCTTTCCAGGCGAGTAATGGGCGGCTGGCAGAAAAGGTCAATCTCCCCGTCGGGGAATCGAACCCCGGTCTTCCGCGTGACAGGCGGAGAAACTGTCCACTATACTAACGAGGACTTGCGCAGTGCGGTTCTTGGCATGCGAGTCGCGTGGGGGGAACTGTTGCAGCATTGGCAGGGAATTTACAGGTAGGCGCAGGTCAGCATTTGCTCAGCCTCCGTCCCCTCGCTGATGTAACCCGCAATGGAAGAGTTTTCAGGGAATTTCTGCAGCTGGCAAGAGCAGGACTTGCATGTCAAGCCTGAGCTGTCGAGGGTGAGGACAAAGGGTGGCAGGACCGTCCATTCATGGCTTATGTGCCTCCACAACATACTGTCACTCAAATCCAGGACACAGCAGCTGTGGCTGAATCCAGTCCAAAGTTTCTCATCCCATCTCTCCATGTCAAAAATTAACTCATCATCCCGCATTCCAAACCTTTGGAGTTTAGCAAGCGGATGAATTGCGGCAAGCGTGAGCGTGAAAGCCTTTCTGGCGTCAGTTTCCGTAGTGTAGTGGTTATCACGTTCGCCTAACACGCGAAAGGTCCCCAGCTCGAAACTGGGCGGAAACACGTTTGGTTGCTCTTTAGTCTGACGATTAAAATGAAACAGTACTTGGTGACATTCTTAGACTACTGCACAAAGTGAAGCGTTGTGCACACAATTGAAGAGACCTGGATAACAAAGGCGGTACGTGTCAACTAGCGACTTCACTCACACAATTGTTTTCACGCTTTCACCTACTGTTTCTGTTTCTCTTCACCTAGCAAATATGTGGCGCATTTCCTGCTAAAGCCATTTTCTTGACTCGTCTGCTTGTCAGGTGCAGGTATGAGGTGAGCATGAGCTATGCTGCTGTATTGCTTTTGTCTCTCTTGGCGAACAAGTAACAGGCGGATGAACGCGCTAACCTCCCCCTCGGCGGATCGCACGCCCGTCTCCAGCCAGCTGTCTGTTTCCGTAGTGTAGTGGTCATCACGTTCGCCTCACACGCGAAAGGTCCCCAGTTTGAAACTGGGCGGAAACAAGCGTGTCTCGCATCTTTTTTGGGGTCTCGAGGTGAAAAGGCACTCGGTGACATTATCTCAGAAAACCGCACAAGCTGTAGCACCGTGTACACCGTGGAAAAGAAGTTGACGACGAAGACGGTGAACGGCAACTTCCGAGTTCCCGAGCTTTGGTTTGGCTGTAGCGAGCAAATACCTGGCGTATTTGTGCCACTTTCTTTTCTGCTTGTTTAGGTTAGTCTAGCCTTCCCTTGGACAGAAGGAAGACGCTCGATGCTGCCCTCTTACTCCCGTCTTTCCAGGCGAGTAATGGGCGGCTGGCAGAAAAGGTCAATCTCCCCGTCGGGGAATCGAACCCCGGTCTTCCGCGTGACAGGCGGAGAAACTGTCCACTATACTAACGAGGACTTGCGCAGTGCGGTTCTTGGCATGCGAGTCGCGTGCGGGGAACTGTTGCAGCATTGGCAGGGAATTTACAGGTAGGCGCAGGTCAGCATTTGCTCAGCCTCCGTCCCCTCGCTGATGTAACCCGCAATGGAAGAGTTTTCAGGGAATTTCTGCAGCTGGCAAGAGCAGGACTTGCATGTCAAGCCTGAGCTGTCGAGGGTGAGGACAAAGGGTGGCAGGACCGTCCATTCATGGCTTATGTGCCTCCACAACATACTGTCACTCAAATCCAGGACACAGCAGCTGTGGCTGAATCCAGTCCAAAGTTTCTCATCCCATCTCTCCATGTCAAAAATTAACTCATCATCCCGCATTCCAAACCTTTGGAGTTTAGCAAGCGGATGAATTGCGGCAAGCGTGAGCGTGAAAGCCTTTCTGGCGTCAGTTTCCGTAGTGTAGTGGTTATCACGTTCGCCTAACACGCGAAAGGTCCCCAGCTCGAAACTGGGCGGAAACACGTTTGGTTGCTCTTTAGTCTGACGATTAAAATGAAACGGTACTTGGTGACATTCTTAGACTACTGCACAAAGTGAAGCGTTGTGCACACAATTGAAGAGACCTGGATAACAAAGGCGGTACGTGTCAACTAGCGACTTCACTCACACAATTGTTTTCACGCTTTCACCTACTGTTTCTGTTTCTCTTCACCTAGCAAATATGTGGCGCATTTCCTGCTAAAGCCATTTTCTTGACTCGTCTGCTTGTCAGGTGCAGGTATGAGGTGAGCATGAGCTATGCTGCTGTATTGCTTTTGTCTCTCTTGGCGAACAAGTAACAGGCGGATGAACGCGCTAACCTCCCCCTCGGCGGATCGCACGCCCGTCTCCAGCCAGCTGTCTGTTTCCGTAGTGTAGTGGTCATCACGTTCGCCTCACACGCGAAAGGTCCCCAGTTTGAAACTGGGCGGAAACAAGCGTGTCTCGCATCTTTTTTGGGGTCTCGAGGTGAAAAGGCACTCGGTGACATTATCTCAGAAAACCGCACAAGCTGTAGCACCGTGTACACCGTGGAAAAGAAGTTGACGACGAAGACGGTGAACGGCAACTTCCGAGTTCCCGAGCTTTGGTTTGGCTGTAGCGAGCAAATACCTGGCGTATTTGTGCCACTTTCTTTTCTGCTTGTTTAGGTTAGTCTAGCCTTCCCTTGGACAGAAGGAAGACGCTCGATGCTGCCCTCTTACTCCCGTCTTTCCAGGCGAGTAATGGGCGGCTGGCAGAAAAGGTCAATCTCCCCGTCGGGGAATCGAACCCCGGTCTTCCGCGTGACAGGCGGAGATACTGTCCACTATACTAACGAGGACTTGCGCAGTGCGGTTCTTGGCATGCGAGTCGCGTGGGGGGAACTGTTGCAGCATTGGCAGGGAATTTACAGGTAGGCGCAGGTCAGCATTTGCTCAGCCTCCGTCCCCTCGCTGATGTAACCCGCAATGGAAGAGTTTTCAGGGAATTTCTGCAGCTGGCAAGAGCAGGACTTGCATGTCAAGCCTGAGCTGTCGAGGGTGAGGACAAAGGGTGGCAGGACCGTCCATTCATGGCTTATGTGCCTCCACAACATACTGTCACTCAAATCCAGGACACAGCAGCTGTGGCTGAATCCAGTCCAAAGTTTCTCATCCCATCTCTCCATGTCAAAAATTAACTCATCATCCCGCATTCCAAACCTTTGGAGTTTAGCAAGCGGATGAATTGCGGCAAGCGTGAGCGTGAAAGCCTTTCTGGCGTCAGTTTCCGTAGTGTAGTGGTTATCACGTTCGCCTAACACGCGAAAGGTCCCCAGCTCGAAACTGGGCGGAAACACGTTTGGTTGCTCTTTAGTCTGACGATTAAAATGAAACGGTACTTGGTGACATTCTTAGACTACTGCACAAAGTGAAGCGTTGTGCACACAATTGAAGAGACCTGGATAACAAAGGCGGTACGTGTCAACTAGCGACTTCACTCACACAATTGTTTTCACGCTTTCACCTACTGTTTCTGTTTCTCTTCACCTAGCAAATATGTGGCGCATTTCCTGCTAAAGCCATTTTCTTGACTCGTCTGCTTGTCAGGTGCAGGTATGAGGTGAGCATGAGCTATGCTGCTGTATTGCTTTTGTCTCTCTTGGCGAACAAGTAACAGGCGGATGAACGCGCTAACCTCCCCCTCGGCGGATCGCACGCCCGTCTCCAGCCAGCTGTCTGTTTCCGTAGTGTAGTGGTCATCACGTTCGCCTCACACGCGAAAGGTCCCCAGTTCGAAACTGGGCGGAAACAAGCGTGTCTCGCATCTTTTTTTGGGTCTCGAGGTGAAAAGGCACTCGGTGACATTATCTCAGAAAACCGCACAAGCTGTAGCACCGTGTACACCGTGGAAAAGAAGTTGACGACGAAGACGGTGAACGGCAACTTCCGAGTTCCCGAGCTTTGGTTTGGCTGTAGCGAGCAAATACCTGGCGTATTTGTGCCACTTTCTTTTCTGCTTGTTTAGGTTAGTCTAGCCTTCCCTTGGACAGAAGGAAGACGCTCGATGCTGCCCTCTTACTCCCGTCTTTCCAGGCGAGTAATGGGCGGCTGGCAGAAAAGGTCAATCTCCCCGTCGGGGAATCGAACCCCGGTCTTCCGCGTGACAGGCGGAGATACTGTCCACTATACTAACGAGGACTTGCGCAGTGCGGTTCTTGGCATGCGAGTCGCGTGGGGGGAACTGTTGCAGCATTGGCAGGGAATTTACAGGTAGGCGCAGGTCAGCATTTGCTCAGCCTCCGTCCCCTCGCTGATGTAACCCGCAATGGAAGAGTTTTCAGGGAATTTCTGCAGCTGGCAAGAGCAGGACTTGCATGTCAAGCCTGAGCTGTCGAGGGTGAGGACAAAGGGTGGCAGGACCGTCCATTCATGGCTTATGTGCCTCCACAACATACTGTCACTCAAATCCAGGACACAGCAGCTGTGGCTGAATCCAGTCCAAAGTTTCTCATCCCATCTCTCCATGTCAAAAATTAACTCATCATCCCGCATTCCAAACCTTTGGAGTTTAGCAAGCGGATGAATTGCGGCAAGCGTGAGCGTGAAAGCCTTTCTGGCGTCAGTTTCCGTAGTGTAGTGGTTATCACGTTCGCCTAACACGCGAAAGGTCCCCAGCTCGAAACTGGGCGGAAACACGTTTGGTTGCTCTTTAGTCTGACGATTAAAATGAAACGGTACTTGGTGACATTCTTAGACTACTGCACAAAGTGAAGCGTTGTGCACACAATTGAAGAGACCTGGATAACAAAGGCGGTACGTGTCAACTAGCGACTTCACTCACACAATTGTTTTCACGCTTTCACCTACTGTTTCTGTTTCTCTTCACCTAGCAAATATGTGGCGCATTTCCTGCTAAAGCCATTTTCTTGACTCGTCTGCTTGTCAGGTGCAGGTATGAGGTGAGCATGAGCTATGCTGCTGTATTGCTTTTGTCTCTCTTGGCGAACAAGTAACAGGCGGATGAACGCGCTAACCTCCCCCTCGGCGGATCGCACGCCCGTCTCCAGCCAGCTGTCTGTTTCCGTAGTGTAGTGGTCATCACGTTCGCCTCACACGCGAAAGGTCCCCAGTTCGAAACTGGGCGGAAACAAGCGTGTCTCGCATCTTTTTTTGGGTCTCGAGGTGAAAAGGCACTCGGTGACATTATCTCAGAAAACCGCACAAGCTGTAGCACCGTGTACACCGTGGAAAAGAAGTTGACGACGAAGACGGTGAACGGCAACTTCCGAGTTCCCGAGCTTTGGTTTGGCTGTAGCGAGCAAATACCTGGCGTATTTGTGCCACTTTCTTTTCTGCTTGTTTAGGTTAGTCTAGCCTTCCCTTGGACAGAAGGAAGACGCTCGATGCTGCCCTCTTACTCCCGTCTTTCCAGGCGAGTAATGGGCGGCTGGCAGAGAAGGTCAATCTCCCCGTCGGGGAATCGAACCCCGGTCTTCCGCGTGACAGGCGGAGATACTGTCCACTATACTAACGAGGACTTGCGCAGTGCGGTTCTTGGCATGCGAGTCGCGTGGGGGGAACTGTTGCAGCATTGGCAGGGAATTTACAGGTAGGCGCAGGTCAGCATTTGCTCAGCCTCCGTCCCCTCGCTGATGTAACCCGCAATGGAAGAGTTTTCAGGGAATTTCTGCAGCTGGCAAGAGCAGGACTTGCATGTCAAGCCTGAGCTGTCGAGGGTGAGGACAAAGGGTGGCAGGACCGTCCATTCATGGCTTATGTGCCTCCACAACATACTGTCACTCAAATCCAGGACACAGCAGCTGTGGCTGAATCCAGTCCAAAGTTTCTCATCCCATCTCTCCATGTCAAAAATTAACTCATCATCCCGCATTCCAAACCTTTGGAGTTTAGCAAGCGGATGAATTGCGGCAAGCGTGAGCGTGAAAGCCTTTCTGGCGTCAGTTTCCGTAGTGTAGTGGTTATCACGTTCGCCTAACACGCGAAAGGTCCCCAGCTCGAAACTGGGCGGAAACACGTTTGGTTGCTCTTTAGTCTGACGATTAAAATGAAACGGTACTTGGTGACATTCTTAGACTACTGCACAAAGTGAAGCGTTGTGCACACAATTGAAGAGACCTGGATAACAAAGGCGGTACGTGTCAACTAGCGACTTCACTCACACAATTGTTTTCACGCTTTCACCTACTGTTTCTGTTTCTCTTCACCTAGCAAATATGTGGCGCATTTCCTGCTAAAGCCATTTTCTTGACTCGTCTGCTTGTCAGGTGCAGGTATGAGGTGAGCATGAGCTATGCTGCTGTATTGCTTTTGTCTCTCTTGGCGAACAAGTAACAGGCGGATGAACGCGCTAACCTCCCCCTCGGCGGATCGCACGCCCGTCTCCAGCCAGCTGTCTGTTTCCGTAGTGTAGTGGTCATCACGTTCGCCTCACACGCGAAAGGTCCCCAGTTCGAAACTGGGCGGAAACAAGCGTGTCTCGCATCTTTTTTTGGGTCTCGAGGTGAAAAGGCACTCGGTGACATTATCTCAGAAAACCGCACAAGCTGTAGCACCGTGTACACCGTGGAAAAGAAGTTGACGACGAAGACGGTGAACGGCAACTTCCGAGTTCCCGAGCTTTGGTTTGGCTGTAGCGAGCAAATACCTGGCGTATTTGTGCCACTTTCTTTTCTGCTTGTTTAGGTTAGTCTAGCCTTCCCTTGGACAGAAGGAAGACGCTCGATGCTGCCCTCTTACTCCCGTCTTTCCAGGCGAGTAATGGGCGGCTGGCAGAAAAGGTCAATCTCCCCGTCGGGGAATCGAACCCCGGTCTTCCGCGTGACAGGCGGAGATACTGTCCACTATACTAACGAGGACTTGCGCAGTGCAGTTCTTGGCATGCGAGTCGCGTGGGGGGAACTGTTGCAGCATTGGCAGGGAATTTACAGGTAGGCGCAGGTCAGCATTTGCTCAGCCTCCGTCCCCTCGCTGATGTAACCCGCAATGGAAGAGTTTTCAGGGAATTTCTGCAGCTGGCAAGAGCAGGACTTGCATGTCAAGCCTGAGCTGTCGAGGGTGAGGACAAAGGGTGGCAGGACCGTCCATTCATGGCTTATGTGCCTCCACAACATACTGTCACTCAAATCCAGGACACAGCAGCTGTGGCTGAATCCAGTCCAAAATTTCTCATCCCATCTGTCCATGTCAAAAATTAACTCATCATCCCGCATTCCAAACCTTTGGAGTTTAGCAAGCGGATGAATTGCGGCAAGCGTGAGCGTGAAAGCCTTTCTGGCGTCAGTTTCCGTAGTGTAGTGGTTATCACGTTCGCCTAACACGCGAAAGGTCCCCAGCTCGAAACTGGGCGGAAACACATTTGGTTGCTCTTTAGTCTGACGATTAAAATGAAACGGTACTTGGTGACATTCTTAGACTACTGCACAAAGTGAAGCGTTGTGCACACAATTGAAGAGACCTGGATAACAAAGGCGGTACGTGTCAACTAGCGACTTCACTCACACAATTGTTTTCACGCTTTCACCTACTGTTTCTGTTTCTCTTCACCTAGCAAATATGTGGCGCATTTCCTGCTAAAGCCATTTTCTTGACTCGTCTGCTTGTCAGGTGCAGGTATGAGGTGAGCATGAGCTATGCTGCTGTATTGCTTTTGTCTCTCTTGGCGAACAAGTAACAGGCGGATGAACGCGCTAACCTCCCCCTCGGCGGATCGCACGCCCGTCTCCAGCCAGCTGTCTGTTTCCGTAGTGTAGTGGTCATCACGTTCGCCTCACACGCGAAAGGTCCCCAGTTCGAAACTGGGCGGAAACAAGCGTGTCTCGCATCTTTTTTTGGGTCTCGAGGTGAAAAGGCACTCGGTGACATTATCTCAGAAAACCGCACAAGCTGTAGCACCGTGTACACCGTGGAAAAGAAGTTGACGACGAAGACGGTGAACGGCAACTTCCGAGTTCCCGAGCTTTGGTTTGGCTGTAGCGAGCAAATACCTGGCGTATTTGTGCCACTTTCTTTTCTGCTTGTTTAGGTTAGTCTAGCCTTCCCTTGGACAGAAGGAAGACGCTCGATGCTGCCCTCTTACTCCCGTCTTTCCAGGCGAGTAATGGGCGGCTGGCAGAAAAGGTCAATCTCCCCGTCGGGGAATCGAACCCCGGTCTTCCGCGTGACAGGCGGAGATACTGTCCACTATACTAACGAGGACTTGCGCAGTGCGGTTCTTGGCATGCGAGTCGCGTGGGGGGAACTGTTGCAGCATTGGCAGGGAATTTACAGGTAGGCGCAGGTCAGCATTTGCTCAGCCTCCGTCCCCTCGCTGATGTAACCCGCAATGGAAGAGTTTTCAGGGAATTTCTGCAGCTGGCAAGAGCAGGACTTGCATGTCAAGCCTGAGCTGTCGAGGGTGAGGACAAAGGGTGGCAGGACCGTCCATTCATGGCTTATGTGCCTCCACAACATACTGTCACTCAAATCCAGGACACAGCAGCTGTGGCTGAATCCAGTCCAAAATTTCTCATCCCATCTGTCCATGTCAAAAATTAACTCATCATCCCGCATTCCAAACCTTTGGAGTTTAGCAAGCGGATGAATTGCGGCAAGCGTGAGCGTGAAAGCCTTTCTGGCGTCAGTTTCCGTAGTGTAGTGGTTATCACGTTCGCCTAACACGCGAAAGGTCCCCAGCTCGAAACTGGGCGGAAACACATTTGGTTGCTCTTTAGTCTGACGATTAAAATGAAACGGTACTTGGTGACATTCTTAGACTACTGCACAAAGTGAAGCGTTGTGCACACAATTGAAGAGACCTGGATAACAAAGGCGGTACGTGTCAACTAGCGACTTCACTCACACAATTGTTTTCACGCTTTCACCTACTGTTTCTGTTTCTCTTCACCTAGCAAATATGTGGCGCATTTCCTGCTAAAGCCATTTTCTTGACTCGTCTGCTTGTCAGGTGCAGGTATGAGGTGAGCATGAGCTATGCTGCTGTATTCTCTTGGCGAACAAGTAACAGGCGGATGAACGCGCTAACCTCCCCCTCGGCAGATCGCACGCCCGTCTCCAGCCAGCTGTCTGTTTCCGTAGTGTAGTGGTCATCACGTTCGCCTCACACGCGAAAGGTCCCCAGTTCGAAACTGGGCGGAAACAAGCGTGTCTCGCATCTTTTTTTGGGTCTCGAGGTGAAAAGGCACTCGGTGACATTATCTCAGAAAACCGCACAAGCTGTAGCACCGTGTACACCGTGGAAAAGAAGTTGACGATGAAGACGGTGAACGGCAACTTCCGAGTTCCCGAGCTTTGGTTTGGCTGTAGCGAGCAAATACCTGGCGTATTTGTGCCACTTTCTTTTCTGCTTGTTTAGGTTAGTCTAGCCTTCCCTTGGACAGAAGGAAGACGCTCGATGCTGCCCTCTTACTCCCGTCTTTCCAGGCGAGTAATGGGCGGCTGGCAGAAAAGGTCAATCTCCCCGTCGGGGAATCGAACCCCGGTCTTCCGCGTGACAGGCGGAGATACTGTCCACTATACTAACGAGGACTTGCGCAGTGCGGTTCTTGGCATGCGAGTCGCGTGGGGGGAACTGTTGCAGCATTGGCAGGGAATTTACAGGTAGGCGCAGGTCAGCATTTGCTCAGCCTCCGTCCCCTCGCTGATGTAACCCGCAATGGAAGAGTTTTCAGGGAATTTCTGCAGCTGGCAAGAGCAGGACTTGCATGTCAAGCCTGAGCTGTCGAGGGTGAGGACAAAGGGTGGCAGGACCGTCCATTCATGGCTTATGTGCCTCCACAACATACTGTCACTCAAATCCAGGACACAGCAGCTGTGGCTGAATCCAGTCCAAAGTTTCTCATCCCATCTCTCCATGTCAAAAATTAACTCATCATCCCGCATTCCAAACCTTTGGAGTTTAGCAAGCGGATGAATTGCGGCAAGCGTGAGCGTGAAAGCCTTTCTGGCGTCAGTTTCCGTAGTGTAGTGGTTATCACGTTCGCCTAACACGCGAAAGGTCCCCAGCTCGAAACTGGGCGGAAACACGTTTGGTTGCTCTTTAGTCTGACGATTAAAATGAAACGGTACTTGGTGACATTCTTAGACTACTGCACAAAGTGAAGCGTTGTGCACACAATTGAAGAGACCTGGATAACAAAGGCGGTACGTGTCAACTAGCGACTTCACTCACACAATTGTTTTCACGCTTTCACCTACTGTTTCTGTTTCTCTTCACCTAGCAAATATGTGGCGCATTTCCTGCTAAAGCCATTTTCTTGACTCGTCTGCTTGTCAGGTGCAGGTATGAGGTGAGCATGAGCTATGCTGCTGTATTCTCTTGGCGAACAAGTAACAGGCGGATGAACGCGCTAACCTCCCCCTCGGCAGATCGCACGCCCGTCTCCAGCCAGCTGTCTGTTTCCGTAGTGTAGTGGTCATCACGTTCGCCTCACACGCGAAAGGTCCCCAGTTCGAAACTGGGCGGAAACAAGCGTGTCTCGCTTCTTTTTTGTGGTCTCGAGATGAAAAGGCACTCGGTGACATTATCTCAGAAAACCGCACAAGCTGTAGCACCGTGTACACCGTGGAAAAGAAGTTGACGACGAAGACGGTGAACGGCAACTTCCGAGTTCCCTCGCACGCTGGTGTCGGCGCTTTGGTTTGGCTGTAGCGAGCAAATACCTGGCGTATTTGTGCCACTTTCTTTTCTGCTTGTTTAGGTTAGTCTAGCCTTCCCTTGGACAGAAGGAAGACGCTCGATGCTGCCCTCTTACTCCCGTCTTTCCAGGCGAGTAATGGGCGGCTGGCAGAAAAGGTCAATCTCCCCGTCGGGGAATCGAACCCCGGTCTTCCGCGTGACAGGCGGAGATACTGTCCACTATACTAACGAGGACTCGCGCAGTGCGGTTCTTGGCATGCGAGTCGCGTGGGGGGAACTGTTGCAGCATTGGCAGGGAATTTACAGGTAGGCGCAGGTCAGCATTTGCTCAGCCTCCGTCCCCTCGCTGATGTAACCCGCAATGGAAGAGTTTTCAGGGAATTTCTGCAGCTGGCAAGAGCAGGACTTGCATGTCAAGCCTGAGCTGTCGAGGGTGAGGACAAAGGGTGGCAGGACCGTCCATTCATGGCTTATGTGCCTCCACAACATACTGTCACTCAAATCCAGGACACAGCAGCTGTGGCTGAATCCAGTCCAAAATTTCTCATCCCATCTCTCCATGTCAAAAATTAACTCATCATCCCGCATTCCAAACCTTTGGAGTTTAGCAAGCGGATGAATTGCGGCAAGCGTGAGCGTGAAAGCCTTTCTGGCGTCAGTTTCCGTAGTGTAGTGGTTATCACGTTCGCCTAACACGCGAAAGGTCCCCAGCTCGAAACTGGGCGGAAACACGTTTGGTTGCTCTTTAGTCTGACGATTAAAATGAAACGGTACTTGGTGACATTCTTAGACTATTGCACAAAGTGAAGCGTTGTGCACACAATTGAAGAGACCTGGATAACAAAGGCGGTACGTGTCAACTAGCGACTTCACTCACACAATTGTTTTCACGCTTTCACCTACTGTTTCTGTTTCTCTTCACCTAGCAAATATGTGGCGCATTTCCTGCTAAAGCCATTTTCTTGACTCGTCTGCTTGTCAGGTGCAGGTATGAGGTGAGCATGAGCTATGCTGCTGTATTCTCTTGGCGAACAAGTAACAGGCGGATGAACGCGCTAACCTCCCCCTCGGCAGATCGCACGCCCGTCTCCAGCCAGCTGTCTGTTTCCGTAGTGTAGTGGTCATCACGTTCGCCTCACACGCGAAAGGTCCCCAGTTCGAAACTGGGCGGAAACAAGCGTGTCTCGCTTCTTTTTTGTGGTCTCGAGATGAAAAGGCACTGGGTGACATTATCTCAGAAAACCGCACAAGCTGTAGCACCGTGTACACCGTGGAAAAGAAGTTGACGACGAAGACGGTGAACGGCAACTTCCGAGTTCCCTCGCACGCTGGTGTCGGCGCTTTGGTTTGGCTGTAGCGAGCAAATACCTGGCGTATTTGTGCCACTTTCTTTTCTGCTTGTTTAGGTTAGTCTAGCCTTCCCTTGGACAGAAGGAAGACGCTCGATGCTGCCCTCTTACTCCCGTCTTTCCAGGCGAGTAATGGGCGGCTGGCAGAAAAGGTCAATCTCCCCGTTGGGGAATCGAACCCCGGTCTTCCGCGTGACAGGCGGAGATACTGTCCACTATACTAACGAGGACTCGCGCAGTGCGGTTCTTGGCATGCGAGTCGCGTGGGGGGAACTGTTGCAGCATTGGCAGGGAATTTACAGGTAGGCGCAGGTCAGCATTTGCTCAGCCTCCGTCCCCTCGCTGATGTAACCCGCAATGGAAGAGTTTTCAGGGAATTTCTGCAGCTGGCAAGAGCAGGACTTGCATGTCAAGCCTGAGCTGTCGAGGGTGAGGACAAAGGGTGGCAGGACCGTCCATTCATGGCTTATGTGCCTCCACAACATACTGTCACTCAAATCCAGGACACAGCAGCTGTGGCTGAATCCAGTCCAAAATTTCTCATCCCATCTCTCCATGTCAAAAATTAACTCATCATCCCGCATTCCTAACCTTTGGAGTTCAGCAAGCGGATGAATTACGGCAAGCGTGAGCGTGAAAGCCTTTCCGGCAACTTCCAAGATCTGCTTGATGCTGCATTACGTCACCACACACATAACATCTCTCTCACCTCTACCCCCTGAGGGTCCAGCTCTCTTCCACCTTGGGCTTTGCTGGAGACCAGTTCAGTGCTGCACCTCATCTCACCGGGCCTCCTGAGAACTCGAGTTACAGGCCTGCAGCTTGCTCTTCCAGCTTCAGCCTCAGTGTGGTCTGTACCACAGCAGACCACCTTTTTCATGCCAGTGCCCGCAGGTATGACCCAAAGTCTGCCAGTTGACTTTCAGAGCAACAGGAGTATACCAGCAAGTTGTCAGCAAGGAACAAAGGAGCAATCAGATTCCTACAGCCTGCAACCAGGACAGCACGGATAAAGAACCACAACCCTTCTTCGAGCCTGGCTCATCAACAGGCTGAGAAAGCAGCACACTGAAGGACCCTTCTTTTTCCCTTTTGAGGACTGGTAACAAACTCTCAAACTGGGTATATGTAGCATAGCATAACTATATACATGGCTAGCCAATGGTTTAACCTTGTGAATGTATTGGTTTTGATTTTCTTTAATGTTCATTGAGTTTGATTTGTGATGTGTTGTAGTTTACTGTGCAGCCATAAAGTTAGTTTGCTCACACAGACACAGGGTCTTTCATGGAACTAACCATCCTTTTCTAACCTGGCACCTTTATCCTACACACTCACACATGCGGTTTTACAAACAGGCTTTGACCAAGAGATGATGCTAAGCTAACAGTTACAGCACATGGCTTTCCTTTGTCTGCCTCCGACACACACACCAGGGGGTCTGGTGGCCATTTTGTAGGGAGTCAACATTTGGTTCTCCCACCCTTTTTTAGTCTTCCATGTTACATTCCTTGCATGTTCATGTGTACACACCTCCTCACAGACACACACACACACACACACTCCCTATTGTTTGTTAGTTAGTCACACTTAGTTTGATTGTTTGTATGTTTGATTTTGTTATGTTTAATAAATGTTTTACTCCACATGCTGCCTTTTTCAATATTGTACAAGAATGAATGCTGCCAACCTTTATACTCTGTCAAGAACTCCAAAATCCTGCAACTAGCTGTCAATATGGTAATTTTGGTTTTAGTTATTAGTTTTAGTTTTAGTTAATTATTAATCATAATACCAAATTGACAGTTTAGTATTTTATGAGATCAGTTAAATTGGCTATCTTTTTCCTCGTTTATCAAGGTAGTGCCCTAATCGAGGTGGACTTAACACTTCCCACATATAATTATTAATTATCTTTAATAATTGTAAATTATTTGCAAAGCCCAACTGCCCCAGAAATAGTGCAAACCCTAACATTTATTGGTGCCCCAGAGTACTGAGCACAACTCTATTTTCAAATGATACTTAAACTTGATGTTTTTTTAAAGTCTGTTCACTGCCTTTATTCATTAATGTAACAGCTAAAAGCATAATTGATTATTCAGTTGAAAAAAGGATGAAACTTGTACAAATGTGAATATTAGCTTCTGTTCAGTCTGTGAGAAATGAAACAAAAAGAATGAACATACTTATTTATTTTGCTTTTGGCAACCACAGCTATATTTAATCGACAAAATTACTCACATTAGAGTAGTGTGTATGCCTTAGAAAGGTGCTGATTTATCCAGTGCTGCAGGAGTCAGAAAAATCATTAATTTACACAATATAAATATGTGACCTAAATCTGTAGTAATACGTGTCCAGTAATTTCCCCTGGTGACCGATGGATCCGTAAAACAGATCCCTGATTATTGCGTCCATGACACAGGTTGTGCTTGTATAAACAATGATGCTGGGTGATGTTGTACAGTCAGTGTGAACATATTAAATTCTTTCAAAGTTTTACTGATTAGGACTGCAGAAAACAATTTAAATCTGGTTTTAATCAGTCGTGAACTGGATCAGTTCAGAATCAGAGACCTTAGACAGTTTGTGATGTCCAGAAAGAGGATAGGGAGACATCCTGCAAGTTTCTTCATCCTTTGATGATAAGGGAGGAGATTTGCTGTGGCAGCGTGTAGAGGATGAGGACAAGGAAGAGTGTGAGGATGGCAAGGATGACCAGAGCAATGATGAATTTCTTGTACTTCTTCCAAATGAGGAAGACAAAAGTCTTCAACGGGTTGATGAACCAGGTGAAGCTAGTGGTGGGACGCCTAGATGGACGACAGGAGAATGTTTACTGCATACTGAGGGTCACACCAGCATTTAAAGGTAGAATTTCCAAGCTAAATCAGTTCAATGTAAATTAATTGTTGCAATCTGTGGATTCATTACATGGATTACATGGATTTTAACTTTTGTGAACTTTGACAGAAGACTTTGCACTGTTGACTGATGGCAAGTAGTCTTGACAGCACTGACAGTTGGACAGTATCATTTATTATTATTTATGGAGTTGGTGGTACAAATACATCTTAATATACTGTATAAATATACTTAATGCATAATATTCTGAATAAACTGTGGTAACACACTTGTTAACTTGCCCACCAACTAACAAATAGTTTTTCCCATCTTCAACAAGTCTTTGTAGAATATAACCGTGTAAAGTCCTGAGAACCAATTGCCAGGGGGCAGCAGAGCAAAGAGAAACAGAGAGAAGCTTGGAGAACTATTGTAATGTAGTTATAGTATAGGTTATATAGTATTAACTAACTAGCACTCGAATGTTTCCAACTCGCTAACGTTAGCTATTACCTTACCAACTATTCAGCAAAAAGCACATATTTCACAAAGAAGTGTGGCTGAATTTCACTGTACTTGATGTGACCAGGCCTTATGAATGATGAAATAGTTTTTACTTGCAGTCATCATTCCAGCTGGTCATACGGAGCACAAAATCCGCAGTCTTCGTTTTGTGCAAAAATACTCTCATTAGTTTATCTTAAGTTATCGCAAGGGTTCAGCAGTCTGATTAAGACAAATCAAAATTGATTTCCTTCAAAGTTACAATTTAATATGTAACTCCCTTGTTTTGCTGTCTTTGCACAACAGCTCAGCATTTTATGCTTTTATGCCTTTGGAAAATATCCTTTTTGTTTGTCTAACTCAGACTACTGAAGTCTATTAACTTTAGACGAACTTACATTTTCGCACAGTATGTAGACCCCCCCCCAAAAAAACACTGAAAGCTGATTATAAATGGATTGTTTAATGTCCAATTTGTGGATGTGTGTTTTTGTGTGTGTGCCGTACTTTGGTTTATCCAGAGGCTCTGGCTCTTTGCGGGCCCGTCCCACAGGGTTGGCCTCCGCCTGCTCAAGTGTTACCAGCTGAAGCTCCGCCTCCACCTTCCCCTTCACACACAGTTTCAGTGTTAGTTTCAATGTCACCACAAGTATTTAAACTTGTTAAAGTCTAAATTAAAATTAATATTTACATTTGTATTAACATTAGTACTGTAAATTCTCTAAATGAAGCTGTTATTCAAACAATGACCAGCATTAACAAATACAGGCAAATCCCTTAAAAAGGCCTGATAAAACATATTAATGGAGGTGAAATCACCTGTACCACATCTCACATGATACATTTTGTTTAATGTACATTTCCACAGCACTAATTCCACCAGTACAACAACAGAGTCATGTCATGCTCATCACTCTTCTGCTTAACACTAATACTGTTTTCACTTTCTGATTATTCCCAGTCCTTTCTACTTTTCAATTTTTTGTGTTGTTAAGCTAAAGTCAGTGACATTCAACAGTTCCTTTGCATTTGTTTCAATTAAAAGCCTACAAGGAAAGGGAGGGATTATGTTCTTTCAGCTGCTGAAAGGCATTTTTATGACTTGCTTTTTTTCATTTTGCAAAATAACCAAAACACTGAAATTGTGTATTTTGACACTATTTTCAATCTGAAAAATGCCAAATAGTGTACAAATAATGTAGTTTTTGCAGTCTGAGCAGCATAAACAGCTAGAATGCAGTAAGTGTGGTTTGGTTTAAGCCTGTGGGGGAAACTGCAATGTTTTGGGGCTTCCAGTGTAGCCAGTGGATAACCGGATAATGAATAACAAATATCAGATGACCTGATGTCATTTTGGCTAATCTTTATAAACAGTTATCTGCACATGAATGCAGAATTTAAAAAAAGCTAAATCATTGTCAGAAGATAGACACTGAGTTCCGAGATTCCATTTTGCCACTACTCCGACTGGAAACGAAAATCAGGATGTCTCTGGTATAAAAAATCTTGTCCATTACCTACAAATTCTGCATTCATATGCAGGTATTTGTTTATATAGATTAGGTTATAGTATTTTTATAAAGCAAAACAGATGTCAAATGTCAGATTCAGATCTCAACAAATATGCAGTTACTGATTTTTGACAGACAGCATTAGCATTAGTACATTGGTGTATTTTGTACCATTAGAAGGAAAGTGTTGCCACTGTGATCGGTATATTGGATATCCTCCTGCCTCATCTTGCTCCTCTTGTCCTTCTTCTTCTTCTTGCGTCCTTTCTTCTTGGCCTCCTCCCTCTCCTTCTCCTCCCTCTCGAAGTCCTCAGCTGTCTTCAGGCGTGTCAGTGGCCACCACCCCTTCATCTTCTTGGCACGAAAGATGGAGAATCGAGGGCCAGCCCGATCCTTTGCCATTTGAACTGTACATTTACTGGATGACTTTGCTGGTCGCACCATGTCATTGAGACGTAATTCTATGGAGCCTGAAGGAGGAAGAACAAAAGAAGGATGATGATTAAGTGGATGTTGGTATCATGAGTATTTGTGTTGTGATGTACTGAGTATACACTGTGGTTTTGGTGAAGTTGTTATATCTACCCTGGTGAATGGACTTTAATTTGTGCTTCCCACAGTGCTGGAAAAATTAAGTTTAAACATTCACTTTTTTAGAAGTAGTGTTGTAGTGCCAAGTAAATAAATTTAAATTGCTGACAGTGAGGTTTGTGAAATACAAACTAAATTTTCAGATAAAAGCAAGTGCTATCTACCACTAGTCCAAATGACTTCCTAATCACTGTTACGTTACTGCCAATAAAATGCAACACAGCAGGTGTTGCAGTTCAAGAGTGTATTAGGAACTCAAGGATTATGCACATTGGGCTGCTTTTACTGTAAAAAATCTGCAGGGAATGCTGAGAACATTATTGGCAGAAGTTTTATAGCCATCTAGAAAACAATGAGTAGAAGCAAATGGAATTAATTAGCAAATGAAAAGGTATGTATTTTTGTTTGAGAGTAATGGATATAAGTTATATTAATATGAAAATATATTGAATTTTGCAAGATGTAAACATTGAGAAAGTGCTGAAAATTAGCCAGTGGCCAATCTCTCCTATAAACCTGTTTGAGTAAAAGTAAATATTTGAGGGTTTATAGCCCTATCCGTGTCTCACCCAGGAAGTCGTTGGCGGCGATGCGGTCATAGTCCCAGACCTGCAGTGTCAGAACAGCTGGCTGTCGAAACTCTGACGCCTCCAGAGAGAAAATGGACTCCTTCTTCTTATACACCACTTCTTTCTACAAGACATGGGGAGGAGATTTATTCCAACTAACTGCACTTTGAACAAACACCACCTTGATCAGGTGCTGGATGAAAAAGCTCACGTGGTCACTAAAATCTAAAAGGTTCATCTTCTGAAGAGCAGGAATGTGATCAGCAAATAATATGATAGAGATGTCCAGTAGATATTGAGATATCTGTCTGTGGATCCAAGTTTACCAATTCATAGTCTGCTCAGGCTGAAGCACCCTCTGGGAAACAGGAATAGAATCAGAGCATTGACACATTTTGATTAAATATTGATATTTGTTGTGCACAATGGAAATGTGATCCTAATGGTGACACAGGGCGTTGAAAAAATTGATTAGATTGACAACAGAATATTAATTGACTGAGCTCTGATGTGAGGGCTGCTGGCTTTTTCTGTTTTATTTCATTGTAAACTGAATGTCTTTGGATTTTTGACTGTTAGTCATGCAAAATCTAAATCTAAAATAAATCTAAAATAACTCCATGGATTCTGGGAAACTGCAATGTACGTTTTTCTCTGATTTTGGAATTTCATAGACTAAACAATTAATTGCGAAACATAAAATAATGGATAGATTAATCAAGAGGGAAAATAATCATTAGTTGTAGCCCTAAAGGCATAAGAGCAAAGGTCAGAAAGTCACTTTGATATAAGATTTCATATAGGAATCAGTGGAAACATCGACCATCAGCAGGTCCAGGTGTGTGAATGTAGGTGTGTGTATGTGTGTACCTCAGTAGGAAGGTAGTCGAAGCAGAACACAAATCTCCAGTTAAAGTTTCCCTCTCCTGTCAGAGAGTTGAAGTGGACATCAGTCTCCTGTTTGTCTCCTTCCATTCCCTTTATCCAGCTGCAGAGAGAACAAGACTAAAGAGTAAAACGGTCATAGCCAAGCAATGGCTATTGACAATTGATATTTACTGTGTATTCAGTTTACAATTATAAAGGAAGATCAACCATCAAAATTCCCAGTATTTTTTCAAACAATGTCTCCTTGATCTCAGACAGAAGTTAACAAAAGTTGAAATGACAATTGTAGCTGGCAGTTGTAAAGGAGGAATTATTCATACATGAGGCTTTGAATGCATACTGTCTATTGTCCAGGGTCCATGGGTTGCTTGACAATTTGTTTGGTTGAAGACTTAAATATGCACTTGATTGGTATATACATGATATTATGCTAACAGCCTGAAAACTAAAACTAACAGGTCCTTGTAAGGCAGTGTAGAGCTAATTAGCCCTCGGATTGTACATATGATAAATACAAATTTAAGATCAGACTGTTATGTTGCTCTGACCAAACCCCTTTTTTTCATCTTTAACATTACAAGAGAAAAGGCTTTTATGATGATGACTAACTCATCTGTTTGGTAAACATAAAGCTATCTCAGGTAATGTCAGCTGGAGTTGCTGGAGAGTGAGAATATCTAAAATAACTACAGTGTCTCAAAATTATTTATTTTGATTGTTCCAAAAGTCCTGATGAAGCAGAAATAGGTGGTAGTGGTGGGTGTATTTTAACTGGGAAAAAAGCTAATATTTGAGAGTAGTTAGAAAAAAATAAACCTTGTTCAGTAGTGTAGTTTTTTGTGTAATTTTTCCTCTTTAATATCATGTTAATCATCTTACAGACTCAGAGTTATCTACAACCAATAGAACTGAACAAGGAATAAAGTACAGAAGAACTGTAATTGCAAAGAAGCCTATTAACAGATGTATGTGTGTGCGTGTGAATCTAACCCTTTAACATAGATGTCAGAAGACGGGGCACCAGTGAACGGGTTGACATCGTCCAGAAACACATCGTCAGTGTTCCAGATGATGACACGCAGCTCATACCTGTCGTCATGGAAACAACAACAAATGTTATAACTGTAACTCCTTCTCTACTCTATTGTATTGTATTCGACTCTACTGTACTCGACTGTGTGTTGACCTACTGTTCAGGTAGGCGGGGCTTGATGTCAACAGGGGGTGGAGCTGGCACATCAGTAGGGAACATGTCTACCCACATATGAATGTAACCCTAGAACACACGTACATGTACAGCTGATGACAAGTAGTACTATCAGTAGCAATGTGCTGCAATCACTGTTGTTCTGACTGTTTGTACTGTAGTTACTGTTTGTGTTGTGGTTACCTGTGGCAGTCCAGGATTGTCCTGGTTCAGCAGGGACCGGATCTCCACATGCTCGGGGACCAGAGGAATGGCTCCATGAAGGAACTCATTCATCTCTCCCCACCGGTGCAGCACACTCAACGCTGCGTGCTCCTCCATCTCTGCCTCTTCCTCTAAAGTCCGCTGGTTTTTCTTTAGCAGAACTGACGACAACAACATTGCTGTATTATATAATACTGACACTGCTGATAGTGTTATTCGAGTGAGCTGGCAGAACTGGAGGTCACTGCAGGTTGGAAGGAGCAGCAATAATACTATTTTGTCAGTATAACCTAAGTAGCGGATGTGTTGTATTATGTGAGAAGTTGTAGCAATACTAATTGATATATATATAAGAGCACTTATAACACAGATCTCTTCCTAATGTCCAACTGCATCTGGCTACGTCTAGCTGTCTGTCTGCATTACCTTCAGGTATTGCGTCAGGTGGGATCTTGAAGATTTTGTTGAGGACTTTGACCTCAGATGATCTGTACTCTGGGCACATGATGCCGTTCTTCCTGCAGAGCTCAGCCAAAATGGTTGAAGGCTTCTTTGCATCACGCCACTTATTGTAACCGTCACTGGAGAGAGTCAAGTAGAAGGATGCACAGGTTGACAGGTAAACCTTTAAAGAGACGTGTACTCTACTGACAAAGTACATAAAAAAACCCAGTAGTTTCTGTACTAATATTTTGTAAGTCTAGTACTTATGGATTGCAGGGGTAGTAATGTCTTAGTCTTAGTTTTGATACTAAATTTTCCAGAATACTGGTTCTAACATGTCATAGTACTGGTAATAAAGTCTCATAAAACTGGTACTAACATGTAGTATTGTTTCTAATGTGTTCAAGTTCTAGTTTACACACGTTTTAGTTCTGGTAAGAATGTGTTGGTAATGTGCCATATTTTTGATACTTATGTGTCATAGTTGCAGTAGACATGCAGTAGTTCTGGCACTAACCTATCATAGTGATAGTAACATATTAAAATGCCTTTGTTTTGTCACTAAACAGTGGTGTGTGTTCTATTGAGGGCACTGGGTCTCTTCTGCAATTCCAATTGTGAAATACATATTTTGATGAATAAAAATTTGATTGTTACTGTTGTGTGTGTGTATAAATACTACTGAACTACTACTACTACTACTACTACTGAGAAATCACTGCCTACAATCTTCTCTCCGTCCAATGGTGCTATGTGTAGAATATGTTAGGCTTTTCCTGTTGGCCCCCGATTGGTTGACACCAAGAAATGGCGTCAGCTAATCAGGAGCCAAATGTTCTTATTATTCTCTTTTGACAAGCACTGACATTTTTGACCCAACCTGCCAAGACTGCTGAAGTAGTTAGAAGGCGCCAGCCGGCACCTAGCTCGTCAGACCAGCTATTGCCAACTGTGAAAAATATGGGACCACACTAGCGAAAGAACTTGAATAGTAAACAGCAAAAATTTACATTATGTGGCCAACATTAGAGCTGTGACACAGCGAACCCTAGGATTTTTTACGGATTGGTGGATTTTGCAGATGAAATGGACAGTGCTTTGAATCACCATTTGGAACCAGCCACTGTGTTTAAAGTTACCTCCAGTACTACTCAATACTTAAGTACAGTACTTGAGTAAAAGTATTTTGTTCGATTTTACCACTGATTTTAGACTGCCACATTGGCACCGTCAAAATACACAGAGCTACCCTATAGGACCGTAGCCCCATGTGATGGGGAAAAACAGGCCACATCTCTTGTCACAACACTGCTTCTAAAATGTCATAGTGTTGTTTCCATCATGCCCAAGTTCTGGTCCTCACATGTGTTAGTGCTAACATATTGCAGTATTGATACTATTGTGTGATAGTAGTAGTGCTAACATGTCCTCCACTGGTGTCATAGTTTGGGTTCTAACATGTCCTAGAACTGTATAATTGTGGTACTAACTTGTCATAGTAAAGAGCCAAGCCACAACTGGGTCTGTGGCGGCTGTAGAACCGGTTCTCCAAGTCAACCCGTGTTTCGCCAATGATGTCATCAGCCCCCACAAGATCATGGTCCACAACTGTGACAACCAAATCTGTCCCCAGTGGGAAAGACACTGTGAACTCAAACACCCTGAAAGACAGTGTCAGACAGACAGAGTCAGACAGACAGACAGACAGACAGGTGTTCGACTGGTACAGGTAGACAGATAGGTACTGACTCTCCGAATGTGGGGTTGAGCTGTTTGGGGATGTATCGATCTTTGGTGTCCAGACTCTGCTGGCCAACTCGGATGACCAGATACGGGTCGGCTTTTCCATTTGGATCTGTGGGAGTCAAACTGGTGGCCTGCGGGACACAGCCAGAGATAGTAGATCTCATAGTAGAATACAAGCAGTGTACCAACCAGGTTTAAATTTGCTCAAACGGGTATTTCACCTGAATTCTTTTCTGGGTTTTTTAAACTGGAAATGCTCACTCAACCTCAACAGTGGCAAAGGTGAGAGCCCTGATGCCCTACGCTACTGCACCTCCACATACAGTCACACGTGTGATTAGCTGACAGTGGGGACAGACAGGAGGCAGAAGCCATGAGCGCCATGATATATCATTTCTCAGGTAAGCAGCAGCCTGGCTGTTCACAAGAGAAGCACATATCTCTCTGCCTCTCCCAGCCTCTCTGTCTGTTTGCATATGCATGTCCATGTCTGCTTGTCACTCACACACACATAAACACACACGCACGCTCACACACATGCACACACACACACAAGAAGACTAACACAGAGAAATGTGTTGGCAAGCTGGCAAACTACTGCTCTCATGAAATATTCCAAAGATGTATAAAGAGAATCATGGTGTCCTGTGGTGCTTCTGCCTCTGTGTGTCCCCAGTGGAAGGCTAATCAAACAATAGCAATATAGTTAAAAGAAAAAAAGTTATGGGAGGGGGAAGAACAAAGAGTAACTGGTAGTGAGATGGAGGGGAGGGACAATAACACAATCTAATGGCTAAATAGCTCATTTGGAATATTAATAACACACCCGCCTTGCTCAAGCAGTGAGCTAGAGGGTTTACTGTATATGTAGTACTGTCATCATACAGAAACCTACATCAGGTCACATGGGAAAGAGTCTTTAGAAGTGCTTGGGAACTATTCAATGCTCAAACATGCATACTTAGACCAAAATTAGAATTTTCAAAATTGAATGCATATGGAATATTAACGTGAACCTACAGAAATTCAAAAAGAATGCATCTGCCCTTTATACCCAGTTAGGCCATAATGCAGCTGTAAGTAGGGGAATTGTAAAAAGGCAGAATGTGAATTTGATTGTTTTTTTGCATGAAAAATTCTCATACCTCACATGTCTGAGCATCCTGGAACTTGAACTTTTTCAAGGAAGTAAGACAGGTACCTTAACAATGTAGACTCGCACCAAGACTTTGATTGGTGAATTTTTGGGGATTCCACTGGTGATCTGACATGTGGTGTCTTCCTCGTCTCCTGGTTCAATGGGATATACCAGGAATGAGCCCTGGGAATGGAGACCATGGAATAATGAACACATCTCTGCAAAGTAACAGACAGACAAACAGCTCTCCATCCACAGTACCTTGAATTTTCCCATCAGCCTCTCCTCTTCATCCTCCTCGTCGTCCTCACCACTTGCTCTCCCTTTATATAGCGGGAAAATCTGCAGCCAGTCCTGAAACTGACTGAACTCTGACTCCAGATCACCTCCATACAGCTGAACACAAACAGGGGCAGAAACATTAAAATCTACAGTTACACCACATCTGTTCTGTCTTCACTTCAACATCATAGTTCGGACTCTCAGGAAAATTAAGTTCATTCTTAAACAGGAAACTAAAAGGTCTTTATCTCAGCTCTCATCTCTCAGCTCAGAGTATCTGAGACCTGATCTGTAATTTTGTCAATCTAAGTTCCGACCCACACAGGTGGTCCTGAGCTCTGGGTAGTGCCTGAGAGCATGAAAGAAGCTGAGATGAGTTTCCTTAGCCAGATTTCTAGGCTCAGTTTCAGGGACAGGATGATGAGCTCAAACATTCTGCAATCCAAAACCAGATGAGATTAGCCCATCTCAAAGTGTGGAAGCATGAAGACCTCTACAGCAAACCTTTATGTTGTGATAGCCTCTATGACTCAGTGTTGTTCAGTCTCAGTAAGGTACAGTATGATAAACAGGAAGCTTCCTTTGTATTTTTGGCTCATTTTAGGGCAAAAGGCAATCAGTGATTTCTATGTGAAGTCCAATGCCAACAACATTTTCATGTTTTCACATCAGTGTCCTCACAACAGGTTATCTCCAGCAGAATATCTTTGTTTTAGTTTGCTCCGTCATAGTTGGCTGACCTCTAAAATACAGGAAAGCTTCAGAACAAGCTTGCAGAAACACAACATCTGACATAATAGTGTCTTATAAAGTTAGGTAAGAGCTGCCTTCTTCCACATCCAGCAGACACAGAACAGCATTATCATCCCATTCAATTCATGTTGGTGTTGCTGTGCAGGTAGTGTACAGTGTGTTTATGAGTGAGCTTTTTTGCTTAAAGTACATCTGTTGTAAAACCAAAATCAAAAAAGCAAAAGGAACAATAGTGAAACAGTGTTCTTATATTGCTGAAGGTGGTGCAGACTGGACTATAAAGTGTCAGTCACAGTGACCTCACACCTTGAGTGTGGCAATTTTCTTGCGTTTGGGAGGCTCAACCTCCACCACCATGACTTCATCCTCCTCCTCTTCAATGTTCGCCATGGTCAGATTCCCTCCATCTGAACAAAAAAGGAAACACCATCAACACTAATAAACACAACTCTGTTAAAGTTGTTTTTTCCTGTCAATACTTTCATTTGTGGTTTGGTTCTGGTTATTTTTTGGTTTAATGTTTTACTGTTGTTGATTCATATGCATCAAGCCATGTTTCATCTGTATAATATCTAGCATAATGTCGTATGTGTACTACCCTCCCCTCACACTTTAGTGTAGTTTTGGTCTGTATTTTTCTGGTTAGGGACCCATAGTTTCAATACAGGAAAATTTTTTTGAAATGCAATTATATTTTTTGACAATAATGTTCCTTCAACTGTGTCATCAGGTTAGTGAAGGTCCTTTTCTATTTTAACATGACAGTGCCCCTTTATACACAGCCAGGGCCAGTTTTCCCCATTTGGTATGGAGGAACTTGACTGGCATGCACAGAGTGCTGGCCTCAACCCCTTCCAACACCTTTTGGATGAACTGGAATGCCGACTGTGAGCCAGGTCCAACATCCCAACATCAGTGCTGGACCTCACTAATGCTCATGTGAATGAATAAGAGAAAACCTCTGCACCCAGGTTCCAAAACCTTCTCTGGCTTGCAGAAGATTCAAGACTTTGGGTTTGGAATTACTGCACATTTACAACTATTACATATGGCTGCAATGATCCCATTTTCACATAATCGGACACACTACTTGGATCGGTAGTATACCTCTTAATGGAACACTGATTTTGAAATTCTGTCCTCAGTCTGGCGAGCAGAAGGTAAATGATCTCCTGAGAGTTGAATTTCTGTAAAAACTGAACTGACTTTATTTGTATACAGAAGTTTGGGTTTTCCGATTCATTTCAATAGCCAGATGTCATCACAACAGCATCCAGTGAACATTAAAGGAACTGCAACTGAACACACTTCAGCCGTGCCTTCAACACTCAGCTGCTGATTTGAAACAGCTACTAAATGTGTTGTTGCTCTACAATAACTTGGATAATAAACCTTATATTCTTATTAAATAAACAAATATGAAAAAAATACATATTATTTTGACTGAAAGACAATGGAGCTAAAACTGTACCTGTGTCAGCTTGTTCCTCCATCTCCTCCTCCTTAGCAGCCTGCAGACAGTGATTTCATCAGACATGTCAAGTAAAGAACTGATTTATTAATTACTGTAGTTATTCTCTTCTTTAAAGCTGACATATGTAACTGTAAAGGAATTCCATTTTAACGTTTAACATTTCCATTTGACGTCTTTTGTTGAGCTGGGATCTGTCTTATTCTGTCTTGTTTCACATACTCGTTTTTAAAAAAGTCCTGATACAGATGGAACTATGGAAGCACATTGCTTTCACAAAAGAATGAAGAATTGAGATATTTTCTCCGAATTACAAATGACAGAGAAAGATCTTGTGACAAGAGAAAATATCTCCAATTTTTTTCTGCTTAATTCTCTTGTGGATGCAGTGAAGGAAACTGACCTCCAAATGGAGCTAATTTCTTTAAAAAAACGTGTTCTTTAAGGTGCCCTCCAGCAATTTAATATTGTACTTCCATAAATGTGTTGGACTTGTGAGAGACAGAAGAATTGACAAAATTGAAGCAGCAGAGGCTGAGGTATTCAGCATTTTAGTCTGTAGTATCCCACATTTTGTATAATGCAACTACATAGTGTCTTTTATTAGACATTTTCTAGCTGGTAAACACTCACGTCTTTCTGTAAAGCAGACTTTCTGTGATGGATTAGTCAGCACAGTCTATGTTGGACTAGTAAGCTGATCTAGATGTGTAAACATTGTGGACTGCCTTGTATTAATACATTTATGCTTTAACGTTGAACACATTTGCTCAGACAAACAGGTAAATCAATGTCTCACTTGTCGCTCCAACTCCTCCAGTGAAGTGTAGTATTTGGACCACCAATCCAGCTCCTCCTTCTCAGGCTGCTCCTCCTCTAGCTCCTCTCCCATCTTTATCAGCTTCTTTAGAGGATCCTGAGGGGCCAAAGTGTAAACATCAACTCATAATTTAATCCTTTATAGTTGAAATCTGGAAATCTGAAATTTGACATACGTACATTAACAAGCTTGATGGGGTTGATGGGAATCTTTGACTGTTTAACTGGCAGGCTGCTGAGTTGGATACTCTTCACTGACATCAGAGCGTTGACCTTGTTCGTATTCTGCTTTACTGGAGGGACACAAAGAGAAAGTGCATAAAAATCTGAAACAGTATAGCTGTGATGATCGTCCAGTTACAGAACTGTTGTTGTGTGGCTAATGGAAAAGTGAAGTTAGAAACTGATTTTGTAGGACTTTTAATCAATTCACATTTGGATTTTAGAACAATTTTGGATCAGTTCAACCCTGAAAAAATAAACATGTTAATACAAACATAAATTACTCATCAATCTACCCAAGACAACAATTGCAATCATTGCATAATAGTGCTAACTAGCATGCTATTTACAGTCGTAGCTAAGAATTACTTCAAACGTCATTCCATTAGTTAATACATTATTTTGTGGGGTTACCGATCACATTACAAAAAAGAATCTTCTGGTCACAAATAGCTCATACTTTCAGCATGACAGCATGACCAGGATGGTACTATGTCAGATTTTAGATTAACATTAGCAGCTCTGTCCCACTTGCTATTGGATTTGAGGAAGTTTTGAGTAATTTCTTTGTCATCAGTTAGTCCTCATCCGCAAAGACTTACTAACCCTAACCCTTCTTTTGTAAAATTGAAACACGCTGCTTAAAAATCTGAAAATGTATACCTTGGCCAACTTGCAACCATGTATTACAAGAACAGTAGAGTCTGTTAGCTTCAGTCTTTTTCCATTACTACATAGCACTGATTTGGCATGATATAATGTATGCAGCAATCAAGTGTAGATTTGAGACCTTTTTGCAAGTTTAAAACAAATCAATTGGAAACATTAAAAAGTCAATGTTAACTAGCTAGCTTCAGCTGAGAAAATCTGCCAGTGATGGTTGACATATCAGCAGACAAAATCAGTAGTCACTAAATAGAAATGAGAAGTTTTAAGCGTATCTACCTCTTCCCGAAGTCAAAGAATCATTGCTTTAACAATTACTAATGATTTTGCTATGTGAGAACAGAAAGCTTGACAAGTATAGCAACATTAACTATGGGGGGTGGGATGCAGAAAATGGTCAATCAAAATGTTGTGGAGAAATATCTATAGTACCAATCAAAGTGTCTTCACCAAGACACTATCCCCAACTATCTAGTGGACACTCCCACTGTGTATATGATGATCACTTTTTTCATTGCTCTTGCCTTTTGGTTTTGGCTCTTCTTCCTCTTCCTCTGGCTCCCCCCCAAGCTCTGGCGGGGCATAGTCCATGAGGCTCTGGACTACGTGGGACCCAACCAGAGCTATCCGGCCAAACGCCCGATGCTCCACCACAAACAATGTCAGAGGAGGGTGGAGGTAGGCCTGTTCTGGCAGTTCCTGATTTGACCAAACACAGGAAGAGGGTGTTAGCCATGTCACTACTCTATATACATGCAATGGAAACACCAGGTGTGTCCTCCAAAGTCAGTGAAAGAAAGTTGCATTTCTTTAAGCCAGATCTTTGGACCTTGATAGCCATAATCAATGTTGGTAACTGACCACATCAATATAGCGGACCAGCTCTTTGAAGTTCGAATGTGTCTTGTAGCTCTCAATCTCTTCAGACTCCAGCTGTTGCCCTGCACACTCCACCCTCACCAGGGGGCGCTCCACTTCAAACAGCTGCACCCGCTTCAGCTCCCGCAGACCCCAAAACAGCACCTGAACACACAAACAAAAATACATAAATGCATAGGTAGGACTTAGTTACTTCACAGATCCAACAGCCTGAAATAAATACATAAATGCATGTGCTACATGTCAAGAGAGTGTGTGTGTGTGTGTGTGTGTGTGAGACCTCGATCCTGAAGGTCTTCAGAACAGGTCGGACTCCTTCTGGGATGATATAACAGCTCTGCTCCTCAAGGTAGGTCAGTTCCTGCGGCTCCAAACTTTTGGGGAGACAGGGCTGCAGCAGGTGAAATGATTTTCAAGTTCATTGGTAGAACTGATTCATGCATACTGTATTTTGTGTGTTTTTGCTTAAGGATAATTCTGGATTGTCTGGGATTTGGGAAAATGGTGATTTGACAAGTCAAGAATCATGAGCAGTCATGATTTGACAGGTGTGAAGCAAAGCAACAGTTTAGTCAGATCATTAAAATCACTTTACTTGGTTTTCAAACTGAAAGTAAGCGCAACTGAAATGTTGTTAACAATCTCTCATTGAACATAAAAACTTAACTTGGACGGATATTTAGAATGCAGTTTTCTCTTTCTAATTTTCTCTTTGAATACATTTGTTTCACCTGTTGTTTATTGATTGATCATGTTTCCTGTCTTATAGTACATCAATTTGGCAGGTTCTTTTGTTCAAAGTGACTTTAAATAAGCTAATTCACCTATACTCAATTCACTGAAAATTAGAAGTGCATCCCTCCAAAAATAGCATCTAAAGGACTGTTCCTACCTGGATTTAGAACTACAATTTTCATTATCATAAGCTAATCCTAGTGGAATTGCATCAATTACTAGGTTCGCTAATGGGAGAAGAGTAAATTTATTTTTTAATGAAATTATGTTAAATCATGAAAGCAAAATGCCATGGGACATTAAACTGCCAAGAGAAAAGACAGGTGGTCAGAGAGCTCTTGTGACAAGTGATAGACTGGATAGCGTGTTAGCTTTTAGCTGGCTGGCTACAGAATTTATCTAACTAGTCCTGAGAATTGTCACTATATCACCAAGCATCTATGACTACAAATTATTTTTTAGGTTTCAAATTACAAGGAAAATTCATCATGTTTTATTTTCAACAGTTGGTCGCGTCCTAGATGTATCTCATACCTTAATCTTTTTCAGACTAAATGAGTAATATTAGATCAGATAGGCTATCAATCACCAAACAGATCATGTTCAAATCAAACCTATCCCTCCCCCATCAAGTACCTTTCCCTGTTTTAATGAAGTTAATACTATTTTGCTCAAAATAGTAGTCCCATTTCTTAAGTCTACTTCTTGTGCCATTGACTCCACACCCAAAACATGGTATCTGTTTCCACTGTCAGACAGATGACATCACTCTCCGTGTCTCTGCTTCATTTTTCACAGTGGAAAAAGAGGAATAGTAGTGTGTGTCATCAGCATAGAAGTGGTAGGTGAAGCTATGTCCATGCTGACAGCACCAAGAGTCCTTCGTGTAGTGGGAGAAACGGAGGGAGCCCAGGACTGAACTGTTGCCAGGCTTGATCCTGGAAGAAGCAACCCTGTCAAACTTCCAGGTAGGATCTTGATCTGTCAAACTTCCTGTTAGTGGTGTCAATTTTCCCAGATCTCAGCAACAAACAATGTTATTATAACTGATATAAATGACGGGTAAAACTACAGTTCTAAACTGTACTTGATATTTTTAGTGCTATGGAGAGAAATTGACAGATTGATTGACAGGTGTCACCTCTCCAAACACAGAGTAGTCCAGCTCGATGAGCTCAAAGGCAGCCAGCAGTTCACCAACGAGGGACTTCCCAATGCTGATGTCATAGAAACTCAGGTGGGGCTTTTGATAGAACTGCTCCACGGGTTTGAACTCTGGCTCAGCAAAAGCCCGACCCAGAAGCTTTGGAGTGCCCTGCACACAAACACACACTTATGGGCTGTTATGACTTCACTTCCTAAATGTACAGAGACAGCAGCATGTAGAGAGTAAGAAGAAGAACTGCAGCGTTACCATGACGTCGTAGCTGTAAATGTTGATGATGATGAGGGGTGGATCTTGTTGGACCTCCTCCCTCACTCCCTCCAGCAGAACTCTGTCAAACAGCAAACATTCACACCAGGCTGGAGAGAGTGTCTCAGACAACACCTGAACACACACACACACACAAAAACACACACAAAGAATTTGTGCAAAAATTGGTGTGTTAAAGGGGCGCTCCACCAATTTCACTAATGGAGTACACTTTATTGGTCATGCTAGTAATACTTAGGATTTTAAAACAGCTGTACAATATTTTGTATGCATACAAATTGGACATGTAGAGTGAGAGGAAGATGTAGCGGGCAGGCAGGGTCTAAAGAAAGACACTATCCTGTTACATCATGGTAAATATATGATCCAGTGGTATTTATAGCTTCACCCCCACTAAGAAATCTAATAAGTGAATCACCACACTAACATTTAACCTTCTTTCCATTCTTCTTCTACAAGATAAAAAATTAGCTAAAGTTTTGAAAGAAACGAATACTAATGTTGATATGATGCCAAACACTGAAGACTGTTTGACAGGAAACAGCTATGTGTAATTTTGAAAGCAAGATTTGTTCTTGATGAGGTAGATGCATGAGACTCGAATTTGAAATGAATGTGCTTATTCAATGAATGAACAATTGTAACCTTTTGACCAGTGGGAGAGTTGTACATACCCTAGTGACCTGGCACTGTGTAGAAAAGAGGACCTTGGCAAAGGGATTTGATAGGCCGTTGTCATCAGCAGCCATCAGGCCACGCCCCTGGTACAAGTGACATCGTAGCTGGTAGTACCTGCTGTCTGCAGAGAGAGAGAGAGAGAGAGAAAAGACAACCTTCACCTGTATAATAGGTCAAAATATAACAAATTACTGGGCTTTTATTTTGAAGGGCAAACTTTTCTTATCCTGTGCAGAGGCAATGCCACGAGCAGAATAAGGTCAGTTGACTCACCCTGACAGGATACACTGACAGGAAGTTTTCTCTTCCCTGTAGGGACTAGCCTCTTGTTCTCCTCCTCCTCCTCTTCAAAGACTGGCAGAAACTCCTCCGGCAAGCAGGTGGTGGCCTCTTTACTGTACTTGGCTAGACCGAGCCACAGGTAAACCTCCAGCTTTGCAAAGATCTCACTTGCTGAACCTCCAGGAGACTGGAAAGATAGACAGGGAGACAGAAAGATGATTTCAAAGACAGGAAGGACTCTATCCCTGACTGAATCCCTGATTTTAAAGACAGAGCAGTGAACGGCAAAGGTGGACCTTAGAGACACAATGGTAAGCGTAGAGATGGACATCAGTGTTAGAACAGTTACCTTCATGTAGAGGGTAGTGACTCGGCCACAGTCCCGCCCTCTCTGCTCCTCCACCAATGAGAAGAGGATGGAGTAAGCAGGGATCCTGACATAAGCCAATCGCTTGCTACCACTCAGTAGCCATAGAAACGTGTCTGGGATGGTAGTCTGGGGCTATAGAGAGGGTGGTGTGGGAGGGGGTGTCAGACCTCAAGCATACTGAACAAACTGCAACTTTTGACGTCATTGTGGTGACATAAGGTGAACACTCTATGACCTCTGACCTCTTTAGCCAGTAGGCGGAGTTTCTTCAGGAGTTTTCTGGTATCCATCAGCCGCTGTTTGGCCGTCCGCCTGGTAATCCTCCGCCTGGCCCTCACTGCCTGTCTGGCCAGCAAAACCTGGAGAGAGTCAGACATTATGTCAGACAGGAGACAGTCAGGTAGACTTTAGACTTTAGACTTTAGACTTCTTTATTTTATCCCCCATAGGGGGAAATTTTCTTGTTACAGCAGCAACAATATAAACAGGGACAGTGAAAGAACAAAAGCAATAGAAAAGACAAAAAATAGCAAATATAAATATAAATATAAATATAAATATAGATATAAATATATGGATTGTGATGAAATGAAATAAATATTTACACCGTAGGATATTTAAGGGAGACAAGTAATAGGTAGGCAGGTAAATGGTGACACACAGAGAGGCAGACATGTACAAAGAAACACGGGTTAGAACAGACTCACCAAATTTTTCTTGATAAACTCCTTCCTGCATCTGTCCAGGTTGTTAGGACGAGACTGAGATCTCTTGTCTGAGAAACCACTAAACTGTCTTCAAAGGGACAGACAGACAGGAGGATCAGAGCCATACAGACAGAGAGGATAACCAGAACCAGGAGAGATGGGCATGGGGAAGTCAAATCGAAAATCCAAATCCAAAATAAAATTTTCCGAAAGTTGAGAGACTTACTTGCAGGAGGCCACCAGCTCCAGCAGCACCTCCAACAAACGTGCCTTTACGTTACTCCTTGGCCTCTTCAAGAGACGTTCCACCTCATCAAGCCCAATCTCCTAAAAGAGGAGTGGGGAGCACAAGAAAGGGTGAATGTGACAGTGTGAGGGAATTCTTCTCTGTGTTAATGAACGGAAATTTATGATCACTTGACTCTCACCAGCCTGTCAGCCATCTTGTTGAGCCAGTTAGCCTGATAGAGACGAAAGCTGTGATCTTCAAACTGACTCCAAACAAACAGACAAGGCTTCTGTTTCATGGAGGGGGGCTGGAGAGGAATACACTGGAATGACCTGAGAGATAGACAGACAGACTTTATCATTTGCCTTTACACAAACAGCAAACTACCATGCAAGCTCAGTGTTGCTCAAGGGCACTTTGGCATATGGACATGTAGGGATCGAACTGTCGAACCTGTGATTAGTGGAAGACCGGCTCTACCTGCTGAGCAACAACCATGGGAGGATTTGTGTGTCCCTGTGACTATTAGAAATGTGTTGATGGGGGAAATACACCCTGGTGGGGTCTCTAAAGGAAACTTGTACCAGGTGAGAGGCCAGACTAAGAGCAATTAAAGAACATCTATGAATCAGGATTTTGAGTGTCTGGGTCCTGGCCTGGACGCTCCCCTGCCCTCTCCTTAAGGGCAAAGTCCAAACATATAGCTGTTTTTCTGTGAGTTCTTCTACTCATCCACACATCCAGAGGAATTTTCCCTACATCCATGGACATGGAAATGGAGTTAGCTTTGATCAAAGCTTCCACTGTGGAGGCAGATACTTAGACAGCAACAGTAAAGAAAGCTGCCAAGATGAAGAAGGGCAGAAAAGTATCAGGAAGCGAGAAGTGCTGCTGTTTGAGGAACGCCTTAAACCTTACTGATTTCCCCTCTGTGAAGGAGGCAGGGTTGGGAAACTTGGAGGAAGGTTTTCCGTAGCAGGGTGCCAATGTGTCCCAAAACACACTAGAGATATTATTTATCCCCTCTGATCTGGCAAAGTTTTAGGATCACCACGACCAGTAGCCGGAGCAGCATCAGAAAATGGATGAATGAATTGTGTAGCAGTTAGCGATGTGGGTGCAGTGGTTGTTTACCTGTCATACTCGGTGGGCTGTGGTCTCATGGCAGCAGACACTGATCTGTTTTCAGGTTCAGGACTCAGCACCTCCTCTTTGTCCAGTTCCTCCTCTGACTCCAGCAGAATTTGCACCTCATCATTTAGTTCCTCTTGGCTCCTCCTCAGCTCTTCCCTGCTCCTCCTCAGCTCCTCCTTGCTCTGGCTCTTCTTGGATCTCCCAACCCCCACTGCCTTCCCATAATTCCCTGCCAGAAAAAGAACAGCTAATGTTCCGAAATACAATTCACTATCTGAACTCCAGATAACCCAAATGGTCTGACTCAGTAGTGGCCTTAAGTACACATTTGGTCCTCCAGTGCTGGAAAAGCATTGTAATTTACAGATTTCGATTCAGTCTCAGTGACGAAGTTGAAAAGCTTGAATTCCAACTGTTACTACAAATATGTCAAAAAATCCCTGCAAGCATTAAAACTAGCATCATATAGTATTAATGTAAGCATTATCCACAACTAGAATGGTTGTGTTTTACTGAGTTAACTCACTGAACTGTCTGTCGCTGAGCCACTGCTCTCACTCATTTTTTCATTTCATTTTCATTTTGGCTCAGCGGGTGCGTGCTTTGTGCTGGGTGAGATTCTGTCGGTGCACCATAGCCCAAATTTTGTCTGCACTTTGTCTGCCATTCTTGCACGACTAGTCTGCCTAGCCTTGTGGAAGACTCTAGTTATACGCAATAAGTGCACAGACAAAGTGCGTGCACATAGGCAGGTATGTAGTTAGACAGACATGGGGGCCATCCAATTATTTAATTCACAGTCAAATGCGATGATTCAGCAATGATGGATCAGACAGATAAAGTGTTTGTAAGCTATTACAGATGTGTTTGTAAGTCAATAATTGTCATATTCAGCAGAATACACTGCTTACCAATGGAGAGCTCAAAGGTCAGTGGTCTGGTTCCTACAGATGGGTCCATCATAGTGACCTCAAAGAGAGACCCAAACAACAGAAAATCCTCCCTTTCTCCCAGGAAACCCTGTGGACGAAACATATGAAGAAAAATCAGAGGTGCAGGTTGTCTTTTTTTTTTTACCTGGGACTCCTCATCTGCAACTCTGTCAGGTTCTCTCCTGGGTCCCCTTTTGTTTGCCTTGTATTGTACAGTATATCCTTCCACTTGGGCAGATAATGGCCTTTAGTTTTAGAAGTCTTGCCATTGTTATGCTGATGATGTTGTCTGTTTTATTCAACTGCCTAAACTCAATTAAACTCAACTGAGTTCCATTAAAGGTAGGATGGAAAAGCATATGGACACAGAAAAAGTAAGACTGGAAGAAACCCAAAGAAAATATTCTTTGATACCCAATATCCAAAAGCAGAACAGAATTAATATCTAATAATATATTCTAAAATATTAGATACCACACACATGAGACAGTTTGTTTAAAATAGCCAAGTAATGATGATGATGATGATGATGATGATGATGATGATGATGGTGATGGTGATGGTACTTACCTCAGGGAGTGGGTGGGTCTCCTCAACCTCCACGGTAACAGCCTCTGGTACCTCAACTCCCGTGTCTCCTGACTCATCAACCAATCCACTGGCAGCCGAAGACGCTACAGCAAGTTAAAGAAAAACCAATGAATTAATTACGAATATATGTAGAGATCTCCAATCATGAGATAATAAATTAGAAAGCTTTGTAGTTGTTAAGGTTTTTGTCTCCTTTGATGGAGCAGCACTACCAGTTTCCCTCTGATTCCAGTCTTTGTACTAAGCACACTTGGACCTATCTCAGTACTGGACACTCACACAAAACTGGTATCCATCTTTACCTTTGAACTGCACCTCCTTTTCACCATCATTCATGTGTTATTAGGAAACTACACGCATCCCTTTTAAATTTAGTTTTCCATTTCTCCAGCTTCTCCTCAGTAGACTGACCTTCCTTCTTCTCCTTTTTGCTGCTCCTCTTCTTCCTCAGTCCCAGCTTCCCTAGCGCTCCTTTTACCTTCAAAGACACACAAGAAGGAGTCAGCTGAGAGCCAGTGAGGTCATATGAGATTCAACACGGTGGTTGGTGAGATCAAGTGAGTATCATTAAGGTTGCATAAAATTTTAATAGATATTGGGTTGCCAAGGTAACAATATCTTGACTCCTGCTGCTGATAAATTGACATGTTGCCGTGGTTGAAAGACTCTTGTAACATATCCTGTGATGTTTTTAAGTCTTCATTGAGTCTGCAACTCTTATGAAAAACAGGAGTTAGAGAAGTAGAAGGTACCTTTCCCAAGGCAGCAGAGGTTTTCTCCGTGGTGACTGTGGATGGGGAGGTATAAACCTCAACGCAGAGAGCAAGGAGGATTCGCCCACGATAAAAGATTCCTGCACCCAGACCCTCATTCAAAGTCTGGAGAAGAGAGAGGTTTAGTTAGTCCAGTCTGGATCAGATTCGTTTAGTCTGCTCTAATCATTCTGAAATTTTAAAGAAGCTAAGAAAACCAGCTGCTGGCGGTATCCTCATATTTACCGTACAGATAAAAGAGTAATATCAATGAAAACATTTAACTTTTGGAAGGAAAGCAAATTATTGTATTTCCTAAAATGTTGGATTATTGCATCAAATGTCAGGTTTGATTTGGTCCTGTCTGGTTTACCTGGTGGATGTCTCCAAGGGTAGAGTTCTGAGGAGAACCATACAGATTAACCCAACATGGGCCAAAGGTGGGGTTAAACCCTGCAGGCAGACAAATATTATCATTACACTAAATTCTCAAAATTAATTCTTTTCACCAAGTAAAGACTTATTAAAGGCACAAAATGAAGATTCAGCGCTAACAATCTCTGTCAGGCAGTCTCTGCTATGCCTAACCATAGCCTACCCTAAATAAGTAGCAAGCCCAACTGCAGTGGGTACTGCTACAGGAAACACTATCTGAGGGGAGATGAGACTTCGCCAAAACACCTGTTAACACCTGTTCCCTTACAGTCAAGATGTTAGCAAGATAACAGAGGCAGGGATTGATTCATCTCATATTGTGCTATTCTAAAGATGTCAGTTTTTGAGCTGAGACAAAGGCCAAAATATGGCCTGCAACAGACTAGCTAAGGCTTATTTTTAGCGTGTATGTATAAAAAGGCACAAACTGGCCCCTGGCTCCAACGCTGTATCCAGATCTTTTTTATACATACATTTTACACATACATATACATACACAACATTCCTGGGCCATTTGGGCCCATCGGCATCATGCGACAGATAGCATTGCTGCAATTCAGTGATTTGGCCAATATGCAAATTTGCTTCAAAACCTGGCGCACTTCCTGGGAGCTCCTATTGACCACTTGCAGCCTCTATCGGCTGCTTAAGAGGACTAAGGAGTCAGCAGTCAATGAGTATAAAACATTCAATAAAATAGAATCAACACAACCATGAGAGGTTGTTCAGCATACAGGCTTAAATGTGCGCAAAACACATTAGGCTGATCGGTCCTGTAAGATGTGTGATTAGCTGCAGACATACAGATACACACACATACACACAACCAAATGCAAGATCTCCTCAAAGCTTACACCTGGTGGAGATAATGATGTAGACGCACGCACACACGTCATTTCCATTGCATAATTCCAACAAAGTAATGTACAGTAACACTCAGTTGTCATTTTTAATACTAACATTGTTCTCATTCACTGTTTTCAGTTTTCAGTTTTGATTACTGTTAAGCTACTTTCAAATAAACTCCATACCTCTTTTTCACATTAAAAGCCTGCCAGGAAAAGGAGGAATTATGAGATTTGAAACACTGAAAGGCTTTTAATGTGAATCTGGGCAGGAGGTGCTGAGTTCTTGATGGTAGCTTATGAATCAGTAAACAGCATCAACAGCCGACAAAAACAGTCTCTGACTGTACATGCATCTCTCTATTATAAGCCTGTGTGAGTTAAAGACTGGGCAGCATGGTGGCGCAGTGGTTAGCACTGTTGCCTCACAGCAAGAATTTTCCTGGTTCTGTGTGGAGTTTGCTTGTTCACCCTGTGTTTGCATGGGTTTTCTCCTGGTACTCCGGGTTCCTCCCACACTCCAAAGACATGCAGGTCAGGTTAATTGGTGACTCTAAATTGCCGGTAGGTGTGAGTGTGAGCGGTGGACTATCTTGATGTGTTGGCACTGTTGATTGGATTGGCAACCAATCCAGGGTGCACCCCACCTCTCGCCCAGTGTCAGCTGAGATTGGCTCCAACCTCCCTTAAGGATAAGCGGTATAGACAATGGATGGATGTAGATAAAGACCTGCTTGTTTCAGCAGGTAAGGTCGGATGTTAGTACCATTAAAATTAAAAAGACAAACAAGTGCACAGTATATGGTTCCACTTAGCATGTGTGAAATGCAGGCCGTACCGTTCCTGGTGGGGTCAGAAATCTGCTGCAGGTCTAGGAAGTGGGTTGCCAGGGCGATGTCTCCCATTTTAGCATCATCAAGAATCTGGACTTTGATTCGCTGAGCCAGAGGAGGAAACTGCTCAATGAAGGAGATCTCCTCATTCCAGACTGGACAGTTGGTGGCGCTGGCAACTGATGTCTCACCCTGCATACACGCACAGACACACAGTCCAATTAGAAAATGTCAGTTTTGTCAGATTTGGGTGCTCATGGTTTTTAAAGGCAATAAGCATTTTTCGAGAATTATGAAACCAGAAGAACTAAATGAGTAACAATAAGTCCCTTTTGCATATTCTTGTTTGTGATTCCTCTAAAGAAACTTAAAGATAAGCCAATTCAAATCATGAACAGGTTCTATTTCTCTCGTTCCCTCTCTGGCTGTCACCTTGAAGACCCACTGAGAGCTGTGCAGTGCAACACATAGTTTGCTGTAGTTGTATTCATTGTTTACGGGACTTTCCAAGCATTTGTAGGATTTCATGCAATACACAGCACTGACCGGTGAAGCAAACAAAGGGAGGGGGCAAAAGGTGCAAATGAGGGAAAAAAATTGCCTTGCAACAGACTAAACTGCCAAAAGACTGGCAAGAAGAAAGTGACGTGGTGATGGATCAGAAAGTGCTGTCTTTACCAGCAGTGAATGTATGTCTATGGAGAAAATAATATTGATTACAGTGTCTTTCTTTCATCTTTCATATGTTCTCTGCCTCCAAGAGTAGAGCGTTTGGCACAAACCCCACAAAATGATTGGAGAAACACAAAAGTCGCTCTTTTTTTTTTTTACAATGTTTGCTAATGAGCAAACCCTTACTTTGTCTTTAAGGTTAAAGACATCAATTAATTACTATATTAATTACTACATTAATATGAGAGTTACCCAGTACTTAGATAACAAAATATTCCACGATCACTTGTCTAATCCATCTAGGCCAGAACTTATGCAGCTTAAATTAAAGTGATTGCAATGTTACCTTTCTGGATGTGGGCTGCTGCAGGAGATTATATGTCACAAACATATATACTTGTCTGAGTACCTGCTGTCCAGCGAAGGTCACTTGTACGTAGGGGTCGATGAACACTGTCCGGTCAGTGACCTTTGACATCTTGGCCATTAGCCCCGCCTCCATGGTAGGCAGGCCCTCAGCCTTGTAGATTCGGACACGGAACCGAGCCCATGGGCGCTCAGAAGCCATACCACGAGGAAGCAGCAGGTTCCTGCAAGAAAAGTTCAGACTTAGTCGCCACGAATTGCACAGGAATGGGGTTCGGGGAGGTCAGCAATGGCCCACAACTCATTTTTGTCAGAACATGTTAACGTGGCAGTGTTGATTCATGACATTTGCCATCACATCTGTTTCTTTATTTGTCGTTTGTTAACTGATGTGTAGTTGTGTTTTTGAAAATGTTTCTGTGATCACAGTAATGATTTACACGATGATACATTACGATATTTATGACTGACTTTTCTATGTCATCACTGGCTGCAGACGAGGAGGTTGGTGGCAGACTGGGCATGCTCAGAGTGTCTCCCTTCATTAGCACACTGAGACTGGCCTTGACATAACCCTTGATCCCTGACCTGGTGTCTGATGGGTCAGTGAGAGGAGCCCACTTCTGGTAGAAGCGGTGGTCTGGAGACACAGAGAGATCAGAGGCCAGTGAGTGCTGCAGTATTTTGATCAGAGTACTGCAGTGTGAGTGGTACTGGTACCTGGCTGGTTGTACACGGTGGAGATGTCAATCTTAAAGGTTCCGATGTGGGTCATCAGGAAGGCCAGAGTCCGTCTGTGGAACACCTGAGAGGAGGTGACATTACAGATCTTCATTTTGGACAGGCCAAGGTCTCTCACCATGGTAACAGCAGTAGAAACAGAAGTGAAAAAACACAGTGGAACTGACCTTTATCTCTATGACTTTATCAAAGAGGATTTGTGGATGCTCCTGAAACTCAAACTGGAAGTACTGAAAAACGAGAGGAAAGGAGGTAAACAGCTGCACTGTATTTTACTGTACTTTATTCTACTCTACTGTACAGTATTCCACTGTACTTTAAAGTGCCGTCTTCCACTGTATTGTATAGTCCTCTGCTGTATTTTCGTCTCTGCTGTACCTCGTTGTAGAAGGGGCAGTTGGTGGATTTCTGCGTTGCTGTGTGTTTTTTCTGATTTCCCACCCTGATGAAAACTGCAGGGCTGATGTTCACTCCAACCAACTTCTGAGCCTCCAGGATGTTCACATTCACCTGCACACGTACACACACACACACAAACACACACGCTGCTGGTGGGTTCATGGGAGTTTGCCCATCCAGAGTGCATGCTATGTGGTCATCCCTGAGCCTTGGGTGTCTTGTGGGGCTACTGTAGGAGAACGTCTACAGTGTGCTAGCACCACTGCTACAAGCCACACAGTCCTTATACATAACCACAGTGAAAGTAATCCATATGCTCAGGCTGAAAATAAAGCACATTCTCAGTGGGAAATATCTGTCTCTTTAATTACTAACGGCTCCAATATGTTCACCAGCTTGTCTCTAACTGTGTCTGTCTGCTGTTTGTGCTGAGCAGGTAGTGCACAGTGGGTTTTTAGAGCTTCGTAGCCAAAGACAACTGCATGCTGAAACTGAAATCTACACTATGAGATCTGTGAGAGTGAACCAAAGCACTAAAGTTGTGGATCTAACAATGAACTGAAAGTTGGTATAAATCTCCATAAAGTGAAGAGGTGCTGCAGATGTGTGTGATAATTGTTTGTAGGTTCATCACTACTAGTGATGCCACTCGCATTACAAAGTGTCATTTATTCAACTGTAAAAATGATTATAAAGATACAAATTATTTGAATATATAATATAAGCGTATCCAGGCCCATCCAAGTGGGAAGAGACCCCAGGACATGCTGGGGGGATAACATATCACCTCAAGATCCTCCAGGAATCTGGAGGAACAATGTCTAGGCTACCTTGCTACCTGTTGCTATTCTAACATGGACCTAGATAAGTGGTCAAAAATGGATGGATGAATGAACTCACCTGGAAGCTTTGGAGTCTGGGCATTGTCCCAGCAACACTTCGGAACATTGGCCTACTACGACTACACACACATACACACACGCACGCACACACACACACACACACACACACACACAGACATTTTGTTGACAGTAGATCTAGTAGACAGTATTCAGGCAAATAGAAAGAAAGGTCAGTACAGTAACTAGACCTCAGCAGACGAGTGAAGATGATGCTGGAGTCGTCCATGTCCATCAGGTCATCATCAAAATCATCATCGTCTTCATCTTCATCCCCGGTCCCCACCAGGCTACGCCCGAGACGGCGAGCCTCTCTCTCCAGTTTACCTGGACGATCGATAATCTGTGGACTGACAGACAGACAGAGAATGAGACAGAGAGAGTAATGTTCTCTCTTGCAGAGCATTGAAGTTTATGACCTGCTGAAAGGAAACCTGAAACTTCTTTTACTGGAAGTGGGATGTGCAACACTGCGTTGGTACCACTGATGAGTCCCACATTCCTGACTATGCAGGAGGTGTGTTCATCTATGTAAGTTAAATAAGAGACTTTAGCAGGAAAAAAAAGTGGATTGTTGTTCAGAGTCTATGGCTCTTGTATTATGTAGCACTGTGACCATGTGCTCTATGATAGACCGTTGACATCACTGCTTTATATTTGAGATTTGATTTGCTGTATCGAAATAAGGTCTCCATCCATCCAGAACTTTTTAGAAATCCATTATTACATCACAAAACCTGTAAACAGAGTCTGATGTATACAATCAGTCCACTAAGAGATCTTTTCACATTAAGCAGCTCTGAAGACAAAAGTCAGAAAGACATATAATGCTCTTTTTTAGGTTCATACTTGTATTTTGGGGTCCTACTAGAATATGTTTGCATTCTTTCTGAATGCTCAATTTTAAGGCCCCCTTCCAGGAAAAGCCCAGTGGCCTCCAACTGCTCAGCTCCACAAGCCTGAGCAGGCACTGCCCATCGACTCCCTCATCAGTTCTGTCATCTCCAAAGCACAGTCTCCGCTCCTAAGGGGAGCCGAATCAGCCGAGCGGCATGCTAACACCATATTCAACAGACTAGACCTGCTAAATAAACCAAAAAACAACATAAAACTCATCTCCCAAGTCTGAAGTCAGCCAGTATTGATCCATGCTGGAGCTTGTACAACCTACAACCCTTGTTAAGAGAGCAGTCCCTAATAACATAGCGTTACATACACGCATACAGACACAGCAGATGTGTTTTGCTGTTGCTATGAGGACATTTCTAACATATTTCCAACAAAACTAAGGTAAATCCACTGGGTCTTCACTTCCTCAGTCTCACAATTTGCCTGCTTTGCATGTACTTTCGACATCTTATTACTAGAGCTAGCATTTGGTGGGTGTGAGTGTCACCCTGCTGAGGTCACATGATCAACAGATCCCTGCGTGTGACGTCACAGACAAGGCCATATTTAAGGGAGTTTTTAGGGACAGGAGAAAAGCAGGCAGGATGGTATTTTTCTTTAGACACATCTGGGACACACATTTATGGTGAAAACCCAATGTAAGTGTATTTTGTATAATACATCCCATTTAAAGCAGTAAATTTACAAGGGAAAAGTTGCCAAGAGTTTCAGATGAACAAGCCTACCAAACCTGAGCGTGAAGGCTCATCTTTGACCTCTGGAACTCACTACTGTAACAGAGTAATCACTCTTTGTGATTACATTTTTCCACTTAAGGTTGAATTGCAAACTTTTTCTGGGGTATCCCATGAATTTTTGGGCAAATGGTACTTGCTCAAATGTACTTAAGTACAAACCTTTGGTTACATGATAACAAGCAGTTGCAAATGAGGGGAAAAATCAAACCACTGTGGGCTTTGAGTAAACTTAGATTATTTGATCACATTGCACCAAAATTTCAAATTGCGACAGGGGATGAGGTTGAGTATCATCATACATCAGTATCAGAGAATGAACATTGTGTAACTTCTCACCTCTCAGGGTCATCAAATCCTTGATTCTTGATGACCAGAGCTGATCTGAAGTAAGAGAAACAAAATTACATGAGAGAAAAGAATCATTTCTTTAGCGTGGCTATTTGTAGGAAGGTTGATTTTTGTCTCTTGGCTAACAGTTTCCCCTTGCTGCAAATCTTTATGTTAAGCTAGGCTAAACACACCCTGAGGCCATTTTCACAAAGATACATTTTGCCTATGCTTTACATTGAACTGACTTCAGATAGGCATCTAAATCCATCAGTTGCTTAAGTAAGACTAAATTTCCACAAATTCTGGATAAATTAAGACTAATTTCAAAATAAAAAACACAGCTGACCAACCAGGAGCATCAAACTGCTCAGCTCCCTTCTCTCTCTTAGCCCTTGTGGAAGAATTCAAAGGTTAAAGGACATTTTACTGGAAAATTCACAGTGTAACAATAAAAAAACCTTTGAGTACTGCACTGCACATCTGTAGTAGAGCTGAGAGGCTGTAGCCACCACTTATTGTTACCATAGAAACATGTTTCTTAGTTCTGAGTTAGCATTGGGGCGTCTAACTTATTTATAACTTGCATTAGGCTGTGGCTTAACATGACAGACCAGTCTAACAGATCTATAACCTGCAGCCATATCTCTGTACTTAGGCAAGTGGAAGTCTTCCCATATGACTCTGGAGAAGACAAGGAATGCTCCTTTAACACCCACATTACAACCAGAGACTACTGATTTTACGGTTTAGTGGAAAAGATGTTTCTTACTCATCTGTGTCTTCAACTTGCAGGAAGTCAAGTCCCTCCCAGCTTCCTGCTGTTCCCTCAACTGGATGATATCGAATGTCCAGTTCTACATAGATCTACAGAGAGAAGAGAGTGATATCAACCAACAACAGTAATCTCTAATGGAACAAGTGTGTGTGTGTGTGTGTGTGTGTGTGTCCTTACATCAGTCAGGCTGTAGTTGGCATCAGTGAGTGGTTCCCGTAGTAACAGCCTCCCCGCGGTAACAACATGCTGAAGACTGACAACCAGCTTACCAAGCAGTCTACACACATATATATACACACACACACACACACACACACACATTTTTGGCATGGCTGATATGAAAACAATAGATCTGTGAGTATGTTTTGTATGTGTGTGTGTGTGTGTGTGTTTCACCTGTTGGAGAAGAATTTACTGCAGTTGTAAACACTGATGGACAAAACCTCTTCTCTGATCACTTTACCATAGTGAGGCCAACGGAAATGCTGCATGAGCGCACACACACACACACAGAGGTGACCTCATTAGTAAAATTTATGCTCTAACATGATCTGAAAAGAAAAACAAGTACAAGCTCAAGCAACACCCCCCCCACACACACAGACACGCAAGTACAACATCACTCCTCCCCCACCCCACCCAAACTAAATACAAGTGACTTAACTAAGATCAAACAGCTATCAACATAATTAATAGAAAATGATAGAGATGTGAAAAATCAAGTGCGTAGGTCATTCTGACCTCAGTATAAAACTTGTATACTTATATGTGGGGAGAGATGGTAACCAATTTTTCCTTGATCTCTGTCTCCTTGTCATGGACTTCTCTCACCAAACTTTTTTTGGTGTCCACTGACTTGCTCAAAGACATTTTAGAGCTGTGGATCGAACCACAGACACTATGATTAACGGCCAACACACTGTACATCCTGAGATACAGCTGCTGTATTAATGTTAATATCAGGCAAACAAAAAACTCAAACAAGGGCATGGAGGAAGAGACTGTTTCTGTATTGACCCTGAGCATTTTCTACTTCAACCATTTATCATCATGTGCCAGGTTTAGGCACGCGCACACACACACACACACACACACATACACACCTGGTCACACCTGAAGAACAAACACCAATCTGACTCAGTAGCTGCACAGAAAAATATAACTCAGATACTCAGAGCTTACTGCTGTGTTCACATCATAATTACATTATCTAAACCTTCAGCAGTGCTTATGTCAACAAACAGGTAGTGATGTAGTGAAGTGGGTGGGGGATTTGGCTCAATTATTGTCTCCCTTCTTAAAACATAATAACACAATAACATAACACAATAAAGGTTGTTTGTCTCCTGATCATTGGGCCAAGCTGTAGAGTTTTGTTCTGATTATAAGGTAAACATTTTTCACGACCTCATGGTTATAAAAACTCCAGTACCCATGAGCCTCAGCAGCTGTTGCTATGGAGATGGTCCCTTTCACAGCTGTCATAGTCTGGTAACTCTCAACCTCTAACTTCATGACACCACATCAAGCTGAAGTGAAGGCACCAGGTACTGTTTCAGAGGTAAGAAAACCTTAAAATCACACTGACATATAACAGTAACACAAATGACTAAAAATCCCGCCGGAAAACAAACACAACCTCACTCAACAGTTTGTTGTTCATATGTCTCAATGATGATACAGTCATAGAGCTCTACAGATGTTCATCCTGACTTTACCTCCAGCACTGCCAGCAAATCTCAGTTTTCTCTTATCCTGTGAAATATCTCAACAATTATTGGATAGATTGCCATGAAATTTGCTAGAGACACTCATGCCCTCCTTAAAGCGATGACAACTTGATACTTCGTGAGTTTGGTGTGTTGTGTTACAGACACGAGACACGGCGGGACAGTCTTCCAAAAGCAGAATGGGCATTATAAATTCTGCTCTCTATGCCCCTCTTGGGACACAACATCGATCTTTTCCAGAGAGGTGTTTGAGATGGTGATGTTGAAAACTGGAAGGGTCGACCTTGGAGAGGCTTGTCCAAGTACTTTGGTTTTCTGAATATTGATGGTCCAAAGCAATGTGTTCTTGAAGTACTGATTGTTGCATCATGCGAGTTATTTTTTTTTGTAATAGCAGGTACTCTCTGGGCTTCCCACATTCAGAGGATGAGAGTGAAAAGCTCTGTTTTTAAAGGTAAACCTCCATTTTGAATGAGTTCCAGAGGGATGTTGTCCAGTCTGGTAGATATCCTGGGCATCAATCTGCCAATGGCTTCACTGAATTCATAATACATTGGTGAGGCTGACATCCAAGTCTTCAGCAGTCATGCTGAATGTTCTTCTTGATGGGTTTGCTAAGTGGTTAGATGGTCTTCAATGGATGAAGATCTTGAGTCGAATGATGAAAAGTTTGACATCAGTGTTTCTCACAGACACCTGTTGAATGGTTTCAGTAAGCGCCTGAAATCTTAATTTAGTGCTTTAGGGTCAATTACTGAGTGTCAGGTATAGAGTGAGTTAAGAATGAGTGACCAAAGGAAACAGACTTACAGTTTTTCAGTCGTCCATCTCACGGACATCAGACAAAACGGATACTTTTGACTTAATGAGAGTGCTAGCTGGTGACAAAGTTATTGCAATTCATCTTGTGGATAAATGTCTGTACCAAATGTAGTAATCCATCAAATAGTAATTCAGATATTTCAGTCTGGACCAAAGTAGTGCATCAAGTGACCAACAGACATTGCCATCCACAGAGCTGTGCCACATGTGCTGCATTAGATTTTTTAATTTGAGAGAGAATTAGATTCTCTTTTGTTTGTTCTTCTCTTCTGTGGGAGCCCCGGTGGGCCCCGTCAAGTGCCGCTGAATGAAATAGAATCATGTCAACTGTAGGTGTGCGTGTGTGTATGTGTGTGTTGAAGGAGCGGCTATGTGTGCATGTGTGTGTTCTGTAGGAGTGGTACAGTTCCCTATCAGCACTATTAAAATAGTTTCATTATGAAGGAGACTGCTGCTACCTGCTATGATGCACGGAAATACACACACACACACACACAACAAATATGTTGAGGATTACGTGATCTTAAATCTCAGCAGCTGATATTCCTCACAACATGACTCATCTATAAACTTCAGACTGAAGAAGAAGAATGTCACTGATCCGACCTTGTTTAAAAACTGTATTTAGTTTGTGTTCACGTGGGAGAAGTTGAGGTTGTCTCCCATTCACTTTAATATAGACTTGGTGGACATTAGAGGAAGTGCACACTGGTAAAGATGACATCGCCACCCTGTTCTGATTGGTCTGAAGGTGTCCACAGTGGACAGATCACATCAGTGACGTGCCTTACTGACCTCGTTGAAGACAGCCACGTTCTCACACTGCAGGACTCTGGTTTTATGAGTGAAACCTGGAGGACAGACAAGTAACCATAGCAACAGTGTTAACAACGGACTGGCTGGTAAAACAAGCCTAAACCTAAACTGACAAGAAACACACTTTAAAATATCTTTGATAACAGACAGACTGTTAATATTTAATTGTTTAAATTTTCCAGTATTCATTTACACAGAGAGCAAAGAAAGAGAGTGAGAGGGACCACAGGCGCTTTCCTTTGAGGATCCGAGAAACTTACCAATGTTTCAACTGGATGAAAGAGAGACTACAATCCATCGTAATACCCACACTTGTGGAGCACTGAAAACTTAGATGTGTTGCCATGTGAGTTTGTCCCATGTCAACACAAAGACTTGATATCAAGTGATAAACATCTGTTGTTCATATATTAGATTGTTCTTGATGAGACTAATGAACATATTGCATAACTGACACAGTCAGTATAAATATTATATCAGTATATGATTTTGAGAGATTTGATCATTCTTTAAAAATTCAAAAAGATAGAAAACTAATATGTTAGGTCTCTATTAAGTGTAATACGTGCTTGATCCACTTATTGTTCATTATGTGGAAATTAAATAAAACCAACAAGGATATGAGCTCAATAGAGACACGTGCTTGTATTTTCACGTCCTCTTAAACCAGGCAATCGATCAACTGAATGTCCTCTAAAGTTAAAGTCCAGTAGAAAAAGCTGAATACAACAACACATTGCCTTCTATCTTAAACTACTTTGCTACTTTGCACTTTTACTCCACTAAAATCTATTTTACAGCTTTTCAGATTAAACAAAACATATGACTGGCTGAGAGAGTATGACTCATTACTAACAGATTAAGCTACCTAACAGGATATATAGCTGTTAAAATGAGCGCCACACCGACCAGCTGCAGCAATAAATGTGACTTACGCAGTAATGTATCAGAAATAGTAACCGACTACAAGTACATTTCCGAATGCAGGACCTTTTCCATGCCATGGAGAAAGTTCACAGTGTGATGTTTCTACTTTTAAAAGATCTGAAAACTCCTTACATATACTGCTTACATACAAACTATCAGTCACTACTTTAACATCATCGTATGTTGTTTCATTAAGGGTCCCAGAACAAACTGGGAAAATTGTGTTAAAGACAGGGTTGTCCACATACTTTTGGCCAGAGAGAGTCCAGTTAAAGCAAGGAGGCTTTTTTTATCCATGGAATATACAGACATGTCGGTGTGTGTTACTGACCTCTGAAGCAGAGTTCAACCTTTCTGTCAGACCGTCCTGGCAGGTTGGAGATCCTCCTGAGATTCACACTGATGGACATGATGATACCTGACACACCTGTTCACATCGTGTCTCTCTTCTGCCTTCTCTCTTCAGCTGCTGGAAACTAACTGCTGTATGTGTTTTATGTCCAACAGGGTGATGGGAGGTACCTGTGTGTGTGTGTGTGTGTGTGTGTGCGCGCATAACTGTACATGGAGGCTTGTTGAAGTGTGCGTATGTGTGTGTGTCTGTTAGGGTAGGTCCTTGCTAATGTTTGAGAAAGCAAATAGAGTTGCTCAACTAGTTTCCTTCTCTGAAAACATGCACGCACGAAGAGAGAGAGAGAGAGGTGGAAGCAAAACTCAGTTCATTCAGTAAAACAATGAAAAAATACTTAGATAGAAGATAGAAGAATTTTTTTATCATGAAAACAAGAACTAGTCAGTGCTGGAGGAAGTACTCAGATACTCTACTTAAGTAAAAGTACTAATATCACACTGTAAAAATACTGTTCCAAGTAAATTTCCTGCATTAAAATGTTATTACAGAAAAGTATGTCAATATAATCAGGAAAATGTACTAAAAGTATTACAAGTAAATAAAGGAAATGCAGGAAAATGTCTCCTGTGGCCATTATACTATTACATCATTAGGTTATTATCACTCATACAATAATGTGATGCTGGACTATATTATCTATTTTTATTAATTCATTGATTGTTGGGTTGTTGGGGTCTGAAAATAGTGAGAAATGGCGTCACAATTACCCAAAGCCCAAAGTGTCAACTCCACAATGCTGGTTTTGCTCAAACAACAGTATAAACCTCAATTATTAAAAAGAAAAACAGCAGATCCTCAGAATTGTGAAGATGGGACCATGAAATGTTTTTACATTAAAAATGACCTCTCATTACTGTTTCAGCTCTACCCGTATAAGCTGTAATGCAACTACTAGTTTGTTTATTTATCCATTTAGCAAAAATATCAATTTGTAAAGGAACTTGAGCTGACAAATACTTGCAGTGGAGTAAAAAGCACAATATTTCCCACTGATATTTAGTGAAGTGGGAGCAGAAAGTAGCATGAAAAGAAAAATCCAAAGTAAAGCTAAAATTTGTACTTAAGTACAGTAGTAGAGTAAAAGTACTTTGTTACTTTACTGGACCCAGAAAAAACAACTAACTGTTAACTGTAAACAACTGAATAAGTTAACTGTACACTTACAGTTAACTGTTACATTTCAGAGCCATTACATTTTCTAATCTCTCCCACCTTTTGAACTCTAATCATTGGAGAAGATTGTCAGTTTAAATCTGCTCAAAGCCACACAGAAAAAAAAACAGATAGATCTATTAACCAAATTTAATCTGATGGAGACAAGAGTTAGCATCTGTTGTACTCACCAAGCTGAGATCACATGTAGAGAAACCCCAGCAGTCAGACGATCAGGTGACAGGAATGAGTCAAAACAACAAACATAAAATGCAAGTTGGAAACAAGCAGAATGCTCCTTTAAAATGCAGCAACTCTGTCCACTGAAACAGTAAAGAAATAAAGAAACTTTTTTTTTCCTTCCCAAAGTTGTTTTATTATTGTATTCTAACAGGGAGCATTCATACAGACATGATGTTACTGGTTATACTGGTTTGGTTATACTGGTTAGTTGATAGTAGCAGGTTGAATAAGTGAGCAGTGGAGTCACATGATGCTGTGGATCAACCAGTTTGACAAGCATTTAAAGAGTGAAGAACAATGTGTGTAAAAGGAAATAAAAACTGTCTGATTAGAGACTTGGTGATCAGTACTGTGGAGCAAAGCACTATGGGAGGTGTAGTTCTGTATCGAGATGAGCGGAGGCTTTTTCAAACTGCTGATTAACGCACCTGTGATGGTTTGACCGTCCAGCCACAGATCAGATTTCGAGAACGATTTTGTTTGACAATATTCACGTTACTTGATTGACAGTCTGTTTAAAAGGAAAAGTGCACCATTTTGGCTGGAAATTTTAACTCTGTTCAAAATGTTTAGACCACATTTGTGAAAACAGAATTTCCTGCACAGACAATTGGCAACAAAGATGAAAACAAAGAAAGACATCATGGCAGCCCGAGAGGGAGAAACTCCAATCTATAGAATCTGCTGCAATTTGGCATCAAAGATTAAACAAACACAAAAAACCCAACTCATGGTCCACCTGATGAGCTTTTCCTGGAGTGCATCTCACTCAGTTTCCATGGTCAAAGTGGATGATCACTGAACAAAAATGAGAAAGTGTCCATTTAATTCGTAATTAAACTGTTTTTATGGTGTGACAGAACACTGCAGGTCTCTAATTTTTCATTTTACAATTTCCCAGAAAGTAGAGAAGTTGAACATTTTTATTGCCAAAAATGTTTTCTTGAGAGATTTGACACTGAAGTAAACTAGTGGTTCCACAAAACAGGTCACTAAAAGGTCTTTTTTCTTTTTTTAACTTTTCTACTATCTTTACTTTTTCTTGTGAATTACAGCATAATTTAGCTCCAAGTATCTCTAAACAGTATTTGAATAAAACAGATGCAATTCATTCTTTGGTTGAACTGATTACAACTATTGATGCTGCACATATGTATGTAATTATGTTGTTCAATCAAAGGATGAATTGGCCACGACTAGACAGTATCCTTATCAGGTCGTTATTCTCCTTAACTTCTCATTAATCCTGACTCTGTAGGAGACAGACAACACTTTTATCCTCTCTACTTTCTGGGAAAGTGATTTGAACATTCTGTCAAATCATAAAAATCTGCTCAAATCCAACCCTCAGATTCAAAAACAAAAGTGCGATGTTTGAGAAATGTAAAACAAGGACAAAGGAGATGCTCTAAACTGGGATCTTTTCACCCCATCCCTTGTGACTCCTGGGCCACTCTGAGATTATCTTCTGTTGCTTGAAGAGAAAAATTTAACAAATTTCACCCAAAAACAGCCAAACACACAGTCTGAAGCAGCAGACACTGTTGGCACCACGGACGCAGACAGCAAACACAGCTGATATGTTTGACAAAATAATCTTCACTCACTTACTTAACTTCCATGTTTTTCCCCAGAACTTTCAACCACATCTCTGTCTTTTGGCAGATGAAACTTGTTCAACAACATGTGATGTAATGTTACCCACAGCTGTCACATGTGATGTCATGATGATGTCATACACCATTCCGGCAGCTGTCAAGTGGTTAATAATAAAAACAACACATTTAATGATGCCTGAAGCTGGAATTATTAGACCCACGATAACATTTTTAAGTTATGGTTAACTGAAGGTCGTAGAGGCTCACAAAGGAGCAACAATGACGTTTAACGTTTTCTTTACATTGTGATTTGATCAATGTGACACTGCTTCCACTGTATGCATGGGCGAATGTCACCGTAGTGTAAAAACGCTTTGTGTGGTCGAAAAGACTAGAAGGGCACTTTACAAGCACAGATCATATACCATTCCCAGTGGAAACATGCCTTACACAGCCAAAGTGTACACGTACAGAGGAAATACACACTCTAGAACAAACATCCTGTACGTTTGCTTCCTCTCAGCTGGAGGAGCAGTTTGAACCAGCTCCATTAGCTGATCAAGACTGTGAGATGTGGTTGGATTGCACTACTACATTTTTCCCCCATTCAAAGAGCTTCACAGTTGCTGTTGTAAGGCACAAATAAAGACACTGTGTTACACAGACTGTTCCCAAAACATGGAAAATAAACATGTTTGCTGAAGGTAAAAACAAATTTCAGTGCTATGCAATGCAAATATTTCACTCTAATAACATGGACCCTTCAAACATCATTACAAAAGATTTTAAGTGGTTTAAAAAAGTGATTTTAAAGTTGTTCAAAGTGATTGCAGATGAAACCTTGGCATTAACTATTTAACAATGAATTTCAAAAAAATTAACTGTGGCTTTGCTGCTGTTAACAGCACATTTAGACAGCCTGTGTGTGTGTGTGTGTGTGTGTGTTAAGGTCATTCCAATATCCCAGGTGAGAGGTGTCGTGTCAATCAGAGGACAATCTTTGGTAAAGAAACACTGCAGATGTTCAGACTGGCTCTCAGTGTGATGCTGCTCAGCCATGTGAGGAAGCGGTGTTCAGATCGCGAAGGGTGGGAGGGTTGCCATGGTTACGGCCTCCTCTTGATCACTCTGACCTCATCTTAATGAACAATAACGTGACGTATGATAGGCAGAAGTCATGTGGGAGTAAAACGTGAACAAATCAGAATTAAGTCAGAAATTAGCTACGTTGAATTGTCAACTAAAAGGTGTTTGTTTACTTTTCAGACATGAACACGTTATCTACCTACAACTAGAAAAGAAAGTCTCACTTGGATGCTGACAGTATTTATGGTGACTTCCACATGACGTGAACACAGCATCACAACAACATGACTGAGGCAGCCATGTTGGATCCCAGGAAATATAGAAGTCTCAAGACTAAGGAGTGTTTCTGTTTATTCAAGAAGGCACTTAACTCTGAGACATCGTCTCTACTTTTAGAACTGACTAGTCCTGTATACTTTACTCCACTCTGATTACTGTTGTTGTTTTTTACTTTCTCTTTTTACTCTAATTTAGTCTTTCACTGCCATTGTTCTGATGATGATGTTAAGTTTTCTTCTCCTGCAGTGAGATTTATCATTGCCTGTGCTACAGAACCCCAAATCTACTTTCCAGACCCAAATGGCGGTGAGGGTCAGCTTTATGTAAATTTTGTTGTGGGCTGTGTTCAGATGGATACTATAGCACTGTCAGCTGAACCTTCAGGGCATGTAACTATAATAATAACGCTGGTTGGTTTGTGATGAGCAACTAACTGATGATGACATGGCATGCTGCCTGATCTGACATTGTGTATAAAATATCGCAGGTGATCAGTTTCATTGTTTTAGGGGTCAAACATGGGTCAGCCTCATTTTAGGACACAAGTTGGTAGAAATTAGTTGCACACTGGGAGCCAAGATGGCGGCACTATCAAACCACTGAGAGTCCAGAACAGTCTGCAGACATTCAGGATGAAGCAGCTGAAGCAGCGTGCTGAAGTCACTACGGTTACACTAACAACTACAGTAAGGCTATTACAAAGTGTTATAGTAAGGCTTTAGCAGTAAAGCTATGATATAGAATATATGCTTTCATTCATAATATATTTTTTCCAGCATTTAGAGCAAGAGCAAAGTGCAAAGTATTAATACCTCATCAGAGCCATACAAACACACAGAGCTGGTCTGCGGGTCACCATGGTAACACAGACACCACAGGGTAACAGTGAAATACCTGCAGCCGCAGTTCCTCTAATGCCCACTAGAGGCTGCTGTGATAAAACTCTGACTGTATTGAAGTGAATGGGCAAACCCCTGACTTGCCTCTACACATACAAGGTCAGTACAGTTTTCCACAGGTTCAGCTCTCAGGAAGTAATTGATCTTTGTCTATTACTATGGCAACATTAAGAGTGTGGAGCCAAAATTGGCTGAAATTTTTCCTTTTTGAGTGTGTGTGGCTCTGTGATTGTTAAACACATGTTAGTAGACACGTGATGTGCATAGTTGGTGTGGAAGCAGCAGGAGAGATCAGTGATCGGTTATCTATACTACATCATTATCATTCTACATATTGAGGAGAAACCTCCGGAAACAAAGTGATTATAAACTGATTAAAAAAAGAAACTAGGGAGGTTTGTCCATGGCATCCTGATTGGCTAACAGCTCAGTGCTGAATTGCAATTGGCCATGAAGACACATTAGGTTGGTCCTTGATGATTGGTCAACTTTGTGGGTGGGGTCAGAGTGGAGTGGCGTGATCTGAGCCTGGAATGAGATGAGGGAGGGCTTTCAGCATTATGGGTGGGTTTGAGGAGTGCACGGGGCGATATAGGCTACTTGGGGGTGGTGTTTAGGAAGCTTTGGGGGCCGCTTGTGGTTTAGATGGTTCAAGGCCTCTCATTTTGAAGTAAGAAACCACCTGGTTGGGAACCTCAGCAAGGACAGACTGAGCCAGAGATGACTTGGGAGCCTAAAGAGAGATACAGAGAGATATGATGTCAGTGCCTGGTGCCATCACTTGTTTTCAATTCTTGTCCACCAGTGTGGACAACACATTACTGAGTCTACACTTTTAAGAGAAAAATTCGCTGCTGTGATCTATTATCAAACACACACACACACACTTACATCTTTGAACTGTCTGTACGGGACGAACTGGACGATGTCTCTGGCAACGGCCTCCCCCACTGTTGACCTCAGCACACCATCGTCTCCATCCAGAAGCTCCATGGCCTTAAAGTCCGCTGGCCCCACCCCCACGATGATGACCGACATCGGCAGCCGTGACGCCCGTACGATGGCGTCCCGGGTTTGGTCAAAATCGGTGATCTCTCCGTCAGTGAGAATGAGGAGGATGAAGTATTGCTGCAAAGAAATGCTGAGTGTGAGTGTGTGTTCTTGGTTAATTTTTGTGTGGGTTTGTGTGTTTTGTGTGTGTGGGTCCTCACAGATGCACTGTTGCTCTGTGCGCCGTTGGCGGCAAGGGAAGCAACGTGACTGATGAGGGGAGAGAAGTTTGTGGGTCCAGAGAGTCTCAGCTGAGGCAAAACCATCCTGTAGGCTTGAATGATCCCCTCAATACCTGAGAGAGACAGAGAGGAAACAGTTTAGTGTAGACGGAAACATCTTATATATGTTGAGCGCCTGCAACAATCCAGGCAAGTTTGGAAATAGAGAAACAAGATATCAAAGTAGGGTGGAATGAGGTGGATTTCTAGAATTGCTAGATTTGAAGAATTCTCGAATTTCTAGATTGCTAGAAGTTCCAGCAAAATCTGCTCCAGTTTCCTGTGAGATACACAAACGGGTGAGTTCTTATAGTGTATAACATATGTGTTCAACCCCATTAACACCGCACAACCTTTGTAGACATAATCCTACCTTAAATTGCCATTAGTACAGTGACTTAATTTTTCATCTACTTCCATTTCACAGTAAAGCTTAATTAGAGAAAAGTTAAAAACTTAAATACATACTGAAACATTGACAATAGGACTTTTATTGTGTATGTGTGTGTGTGTGTGTGTATGTGCGCATGTGTGTACCTTGGCAGTAGGGGTTCGTGGGGTTGAAGTTGAGGGCAAACTCGTGGTGTGCAGCCTGTAAGAAAAACACAACAGTTCATTAAACCTGACATCCTACAACCTCTACGCTGATCGCCCGCCTAAAAACTGATGCTTCCATTTGATCTTTCAGATTTTGTAAAGGGTTGTTTATCTAAACCAAATCGCAATATCAGAAGATCATTTTAAACCAAAGACTTTGGGCGGGGCTTAAAATGGGGTCACTTTTGGGAGACCACCAGAGCCTGTAGAATGGCGTGTTATGATTGGTTAGAGAGTTGACCTGGTAGTCTGGAGGCAGTTTGGCTCCAAATCCAAATGCTGGGAAGAGTTTATCACTGAAACAGGAAACACAAAATAATCACTGTTACAATCACACTAATAGAAATTTACTCTCGACAACAATTCAGTGTGCAGACAGTGGGGATAAGGGTGTAGGGTTCAGGTCGTGGAGTTTAGGGCTTAGGGTATAGGTGGTGGGATGGGGGGGGGGTGGGGGGGTTAGGGCGTATGATGTATGATCTAGCATGAAGAATGTAGGCTGTAAAATGTAGGTTGTATGGTTAAGGGTGTGGGTATTTGGGTGTAGGCTGTTGGGTTCAGAGTGTGGGGTGTATGATAAAAAGTATCTTAGGGTTTAGTGCGTATTATAGTTTTTCAGGTGTAAGTGCATGTGTACTAACGTGTCATAGTCCTGGACCACCTGACCCACAGACCACAGAGCAGAAAGGTACTGATTCGACCCATCTTGACTCATGTAGTGGAGAGAGTTGGGCGAGCGAGGATCGCCATTAGAGCCAGTGAAGTCGATCCCCACCTACAGTGTTCATACAAAATGTATTGTTCATTTATAAATCCCCAAACATTCACTCTTTCTTCAAATACATTGCTTATAAGTTCATTTAGTCAACCAGAGCGGGTCTGTTTTTAACAGATTAAGTTATGATTAATAACTGAAAACTCATGTAACCCAGCCCACAAGGATCCAGAGATCAATTGTCTCAGTACCTCAAGAACACAATCTTAAATTGTATTACTGTCATGTATACTTAAGTGTGATTGGTACATTAAAAAAAAATCATTCAAAATGTGTATGTGTTAGTTGATGTTGACATACAGTGAAGTTGATCTGGCAGCCACCCATCACATAGTCCAGGAAGGTGTACTGAGTCACTATCTGCAAACGCACAGAGACACAAAGTGTAAGAATCATTCATGCATCTATGTCTATGTCATAAAATACACAACCAATATACACGCATGAGTCAGAAGAAAATAGATGTGAAGTGTAAAAATAAACTTCAGGTGGTTGTTACACATGGAAGAGTGAGCGACACCTAAATTGTTATACATGCCACGGCACATGAGATGGTCACTGAAAGATTTCTAGTTAGTGTCCCCTTCCACAGACTTACAGATTACATGTGTGTATTGGATGGAGAGACATCATCAGATTTGAGCCAGATTTACACTTGTTTTTTTCCAAATATCAGACAGATATCTGACCTGCTTCAAGACACGTGGCGAAGTTTAATGTGGCCTAAAGGTCTGTTTGCATTGGTGGGGAGTCCCAGTTAGATTTCACTCTAAAACTAAGGACTTACTTACTGTGACACTAACGCACTTCACTGCCTCAGTCAGCATTTCTGTTTAATTCTGGTGTCTTTTTCTTCACCTGTATTATGACTCTTATCACCTGTCAATCAAACATTACCACATATAGAGAGGTACTTTTCTGCCCTGAGCAGTGTCTGCAGGTTACAAAGCTTCCTTTCAGCCTGTGAACAGCTTCCTGCTGTCAGAATGACAAAGCAGCAACTCCCGGCAGGGAATCCTGCGTAATGTGGTCTCTACCTTGCAGCTCTTCACAGAGACGACTCCAGAGTTCTTATAGCTCTTTTTTTTCTTCTGTTTCTCTGGGTGGATGCAGTCAAACACCACCTGGAGGACCACACATCAGGCAGTTTTAATGATCTCATGACCTTTGACAAGCAAACAGATAGACCTCAAACATTTTATTATCGGTGAGCTCACCGGTGCAGCTTTCTGCAGCTCGGACGCTTTAGTGGTGAAAGAACCAATCAGATCATGAGATCCATCACTGTCATGATCAGAGCAATCCACCTACAGGATGAGGACAAGGAGATTTCATGTAACTGCTGAAATTTGTATTGGTTGTTTTGAATGGAGGTGGGTTCTGATTGGTGGAACCTTCAGCGGTCTGTCGAGGTCGCTGCAGCAGAACGTCTGTAGAGGAACAGTAAACTTCTTCCAGCTGGGACTCAGATTGTTCTTCACCACCTACACACATACACACACAAACTGCATCATAGTCATAATGTTTACCATCATGTTCATCACAATGACATCATCCTCTGTGTGTGTATTTTCCAATTAGATAAATTACAGATTTAGACATGGTTTATAATCTTAACTTCTTATTTCTCTATAACATAGGTCACTAATAGGTCCGGGTCCGGACCCAGACGCCATCCTATACGGACCCGGACCTATTATCAATAAATTATAAGGGAATTTTAAATTTTGATGAGACGCTTCTATTTTAACCGGCGCAGCTTTTCTAGTGTTTACGGCATTGGTTGAGCAGATCAGGAAACTGTATGTATGTTTTAACGTTTAAAAAAACAAACAAAAAAAAAAAACATCCTGAGGTATTATTTACTTGTTGAGTCGGAAATCACTCCGTCATTTTTTATATTGTGCAATACATTTACTGTCCGTCATTTTATTTGAGTGTCCGAATTCTGAGTGCATTAATGTATCCACTACATAGTGTGTGTGTGTGTGTGTTGTGTGTGTGTGTTGTGTGTGTGTACCTCTGTTCTGTGGACCAGCTGCCACTTTCCATCGTCTCCTTGTTTAAAAATCTCCAGGAACGGATCAGATTTCCCAAACATATCCTGAACAGAGAAAAGACAACGTGCAGCCATCTTATTCAGTCTGTTTCAATGTAATCAAAATAGCTGTCTTGTTTAAAGTCTTGTTTCTGAAAACTTTCTGATTTTTTTGTTTCTGATTTCTGAAAATGTCATATATATATATAGTCTGAGTGCAACTGAAACTCACATGAAGTTTCCTGTAGATGTCTAAATATGTCTGTTTCCACCACTGAGCACCTGACTGTAAAATGTACCTCTATCACGAGTATAAATATAAGAAATGCTTCCAAAATAAGGTTTGTGATATGGGAGAAATCTGCTTACTGATCAGCTGCATGTATATGTGAGTTTACAGAAACCAGATCCATACAGTGAATGTGAACATTTTTCCCAGATCACCTGATTTTTCTGAGTAACCTGTTATTTCTTGGGTGCATGTACATGAACTAATTCTTTAAGTACAATGAAGCGGAGGAAGGGAAGTGCAGGCAGGATAATCAGCAGCCAGTCACACCAGCTGTTCACAAGTTTAAATTTGACCTTGTTATAATTAGTGTTAACTAAGTGGTGACTTCCTAATTGTTATGGTAATTAGTGGTGTTTGCCCCCCAGAGAAAAGCTCAGAGGTGAGCTTCCCTAGATAGAAAACAGTCCTTAAGTTTCAATGGAGAGCTAAAAGACCAAGAGCTAACGAAAGCCTTCACACACAAATTTAGTGCTTTCTGACGGGCTGGTGGTGGAGAAGAGGAAGATGCGAAATGGGAAGAGGAAGAATAAGATAAGAGGGAAGACAATGAAGTAAAGTGAGGAAATGAGGAAGAGAAGTTACCTTCTTGTCAAGGTTTTTAGCCTCCAACTCCAACTCAATGGCTCTATTGTCCTTTATTTCCTCTGCTGTGATCTACACACACACACACACACACACACACACACACACACACACACACACACACACACACACACACACACACACACACACACACACACACACACACAAAGAGTCTTTAACTAGTAGTCACAATAATCTGAATATTGTTTTGATAATCACGATTGTTTTGATGCTCCACGATGTAATATTACATTTAGCTCACATTACATTAAAACAAATGTCTTAAAAGTTACATTACTTACAGTGATGGTTCCTTTCCCTGCAGGTTTGCCTTTCTTCAGCTGCAGAGGTCTGGTCACCGTTTTACTGGAAACTATCTGAAATACACACAGAGGAGGTCGGTCTTCAGCTGACCCCATGACAAGAGATCATGTTTTGATCACAGTCTGTTCATCAGAGGGCTGTGGACAAACACTATGTGCCCCTGAGAAACTTTCTGCCTCTGGATAACAACTCTGTAATTGAACAGTTTTAAAGGATGTCTGGCAAAAACATTCCTCATGACTTTGTGACCTGAATATCAAATGATCCGTTTTAAACTCCATTGTTGATATTTGCCTCCAACCTGCAGCATCAGTCTGACTCGGTTTTCAATTGTTACGATGGTAAAAAGAACCTCCTGCACCAAAGACCTATTTTAAGAGGTAGCAAATCAGGTCAATGATCTGAAATATTAGTGAGAGTCGTGACTCCATATGGCCTCCAGAGGGAGCTAACGCTCCACTGGACAACATGCTCAAGAAGCAGCTGAAATTATCTCCAACATATTGAAGAGCTGAAACAATTAAATAATTAGGTGACTGACAGAAAGTTCATTGAAAACTATCTTGATTAAATGATTCAGTCATTTTTCAAGCAAACGTCCCAAACATTTTCTGATTTCAGCCTATCGAATGTCAGGATTTCGGACTGTTTTCGGATAAAACAAAAATCTGAAGACGTCACCTTAGACTTAGAGAAATTACACAGGTTGTTTTCATTTTCAGGGTGTCTACATGAGTCAGGAAGTTAAATGTAAGACTTTAAGACTATTTAAAGCCACCATTTAATTAAATTTGAGGCTAATTGTGCATCTTAAATAACCATCAAAAGTGAAAACATAGGCGTACTCTTCTGAATAAATATACAGTCAGTTTAAAATGATAAGTAAAGCAAAGTGAAAGTAACTGGTTGAGTTACAGGACCATTTGCCAAATATGTTAATCACTACTATTGTCAATAATGAAAAGCATCGTTAGTGCAAAACAGCAAATCAGCTTCCTCTCCTGGCCTGGTCTTGCGTTTACCTGTCCCAGTGTTAGCTCCACCCCTCCCAGGTAGTCATCATCCCCAAGGTCAACGCTGGAGTTGTCGATATCATAGATCCCCAGCTTCAGGTTCTGGACTGTCTCAAAGTGATAATCCAGCCTAAGACGCTGACTGAAGGACGGGCTGGAGTTGTTCTTCAAACGCTCGGTACGTCCGAGCTGACAGAGAGACAGACAGAGAGGGGAGGTGGGGCTGGTTTTATTTATCTCACATAAAATTACAAATAAAATAAAACAAAGAGCCTTGTAGTGGGACCTCCGTGTTACCTCAGTCCAGTGGTCTCCTCCTGAGCTCTGCAGCAGCACGCACAGAGGGTCCGACTTTGATCCGACATCTTTATCTAGCAGGTCAGAACAGGAGACACTCAGCTCCACCTTGGAGACACAGTCCGCCATCTGTGGGGGAACAAAGAGAGACCGTCAGATCAGGATTCAGTTCACATCAATATAATATTGTTGGAAACGTCAGAGCAGACTGTACATGTTAAAATCTGTAAATAAAAAACAAGCAAGGTTAGAAAACTGCAGGTCTCAGTGATTACCTAAATACATTCTCTTTTAGGAAAAGCTTAAATTTGACAGACAGCTGAGATCAAACAGTCAGACTCATTCTTTTACTGCAGGAAACACAATATGCAGTCACTGTTTCTATGTAATCCCCTGAGAGAGTATTTATTCATTCACAGTATACAGTTTTTGTAGTTAGTATACAAAAAAATCATGTATTGTATGTATGCATGTCTGTTTTGCACTAACAGAGATATTGCACTGTGTAACAGAGCTATATGTACACTGATTCTGTAATTATGAGTATATAAGAAATTATTACTTGTCCTATTTAATCACTTACTTACTGACTGACTGACTTGCTAGGTATGATGCAATTCAACATAGATCCAATACAAAGCTTGGCACTGATGGGATGCAGAGAGTTTATTGCTATTGTTAATTTTCAACTCTTGTCCCTAGTTGCACTTTTACATATAAAGTGAAGTCAAATATACAAATGTCAGTGAATTTCACACAACAGATCAAACTACAAATATAATAATATGAAGACAAAATGTACATTTCAACTATATCTTACTATTTTGTCATTAATTATCCATTTATGGGTGACCACCAAAGGAGTTGCAGTTAATAAATACCTATAAATGATATATGCTGTATCTGCTTACAGCTAAATCATAGTGTGTTTTACACAATTATTCAAATGTTTATATACTGCTTCTAAATGCTACATTTTTGCCTGCATACTAATGTTTTGAGTAAACTTTTGGCAGTCTCCTAGTGACAGAACAGACTACAGACGCAGCTTGTGGCTATGCTCAGGTAAAGGATCCTGATTTCTTAGCATCTTCTACAGTCATGTCATAATAAGAACTACAACCAACACAAACCACCATTTAATGCCACATCAGGACATCAGAGTTAGAGACAAATACGCAGACCAGGGGATTAGAGCTGAGACGATAAATCAATTAGTCGTTCCTCGGGTCACACAAAACAAGCAGTGAGCTTCACGGAACCGTGACAGACATTTGTCGCCAGACCAAACGATGAATTGCGTAATCATGACAATTAATGGAGGATTAAGTGATAATGTTAATAAATGAGGCAGCCCCACACAACACCACCCAAAAAATATAATCAACAGTTTCTTTAAACCTCATTCTGTACCAAAGCAATTCGTGTCACATAGTTTCACTTTTTCACAGAAAGAAAGTCATTCTGGAGTCAGGTAGATAATGACTTCTGCTGACAGGCTCCTGCCACATTATCTACCTCTCTGTTTTGCATAAAATGTACCTTACATTACATCACAAGCGCTCTGTGACAGTCTGTTGAGATAATGCTGTATGACTGTTCATCCTGTCAGTTCTTAAGCAAACACTGAATAGACTGAACCACAGCTGAACCTGAAGCCTCCAACAGCACTTACAATCTGAGGATGGACCATTAGAGGGGATTCCGTCTCTTTTTGTTATGTCCAAGTCATGCTTCTGCCATTATCCTTTTTTTTTTTTTTTTTTACTATCAATCTTAACAAATATTTTCCTAATTAATTAATTAAAAAATGTCCATCATAATTTCTTGGAGTCAAAAGTGATGCCTTCACATGTCTTGTTTTGTCTGGCCAACAGTCCCAAATGTGATCAGTTTACAAAAATAAAAAAAACAGAGAAAAGAAGCAAATCCCCACTATGTAAGGAGCCTGAGATTCAGCAATTTCCCTGCAACTGGCTGCTTCCTCTAATTGTTGTGCATATGACAATAAGGAGCTTGAATTTGTACGTTTGTTACTTTTTTTTTTAACTGAGCGAGCTGCACCTGAAGGCAACGCGAGCGTTAGACTGAATGGAGATTATCTGAGGTTGTAAAAAACAGCACAGTAAACACACACCAGTTCTCTCTCTTTCTCTCTCACACACTCACACGCGTCACGGTGTCAATATAGATTTTGTATATCACCTTATCAGAGCAGTTGTATTTTATCTTCTTCAGACCACAGGAAGAAACTGCAAGGCGAAGAAAACTAGTCAGGAACAGGAAGCGACACCTTGTTAGTGAGAGTCAACACAGCTGAGAGAGCACTGACGGTTACCTGACCTCTCTGTTAGACTAGTTAAGACTCTACTAAGATTAACCACAGCTGTAGTTCGTATTTTGTCTGTAACAGAGACAGAAGACGGGCGTTTATCTCCGCTTAGCAGTTTTAGCTAACAGGGAGCGGCTGACAGACAGACTGCACTCTGATTGGACAGGCAGCGAAAATACCGCGCTCTGATTGGACAACACGACTGCCAGGCACGCCCCCTGGTTCCAGGGAAACTGGGTGACGTTTCTAGCTTCTGTACAGTTAGCAAAACAAAAGCCAAAACTTCCGATCCGACTCTTTCAGAATAAAAGCAGCATCACAACGAAACCGTGCAACAGGATTGGCTGTAATTAGTCACCTTGGAGCAAGTGCTTTGCAACCTTTGATCATTGATACACACAATCATATACTGACAGTTTCAAGACAAACTCTGCAGTGTGACAACTAATACCAAATAAAAAATAACAACAACCTTTTTCATTAGCTTATGAATTAAACCTCAAGTTGCCTGAGCCTTAACGCCAATAAGAAGAGGTCCAAACTGTAGCATCGCTTATAGTATTAAGAACATCTTCACTAATACTCCTTTTCCATGCACCTTGGACGGGAGGGGAAGTTGTGCCACATATTCCCACTATATTTCCATAAAGCAAGTAACACAAGGAGGAGAGCCAAAAAAACAAGAGAGGGTCCAAAATAAGTAGGATTAGAACAAGATTTAGCTATTGTTCATAGTTCTTGTTGTATGTTGTTTGTAAAACTGTGATTGCTCTCTCCACTCCATTAAGCCATTATTCCAGGCTAAAACATGCAGGTGTCTGTGCTTCCCAGTACAATAATATGACCTATTTAACAGATAAAAAGTTGAGTGCCATTATCCAAATGTCCAAAATACTTTTAGCTAAATAAACACAGGTTAGTACAACTCATTGAGCCGCATTTGTCGGATCCATACAGTGCATTAAGAAATCAAGATGAATTGTACAGTTTCATTTAAAAGTTGTTCTGGCTAAATGATTGGCACTCTATCAACTGCAGCTTTTACATTTTAAAAATGGTATTTCATAAACATATAGTCAAACTACTACTACACAAAGTACTTTTCTGTGCTTTTATGTTGAAGGGCATGCACTCAAGTCGGAAGTACTGTTGCTGAAGCAAAAAGCACTCTGTGTGTGATAACTGTGATGATGAGCTGTACTGTGGTGGTCAAAGGTAACAGCAGAGGGGGGAACATAATAAACTGAACACAGCATGAGCCAGCTTCCTCACAGAGAGCAATACAGATTAATTTTATTCATCTTCTGCAGTCAGGAAAAGCAGCAGAGCGTGACAACACACATGAGAAACAGGACAGAGTCCAAAAGACCCAAACATAGAAAAGTATACAGTCCTGAGAGAGAAAAAGTGCATAATGTACAGACCCATCCTGCTCTGTTAAAACATGCAAGTCATATCCGCACACACACAACACACACAACTCCTCTTTGACACCATCGAATCATCCTCATCTGCCGCCCTGGAAAAAAGATGCTCACACCCTTTAAAGAACCCCTCAGTTCTGCTCAGCCCTCCACCGTCTCCATCTGCTCAAACTCAAGCTGTTTGTGAAACTTCACTCCAACCCACAGAGCTTTACTGGTAGCGATTGCCAAATTCCCAAATGCGTCAGACTGAATTTTAGGGAGATGTGTCTAAAACCATGCAGTCTTGGGGCTACAGCTTCAATGAAGAGCTGGAACAAGTTTCCACATAACATACTAATATAATCCTGTAAGGCAGAGTGCATTAAGAGGAACTACCGTTAGATCTATGGGGAAAGGTAAAGAGGAATTATCAAATAATCTACTTCCTCAAACAGCAAGTCTGTAATTAGAACTGGGTTTATTACTCAAATTACACTATTGCTGCACACTAGGACTAAAGCTATGGTGAGAAGATTTTAAGAATGGACCATAAAAAGTCAAACTAATAAAAATACAACCACATGCGGATTTATCTCCATTGCATTACGATACTCACACTATAGCATATTATATTCAATATTCTATGTTCTATTACTGTACTATTGTTATATTATACTACAATTTCACCTTGTACTATCTTATATTCCATACTATATTATACAATATTATGTACAGTGTCTCATTACATTGTATACCTAATATATTTCTGTATTAATACAGAAAAAATACAAGTATCACACCTCTGTCACTTCACCTGGTAATTGTCTTTAATTGCTTTTGTTTAGTGTTTTTTCTTACTTCAGTTCTTATCTTAGTTTTCAATACTTTTTATTTCTTTACTTTCTCTATTTCACTTTACTTATTCTATCATTGTGCTGCTGCAGCAACTGATTTTCTCCTTTGGGAATCAACAACGCTTACTTATCTACTGCCTAAACACTGCTGTGAACAATTCTAATTGAAATAAGCTTTATAGGCATGAGCGTTTAGAAACCTATATTGCGAAAGCAGCACAAACAACTAACAGATTGATAGATAAACTGATATATTGCTAAATCATAGATAGTTGACCATCTCCTGGCTATTGTATATTATCTATAGGACACAATTTCTCATCACCATCTTTAGGTGACCATCTATAGGTCCACATCTACCATTTACTGACCACCACATAGCACCTCAACACTACCATCTACAGGCTAATGCTTGTATTCTAAATGCTACATCTACTGGCCACCACCTAACGACTACCATGTACAGGCTACCGTCTCCTTTTTGTCACTCAGTATTGTTGTAAATAAGATCTATGCTCTGTGGTCCTTCAAAGTGAATCTAGGATTGTTGATGATGAGGACAAGTTACAAGTGAATGTTAACAGGCCATTGTTGTACCGTATCAGTCGTGTTTTGAATGAAGCATCTTTGTGTCTGTCACTCACCTGCAAATCCTGCCCTCTGACTGTCTACTGATCAGTCTGAGGGGGAGGGGGCTCAGTGTCATTCAGCCATAATTTTAGCCCTGTCCCACACCCCCATCACCCCCCACTCCCATCGTTTGCAGAAGACAAGTCCGTCGTCATCTTGCTTTTATTCCAATACATTTTTTCCTCATCTCCACAAAAACAATAATCTTTACCGACCATTAGTCTACATGGTGTTTCACTTCACTTTATTAAGGCCTGTTTCTCCTTTTCTCTCTCACACACGCACACTTCAAAACTGCATGCACAACCAGGTGAACATAGTCAACAGAGTACCTGTTTGGAGGTTAACCATTTCCTGAAAGCGGCAGACGGTCCCCTCTTCAGTGCAACTACATTCACTGATGCTTTATGCTAGTTAGGTTCAGTGCTACAACATTCACATAAAGACTACATGTGTGGACTAAACAGAAATAAGTGAGGCTTTATTTCGGCATGAAGCATCACAGAAGCTGAGAGCAGCTGCAGTGACTGGTAAGATTTGGGCCATTGATGTCGGCATATTTGTGATACTACTTGGGATAGTTACTTTTAAGACTAATGGGTGCATATAAATGTCAATATCTTTATCTGTGGATGAATTATGCTGTTAGTTACATTCTATGCAGCGCTGTCTTTCTCTTTCATCACTTTTGCTTCACTCTCTTTGTTTGGATGTCAAGGAAAAGACCCCACGACGAATCCCCCTTAGAACATCAAGGACAGAGATCATGAGATCATGACATTTGTTTTGACAGCAATTCAGTTATGTTTAAATAAACCTAACCATTAAATCCAACTGAAAGGTAGTTCACAAACAAATTTCACATACAAATCTCTATCATTAATGCAAGGGATCTAAAGGACGCATTAGCAATCCCATCCCATAACATGAAACACTAAACCGTGCCAAATGAAGCCAATGAATATGTGCTAGCTTTGACTCCATGTTGGCCTGCCAGCCATTAGTTTCCCTGCTAGATTAACTGCCTGCACACTAGCCTAGCTGTTCACATCAGAGTGGAGGGGATCACCAATGCTGGGAAATAGCGCAGGTGAAACTGCTCAACTGGGTTGGTAATGCTAAATTTGCCTGGATTCACAGAGTGAACGCAACAGAAACTAATTGTTTGATTTACAGTCACTGTAGAAATACAAAAAAAAAAAAAGGCTTCAATCAAGATCTTACAGAAGAGACATCAGCCACAGTTTCAGTTAAACATCAAGATAAGTTAATCGGGCTGAACTGCTAGCCAAGATGGTAGTCTTGTTTTGATTTAATTTTGATCAAATCTATGGCTCACTCTCAAATATAAAAGCGAAGATTACTTGAGGCACAACCTGGAGCCATTTTCAGGATCACTTTCATTTGAAGTACCTTTAAGCTACTTAAAAGTACCTTTTTAAGTGCATTGAAGATGTCGACATGAAGGTCATCTGTATTTCTAGCAAAACCAACTCAGTCTTCCATTCAGATTTTGCAAAGTAAAGAAGCTCAGTAGCTCAAATGAATCCACTGATCAGATACATTTCCATCATTAAACAGTGAAGAGCAGATAGTCATAGAGAGCTGATCGCAGGGGAGCATCAGGAACATCCTTTTATTAGCCAAAGCAAAGGAGACTCCACATCATGTATGGTTATACGGTCATACAAGTTTGTTCACACTGACAATAGAAACAAAAATGAGTTTTAAGATGAAAACATCCAAAACATTATCAAAACATACATACAACAAAAAGCTACCAAACTAAAAACGCTACTAACTTCATCTCAGTACTCTATAGTCCAAACACCTATTGAGAGAATGTCCTGCGAAAAGGGAGAGATTGGGGTTCAAACACAGCAACATCAGAAAAAAGGGTGACAGAGGAAAAGGAATCAGCGGCCCAAAGTCATTATTTACAAAATAAAACACCAGTCAACAATCAGTCCATCCCACACCCTCTGCATAGCACTGCTGCAACACAAAATTGTGTCAGTGTCAGCCTTTTACAATGGCAACAGAGCTTGATGTCAGTATAACTTTTACCATAGCAACAACAACATTTCACCATAGCAACAGAGCATAGACGTTTGATCATAGCAATATAGCTTCTTATCATAATTTTACCATAGCAACAGAGAATGTGAAGACTGCACCACAGCAACAGAGCAACAACATTTCACTGTGGTAGAAAAGCTTTTCATTTACAGCATGTTGTACCACAGCAACAGGTTTTACCATAGCAACAGAGCATGTCAAGATTTTAGCGTAGCAACAGAGCATGTAAAGACTTTACCATAGCAACAGAGCATAAACATTTTATCATGGCAACATACTGTGGCTTTTCATCATCATCATTTTACCATAGCAACAGAGCATGTTAAGATATAACCGTAGCTTACCATACCAGAGCATGTACATTTTAAACCACAGCAGCACAGCACATTAAGCGCATACAGCAACAATGTTTGTCAGCCTCATTATAATCATCATGTTTCCCTGGCAACAGAATAGGTGAGAATGTTCACTGTGTCAACTCTGGACATGACTTGACAAACAGCTGCATTTGAAACAGGGTAATAAAGAACAAAATCCTGCCAATTGCAATATCAGAATCACCATTAGCATCACCATCATCATCAGTTTGTGCTACCAGTCAGTGAGGGAGCTGCAGAAAAGAGCCAAGTCTGGATCAGAGTCTACTGGACAGGCAGTGGGGGGCAGGGTATACCTGCCATTATCTACACACAGAAGGAGGGGCTTCAGTAATGACTGACGGTGACCGGGCAGGGTGAGGGCTAAGCTGCACTGCTCAAACAGTTGACTTTGAGCCCAGAATCAGGTATGTTATACGTTGGCTTTGTTAGACCTGGGTGGTTGATCCAGGTAGATGTAAAATCTTGTATCTACAGAATCTATTTTGGGTGGAGTTTTAACCCAGGCTTATCTTGACCTTGCGTGCTCCAATAGGTCGGTCATTGAGGTCCATGACTGCAGCAGCGGCCTCGTCATGGTTCTGGAAAGCCACCATGGCCTCGCCGGTTGGTAGGCCTTTCTCACTGAACTGCAGGCAGACTGAGCCAGGCAGCACCTGGTAGCCATAGAAGAAGTCCATGATCTCATCCACTGTTACAGTGAACGGCATGTTCTGAAGCTTTACAATTGTCGGGCCAGCAGCACCGCGTTGACTGTTGGGATTGCTAGATCCTCCAGGAGTTGGCTGGTTACGGAGACCATCTGCGCCTGGAGTGAACACCTGCTGCCCACCAGCAGCCCCGGTCCCTGGACGTCCTTGATTGTTGTTAGCTCCTCCCCCTCTGTTCTGTCCTCCTCCTCCTCCTTTTCTGTTGGCATTGTCAAAGGGTACCAACCCCCTCAATCCATCCTGGCTGAACGCGGCACCTCCTGCAGCTCCAGGCCTAAAGCCTGGTGGTTCCAGAATCGGAGCTCCAGGAAGGCCAGCAACAAGTGGGGGGGCCACGCCCAAATTCACATCCCCCAGCCCCGCTGCCAGAGGTGGAAGAGGAGGTGGGCCTGCCAGCCCGTTCCCTGGGGCTGAGAATGGAGTTACAAAGGGGGCAGTGTTGAGGTTCCCCATGGTGTTTCTAAGAAAGTTAAACTCCTCCCCACTAATTCCAGCAAAAGGGTTGATCTGGGGTTGCTGGGGAGTAGGCTGTGCTTGGTGGTGCTGGTTCTGATTTTGGTTCAGCTGGTTCTGGTTGCGTTGACCCCTCTTGTTTTGGGGAGGAGGATTCCTCTCGATCTCCTTCATCTGCTCAAAGGTCACCAGGTGGACAAATGCATCGCGGCCATTGAGTTTTTGACGGTGCAGCCTTTCAGCTTTGCGGGCATCTTCCTCAGTACGCAGCTGAAAGATAGCTTGACCTAAACCATTTCCATGGCTATCTGTCAGAACTTTAAGGGTGTCCTCATAAAGCCCCACACCCTCCAGGAAGGCACGTACATCCTTTTTGGAGACATTGTAAGGGATGTTGGTGATGTGGGCACAATTCCTAGGAGCTTTCAAGCCATCCTGGTTCTTGCCATCACCCTGTGCTGCTTCACGTTTGCGGATGCTGTCAATTTTTTCCAACATTCCTTTCCGGCTGATTGGGTGCACCTGGATGAAGCGTGTACCCATGTATTGCATGTGAGCACCCAGAGCAGTCTTGTGGTCCTGTTCTGTTTTGAACTCAAGGAAGCCCTCTCCTGTGGCTCGTCCGTTGGGCCCGTAGGCAATATAGATGCTGTCCTCTATGATGGCCAAATTGTTAAAGAACTCCTTTATCTGTTTCTTGTCGGCCTCGTAGGGAAGTCCCTTCAGGTAGACACAGTACTCCTGCCTGTGGGGAGATCGTGACCTTCCTCGCTGATCTCTGCCTCCTACCCCTGACCCAATATTACCACGGCGGTGCTGCTGGTCCTGTGACTCATTAATTGATTTACTGCTATTGTGAGGAGCATGGCTTGTTGTGTTGTCATTGAGGCTGGCCCATTGCCGCTCAGAGCCTGGGCTAATCTCGATGAACCGTTGGCCCATCATACCACCTCCTCGCTTCACAGCTTCAAAGCTGTCCTGAGGAGAGAAGAACTTGACCATAGCCCTGCCAGTTGGCCGACCCTGCACATCCCTCAGGAAACGTACTCCATCCACCCCCAGACCCCGGAAAAAACCCCTGATCTCAACCTCTGTGCAGGAGAATGGAAGATTCTGCAAGAGAACAAAAAACTCATCGGGATTGGCCACTCCTGCCCCAGTGGCTGCAGCAGCAGCAGCCTTCATATGGGCCTGGAGGCCAAGAGAGGCCAGGGGGGAGAGAGGATTAAACAGCATGGGGTTGGGAGTTCCTAGAGGTAGGCCGGAGCCCAGTCCTGCTGGGGGAGGTAGGGAAGGGTTGAAGGGAGGCAAGGAAGACATGTGAGGGAGGTGGGACATGGGAGGCACTGGAGGTCCTTGCGACAGCGGAGAGACTGTAGGGACAGGTGGGAGTGAAGACACTGGGGGAGGAACTGGAATGGTGGGTAGTGTGGGCATGGGGGGCATGGAAGGCATGCTGGGAAGTGGAGGAATGGGTGGGGGGCCTGCATTGAGTGCTGCCAGTGCTGTGGTAATTGTGGGGGCAGAGCTGTAGCTGTTGGGGAAGCTGGGTACTACGCTGGCTGCTGCCTTGTTGCTTGGTGGCTCCTGAGATGAGCTTGCTGCTGTCACTGAGGCAGGGGTGTTAGTGAAACCCTGATTACCATGACTACCACTTCTCCCACCTGCCCCTGGCTGCACTGTGGGTATTGGAGCAGCTGCTTGTCGGTTGGCATTTCCTGCTGTAGGTGCAGCCGTCTCCACAGCGCCTGCCCCAGCCTCAAACCTGCGGCGGCTAAGTTCAATCATGTTCTGCATTTCTGTCTTGCTGCTAAGCAACAGTGACACTTTGGAGCCCTTAATGGACCCCCCTGTACGCATCATCCCCAGTCGAGCGTCCTCGTCAGTGGCAAAGACGATGAAGGCCTCGCCATGCTCACCCCCCACGATGTGCACTCCCCCGTCAGGGATGGTGAGGCCAGAGAAGAAGTGTCTGATGTCCATGGTGCCGGCCACTATGGGCAGACCCTGCAGCCTGATGACTACTGCCATACTGACTGCTAAACAACAGCCCTACAACCTGGGGAGAAAGCAACACTACTGTCAGATGAGGAGCAGAAAGAGGGTGACCAGTGGTTTCCAGATGTTTCACCAGGAAACTCAGGTTTGACTTCGCACGCCAATAAAGGCTTAGCCAATGCTTACATCTCAGTTTGTTCAGAATAGTCCAGAGATGTGAAATGTTATGGCCTATTTTTTGGGCCCTGACATTTGGAAACCAGTGGTGAAAGGGATTTGGGGGGGATGTGGGTGAGATATTTGCAAAATTTGCAGCAAACTGTCACAAAAGCTAAACAGAAACAGTCACCAGCCATCTGCAGCTTTTAATAAGTTTGATAAACAGATCATCAATTTCAGATCTTTAAAAATATATAAGATCAGGCTGCACATCAAACTTAATGTCATACCCCCACAGAAACAATTTTAAGCATTAACTTGGCTGGTAAAGTATTGTAAAAGAAATACATGTCAAGTAAGTAAAGAATGGCACGCATTAACATACATTCTCTCCGCAACTGTGTTAATTGCGTATTGTAAATTCGCACCAATTTAAACAGGGTAAAATGTGTTTCACTGTGCAAAACACACTGAAACATTTGCCATAATGTGATATCAGTCATTGCGGAGTCTGGCCAAGACTTTTACTAGCTAGCTAAATGCATCAGGACCATATCACATTCTCTCCTCCCCACGGTGACTGTCTGATCCAACTGATGCTGACTTTGATGGACCTCATGGTTTGTTATAGTTAGATCCTTTCATCCTAATGATCTATAATTACCTGAAACCTCATTTCCAAATGTGATTTTTTTTTGGCCACATCTTTTGTAACTTCAAGCAGATAAAATGTCAGATGCATATCATACAACCCAATCTATTTGAAGATTACTGAGGACATTAGATCTCAATACAGGTGTTCTTTGTATCAGCCCAAGTATGTAACTGAGAAGTTGAGTGCAACTTGTTTCTTTACTGTTGTCTACCATGCAGAACAAAGATATTACTTGTAGTTTCAGGTACGTCTGAAATATTTCATGCAACCTGCAACTCACCAATGCAACTAACTGTTGAGACTTTCACTGAAACGTGGTGAAAAGGACAGAAAAATATTCCTGTCCAAAGCAATTTGATGGAATTCAATGATTCACAGAAGACACGTTAGCTTCCAGTGACTGACGTGTGCTTTCAGCACTTGGTATCTTGCGCTTAATCAATGTCAATAACGGGCTCTCATTCAGATTGGACAAAGTGTCGAATACGAACAAAGCATTGTGAGATGTATGACTTCAGCGGAGACACACACCAGTCCAAAACCCAAATCGATCATGACTACAGCCGGCAGTGTACACCAGATATTACACTACTCTCCTTTAGAACAAGTACAGCAGCGGCCCAAATTAGGACCTACTGAGCTACAACCACCTGGCAACCAGCCAGCAACATCCTGCAAACACCAAGCAACAACCTGGGACTTTTCCAATTAGGCATCCAGTGACAATATGGAGGTGAGCAGGATGGATCCTGCTGCCTCCTGATTTCTCAAGCAGCACCAAGTCGACAGGCATCATGTGAGCAACTGGTTGTAGATCACCACCACACAAGCAGCATGTCAACCAGCAAACCTGAAATACATTGTCAACAAAACATTATAATCAAGTTAACAGGAGCAACAGCAGTAGCTTATCAACCAGAGCAGTAAGAGAGATGTTCAAAAAAAGCAATGACAGGTACATGTGAACCAGAGCAACATTGGCATCATGTCAACCAGAGCAACATTGGCAGTATATCAACCAGAGCAACATCAGCAGCTGATTGTAGCACAGCACCATAGACGGCAGCTGATCAGAAGAGAAAGCCAGCAGAAGTGAGGTGCAGAGCAACATGTTACCTAACACTGATAAAAACATGTCAAACTGAGCAACAGCACGTGGAGCAATGCTCTCTGCTTCCATGATCTTCTGCTTCACAATTGCCTCTGGATCCTCGCACACATCTTCAATTTTCTGTGCTGTAACAAACCCTGATCCTGGACTGTCACACTATACACCATTACTGTGTTTCCAGTATGTGGTGCAGCTCAGCTTGGCTTGACTCGCTTTGGGCACCAGGTACTTCTTGATTTTGTTTTCCACTGCAGATAGAACCCCCTCAACGTAGGGACCCCCTCTCAGATGGACGTTGCTGAAAACTGCCATGACATCATCTTCAACACAACTTTTCCAGCAGTTGGGAAAGAGTACGCAGGAGCTTTACTTTGGTTGTCAGGACCAAGGGTTGGGTGGGTTTCCTGATTGCCTGTTTGTTTAGGCTTTAAATTGAGCCACTAGGGTCTGAGTACTGATCTTTGTTTTCAGCATCTGACTTGTGAACACATTTTTTTTTTTTTTTTTTTACATCAGCTCAAGTCGAACAGACTTCACTGCAAACCTTTCCCTCAGATCTACTTCTATTCATTGTCTTACTCCTACAATTGTTGTGTCTCACTCGCTGCATACACACACCTTACGCATTGCCTTAGACTATAAAGAGGCTATGCTACTTTTTAACAGGTGATATTAAGGGACTGTGTTCGTGATACATCTACACTTCTTCAGTTGACCACGGCATGTTTTCGCTGCCAAATCTGGGTCAGGCAAGTGACAATTCTCTGACCATCAGTCTGCAGTGTTTTCATTCCACCTTTTAGTATCGAATCAGCTTGCTCCGAACCTTGACAGCAGTGGTCACATGAAACGTAACAGCTATTATCCACAACGTTTTCCCAGAGGAAAACCACAAATATATAATCCATCCAATATGGATCCAAACAAGCAGAGTCGAGCCGAGGACTACCATGCAGTGGAAAATGTGCATATGGTATTGGTCTGGGTGCAGCTCACCACAGCTTTCAACATGATGCCAGGCATCATCTACATCATCAATGATTTCAGTGCTCAACCTCAGCACAGACAAATCAAACAACACTGACATATGACGGTTTGCAGTTCACCAAATGGTTTTTCCCAGATTTAAGTTTAAAGGACATCCACTCCTCCTGTTACTTTTGGGTGTCAACCTGCTAAAAGTCTATGTGAAGCATCAACAGTAGAAAGAAGATAAAACAAAGCAGGAGAGGAAAACTGCACCAGCTAATGGTGTCAGAGACAACCAGAGCATCCACAGTGAGGTGAGAAGATTCAACCGAGGCTGCAGTTTGCACTCACATAAACCAAGAAACAAATTGCAGCTGTAAGGAGACAGAAATTAACATCAGAAAGAGATTTTCAATACGGAAAATTCAGAATTTAAGAGCAAAACACTGCCTTGATTTCTCAGATTAAAGATGGAATACATAATTGTCAACATGGTGTCATCAACCTTTAGACACAGCAAAAAGAAGGGAACTGAACGAGAAGAGTGGAACGCCATCCATGAACGAAATAACTTGAACACAAAGGCACAGTCTATTTCAAAACAAGGATGAGGGAATCTCCACACATCAGCCAAGTTGGAGCTCAAATCTCAATAGAAGAGCCAGTGAGACAGGATCTGCCGTGATGAAGCCTTGACCACACAGCCTTTTGATGCTCGTTATTAAACCTTAAACTACAGCTCAGTTCTCGAGACCTTGTTCCTCCACCTATTTTCAGAATGACTGTTTGTATACAACTCCACTAACCTGCACAGGACAAAACACTGTACTGAGGTGATTAGCCCATTTTCCATACAGATTCACCGTATGAGGTGTGATTCACCGACTTAACTATAGCCCCTTTCAGATATGCATGTCCTTACATAGTCAGTCTCATGTTTGTAGAAACTCTAGTTACTTTTGTAGAAGTCACAACCGCAGACTCTTGAGTTTGTACCTATAAAATGCAGCAGAATTATGTGGTCTACCTTATAAATTATACAGTTTATGCAACAATTTATTTGTAGATCAAAAAAGATTATATATTTCAGCTGACAGTAACTTCTTTTCCATAAATAAAGTATCAACATACAATAACCAGACATGTTTGATATAAAGCATTGCAGCTCTATCTGTAATGGTTCTGTCATGACTGAACAGAAGCATTTCCTTCATTTCAATAACAGAGACCCAAATTTTGAAGTACCAACACATTAACAGATTCCATGTCTGAAAGGGGCTGAAGACACAATGTCCGTAGCGCACCCGAACAAAACTGAGCTAATATACACAATTCAGAGCAGAAAATTCATACTGCTCCTCCCTCCTCTAATTTCAGCTCATTCATGCAGTGATTACTATACATTGCCCATATTAAAAATTCATGTGTCGGTTAGCTAGCTAACGGCAGCTAGCAGCTACGTACATGACACAATTTTGAACAAACCTGCCTGAACGTTTTACTCAAGCGGTTACTATTAAACACATGTCCGACATGAAGCACCTACAGCATAGTCCAGTCATGGCTGACTAGCTAGCTTACAACTGAAATACCGAACGTAGCTAGTTTAGCTTAGCTACCTGAGCAGGCCAACGCTGCATTAATTAGCCACCTAGCTAACCTAGCCGAGCCTTGCTTTGTGTGTGTGTGTGTGTGTGTGTTGGGGCGGAGAAGCGAGCAGGATGCGCGTTTTTATCGGCTCCTCTCGCGCTCGGCTCGCGGTGTGAATGTGTTACTGAGCGGACTGCCGCTGCTGGATTCTTACCGAGAAATTAGTCAACAAACACACTGAGGTTTAACTCATGAACGAAGCTCTTTTCTTCTCCTCTCTTCTCTGCAGATTGCTGCTGCACGAAATGTCGGCGCAACCACCGAGTTACCCGACGTGATGACGCGATACTACGGCCAAACATGCGTCAGAGCGACACTGCCCCCTACCGGATGAACTGTGATAATGAAACTAGATATTTACACTGTATGTCCAAAAGTAAGTGGACGCAGCGGCCTGACCTCAACTCCATCCCATCCAGCACCCTTCGGCCTTAACGCCCACCATCGGTGTTGGATCTCAATGATGCTCGTCGATTAAAGGGATCCGTTAACTAAGTTGTACTTTGTAAAAAGTTACTTTGAAAAAAATGCAGTTTTTTCTCTGATAGGTGCTCATGTTATATGTTATTATTAACACCAATGTGATATTTATTAAGTGTTTATGATATTTTTTTATTCATTCTCTGTTGTTCTGTTTGTTGTGTGTTTGGGTAAAGACCACCACTATGGATGGACAATGCAAATGAGTTCAGGCTATAAATGCTGTGGTATGTAGCATTTGTTTATTAAATGTAATCATCCTGATAAAAACAAGGATTTGATAATAAAAAAGTAAAACAAAACAAAGGTTTATTGCATAACAATGAAGCAGAAGTTTATTGGGTAATGTTTATGATGAGAGTAACAGTGATAGACAGTAGATGCTGGAGTCTAATAAATATGACCCTTATACGTCAGCTGACTACATCCAGGAACACAATACAATACTTTAAAAATCCTCTCAGACTGCGAGGACAGAGATCCACGTTGATCAACTGAATTTTGTAAATGTTTTTTTTTTTTACTTTCAGGATTGCCTTCAGATTCCTGTCCCGTCAACAACCTCAGACACAAATATGTGACACTCTGGATCTGATCTGTTGTTACTCTCCAACATTTTGCAATTCAGCCATCGTGGTCAAATCGAAGCTTGTAGAGTGTTCCAGACTGTAACAAAATAATCAAACTGTGGCTGCTAACACTGACACAATGCTGCTGATTTGCTGAATACTGATCACTGACACGGGAGGAAAAACTGAAAGAGTGAGATCTGAGATGGAGAGGACAGTGCATCATCTGTGAACAGAGCAGGAGGTGATCTGTGAATAATCAAGGAAAAGGTTGTCACACAAAGAGTTATTAGCGAATCATCAAATAAACCCAGTGAGTTTAGGTCTGCTGCCTTCAGGTGTCGTCCCCAGTCTCGCTAAAGCTCCTATTTTGTTTGCAGTCACTGTGGTCGTTGCCTCATAGCACACAGCAAGATTAGCAGTTTAGCCAGCTGTCTTTGCATTTTACTGACAAAACTGTTTCACTTTTGTGGGGGTTAGATCACCATTGTAACTTAGATAGATCTCCGTGGTAACTTTCTCTGCAGGGCTGGCATGATCCAGAGCAAGTTCACTTCACAAGATCAGATCAAAACCTGGCGACGGCCCAATCAGATCACTGGAAGAATTGAGTCCAACAGGATCCTGACAGGGCCAAAAGTACTGAGTTAAGAATAAAGTAACAAGTAATGAGACCGTCTTACCCTTCTTTAAATATTTGAACATTAATCCTACAACAGCCTCAAATTTAATCTCACCGTGTGATTATGTTTATTTTCTGTTGCAGTAAATCACCTTATATAAGGTCCTTCACAGTTCTTATGAGGTTACATGTGACTGGCTATAATTAAAAAACTCCTCTTTTAATGTGCCCAAAGAGAGCCAGACTAAAAGGATCTGACTTTGTGATACAGGACCCAGGTGTCACAGCCTCTGGTGACTTCTCAGTGGAGACACAGAAGAACCTCGTTGGCCAGCAGAAGCCAACTGATGAACAAGTGACCAAACACAACATGCAGAGGTTGCCGTGCATCGGCCAACTCTCTGAGCAACATCTCCTGATAGAGCAACTAGAGGTGCTTCTACAGGGACACAGAGCCAAGACTACAAACAGACTTCAAGTCAGACAGGAAGTTTGTGCGTGTTTGTGTACAGGAAGGAAAAGCTGGTCTACTCCCATAAATCCCTGGGAATCATCGTTGTCGTCAGCCAGGAAGTGAGCGAATAGGAAGTAGGAGGGGTCTAGTGCTGCGTCCACTTGATGCTCTTCAGGTCGATGCCATCTTGAACCATCTCCCACAGAGGACTGACAGACAGACAGACGGACAGGTTATTGGGTGTTACCCATCAAACCATTACCATATAGGACACATCACAGATAGTAGCACCATCACCCATTAATGTAAACAAATAAACTTAAACTTGACATAATAGAAATAATGGAAAAGAACTACCAAAATAAGAGCAGAGTTATCAGTGTAGCTGAACTGACCTCATCTCCCTGAGTCTGTGGACCTGCTGGATACACTTATCTGCTGTGTAATCCACCTCTTCTTCTGTGGTGAATCTGCCGATACCAAACCTAATACACACACACAGACACACAAAGGTTTACATTAACCTACATGTGAATCACCTGAAGCCAAACCAGAGAACAGAAAGGCTGCAGAGAACCATCTCCAGCTGCAGATGTTTAGACTGGTGCTTCAGTCTGCTGAGTTTGTGATAAGGTATGTCTTCCTATTTGTGAATCTCTGCTGCTCAGTCTGTCACTGAAATGTCAGAATATACAGTCTGGTGTCAACATACTTCAGCAATAAATGAGAATCATCTATGAGATCATAGAAAAAATTAAAGGCATTCTCCTTATTATAATTAAAACTGTAATCTTGAAGAATGCATTTAAACTCAATCTAGTTTTTTTTTTTTAACTAAACAAATAAATCCTGCTTCAAATTAACATTAGAATCAGGACTATTAACAGGATCCAATATACTCCTGAAGAAATGTTATTAAATTGAAATAAAAAATTAAGTTAAACTTGAGGATGTGAGTGAGGATGAAGTGTGTTCCTACCTGATGGAGGAGTGAGCCAGGTCTTCATCTGCTCCGATCGCTCTGAGGACGTACGATGGCTCCAGAGAAGCTGACGTACATGCACTGTGAGAACACACACAGACATTCATCTTTTATATACAAGTTCAAATTCCCCAATGGATTTAACTTTGTTTAATTTAACAACGTTGTTTCTCATAATAACACACATTGTGTGTATCCTTGAGGTCTAACAAATATGTTAAATACATTTCCTTCATTTTGCGGATGTTATAAATCATGGCATGCATTGTGTGCATCAATGTTTGCTAACTAATAGTCTTCTTCATTTACAACAATTTTAGTACAAGTGTGTGTCTGACCTCCCAGATGACAGAGCGACATCCTTCAGCGCCATCAGCAGACTCTCTCCCTCCACATAGGCAAAGGAAAGGTTAACACAGCCTGAAATGGACACACACACACACACAGTCAGATAAATTCATCTGCCTCTGCCTCATCATCTGTTATTTTGTCAATATAAGACAGGAGTGTAGAAACCTCAAACTCTTCATAGGGTTTCACTGACAGGTTCACTTCAAGTTCTTGTTGGTTGAAATTCAAGAATTTGACAGTAATGTGTTGTTGTACAAGAGTTTCACTTCTGTGTGTGTGTGTGTGTGTGTGTGTGTGTGTACCATGGTAGCGTTGTTGCAAATCTCCATTCATGATGACGTCAGGAATCGCAGACATGATCCTCTGGACCAGACGATTAGCCAGCATGGACACTCTTTGATGATCATACTGCACACACGCATATATACACACATAATAAGTCCCAGGAAGTTTGGGTGCATTTGTTGAGTCTCCAGATGTTTGGGTACGTTTGTTTTACCTCCATCTCTTGCTGGGCGATGCTGCAGGCAGCTCCCAGACCAACAGCCAGCGGGGTGGGGACGGTACCGGAGCGCAGCCCTCTTTCCTGCCCGCCCCCGTTCTGCAGCGGCTCCATCCGCACCCTGGGCCGGCGGCGCACGTACAAAGCGCCCACACCTGTACACGTGTACACACACACACACACACACACACACACACACACACACACACACACACACACACACACACACACACACACACACACAGTCAATTTAACTTCCAAGCAGGTCAGCATAACCTCCTTGTACCACAAGGGTCAAAACCAAAACCCATTATGAAACTATTGTCTTGCCTAATGAGCTCTGACCTTAAGAGTGAAGGTCATATCTACAGTAATGTTACAGCTAACCTTTGGGTCCATAGATCTTGTGACCACTGATGGACATCAGATCAACCTTCCAGTCCATGACGTTGATGGGAATCTTTCCGACAGCCTGAGCGGCGTCAGTGTGGAGAAAGATTCCCTTAGAACGACAAATCTGACCTGTGGACAGGAAGGGTAAAGCTCAATTCATTAATGCTTCAGAGATCAGAACATCAGATCAGAGAGTCCCAGTGACAAAATAAACATCAGAAACTTGGTGAAGGCTGTATATGGTCACGGTGATCTGCTTTATTCTGAATTACGTATACACAGATGTTTCAGAAATGGGATTTCTGAACGCTGGAAGTAAATAACATGTTTCAGTTGGCATGGTTACCAATCTCTTTGATGGGCTGCTTGACTCCGATCTCGTTGTTGACGGTCATCACCGACAACAGAGAGGTGTCGGGGCGGATGGAGGCCTCCAACATCTGAGCACACACACATAACCACACACCGAGTTTTAATACATACAATGAGTTCTATGTGAGCCACACATGTCCACTCTGCCAGCGATCACAGCATGTGTACCTCCAGGTCCAGCAGTCCATTCTTCTGGACTGGCAGGTACGTGATGTCGAATCCTTCGGCCTCCAGAACTCGACATGAGTCAAGAACACATTTATGCTCCGTCTGCGTGGTGATCACATGACGCTTCTTGGCCCGGTAAAACCTAGCCACGCCCTGCAAGAGAGGGAGAGGTGGGGTCACTACTGACTGATCACAAACTGGTTTTCTCATGGTTTTATAATCTGCACCTTTTCAAAACATCAATTAAATTCAACAGATTAAGTGCCACCAGTGGATCTGCTCACAGACGTAAAGCAAGTCTCATCATTTTCTACTCCCTCTTCAATAACTTTTGATTGAACAAAAGGGAATGTAAGTGGTAAAGAAAACGCTAGGGGGGAGTAAACAGCACCGAGAAAATAGGGAGAAGCTCAGGGAGCTATTGTGACTGACAAGCACATTAGCAGATAGTTCTCACTATGTCCCCATATCTGTTCTCATTGTGAACAAAAACAGGAGGAGGTAGTGGTGAGAGGAAGAGAAGAGAAGGTGTAATGAAAGGAGGGAGACAAAGAGGGAGTGATGAATACGGGGAGGAGAGAGTGACCTTGATGGCCATGTTGTTGGACTCGGTGGCTCCGCTGGTGAAGATGATCTCTCTCGGGTCTGCTCCAATCAGATCAGCCACCTGCTGCTCGGAGAGAGACACAACACACAGTCAGTGTCTCTCTCTCTAATTCAGAATTTAGGAATGATGAACACACAGCACCTTGTATAAGGTTTACAATGAGGAAATAAAAACTCAGAAAGTATAAGAAAAAAGACGACTTAATGTTTACATGTTACTACACATTACACGCTGTACACAAATATCTCTCTACCTTCCTGGCTGTTTCCATGGCGGTCTCGCTCTCCCAGCCGTAGGCGTGTGTTCTGGAGTGAGGGTTACCATAGTAATTCACCTGGTAGGGCAACATGGCATCCAACACCCGGGGATCCTACACACACACACGAAACTGTAAATGTTATGAAGTGTACTTGGAAATAACTTTCTCTCTGACATCAGCTGGTAAAGCCTGTAACCATGACTACGTGGCTGGTAAAGGTTACCATGGGTGTGGTGGCCTGGAAGTCCATGTAAAGGGGTCGGAGGTCATCTTTCTCCAGTTCTTGCTTCTTTATCAACTCTGCAGCACAAAACAACAACAGGCAGACAGTCAGCTGGTTTCACTCTGAGTTTAATCAGATCCCTACAATCCTGAAGTGAAACAATGGGCCAGTGCTTGTTGAGTCATTCGGCAACTATGTCTAAAGAGCCGAGTTCTGAAAGTTGAACACAGTTTGAGGTAGTCATGTTAGTATCAAAACATAACGATGTATTATTAATATATTTGTTTTATTAATATACTTTTTGTTGTCAATTCTCTTACATATTAACAAACACAATGCACATCTTTATATGCGAGATTGCACAACATTAGTACAAATTTCAGCAAACTACAATCTTCCCATCAGTTTTCTGTGTTGCAACAGACAAATCTTTTTACATTCTGTGTTCCTCACCAAAACACTCTGTATGTATCCTCTTACATGTGTGTTAAGTGTACGTCCGTATTACCAAAAGGTGACTTTTGAGGTATTTTAAACCGAGAATATATTACATCCTGGCCTGCACTCTTCTTCTTCCCTGCCATTGCAGGTAGATTGCAGCATACTTTAACATGTAATCTCCACCTGCCAGGGGACCAGATGACCAACTGATAGAAAAATTCCACAGGAAACCTTTCATACACAAACTATTGTTATTCTTGCACCTACTTTCATGTTTGTTTTTCTATTGTGTTCACTGGAGCAATGAATCAATGCAATTTCCTTCTCCTACACACACAACAATACTTTCTACCTTGACCTTGATATTTCAACTGCAACTTTGAGCTGCTTCCAGCTTCTTTATTAGTGTGGTGGTTTTAGCCTACAGCCTGACTAATACTGGAACTATGAGGCCAGTTTTAATATTTCAGAATTTAAAAAACCATAACGATATATCAAAAGATTGAATACACTTTAATACATTGACAGTGTGAACACTCATGCAGTGATGAGGATCCATACTGTGGTTCATTAGAAGCTTTTACATTAGACCTAAAATATCTATCTCTTTATGATATATAATGTTCAAACTTCTTGTTTTGAGTGACCAACTGTCCAAAAGCTAAAGAATATTAAGAGAAACAACAAACATTTTAAAGAATAAATAATATAAGAAAGGCATACATGAAGGTAAAACAAATAACACATAAAATAGATTCAGGTAGTTTAAAGTTATTTTTTTTAAATCTAAGCAGAGCAGGAACCATACACCTGACAATTGACATAAATTATTTATCAATAGTTCCTGAGGAGCTACAGGTTTAAATTGATTTCATAGTGCTACTGTGATGTTACAGACGGCTCTCACATGTCACTGTGTCAGATTTCATCAGCCAGCTCACAGGTCTGCTGAAGTTTCCAGTCTCAACACTAAACTGCGTCATTTTGGGATTAGCTAGCCTCATGCTAGCAGCTCAGGGTCAGGCATCCGGTTAACTTACTCCACACCGATGTTACCTTTATGCAAAGTGCTGGCGGTTCTCCGGTCAGAGCCCAGCCCGAGAGGGATCCACGAGGCCGGCCTGAGCAGCCGGGAGGAGACGGTCCTGCCCGGAGAAAGCATCTGGACGGTGTGCTGGCTTCACCTGGAGACCCGCTGACCTCCGATAACAACAACACGCTGCCTGCTAACAAAACTCCTCTGTAAACCGGCTCTAACCAGCTTATCCTGGAGGTTTCTGTGGAGGAAAATGAAGATGCTTCACGATCTAAGACTGAGTTTTAAGTGTGTGCGAAGCTTGGTTTGGTTTGAGCAACGTTGCCGCCTGTCAGTGTATCCGAGTTGTAGCAGACTCAGTTAGTCAAAGTAGACACACTAACAAAGAGCACTTCCGATAGGGACTTTCAAAATAAAGTCGTCCTAATGACTATTGCGAAAGTTTTTTACGTTTATGTAAGATTAAATTTTTTATTTTTATTTTAGAATGTTATTTTGAATGAAATTCAAATTTTGTGATCGAAATTAAAATCACATTTCATTAATTAATTGTGGTGAATGTGCTGTCTCTCTGTTCCCGAAGTGACACTAATCGAAACATACATAACATTTTTCGAACATGTCTTATTTATCCTGTTACTTGCTTGATCCGGTGACTCTCTGCAGCTTGACACAGGTCGCTGGCGCTGCTGTTTCACTGTTTTACAATAGCGGAAACAGGGGGCAGGACTTCCTCTGGACATGCTGCGCTCTCATTGGCCAACAAGCGTTGTTTTGGTCTGGTTGGAGGCGGGGCCAAGACCTTTCTCTGCCCTCTGATTGGTTACAGCCCAGGGTTTATGAAACGTGGTTTCAGTCTCATGTGTGACTCATTCAGTAGAAGTAAGCTTTCATAAACATTGTGTGCAGTTATGAAACTTAATCTTGTGCCAGTGTTACATTAGAATTGAATATTACAACAAAATGTTTTGCAATGTTAATTAGAACTTTAAATATCTCCATAAAGTGTTTTTATATGTTTCTCAAACGTTGAAACTGCTTTGTGAGGGTGAAGATGGGAAATGTAAAGGTCAGTCTGACCTGACAGACTAGTGTCTCTTCTATTGTTTTGAGAAGCAGATAGATAAAGATGTAATATCTTTGATTGTGAGAAACCAAAAGTGCTTGTTTAGTAAACATATTCCTTCTAGATACATGCCTACGCAGACAACGCTGACGGCTGGTGGAGACTGATGCTGAACATGGTTGTGTGTGATATCCTCTCAGGACCCTTTAAGATCTGTTGGCTAACTCAGCTCAGGGCTCCTCTGACAAGCACCCCGCCCCAAGGTCTGTCATGAGCCCAGTGCTGCCTGAACCCCAGCATTGTATTGCATTGTATTTCACCTGTGAACCTGAATTAAAGGCGCTTCTGAGACCCGACTGAACCCTCCGGCTGATCTGTGAATAATCGTGGGCTGTCCATGAAAGAATGCGGGTTCTTACACCAGTCTTCACCTGCCAGTGGATCACAAACTCCCAGACAGACAGGAGGCAGCAGGTGAAGCTGGAGAAAATCATATCCAGCACCTGCAAGCATTTGGATCGGCCACCAAACACGACGGGGACAGATTGCAATGGACATTCAGGACTGCACAGCCAGGAAATGAGAAAGAAACATCGCTATAGACCCATTTAGACCCAACGCTGGACACACCTTTTGCCAACTCCTCCCGTCTGGCAGGCACTGCAGAGCACTGTACGCCAACACAAGAACAGTTTCCCCCCACAGACCTTCACTGATGAACTCATATGAGCAATAAGTCTTATAGCATCTAATACAACCCAGATGTCATATAACTCTAATCACCTACTGTACCTACAAGTTCTACATTGTATTGTAGTTTAAATGCAGTTTTCTTTCACCAGGTAGATATATCCTCACTGTCAAATATAAATCTAAACACAACCCACCTCATGTATAGAAATTAACCTGTTACATAAATCATTTCATATTTATTTTAGCATCTTTGCACTGTTGTCCTCTTTTTTTTTTTTTACCATTTCCATGTTCACATATTTGGCCAGAAAAGCTGCTTCTCTTCCTGAAATTGTGTCGAGACCGAGTCCTTCACTGCGTGTCATATATATTCTGGACCAGTTGGTGGCGGTAATGCGCGAATTTGTAAAACGACCAGAAGAAGAAAAGTGTATCAGGCCTGTTTGTGGCCACAGATCGCATCCATAGAACTGTTGATATCTTATTAGCCGCTGCTGTACGTCGCCGATATGTGTCTACGTGTCCGCCATATTGGGGAGGTCAAGATCCATTGGTATGTGTATTGATAAATGCGGACTTCACCACAAAAACGACCCCAACTCGTTTAATTCTGTGCCAACTTTCATGAAATTAGGTTCGTCATAAACATGAGAAATTCAGCTGCTTATATGTATTAATTAATTATATGTAGTACTAACCCTCTGAGTAGCCACAACTTATACTGGGACATGTAAACTCTGGTCTCAGGCAACATCATGTGTAAATTATCCAAAATGTCTGCTTTTATGAGTTTCTCCAAGAATTTAGATTTATGCATCTATGATAGTCTTATAAAACCGCCAGAATATATGCACAATATATAAGGGTATTTTTTTCTCCCCATATAATATAATATAATATAATATAATATATATAATATAATATAATATAATCCTGCATGTCCCATGAAAGTTGTGGCTAGTTGCGAGTTTAATTTGGCTTAGAGTTGATCAGATCCACCCACAGTAACTAAATTTGATTCCAACAAATAACCAGTATCATGTTCAATTCCTCACATTTATTACAAATCAAATTCCAAGACAATCGGTTCAGTATTCGGTGTGTTGGGAGTTGATTTTGTAGTAAACTCCTCATCTCCTGATGTTTATACTTCCGGATCTTGACCTCACAAACATGGCGAGGCGCAGACGCAGGTCACGTGAACGACCGCGGCACCTACGTTTCTATGGCTATAGGTTGTCGCAGCAATGCCCAATAACTAGCCAGCCACTTATTCTTTTAAAAAAAATACATTTATTTTCGAGCACAGCGCCAGGAAGAAGAGGCACCCATTGCGGCGGTAGATCTCACATTAAGGTGAAACTCTCAGTTTTCTGTTTTATTTTCAAGCGATGTTAGATTAAAGTGTTAGCCAAGGCTAGCAAAACACAAGCTAGCATGTCAGTGCTGGTTGGTAATGTTTGCTATGCGGTGTCAACTCAGTAAGTTTTAGCCTTCGCTAATGTTATGTCACATTTCTTTAATTATGGTGAATTTGCCGTCTCTGCTCCCGTAGTGACACTAATATGTAAAGTGACTGGTGGGTCTTGGCTACAGATGGACCGATGTCTGCTGTGTCTACTTAACGAAGCAGGAAGAGAATGAAACTACTTTCCTTTACTGAGTCCGCTAATGTACTCTACACGTCTCCCTGTGGTCATACAGATATCTGGTGATCCCCTGCTCAGCGGTCAAGTCACAGTCATGGGCCCGTGACTCCATAGCTGACACCATGCTCCTGCAGCCCGCCGCAGATCACCACCCACTTGTGTGACAGAGAGGCCGCCGTCTTGCTGCCATCATGGGGACGACGATGAGTGAGCCGTGCATCTACGACAAGCTGTCCGAGAGCATCGACATCCTCCGCCAGTCGGGCTACCGCTATGGCATGTCGGAGAGGGAGATAGAGAGGTTCATCAAGCAGGTCCTGGAGACCAATGAGCCCAGGAGAGAGCCCCCCCAGTTCCCCATCTTGAGAGCCACCATAAAGGTCAAGCCCAGCAACATTATTACACTGCTAAAACAGAAAGAGTCGACAGAGAATGACATCCATGAATCAATAATTGTGTAAAAGTACAAAACATGCAGATAACAGCATCTGAAATAAATCGCCTATACATAGCTAATACAGTGCAAAAGAGTGTAAAGGGTCATTCATGCTTTGTGTGCCCAGAGGAGAGACACAGCTCTCAATGTTGGTGTTGTCTCTGCAGTTTGTGGTGGCAGTGGGCTTCCTGCTGGTGGTGGTGCTGGCCTTCACCTACCCCCAGAGTGCCCCCCAGCTGGGCCTGGTCAATCTGGGCTGTTACAACTGGTCATCCCCCCTCAGCCACGTCCGCCTGCTGTCCCTGCCCATCGCCAAGAAGTACAACCTGCAAGGTGTGAAGCGTGATCGCAGTGTCCCACTTTCTGCTTTCTCACAAACACACACAATGTGCCTGAACAGTTCTGTTCTGAGAAAACACAACATATGTAAACATTTAACGGCCTGTAACTTAAGTGAAACATAAAAATGTGTGTGTGTGCTGCAGGTTTTCATGAATGGTGGAGTGCCGGCTCTCTCAGGCAGAATCTGGTCAACTGTTCGGGCTGTGCGGAGATCTCCTCGGTGCTGGAAGTCCCAGAGAGCCTCAGGGGGACGGTCACTCTGCGGCGTGGGCCACAGCTCGTCCTGCTGAAGGTCAGAGATCAACACAGTCAGGATGGGCCTCCCTGTAACACCCATAGGTTACTAGTTTTCTTGTAGTGATCTCCTCCATGCTCTTCACCACAGGAGGTTGCTTGATTATATAAAACCATCAGTTTGAATTGTTTCCATGTTGTCTCCGACAAATCAGGTTTTTCCTGCCAGGTTAGTGGATGGCTCGATTAGTGCGACACTGATAAGTCTCAGCTGCCATTGCTATGGAGAAGAAGACCATGGTTACTGAATTCACCCCTAAGTGATTTAAATGGCTGTTTTATCAACGTCTTTTAATGTGAATATTTGATGTCCAGTCCTTAGGCAGTGTAGACTGGACAAGATAAGTATGAGCTTTTAAAGGAACAGCACAGCATTTTATAAAATACATTTGGTTGTCATCTTTCCAGAGTCAGATGCCAAGAATCATGATTGATTTATTGTGATCAGAATTTCATCATTGTTAGACTTTTCTAGTCTGTTTGCAATGTTGCCAGACAACAGTGACATGATGTTGAGCAGTACTGGGTGACAAATGCCCCCATCCAACCCTTTTCTGTTTATTTGAACTGGTTCCTGTTTGTTCATACTGGTCTCTGCAGGGCGGGGAGTCCCTCAGTGTGCAGCGGCAGCAGCTGGAGGAGCTCTACTTGGCCCATTCAGGCTCAATGTCCATTCTGCTGGAGGAGGACGACGGCCTGCAGAACCACAACCTCGGCCTCCCACAGGGACCTGCAAACTTCACTCTGCTCTGGTACACATCTGTGTTCAAAGTACACGTCCTGACATGCACAGGCCTGACCTGGGACCTGAGTCATTGCATAATGCCAAAGTTCTTGTCAACACTGCCAGTTTGCCACAGTAATGACGTACCTCTGCCTTCCTATTAATATGCATTTAGTGTGTCAGTGTCATTTGCAGCTTTAAGCGTCATTTTCTGAACAGAAAACTGTATTTTTGGCTGATAAATAATCCACTTAAGCAGGTCACTATCTGAGCTGGTACCGACCTTGGTATATGCACCAAAAGTGGTGTTCACTGATTGTGATGAGTGATCGGCGGTGTGTGTCCTGTTGTCTGTGCAGGAGGTTCAGCTCTGGGACCAGGGAGAAGGTGTTGAGGTGGCTCTTCCCGAAGGCTGAGCTCTGCCCCCTGCTGGACAGTGCCGGCACCATCGTGCAGCGCTGCCTGGTCACACACAGCACAAACTCTCAGAGCAAGGTCAGTCCAGACGCCCCCGCACAGAGGGACTGGAGGACCAGACAGGAAATTTATTTTTACTGAGTGATGAAAATGGAAATACTCAAAGAATAAAAGGCTAAATAACAAACCATCTCCTAGAGGGGGTCAAGTGCAATTACTTTTTCCTAAATGTATTTTAAACTTGTGTGTTGATGTAGTGAAGTTTGATCAGTACAGATACAGACAGGTGTTGTGTAGTAAATTAAAATCTTCTCCTCACTTTATTGCAGTTTTGCTCTAATTGTGGGTGGAGATTAGTAGATAAAACTGTAGCGTGCTGTTATTCACCACAAATGAGCCCTCAGCCTCCGCCGTAACTCTTTAGTCGTTGTCTGTGTTTCAGGGTGTCGGGGTGTTCGGCTGGCTGGTGGTGGGCGAGGGGCTGCCAACAGTTCGAGTTCTGCCTGTTCAACGCTGTCAGAAACACTGCAGCTCCTTCAACTTGTGGCTGACACCTGGAGACATGGGTAACACCCGCCGCGCCCAATTTTATCCACAAACACATTTATCAGGACAGAACGACATCTTTAGACAGTTCAAATAAATACTTTCCCACCACTGTCCTCTAAATGAATTAACATTTATATGAATAAAGTATCCTGTGTGCACCATGTGTGTTTTATATGGAGCACCTAGAGATTTTTATCTTGTTCACGGCAGATATTATCTTTTGAGCACAAAATAGTAATTTGTGTTTAAAAAAAAAAAAAAAAGATTTAGGAATTTTTTGCCAACGCTAAGGATTTTGCACTGCCGCCCTACACTAATTAATGCAGTTACCTCGTCTACATAACTAAGCAAGTTATGATCTTGTGTGCACATAGAGTATATATGTTTTATATATTTTTTTTTTTACCATAACATCAAACAGAAAATAAAAAAAAGTTTGATTAACAGGAGACCGACTGTCGCCAGAAAAGCATAACTGATGAATAAATTTAGCTGCTGTTTAGCCTGTACCTCATGGTCTCTGAGGTGTTTGCATGCTGCATCTGCTCTCCTGATGTGTGAGGTCAGGTGAATGTCATATGTGGCTGTTGAAGTTGTGCGGTCTGACGGTTGTCCCCTCTGACCTCTGACCTGTGTAGTGTATGCCGACCCCCGGTACTGGCAGATGGAGCTGTTCCCAGGGCGAGGCCAGAACATCATCTGTGACGGATCGGCCTTTTAGCCTTCAGGTGGAGCCGTGCGCAGGAGGACGGAGTTTAGGACCCGATGGCAACGTGCAGTTCGTCTGTGACTGTTTCACTTCCTGCTGAGGCGCTTTCAGAGCTCGTCGGCCTTTCTGGGGCCCCGCCCACTGATGCCTTATGACTCTCCGGCCTTTTTTGCTGACGCCCCGCAAATCTAATAATCCTTCCACCTCTGAGGACTGGAAACCACTGCACAGTTTGGAAAAAGGAATCTCCTGCAGGTTTTGAGGGTCGCGGTCAGAGGATTGAGGAATGCCTTTTTGACTTTGTCCTCGTGTATAACAGCGGAGCATCATCAGGCTTTAAACTCTCCGCAGCTCTCAGATGTTCTGGATGTCCTCGTGCCATAGCTTCAAGCAGATCTCTAGCATTAAAAACACAACATCATGAAACATGAACCCACTGGCTGTGTCTCTGTTTCAGAAGGTACTGAAACACCGCTGACCTGGTTGCAGACGTCCGAGTCACAGTCCACATCTCCGATATGTTCAGTGATTCAAAGATGAGTCTCATCAACAGCTGTTTTCCTCTGTTCAAAAATCGAGTCCATCAGAACTTTATAGGTGGTAAGAGTAGGGAACGTCATCTTTTTGGGACAGAGTGAGTGAAATATCGAGATGTTTTCTGCTACCAGAGAAACCAAGTAGACATTCAGTGTGATCACCAGGGCTCCTTCAGCCGCTGATATTGTGCTTACATGGTGCATATTCTTCCTGCATTTAATCAACCAAACTAAGTTTAGGACCATAGGGAGCTCTAAAAGGCCCCACAGCTCACCTTTCGCCCCAGACCCCAAGTCAAACCAGCACCTGCTCATATCCTCATCACTTCTTTCTGCTGTGCATTGTGGGAACTTTCCTGTAATTGAATGATTTAGGTGTCAGAAGTAGCTGGTCATTTGATACATCCTGTTCTGAGCCGCGAGACGCACCTGCACCTTCACTTTCTCCCCAGTTTAAAGGGCCAGATCACCCAAGTTAGTTTTCTCAGAGTCACAGTTATCTCTGGTGGTGTCTAGAACACAACAACAATCAACAGTTTACGTTAGGAGTTAACAATAATAGTTTGGTTTTCTGTATATTACTAAACAAGATAAGTTTGCACCAAAATAATCAAACTCATTTGTACTTAGAAAGACAAAGAAGAAAACGGTGAAAATTATATGCTGTTTATGACATTCGTGCCTGTACTTGACATTGCTACCCAATAATTTACAAAAATAACAATGTAAAAGCATTTTTCTATTTTATGTAGGCTAAGATCTTCCCTCTGGTGTTTCTGAACAGTGGAAAAAAACAGTCCACTGATAGAGTTGTGTTTCTTGAAAATCATCCGTTTAGTGTAAATTCTACAGACATCAGCTGAGAATTTCACCTTGGCGCGAACATAATTAACAGCTGATTAAATTGACTATTTAAATTGAAATTGAAATTCTGTGGATTATCCAGACCCCTTTTTCTAAATGAGTTCTTAAGTAAAAAACCTACATTATCTAACTGGAGAGAAAATGTATCTTTGTATTTTGGGTGAACTGACCCTTTAAAAACAGTCACTACCACAACCTCATGGGCAGAAAAGATTTTAATTTATTTTCATCCTTAATTTTTGGATTTAACTGACAGAGCTGCGTCGTTATTTATTATGATTGTATGTATATATGGTCACGTCATCCATTTTAATGATAATAATGGTGTTATGATATTATTATACCTTGATCTGTTGTGATTGTCAGTACAGACAGAAGTTAACATCAAATCGTCTTCAACGCATTGGGAGGTTTCTTCTCCTCAAAGCATCCAAACATCCATGAACGTGTGGAGGATTTATTCTGTGCGTTATCAGGGTTTCCGTGGGTCCTTACAGAGTCTGAATGATATTAAATCAGTTTGCCAAAGTCAACGCCTGTCAAATCTGAGGTTCAGTGTTTTTGTTTTGGTGCTGTAAAAATCTCCAAATTTCCAAACATCACCAGTTCGGGGCGCTCAAACAAAATTAGAAGTGAATCCTCAAAGATGTTTGCTTTGCATAGAAATGTCATAGTTTTATGAGAAAATTAAAACTGGTCATGTATTTGCTTCCACCGGCGTATTGATTCTTTTAAGCTCGTTAAGAAGTCTTGTTTGGGATTTCAAAAGTAACATAATGTTGTTTAACAGGAAAAATCTGAAGCTCTGGGCTTCCATAGGAGTCCTCACCCAACTTTTGGCACATTTTTTTACTGTGTGACTGATTACTGACTCCAGCGTGAATGTCTGTCATCGTAGGCTGAGTGAATTTGGGTTAAACAACGTTGTGTTATTGCTGACAAATCTTATCAAATTAATAATCCACTAATTAGCTTATTTTGTCCTTGACACCTGCCAGTTTGTTGGATACTGGAGGGACCACCTGAATTTGTATTTTGTAATGACTCTCAAGGTCCCAAGATTAAACTCTTAAGAGTTGAATCAGTGTAAACTATAATATAATTTGACCGCAGTATTAGTATAATTATGGCTATAGCCCTGGATGAAGATGAATAAACACTGGAGGAGGATGAACGCTTTGGTAAGTGAACATACTTAATATTTTGCATTCATGTCACTTAGAGATCCGTGTATCTGTTAAATGTAAGATGTTTTCAGGTGAGAATCAGCAGGAGTCGGGAGCAGCTGATCAGAGAACAGCCGACAACAAACCTGAAGGAGCTCCACGTGTTAATGCTGTGAGTAAATCTCAACCTAAGCCAAACAGTTCTGATTTTGATATTATCCTGCAGACGCAGAGCAACGTTAGCATCACATTGTTGGTGTGTTTGTGTCTACCTGATGAATGGATGTCCAACAGTCTTGGCTGTGGTCTGAAGTAAACAAAGTATGACCACAGTACCCTATGAACAAGAAATAAATCTTTATTAGTCTGTGAACAGTGTACAGTGGGTCTATTGGTAGGTTTAATCGATTAATGTAAGATTATTTACCAGACAGCAGGTCCTGTGGGGTCTGCAGTGTGCCACCAGAATAATCATAGCCTGTGTGATAATAATGAATACAATGATCTGTAGACCATCGTCTTTACAATGTGAGGAAACCAGGTGCCAGCAGTGAGCCTAAAGATTAAGTGTATTTCAACCTAAACAACAATGTGGGGCTGCAGCAGCTCTGATTGGCCAGCTGTGTGTGTGTTAGCAGGAGTCTGACCAATCAGAGCTGCTTGGTCTTTACATTAAAGGTCCCCTGTGGAGTTTTTGGGATCCGTGTTTTTATGAGGTATATGTCATTGTTTTGTCGTGACATGATACACATTTCTGCCAATAGGTTCATGCTGTTCCTCTAAGTGGCAGCGATGAGCCAACAAGGGCAGTGAAGAAGATTTCTCACCAGTAAACGTAAAAACTTTATAAATACTTTAAAAACAACAACTTTGCAAGTATTTTGAGGGAAAAAAATGCATTTAGTACATTGGTTAGGTCTCAAGCTTTGCATCATTTAGAAACAAACTGAATACCTTTATAATACTTCATATTAATTGATTATAATTTGGTTTGAAGTAAAGCATCTGGAATATGCACAATATTCAGTGGTATTTACTAAAAACACCCTTAAAAATGAGTATAATGCAGTAAAATGAAATCAGACTGATAACTGATTATCTCGGTGCTCCAATAAATATTCTTTCCCTCACATTCATAGGAAGTAAAACAGTGCAGTGTTTTAATATTAAGTGTAAGTGATATAAACTGGAGCACTGAAGTAGACAGAGCCACTAAGTGGAACCGATGTAGTTTGAGGGTCAAGTGCAAAGCATTAAAGGGTCAGTTCAACCAAGCTACAAAAAAATATAAAAATCTCTCTCTCTTGTATTATCTGAGAGACTGTCTGACTAGATGAATAAGTTTGGGAGTGTTAACAGCCAACCACTCCAACTTTAAGAAAGTCCCCATAAAAAGCTGTATGAAAGCAGTTCTTGGGAGCAGGATGCTCTGCTGCTGGTCATGTTCTTCCTGCCAGCAGTGGCGACGACTCTGAGGCATCAAACTTGTTGTTATGTGAAGCTGCGATGCCACCGTGAGGCCAGTCGTACAGGTGGCTGCTCTGCAAATCTGCTTCTGCTCGCAAGTTAATTTTCTTCATAAAAAAAAAAAGAGAAAGACCATGAAAAGTTAGGAAATGTTCATCGTTTCTCAACCCAGATCTTAAAGGACTCGTTTAAGGAAATAGTCTCATTCTCGATGTTCAAATTGATATTGATCTCATGTCTGTGTTTAGAAGCTTAGCATTAAGACTGAGTGAGTACCTGAAAATCTCTGATGTAGGTGAGGAAGAAGCTGATGAAGGAGAAGGCCAGAGACCACTCAGACACGGTGCTGATGATGTGAGCCGTGTAGCCCTGAAGAAGATACATAGGGACTTAAATGCTGTAGTGATGATGCAAAGAGCAGCATCAAAACCTTTACCCCATTATAATACAATATATCACACACACACACTGACCGTCTCTCCAGGGGTCCAGTGCAGTTTGTGAGGCACGTCCACTCCCGGCAGACTGCTGTACATGATGACTGATGATACGAACACTGACAGGAGAGGACGCTGTTAAGGATCACAGCTCACTGCTCGGCAACACCGGCAACGCCGCTAATTAAACAGGATGTGTGTTAAGCTGAGCACTGCAGGGACGGTGTGTTTTAATATACAGGTGAGATTCTGGTTCAAAATATCCAACATGCATGTTTTGCTGCCTTGTGTATGTAAACTGTGTGAAGTGAATGTGACGGAAATGTTCCCACCATGACTGCAAAACTGAAATGTGTGTGTGTGTGTGTAACATGATTTTACTGGGGACTACTTCTAAAAGAGGACCGATGATGGTATAAACTCATGAATGGATTAATACCAGCTGTCCTTGTGTTTTTTGATATTTTTTTTCTGTTTATTTAGCAGGTTAACTTGTTTAACTTGGTGTTAGTGAAGATAATGTGGATCCCGGCAGGGCTGAAGCAGGAATTGGTGGGCGGTACCTGCTCAGGCCTGTTGTGCTGACCAATCAGAGAAGACTTGGCTTTTTCAGGAGGGGGCTTTAAAGAGTGTGAAAACTGGGTGAAAAGAGCCACATGCAGCATGAGGAAAAACATGATTTACATTAACATTACAGGATGTAAAACTATTCCAGTAGGATCCCCAAATATGAACCTGAAAATTAGCGCAACGTCACCTGTAAAAGTTCAGGTTATAGGAAACTCAGGGTTATGGGTTTAGTTCCCTTTGAGGAAAATAGCTATTAAAAATCTTTTCACTTGTAGGTCTACGTGTATCTTCCCACTGACTATGTATACAGTTACAGAACTGGTTTGACTTAAAAACCGTAAAACCGTTCTCTTCGAATAATTATGGTCTCACTACAACCCTACCTACTACTACCCTACTACCTCTAGTATTAATCAACCCCATCATATCTGGACTCTTGAGTTTCTGGCTGTCACCATGTTGGAGGATACTGCTGATGATGCTGCCCAGGGTCCAGACTCCGATGCCGAGGCGGACCAGGTAGGTGGTCTTGCTGTGGACATGAGGCTGCATGTAGCGCGAGAGTAGCGTCTGAACCAGGATGTAGAGAGCCCCGACCCCGAAGGTCAGCACCGCCCCGACCAGGTGCATGGAGAACAGTGTGGTCTTCTGCTCGGACAAACAAACACGTTCACTGCAGACATGCTCAACACTTCAGACACTGTACAGGTGTGCACTGATCCAGGACCAGCAGCGCTCACCTGGAAGTTGGCGACCACGCACATCCCAAAGGAGCTCATCAAGCCGAGCAGCAGCCCGAGGCGGTTCAGTCGGTTGAGTCTGAGCTCGTCCTCACCTGTCAGAGCCTCCACCTGTTTGTAACGCACGTAAACTGTGGCCATACCTGCACACGCGCACACGCGCGCGCACACACACACACACACACACACACACACACACACACACACACACACACACACACACACACACACACACACGCCAAGATAGTCAAAGTCCAATAACCATATATTACATATCACTCTATTTTTTTTGTTATGTAAACATTTTGGCAAAACTTTTTAAAATTCAGTTATAACGACAAGTTTCAAGACAGAATATTCCATAGCTGTACAATAAAATACCCACGACAGATATTAAATTAAGCTATTACAATCGATAACTAAAAACATGTACAAAACTAACAGAAAAAGAGGGTAAAAATATAATCTGCTGATGATATCCTCAAATGTCTTGTTTTGTCTGTCAGTCATCAGTCCAAAATGTAATCAGCCTCAGAAAACCCTCACATTTAACATACATGCTGAGACCAATTCACCATTTATCAAAACTGTTTACAATTAATTCTCTGCTAATCAATTAAAACTATTTCTCAATGGTTGGTACACCAATCATTATGCTCCGGTAAACTGTAAGATACCAGTTATGAGTACTTTTTAAAATAATTTTTAAAATTAAACTATTGATAAATACAACATGGATTAAATGTTCACTCTGTTTACATTGTTAGAATATGAATTATATTAATTATAATTACTCATTACTTTTTCAATCTTATGCAGTGTTGTGAAAAAGCTTTCATTGACTACCACACCATCATTTTTAGTGCATTTGACAAATTAAGAGGCTGAACCTTGACAAGACACTGAAGGAAGCAAATAATATCACAGCCAGAACACTGAATGAGACCGTTTACACATTGTAGTGTCACACTGTGTGTGTTTGTGTTGTACCTAAAAAGGCTGACACATCCAGCATGATGCCAAACACACACCTCTCTGGTGCCATAGTTCCTGTGTCGCTGTAACACACAACAAAGTTAATTAAAGAGAAGTTTGGTTTATTTTGTTAAATAGCCAAAAAAAACCAAAAAAAACAAAACATGTTTATTGTCAGACGTGTAAGACATGGAGAAAGGTTCATTCTGGCATCAGTGCTGAATCTCACACCACAGACTGGCACTAGTGTCCAAATACATTCATGTGACATCCTAAAAACTGAGAGCTTTTGTCTACTTGTTTCAGAAATGTATTATTTCATCATATTGTCAGTGTAAACTGCACGTGTGCTGTGTGATGGTACTGACAGATTGATAGGCATAGCAACAGTAACTAAGGTGGTGAGGTTTCACAAAGAAATTAGTGTACATTTTTATTTTTTTATTTGACTACACAACCTGCCAATTTATCACCTTTTTACACAATTACAGATTTACAGAGTTAATCATATAATTGAATTTGAAAGATTTCTGCTAAAATGTTTATGTAACAAAAAATAGAGAGGCATGTGATCTATGGCTATTGGAATTTGATTATTTTGACTGATGTGTGTGAGTGTGTGTGAAAGAGAGAGAGACAGACAGACAGACAGACCAGACCTGATATAAGGCACCAGAGGATCCACATGTCTCAACACCACCGCTGTTATGTAAGCGAAGACAAAGGACGCTGCTGTCCAGATGACCAGCGCTGCGGGCAAGAAGCAAAGACCCTGCTGGAACCACCACATGTCCTCCTCACTGTGTGTGTGTGTGTGTGTGTGTGTGTGTGTGTGTGTGTGTGTGCGAGTGCGCTGCTGCTGGTCCTCTGCCCTGTAGACAAAACACAAACAGTGATAAACGCATTGATATACAGCACACAGTGGCCATAATCATCCGCATTGCTGCTTTATTGTATTTATTAAATATTATTGATGCTAATTAATGTTTATTTTCCATTTAAGCAGAATGTCTTATTACACCATCCATTATCAGGCTGCTGTTTCTCCAGTGTGGGGATTTGCTGCTTTTCTCCATTTTATATCATAGTAACCTGAATATCTTTGAGTTTTGAACTGTTGGACGGACAAAAGACATTTTGGTAATAATCACCAAAATATAACATATGACCAACACATGACACAAGACAAACATTCACTATTTCACTGTTTGAAATAATGTAATAGAGCTGAAACAACAAAGTCAGCAGCTATTTTGATCATCAATGGTCATGTTTTATTATTTAACAGACAAAGTAATTAATTGAGAAAATTAGCCACAAATTTGTTGATTCACAGCCTACAATAAGAAATATGAAGGACAATGAGCGTGTGCTGTCATGATTATCACTATCTGCCATTTTAATACCCTGATCCAACTCACATCATCAGTTAAAACTCCTGTTAGTAGGTAAAAGGACAGATTAGACCAGTAAATTAAGTCTGGGATCTATTTATGGGACTTTCTGACAAGTGGAATTAATCTGAAACGAGCCTGATGAGGAGCTCCTCCATCCACAGCCTCACCTGGGACTTAATGTGATAAAAATGTTCAGGGATCGCGTAAAGCACCGTGCAGGAAATGTCCTCAGGGAGGAAGTGAAACAGAAAGTCAGACAGAAGTGAGTAACATTAGCTGTTTTACTGCTCTCACCAAACCCCATTAGACAAATCTGACAGTTTGAGGTTATTGTTTTTATTTCGCTAAGCTTACACACAAGGGCCCACCCTGAATACACAAGATTTACATAGTCACACACCAAACATAAAGTCACATTACCCTAAATGGTTAACGACTCCGGATCATCACCTTAACAAATACTATCACTAGCTAACAGTTAGCTAAATACCGCTAGCTACGCCTGATAGCCCTAACCGGACACTGTTAACATATATTTAAGCGTTTTTACAGTTTTACCAGCACACAGCAGCCAGGCTGAGCAGCTGCGGTCACATGAGCCAAGCCCACTGACAGAAAGTCACTTTTTAACTCAACATAATGACACTCACGTTATTCCAGTCCTCCAGCGTCCATAATCTTCCTGTGGCAGAAAAACTCCTTAAATCACCAATTCCCAAACCTGACTCTGGTACACGGACCCCGCTCAAATGTCACTGATCCTGGCTGTGCTGCAGTGGTCATGCACCACCTTTCCATCTAAACAAAATTAAGTTTAAAAGTTGTCACACCGTCGTTGTGGTGGACCAGTCACGGGTGAAGTACGCATGCGCCAAACATGAACAGGCTAAATCCGAGGGATTAGTGAGTCCTGAGGACGGTCTGTCAGGAGAGAACAGCTGGGGAGGCGACAGGTGTGCCCTCAGTACAGACTGCAGGTGAGCGAAGATCCTCTAAAGTGTTGAGAAAGCATCATTTGGTGTACTTATACTGATCATTAGGGGGTAGTCAGCAGAGACAGTAAATAAGGCAGCATTTCTCCTAAATCTTGGTTATATGTAAAAGCCATATTACATTAATAATCGTCAATATCACTGTAGTATTTTATACATTTGTCATGTATAGTGGTTTTCGAGCAAAGCGTAAGGTTAATTTTTTTTTTTGGAAAACACACATACTAACTTTTTGATAAATATGAAGCTACTGCCAGCAACATTTTAGCTTAGTTTAGCATGAAGACTTGAAACAGAGGGGAAACAGCCTGGTTCCATCCAGCATAATAAAATCTAACGCTACATTTAATTAGTTTAATCCCAACAGAATCCAATGAGGTTCTATTATATGGCTCTGCACAGTTGCCAGGCAACCGGCAGAGAACCAGGAAGCTACCAACCTTGGCCAAGAATTACTCAGTTTATGTTTGGGACATGTAGTCCCTCTGCCACAACCAAGTAGCATTTTTACCCTTTGGTTTTAATTTGGAATAAACAAAGAAAATATAGCGTGTTAATCGCATTTGTGTATTTCCAAAACTACTGAACTGTTCCTGTAAGAAACATACCATGTTTGGACCTTGAGGAGCTCCATACTCTGTTTTTCCACACAGGTGCAGGAAGGAGGACACGAATCCTTCCAGTAAAACACGAGTAGAAACCTGGTTCCAGGTGGGAGTATGAAATTTATTTGCATTGGTAGGTGAAGGAGAGATTGTCAGGTGATCTTGTGTACCGTATTTATCTAAGAGCACACTGTTCTGCACACTGGTTGATATACCTGAGCTTGCCAGTCTGGCCAACAGAAGACAAACTTTTACACAAGCATCCCAGAGTAGAGACGCACACATTGATGACGAGATGCTCATCATGAAAAGGCTTCATCTCTGTACAAATCAATGGAAAGCAAAATCGTTTAAGGCAAACTTTTACTAGCCACAATGAGAGTTGACCCGACATCAGTAACTATATGCACATGAGCTGATGATTTATAGTTATTATGAAAAGTTGTTCAGTTGTAGGTTTCAGGTAGAGGCTTATACAAAGAATCTCCAGCTATAGTACAAACTGTACACCAGTATTGGACACATGCAGGTAAGGGTATCCATTTGTTTCCCATTTTATCCTGTAACACCCAGTGTGAACAGAAGCACTGTAGAAAAGCAAAGGTAAAAACTCCTAATGTGACATTCAAGGAACGACTGTTTGTAGTCGACGCTGTTTTTGATGTATAATGTACTTTTTACAATCACATCCTCTGTCAAAAAAACACGTAGAGAAATTGAGCTCAACGTGGACATAAGTAAAGGTCAATTTCTCTTTAAATGTTTTTTTGACAGAATTTGTTCCTTAAAGGTGCAGTTCACACAAATCACAAAAATAACTTTCCCACTAAACCCCAGCTGGTAAAAACTCAGCAGCAATGTCTTTTCAGAAAAATTTCTCTTTGCACTCATAGCACTAAGATTTTATCTTAAATTATTTCAACGTAATTCTTGAAATATTGTTGCATGATCATAATAATTGCTACTTTAGTTTTCTATTATTTAATTTCACAAAGTTAAAACTTTATTCTGAAGACGTCTTTTTCCTAAAATATCATGGCTTAATTGCGGAAGTGTTGCAACTTTCTCTTGTACAAGATTTCATATTACGAATCACACCTATAGTTACACGTCTTAATCCCTCTCAAATTGTGATATTAAAGGAAATAGAAGAAACAGAAGCATTTTTCTCATTAAATTATGATTTGCCAACCTCAAAATATTACAATTTTCTTTCTCGTACCATTTGTAATATTTTCTCTGTTCATAATATACAACATTACTATTGTGACTAATTAGAAATGATTGACATTGACAATTAACATTCTCAAATTATAATCATAAACCTTACTATTACAATTAATTTATTCTTAAAAAAAAAAAAGATATACAACCTTTTCCTCAGAATATGACATCTTTATTCCATATACTGTATAATATTTCTAATATTACTCTTATAATATTGCATCTTAAAATACCACAAGGCATTCGGGGGCTGAGGTTTTGTGATTTGAGTGAAGTGACTCTGAAACACTTGTGCAGGCTTTGTTTCTATGAATCAGACCGACAGACTTTTTTCTCAACAGATAACTGAACCTGAACTCATCCAGTCAGGACAGCGACATTGTTCTGAAGCTTGTGTACATTAATGACTATCACTACAGTCAACCCTTCGCATTGTAGACCAACATTTTAAACCAATTTTAGCGCTTTAGTACAGTATTTGCAGATAGAACTTTTAGACTAAATATAAATAAAACAGGCACAATATGCAAAAGCAAGAAACTATGTTCTTCGCATTAATACAGGCCATCTTCTACACGTTGTCTTCAGAAGCAGCAACATTAAACACCCACTCAGCACGAGGTGCTGTAACACTATGACACGATGTTGGTGGATGTGGAGGCGGAGTGAGCAGCAGCCACTTCAAATAAACAGGTTTTTATTAACTGTCAGGGACAAACGTTTGATCTGATTCTCGTCAGTCACTACCTTTAAAACTGTGACGTCATTGTGTGACTTAGTCTCCTACACACTCCGTTCATGTGCGCCTGTTCTGCTTCAGCACGAGTGTTTTGGGAGGGAAACACAATGTCGACCAGATGAGCATGATGTTTACATAGATAACCGTCATGGCGGCAGGAAGTTGTTAATTTTGAAACTCTGTGTTATTCTTACTGTCATCAAACCCCATGAATAGACCCAAACCAGCAACAATGAATCGCTCTGCTAACAAGTTTTTTGTCTGTGCATACAAAGTCTGATATCTTATTCTTCTGTGCCATTAAGCTCAACTGAAGTCCAAAACCAAATAAAAACACATCAGTGCCTCAATCCCACATTCATAGTGGGTAATAGTCCCTACCAATGGGTCATGCCCTCCTCTTTCATTTGGTCAGCTGTATTGGTCCTTTCATGGGATTTACTGACAATAAGAAAAGTATAGAATGATAATATCGAGTGAAGACGACGGGTGAGAGGTGACGGAAAGTGATGGCTGGTGAAGTGATCTCTAACTCAACAACAGCAGCAAAGATGAATAAAGTTGAGCAGAGCTGAAATGAGTTGTGCCAGAAGGAGGGAGGACAGACGAGTCTACATCGTGCCGCTTCACTTTGTAACACTTCTTCAGCTCTGTTCCTGCCAGCTGCAAAATGTGGCAAAAATTCATTCTTGACCTGAAAGGCCTGCCTACTAGCTTTCAGAGGTATCGCTCTGTATCACTCGAGATGCTGGTAGTGGACCTGTGAGTTTATTTTAGTTACGTGTTAAATAATCTGACCGTGTCTTTTCGTCTTGTGCCTGATGTGTCATCATGTATTTACAGTAAAAAGAATAAAGTGTAGAGGAAGCTAAACTCCACCAGCGTCTTTGTGAATATTAGCAAATAACATTATATATGACAATAAATACACATAAATCCCTGCCCAGACGTGAGGATACCCAAACAAATCCCATGCGTAGCTTTAAGCGAGTGGTTTCAACTAAACGAAAAAATTGGCAGTAAATATTTTGCAGAACATTCAGATATGTAAAAGAAAATGTAATAAAGTCAACATTAAGTTTCCTCCAAAACCGCATTTTGCTGAGGTGAAACAGTAGCACAAGTTTCGTGTGATGTGCAGGAGATCGTTATTTAAAAATCATATACATGAAGGGTTTATAAATGTGCCAAAGCAGGGCTTTTAACTTAAAACAGAAGCACAGACACCATAACAGTTTGATATTTACAATAGCAAACGGTAACGTTATGCAAATATTACAAAACTTATAATCGTGAGCGTGATTCCTTTTCCTATACATTTTCGTTGCACATGAACAGTTAAAACACACTTAAGTTTAAGTTTCTGTCCTCCAACACACTGAGTAGCACCTGTACTCTCCTGAAATATTTGCTCTGTGTTACCATGAGTTTGTCAGAAGTTTTCTTATTACGGGGGCAGAAGATGAAACTGGTACAAATTCAGTTCTGCACTGGTGAAAAAAAACAAAAAAACAATGACAGTAATACTCCAGTATCGTAATATATATTATTTGTCCTCACATTCAGTTGGCAGAAGCACATACTTTACACCATGTCATCCCCTGCATCTCTACGTGGAAATCAGGGAAGAAAAGATGAGTGCGACTAACAGGAAGGGACAGAGTCAGTAATGGCCGGCGTGTCCTCAGTGAGGAGCTGAGCTGAGCACTGAACAAGGCTTGATTTTGAAAACAAAAATGTGAAGATGGCAGGCAATCTGGTTGCAAACACTGACACAGTAACGCACCAAGTCAAAGAAGGAAATGATCTGCGGGAGAGAAAGAAACGCCGTCACTCTTTTCAAGCAGAAAAACCGCAGCTGGAAACACATTACACACAGGAAAAGAAACTGATGAAAAGTTTGATAAAATTGTAAGAGGCACTGAGTCAAAATGTTTGACTTGTTATCTCAGAATTTAGACACACGTCACATGTTCACTCTTCTCATTCTTTTGACGTTATTTTTACAGTGTTTCATGAAAGTTTAACTCACTACCTCATGATTGGGACTTAGTATCTTGTAGTTTAATAATTGTTACTTATTAACTCATAACTTTGTGTCTCATGTCTTGATGAGGAGTATTTTCATTTTTCTTATTCCAAACACTGCAAGTATTATTTTCCTTTCATGACAGAAACAGGCCACCGTACCACACAGGCGAGCAACCATGATGAGTAAATACCATCACCAATCATTAGACATAACTCTCTCTCTCTCTGTCCAAACTCCACCCAACATGGACCCCTACAGAAATCCGCCCACATTGAGCCTGGGTCTGTTCGAGGTTTCTTCCAGTTAAAGGGGAGTTTTTCCTGCCACTGTTGCTCAATATAACATCTGATGCTGCTCATGTGGGGATTCTTGAATCCTTAATTTTGAATTCCTGAATCGTTGGTTCTCTCTCTAATTAAAGAGTTTGGTCTAGACCTGCTCTTTATGTAAAGCGTCTTGAGATAACGCTGTTATGAATTGGCGCTATATAAATAAAGATTGATTGATTGATAACTGACTACTGACTATATACATCATCACAGAGTACATTTATCCAACACTAGCATCATGTGTGTACTTACCAATGCAATCCACAGCACCAGGTACTCATCGATAAAACTATTGAAATACTGATCCAGGAACAGTAGTCCTGGCCCCAGGAAGGCTAAATCATGGAGATGCATCTCACTTTTTGTCATATGTGCTACCTGTGGACAGACAGACAGAAAAACACACACACAGTCAGCGGCAAACACAAATGTTTAAATATAAATCGCTGCTCTTCCACTTCCATATTATCTAGAAGTCTAAATCTGTTGGAAGGTTTTTTCTGAGTGAGCAGCTTCTCTGCATCCAGTATTTGTACTAAATTACAATAAACATGTTCAGGATACATAGAAATGACACTCAAAAAATTAAGAATGCTCCTTTAACTTTTACATTTTAAAATCCAAATTCAGGTTTTTTTAAAGTATAACACTATTCATTATGTGATCACAATGTTATGTTTAATCCTCCCTCTTATCAAAAGTAGGTTTGACTTACAACTAATTTATTGGTGATTTTGGCCGAGACGAAGCCAAACGCCAGGATATAAAGACATGGGTGTTTCTCGAAAAGCTGAACAGCAGACTTCTTGTATATCATCATGGCCAAAATGATAACAGAACCAATGTGTAAGACTGGAGAGAGGACGCTGGTTCCCTGAGGACAGAGACACAGATGGTTAGTGTCAGTAGAAACACAGTAGAGCTGCTCTGACAGAACCTGTAGTCTGATGCTGACGGTACAGCCATCTACTTTTTCTGCTACTTTTCTTCCGGTATCGGGACTAAAAGTATTAAAACTATAAAAAGTGTGTTTTTTAATTAACTCAAGCATAAATCTTTATACCGTTAAGAGTAAATGGACCCATTGAATGACATTCTATATATCATAATATATAGATAAAGACTGGATGGAATGGAAAATGGTATCTGTAACCAGTAAAAATACACACTGATAAAAGAAGAGTTGGCTCTGGCTAGCTAACATGATAAATGGAAGTCCAGCGAGAAATATCAGCTGGTAGCAGTAATACGATGAGACCACACAAAGTTAGTTTGACGGGGAGAGAGAAATGTACTCTTCCTCACCAGTTTAGCCATCCACCACCATCATGTGATGCTATTAACCAATTATACACTCTTATAACACTCTCTCCCACCCATTACATTTAAAATGTGTAATGCTGGTTTGTTTTCTACTTCCAGCAAAGTGCGAACATCTCACAATGAAACATTTTTCCACTGATGAACCCTCAGACATGTCCGGCTCCGAGAGCAAAGACAGCAATCAGTTCTTTCATTACTAATTTATCAGGAGAAGTTTCCAGACTTACTGCTATCGTGGATCCGTTTTTGCCCACACCTCCCGTAAAAATAACTCTGAAGTAATTGGTGCAGGAGAAGATGGCTCCTAAAAAAGTGCAGATGGCAGGGACCATTTTCATCTGGATATTTAGGATCGGGATCTAGGAAACGACATTAAAACAATTAATTTACAATTAAACAATTAAATTAAGGAATGGTAATACATCACAGACAAACAGATGCTTTGGTCATACTGTAATTTCAGAGCCATTTTTGTCATTTGTGAGTACATCATCCTTTATGATGCACGATGAAAGCATTATGAGTAATATTAGAGAATAGTAAAAATGTTCAGTGACATTCTTTGTATTTCTGATTAGTCTGGGAGTCAGACAAATGTGTGAGTTCATATTTTGTTTGCTGTGGCAGATGCGTCTGGTCGCCCTCTGGTTCAGACAGATTTCCAGCAGACCTGGACCAGGGTCGGGCCGGTTTGATACGATAACTGTACAGAGGAGCGCCGATAACTCATTTTCATAAACAACCAAGATAGCTGCCTCTGATGTGGAATGTTCTGTCGAGTGTGCTGTCGCGTCAGTATTACACAAAGTGTACGGTATGTTTAATCTAAACTCCCGTTAAAATTTAAATTTCCGTTGGAAAATCGAAAAAGAACTGAGAGGTTCCACGCTAATTAGCGTTAGCACATTGGTCTGGAGATGTCAGGCTACACAATTATGGCAAGTGCAACAGTCAAGACAAGAATGTTAGAGCAGCATTTTAAGTACCAACATAAACATGATTACATAATTATGGCATCATCAATCTCATTAATCTCAATTTGTAGGAATTAAAATCGATCACAATTACCAGTGACTGCCAAAAAGCAGATCCTCCCACGGCGGCCAGCAAATACATGATTATTATGAAGATTTGCACCTCAGTCACATCAATGCTGAGTGGGAGGAGAAAGCAGAAAGTTTACATGGAGGATTAGTGACATCTACCAGCACAGTCATCCTACAGCCTCCTTCCACACACTGCTGCATTATGGACACTGCTGTGTTCTCCTGCACATCTCAAGTTTCATTTAGAGGTAAAAGATTCAACATCACTAACATTTAACTCACTCCTCTGTTCCCTCAATGACTGCGGATATACTTTAGAGTCTTGTCATCGCTGGTCTCAGGTCACCATTTGTTCTAGCACATAACTCCCCTTCAAACCACAAGTTGTTGTTTTAACATTTGTGTTTGTGCATTGATTAAACAAATGAAGCTTTGGAGGTGTTGGTAGATGTAATTCTGAACTTTAAACAGAGCCAGGTTAGACGCCCCCCCCCCACTTCCAGTCTTGAGTGTATTTGCCAAAATGCGGAACGCTCCAAATAACGCTTTCTGAACAGACACGCATGTTTCCTAGAGCTGCACCTAACAAATAATTTCAATATCAATAAATATTTTTATAATTTTTTGAATTAACTGGTATTTTAATGAGTCAGAATTGGTGAATGAAAAAAGTTTTCCAATGCTATGTCTGAGGAGGAGTCCATAATCTTAGTATATTCAGTTTACAATGATATAAAACAAAGTAAAGCAGCAAATCATCCTGTTTGGATGAGGGGGGCGATCTAGCTAAGCGATGTAATGTAGTAGATTTCAGATTTCCACGGCGTCTTGTTCACATTTTACAAACATTCAGCAGATGTCTCATGGTGCCCTGTCTTGGTGATGTTTGGAATTAAAAGCAAGCTGAAATATAGTCTTGCTGCTTTAGTTTGCTGAAGTCACCTGTTGCAGTCTGCGCTCAGTGACATTGATGTTTGTCAGAGTTACATTTTCTAATCCATATATAATAAATCCAATCCCAATTTAGAATTTGCAAAAAACAATGGGGGGTGTGTAAAAGATTATGAAGTTTATGAAGTTTCCTTCAGGTGATGTTACTGAGGAGCCGTGTTTCAAGCAGAACAGAATGTAAATTCTCCATGTGACGGAGTCAGCAGTCATGGCGGCAGCAGTGAGCAATACGGCAACAGCCAGGAGGTTTACCATCCGTGTTCCACAGGCAGGGACCCACAGTAGCTGTGAGCATCTGTAGTCCTGTTAGACAGATCTGCACCTCTGTTATGTCAAATCTACACACAGAATACATCCACATTTACACACGCTCAATGCAAATGTAAATGCTATAATCTACTGAAATGACTGACTCTATTGTGTATTATGTGTTTTCAGATTTGATGAGTGCACTTTTCTAGTTGTTCAACAAGTTTCCAGGCACCTGAAAACACTCATAAGCTTGTTTATGTCCACCTGATGTGTTTCAGACTTTATGCTGATCTGGTCTGTGTGGATGGGATTGACTCAATGTTTCAATGTCCCTTTTGTCAGCACTTCACTGTCTTAATGATTTAACAGAACCAGGCTAGGGGACTTCTAATAGATCCTAATAATGCAGAAACACAGCAACAAAAAACAAAGAAAACACCACAATCTGAGAGACACTGAGCTGTTCGCACTAGGCAGCAGGGAACAGAAAGTTGGAAGTATATGAAAAGTCTTCAGATATTTCCTCATTTAAATCATCACTCTGTTGATTTTCTTTACACAAAATGACACTACAGGTTTTTGTCTTCAGATAACATTTAGGCAGATGCTATTTGCACCTGGCGGGAACACACAATATGGTTATTTACAAAGTGTTCATCCTCCTAAAACCCAGAAGAAATAAAAGGTTTTGATATCTAGATTTTCAATATAATCTAAGTGACTGTAATGTAAGAAATATTTTCTCAAAAATGTTATTTATCCATTTTTTATAACATGTCCCTAGTGTGGGTGTCTAAAACTCACCAAGTAGCTTTGTTACCTAAACCTAGCCAAACTGCAACTGAAAACTGCAAATAAATTAACTAAGTCTAAAAATAAATGGTCAGTGCTGACATAAGACTCAAACCATAGTGTCCTGGGTTGAAGTCCTGTGTGTGATCTATTCATCCACCACATCCCCCCCCCCCCATGTGTACTTTATACTACATTACCAGGTTGGATGTGAATGTCCAGATAGCTGCCATCTGGCTATAGGTGTGTACATAATATGGAATGTGGAAAAGATACTTGTGCTTTTTAAAAACTGAAAAACTACAACCAAGAAAACCCTAAAATCAAGCAGCTTTTGTCAACTCACATGCCGAAGCGCAGTGTTCCTGACACATATGTTTGCCAGTGGGCACAGTAGAACATAAACATCCCAGCAAAGCAGCAGAAGAACATCCAGTCCGGGTTGGTACCCATCTGCACTGCTATACTAGTTCCCAACACCACAAACACTGCAGAGACAGAAACGTGAACACAGGCAGTGTTAAAAGCACTTTAGATTTACTGGGACGCCATGAAACCAAGTCATACAGCAAAAAAAAAACTGACCGGTGGACAGGGAGTCACAGCCGTGGTCAAACAGCTCGCCCAACGGAGAGCTGCTATTGGTACGCCTGGCCTGCTTCCCATCAATGGCATCCAATGACTGGTAGATAAACAGACCCACTGCACAGAGCAGGTACGCCCAAAGAGGAGCCTGAAAAAACACTCACAGTCATATAGAGCAGGAGTCACACTTCCTCAAAGATTATGAACACGCAACTGAATTGAAAGAGCTCCAGGTTCAGAGCTTCATAACTCCTTGGATCTGGTGAGGTCTGTTTAGACAAAAGATCGGGCCCACAAGAGCCGGGGGGCGAGCTAATGATAATGACCAACCTGTTCAGTGGCAGTTGGGCAGTAGTAGACGAGCACAAGGGTGGTGAAGACGTTGGTGGCCAGGCCGATGATGGTGATGAGGTTGGGGGCGATCCAGGCAGGGACTCTTCCCACCAACCATTCCCAGTAACGCTGCATCAGAGGCTCCAGCAGGGAGCGTCCAGCACTGCTGTACCTGCAGGGACGAATAACAGCCAGGTGAGGATCTGATGACTTTATCCTGGAGAAGCGCCAATCCAGATGGTAACTATTGATTTCAGCAACTGCAATGAAAACTGTTGCCTCAGTGGTAAATAATCAGCGGGAGACTTTGGCCAATCACAGGTTGCCGCTATACAGTATAACAGCATCAGGATTATGATCAGTAGAATTTGCTGACTTAATTGTCCTGCACATATGAAGTGCGTGCAAATGCCTGTGCCACTTGTCTGGGTTCATCTGGTGGGAGGGGCTTAGGACAGTCAACAAGGCAGAAGAGCAACAATTCAATTCAGTCCTTTTATTGTCATATGTACAGATGAAAACAAGTTTCACCGCACAATAAAATTCTTGCTTTGCCCTTTCACCTTCAATGCCGCTTCAAGATTAAGAAAATAGATGAATAAATAGAAAAAGAAAGGAGATAAATAAACAATAGCTATACACTGTGCACACACAAGATTAAAAAATATGTTCAAGAAGAAAAACTATATACAAACTCAATATATACAATTCAAGCAATAATTGCACTCAGATATGTCTATTGCACAGACAACAACAAGAGAGTTAAAGAGACTCGCACATTGATCATATTTTCTAAAGCAAGTTCATAAACACGTCTTGTTGATGGTGTGGTCCATGCTAGTGACATGCCATGTGAATGTCATATTTAAATGGTTTATAGTAATGTAATGTTTTAAACATGAGCTTAAGCGGTCGGTTTCTTTGACTGATTCTGGAAGGACTGAAGCAATAAACACCAGCATCACTTTCCTTTTCAACTGTGTGAAAACACTTGAGATACTATTATATCTTGTTTCAAACTGTGCAGACCACAGAAAACAGACCACAACTATAATTAGAAGAAAACCACAATCACCCTAACATCTAAGTTTGAAGTGTCCACTCTGACAAAGCTTGATTATATCACAATGTTTCAGTGCCACACATGACACCATCTACTCGGCACACACTGAATTCATCCATATCAGAAAGATTTACCTCTGGGCATTGCTGAATAGTCCCATACATATCACTGTAAAACCACAGCACTAGATCAACAGTCAGCAGAGTGGAGATCACTGTTACCTGTGCTCCTCCAGTCTCTTGAGCTGGTGTCGGGACAGGGGGGGTGAGGGCAGCTCGATTAACCTGCGCAGCACTCCGGGCGCCAGCCAGCAGGCCGCCTCCATGCCCATGCCTTGCCCAGGGTCTTTGTCCCGGCCAAGGCCTCGGCGAGAACGCAGGCCCCCCCCCTGCTGCTGCCCCGCTGTGCTCATGGAGCCCTGCTGCCTGCTGGTCTGGTCCCCGATGGCTCTGCCTCTGCCTCTGCCACTGTCCTGCCGGAGGGGCTAAAGATCCACTATGGGGCTGGATGAGGCTGGACAATACCTGGGCAAAAAGAAGCACATATCACCATACCGTCCTGTGAAAGTCTATCAATATATAAATACAACATCAAAAACCCAAGAAGTGTTTTACTATGACTGTAACTATTGATTATTTTCATCACTGATGAATCCAATCATCCCTTTCTCAGTTTAATATTTGTCAGTCATTTGTTCATCATTCAGTTCAAACCCAAAAGATTTTAGTTTTTAGTTTAGAACAAGAGATTGTCTGGTACGACAGTAGTCTATAATAGCAGTGTAACCTTTCCAGTTTCCTGCCAAATGACTGCTCAAACTACCTGACATCTGTGACATGTTACACTCTGCATGGATTACCAGAGCTGGTGGGCAGACAGGCATTAACATGGTTTAATCAGCTAACTGTTCCCAGTGTGCTGTTCAGAGACAGTGAGAAACATTCACTTCACGGACCGTCTCTGAGTTACTTTATTACTTCTTGTGACTGTCAGCAACACATGAGCCACTGACAACAAACAATCTGCTTCCGCGGTTTGCTAACGCTGCCTAGCATGCTTGCTATTAGCTAACCTCTCATCAGTACCGCTGATGTTAAACGTTAGCATTAGCTTGGCTGCTTCTAACGTCCGCTAAGCAACAAACTACGGCAGACTTGTGTCAGTTTGGTCGTTTAAAGTTACTGGCTCAGTGTTGGCTTGTTATAGCGTCTTGATACTTACTTTGCTGATAAAATCACTGTCCATTTAAGATACTGATTAAATCAGGCACTACAGACACCTCCCGTGATGACTGCGGCTAGCTTAAGCTAGCTTGACTAGCTAACCCTACGACAGTTAGCGAACTGCTGAACTGACGGATGTAACGCTGACTGACCTGGCCGATTAAAGGACGAGAGGCGCGGACAGTCCGGGGGGCAGTGAGGGCGCTTCAGGCCGACAGACAGGACCCCTCTGTGGCTGGTTAGCCTTGGGAAGTCTCTTTATGTGTCAGAGTGCAGGAGGGACGTTTGCAGCTGTGAGTGGATCACCACGACCGGTGTCACTGTGGTTGTCACAGCAAGCTAGTTAACGTTAGCCATCACGGAAATCTCGCGTAGCTGTCGCGGTTTTGTCAGTAAACAGTACCCCGAGTTTAGTCTCGTAGGCAGGCAGGCAGGCAGGCAAGCAGTCAGTCAGGCAGGCAGGCAGGCAGGCTTCTTCCTCCTCCTTCTTGATTTTTGGCAGTTTGGCTCCTCAGTGCATATTTTTGCTCTCCGCAGATCAAAGATTATATTAATTAAATCACTCTCTCTCTCATATGGACCTGTAACACGTTGGTGTTAACATAAAGATTACAGATGGAGTCTTTAGTCATTCTCAGGGCTCCACGTGATGAAACTGAAACTGATTTACATGATCAAGTATCAGTTTGTGGTGGGATCATTTTGTTTCAGTCCTTTCAACAGGTTACATAGACACAACTGTTCACCCATCACAGGCAGTGTGACAGGACTTTGAGAATGAACTGATTTGACCTTAACCTGAGTGCACCAACAAGCTGAGTGACTGCGAGACAGAAAACGAGGCATCGGCATTGAGGGAGCATCAAATCTGAGAGCTAGAGCACAGACATTTGCCCACTACAAACACAAGCACGCCACAAAGTATCTCACTGGCTTTAGACCACAGGGAACTCTCTCTTTCATTTCCAAAGGGTAGCAAGGTCGTGCCAGTGACGTGCATGTGACTGAAAACAGTGGCCTTCATAAATTATTGCCTAGAGACCCTGTGGTGGCAGATTGTGGATTTGACATCAGGGACAGTGTCGGGTTAATGTGTGCAGAAGTAGAAATCTTTGCATTCATAAATGGGCAGGATGTAAAAGGTGTGAAGGAGGCAGGATTTCCTTTTCTTCAGGTTAGTTTCAGAATATCTGTGCACATTACTGCTTTTGACATGAACCTCCGGATGTAGACTGTATTAACAGTCATATATTCATATGTTGCATACCACGTGTTGCCAAATTAAGCGATGGAAAATAACTCCAATTGTGAATCTCTTTATTTGTGTTACATAATATTGGTTAGCACGATGCAAATGCATCTTTATGTTTTGTTGTGTCCATTCAAATTCAAATTCAAAAAACTTTATTTGTCCCCAGGGGGCAATTAAAAGGCACATAGAGCAGGCAGTGCAACAATCACAAAAAACTATAGCAGCAGACAAGACAACAGGCAGTACAGCAGTAGCACAAAAGAATATAAATGAAAAATAAAGGTAATGAATAAAATAAAGGTAAAGTAAATAAATAAAATAGAAATAAGGCAAACTCAAAACTTAAATAAAGTAAAGGTTAACGCTCTAAATGATAAAATGTTGACAAAGTATAAACATTAAATTACAGGGTGCAAATTGGCAATGAGGTGGGTAGGCAAAGAATTTGCAATAGAGTTCACAGTAAAAATCTATAAAAAATCCAAGTTATGCAGTGATGTAAGTGTATGTAAATGTAGTTGTGTGGGGTGGTCGGTGTGTGTGGGGTGGGGTATGAGTTATGAGTACAGGAGCTGGATAGCCCTGGGCACAAAGGTTTCTTGGCCTTCTTGGCTGTAACTTGGTTGAAGGCTTGTTGAGGCTGCTCGTTCGTAGTGGCAAGCCACAAGCTCGGGTAGAAGAACCTTGAAGAAAACCTCCTGTATCTTTGTCAGGGATGTCACCCAGAAGGCCACATCCTGTACGATCCGAACAACAACACAGTCCTTCTGTGTTCACTCTGCAAAGTCACGATACTCTGACCCAGTCACAAAGATCTGTGTTCTTGCTTGGCTCTAGTACATTTGTGTCCGCTTCAAGTTTAACTTGGTATCGGATAGCTGGAGACAAAAGTTACTGCAATCAAAAACCCGTAGGATGCAGTCGCTGCGGTACTTAAATGTGCATTCTGACTGACACACCTTACCAATTTGGCAGGGTGTAACGGAAAAGTAATGTAACGAGTAGTATATCGAATTATTGGAGTAATTTATACTGGAGTATAAAGTAAAAAGCAATAATATTAGTCTGAAAAGACCAACAAGTAATGAGTGAGAAATAACATTTATAAGGAGCCCAACACTGCTGGTGATTCTGGTGACACAATGGCATGGATGTTGAAAGCTGTTATTCTATGCTGTGCTGCAGCCAATACTGACATTCCTCCCCTGACATTCTACTTTCTCTCTGATGCACTTGTCGGATGCCTTGTTCTTGGCAGCACCAGAGGTGAAATCGACCTTGTAGCCCACCGCTGCAGAACTGGTGGTGGATTTCTGCAGGTGCACAACAGTAACATTACACACCGCCATTCATTTGTCTGTGAAAGTCTCGATATTGATTTGGGGACATTATCCCCTATTTGATATTAACCCTATTGATAGACTGATTCAATGCCATTGATCATATCAGCTTGTGGATAACATTTCTTGCCATTGAACAAAGATAGGACAGATTTTGGAGCAAATGTCCAGGGAGGGATACTGTGCACAAACTTAAAATCACTGGCACAAAACACAAAGCCCCCAGCACCAAATCTTGGTGTGCTTCTACAATGCCTGCTTACATTAGCCAAACTGTTGTAGGTGGTTAGCTGATAGCTTATGTAATGCTAACTCTCATACTACTACTCATGCATACTAATATTAGTATCTGTTCTGAGTAGAAAAAAACACACTTGCAACAGAGCTACATTTTTGGTGTTACGATTTTCAGAAATAATTTAAAAAGAACCTAAACTTCTTGTACACAGAGTGCCGCTTGTGCTTCCGCTCCCGCTCTACACACACCTCTTCAATATATGGATAAGTCCCAAACTCTGCTATTGTGTAAAGTTATGGTTGCTGGGATTATTTGACTGGAGTTTAACAAACGGCAACGGCAAGCCTAAGCATAAACACACAAACACAGATCACATCCATGCATCCACAAAGTTTATATACATTTTCACAAAATGAAATTACAGGCATTCAAATCATTTTTATACAACCACATATGTCTTTATACGTGCACAATGAGAATGAATCAGATATATAGTATTCATAAACGTCACTCCACACATCAGGCATTATTTAATCTCTAAATTCAGACTGCACCGACGTTAATTTTTAATCAGAGACATGAACACGATTCAATCACTACTAATTTAAAGTAGTCTTTACAGTAGAGTACTGAGGAAGTAAGAGCTGTAACTTGTATACAGACTACAACACATGGTTATTATCACATGCTAAGCAATATTATATCTACAGCCGAGCCTGTATCAGCCTGTTTCATTTCCCTCCTCTCTTCTGCTTTATACACCTGACTGCATCAGTGTGGCAGCTTTAAAGGACACGTTCAGGTATTGTCAGCTCTATGTTAATACGACACTCACATGCCCATATAAGACATGTTGGTGTCTGTCATCATTCCTCCCGTCCATACTGGTGTGAAGTGATCATAACACAACTACACTGTAAAAGATGGAGCACTAAATCAGCACCCTTCAATCTGAAAACATTCAGCTGAAGATAATTATATTATTATAGCATAATATTATAGTCTCACATCAGGATATCTTGTGTGCTTTTACTTACATATTACACAGTTGCAGCCACGTGTAGCCACATATTTTTCATGTGTAAGCACAGATATTCATTTACGATCCGTAATTTTTGCTAAAATCTGTTATTCATTAGGTGACAAAGGGAGAGGTCCACTAGAGACAAGAAATCCACTATGCTATAAATTACATTTATGTATATATCAATAGTGGCCAAATATGTGTTTAAGGGAAGTGTAACTGCGTCATTTTTTCGAGTATAGAAAGTACCTCTTTGTTGCACACAAGTCATGGGGAGGTGGTGGAATCACGCTTCTCCACACTAGCACGCTTCCTTAAATCTCAACAACAACAACTTACTTGACCTGCACATCAAGTAAGTTGATCGGTTGATGTAACTCAGACACAAACCATGTGCACATTTGTCTACATGCAGCCTGGAGAGGCATAAATTCAGCATTTGATCAAGTGACAGCATATGACAGTGATGTTGCACTTTGTAGTCTGGTAGTGTGATAACATAGTGATTAAATGATGACTTCTCCATCTCCAAACATGTCACCATCTGTGAAGTCTAGAAGAGCCGCATGATTAAATAATTTTATCCCTATTCAAGTTAGTGAAGGGCTAACCAGAGGTTAGCTGGTTCACAGCCTGAGAAGCTAGTGCGCTTGCTCTATTGGCCGTACGAAGGGGAAGCATGAACATCCTTGTTCTGGGTAATTTTATACAGAGGGAGGCAAATTTTCTTTTTGCTTGCAAGTGCCACTGAGCAACTGAGTAATATCCGGCTGCAGCCATCTTGCACTGAGGACATAATTTGGAGCCAGAGTCTGCACAGTAGTGATCAGGGCTGGACTCTGGCTTCAAATACACCCGCCCGACCAAAACATGGGGTCAGTCAGTCTTGGTGCTTCAACCTTTGCTTATCGCACCAAATAATTAATTAAAACCAAACTGATCAGCAAACGTACATCAGCGTGATAAGAACTACCTAAAATGAAAGAAACCATCTTTGATGTGTACTGGGATTTTTTTAGTCTTGCCAAAGTCACATCTGCTACCGTGGAGGGGACAAGCTCACTGAGCCACACTGCAGCCAGCCACCAGGGGTCCTCTATGCTGTGGGACAGACAGTTACTCTACGCGTCGATCTCAGTTTTCTGTTTGTGTGTGTGCCGTGTCTCCTTTTTGTCACTGTGTCCCTAACACGATGGCTGAAACACAAACAGAGAACTTAAGTGACTGTTGAAGTGGACGTTGGTGCTAAACTTAGTTGAAGCATCTGGTCCTGACAGTCCAAAGCTGTGAGGGATGACCTGTATTTGCAAGCAGTGCAAGTCTTTTATTCTTGCTCTGTTTTTACACATAAAGGCTTAAAAAAATATGATGTTTCAGTTTAAGTCTCACTGTATTTTAGAGGAAAAAATGATTAAAATTGTGAATCATCCTTAAACTTTTTTATTTTTCGGTTGTACCAACCATCTCTCTCAATATCAGTATTATATGATTATACATTAAGACTAGTTTCTATGTTTTGCTAAACTACCTGATCAAACTCGAATCATTCTTCAATTCTTCTTCGAACATTTGATCTGCTTTTAAATTCTTGGAGACATTGGAATGCACCTACAGCTGAATGGGTTCTTGGCACTATACATGTTTCTGTATTAGCTGTTTTATTGTTCAAATAATATACACAAATAAATCTTTTTTTATATACGTGTAGTCGTACAATAGCTTCATGTTTGTGATGTTAGGGCTCCCTGTCAGGCAGTTGAGTCAGGTAAGGATTGAAGAAGTCTCTCAGGAGGCTCTGCACCCGCACGACCTGGGGGCTCCCAGTGGCAGGGAGCACTGCTGGATTCAAAGCCAGGTTCAGGACCTTTGTGGGGTTGAAAGCAGCAGACCGAGTCTGGGCAGTGTGGAGACCCTCTATCGCGCCCGACAGCCAGATGAGTCTCTTGAGACTCTGGATGTTTCGGCCGCGGTCGTGCATCAGCTGGTGCTCAGTCACAGCTCGCCGACTGCAGGGAGACGCAGGAGAGAGCAGGAAGGATCTGTTAGTCAGGACCCGGACATCCTCAGTCCAGGTCCTGACTAGTCAACCAACACTCAGAAATCAGACATTTTTTTCTATTACAGAGTTTTCATTAGAAATACATTTAAAAAAAAGGCAGAAAGATTTGAACAAGTAACTTAATGCATAATTGTGAAATGTAATCAACGCTGGACACACTACTGAATTTATGACAATTAAATATTTAAATTCAAAAACCATCACACCACAATCACACAAGTGATTTCTAGAAATCAGATTTCATTGTTTACACATTTCCCTGAAAAATGAAATTGGTGGAACACTTTCTGGTTTTGTCATAGTGCTCAGTAGTGACCAAGAAATAAAATAATTTGGATGCTTTAATGTAACATTTTCAACAGCCGTTAAAGCCATTTTGCACACAATAAGGTGAGCTGCGATGTCGTGGATCAATTTGAGATCTAGAAGTAGATCTTCTTCATGCACTTGATAATATAAGATTGCTGATGCAAACATTTTCCAAACATTAAGTTTCTGTCAAAGCAATTAAAACTCATTCACAGCTTGCACCACTTAAAATGTTGAGAACAGGCAGGAGCAGCCGTCTCACCTCTCGTTCTGTTGACACCGGCCCATTGTAAAAATGACGAGAAGCATGACAGTGAGCCACTGCACAGGTTTGTGGGACATCTGCATCTTCTGTAGCAACACAGCAAGAAACACTTTTATCAAAACTCCTTATCAAAAAAGATCAGTTTATATGAGCTATTTAGTGAGTTAGATCATCATTTCACACCCTCTTTGACCCTTGAACAGATATCTACCTGCAGCATCTTGGCATTGCTTGTACATGTCTACTGGTTTTGACCAGTTCAATCAAACACTAGTTTTCTCTATTCTGATATTTCAACTTTTTGGGTTCTGAACAAGTGAAATCAAGAGCAAAGATTTTAGAAAAGTCAGAAAAACAAATAAAAGCGATACATAAAATACCATGTGTCTCTAAAAAGGATGCTTATTTCAAAGTATATCTAGTGGCACAAACACACAATTTCCAGCCACATTTCTTTCATTTTCCTTATTCAAGACCTCAGTTTTGTTCTTTGGTGAAGAATGACAAACACTGACACTGACACTGAGTCAGCAGTGAATTTCCCCCATTGAATCTAAATATACTGGAATCAGCTAAAAAGCACCCAACACATGTATGTTTTTAACAATAGAATATAAACTCCTGCCAGGTCGACAGAACCGCTGACAGCGGTTCAACAGTGAGCTGTGTTGGTTTCAGTACAAATAGAAGACGATCTTTGGCACGTTTCTGTGGATGCTTTCAGACATTTTGATAATGTAGGGCGACCCGGCAGCTTGTATTGTATTTTTAGTGACTGCTGACTATGTTGTCAACAGGATGTAGTTAACGTTGAGCCCATCTACAGCCTGATGATGACTGTTTTATACAGAAGCTTTAAGGGTTAGGGTTGTACACACAACTCCCAGTCTGCATTGATACTCCACTGATTTCCTGCTACAACCTTTTCAATAGCGTTTTTCTCTCACATGTGTGATATTCAAAGACAGATTTTGATTAGAAGTTCACTGAAAGTCAATGCAAACCCAGATTTTATACTTTTTAAAATGTAATCTCAACTTTCAACCTTTGAACTTAAAAAACTGAATTGTGATGTTAAATGTTAAAAAGGTCACTATTGTTGAAAGCAGGTATGATGATGGATGAGATGAGCGTCCTCATCGGCCATTCAGAGGCTTAGGTTAGACACACGCAAACGTCTTTTAGAGTCAGTGCAGAGAAAGAGGAGCTGACGAGCACACCACCAAAACTTCAACAGCAAATCACGAGGAGCTGAGCTTCAAGCAAACCGATCGATTCATCCAACTCATGCCAGTTTGAAGCGAAAAAGAAAACCTAGGCAAACAGCCATGTGAACATTCAGAGTGAACTCTGTGTAAGTTTGCCACAGTCCAGCCTTCAGTCAATCAACAGCATCAACAAATTGAAATGTGTTTGAAATTGCATGGTACTCTGATGAACCAAAAGAGAAAAATATGCAGTTTAGCAGAGTAAAATTCAATTTCACAATTTTCTATTACAGATTTTTAAAACGAAAAATACATCAAACAGACCTTTAAAGGCTTTTTTAAACAGTAACAGGAAAATGTGACTGAAAGAATCACAAAGCCGTTTGTTCCTCACAGATGGATGAGGTGAACATAAGTCACGAAGCTAGAATAAAAACGGGCAAAACACACTTAGAGATTCATTGAGTGATGAAACTCTTGTAAAGGTACTTACATGGTCCCTGTAGGTGACAGCAGCTCCTCTAATGATCAGACACTAAACTCACTCCAGGTTCGACCTCCAGACCTTTTATAAAGCCTCCTCTCACACACACACACACACACGAACACGCACACACGCACGCACACACGCACACACTATTTGTAGCCACAGGGTCACAACTAATTCAAAGTGGGGCGTATGATTTGCTAATGAAACAAACGTCAGCACCATCATCCCTGTGACATGTGATCTTGTGTCTGCAGAGGGAAATATCAAACATTTTCCAGGTTATTTGTGTTAATACAATCCCAAACAGCCTCCTGCACCTCAGTGTGACAGTAGAGGATGTTTACACTCTTTACATAATCAGCTGTTTTGAAAAGGAGGATGAAATTCAATCGAGGGATTATCATTTTTCTATTTTCTGGTCTAATCCGGCCCGTTCCTCTCAGAGAGATTCAGGCAGCTGACAAAGAGGAATTTAGAAAAATGGAGATGAATGGCTTTATTGATGTTGAGGGTGCACACACACACAGGAATGAGTCAGTGTGGAGAAACCGAACGTCAGCAAACCGTCTGTCAGTTCAGGTTTAAACTTTTCCAAACACACTCTGTCTGTAGTTAAGATGCTTGTCGCCTGGAGCTCCTCTCTGGCTCCTTGACATCAGAACCACCACCACCACCACCACCACCACCCCCAACACTAATGAACCCAAATAAACTGGAGTCTCTGGTTGCCGCGGTGTCAACACAGTCATAGTTAGAAACGCAGTTGTCTTGACAACACCCTCCAGGACGAGTTTCCCTCAGTGAGAAATGTAAGCTGGTGTCAGAGGCTCGTGGGTGGAGAGACTGTGCGAGGAGAAGTTATTTAGTCCATTAGAGAGTAAATGACGGTGGTGTGAAGACATTCAAAGAAAATGGAGATGGACGGAGAGGAAAGAGAGAGGTGGCTGAAAAGAAAAGAACTCCTCAACAATGCGCAGGGCAGCAGGGTGGTGCGCTGGTCAGCATTGGTGCCTCACAGCAAGAAGGTTCCTGGTTTGAATCTGAGTGTGCACGGTCACCCCGTGTTTACGTGGGTTTTCTCCGGGTACTCTGGCTTCCTCCCACAGTCCAAAGACATGCAGGTGAGGTTAATAGTTGACTCTAAATTGACCGCAGGTGTGAATGTGAGTGGTTGTTTGTCTCTGTTTAGAGAAGGTGACCAGTGCAGGGTGTCCCCCACCTCCTGCCCAATGTCAGCGACCTGTAAGGATGAGCGGTATAGATCGATGGATGGATGGATAAGGTGCACATCCCTTGGTGGAATGAAAGTAGAACCTGAACAAGTCTAATACCAGACACCAAATATGTGAAGTAAATAAACTTTGAATTCATTTACATTCCAGATAGAAATTCCCTGGATGCCAAAGGCGGTCAGCCTTCAGCCTGAGTGGTGAAATGTAACTAAGGAAGTTTACTCAGGTAGTGTGCTTTAAATCTAAGGTATTTGAACCTTATGTGAGTCTTTTCTTTTAATGCCACTTTCAACTTCTACTCCACAACATTTCAGGAAGTATTGTTCCTTTTACTCCACTACAGTTATTCGAGAGCTTTAGTTTCTTTGCAGATTTAGATTTATGCACATAAAATATATGTGCATGCACACGTAGAGCTGAAACTGAAAATTAATCGTCAACTCTTCTAATGATTGTTAAAGTAATTTTTCCTGCAAAAACATTTCATGTTTGTAACTTCACAAATGTGATGATTTGTTGCTTTTCCTTTTAATCACTTCAATACGTTTTTTTATTTTATGGTTTGTACTGTTGGTTGGACAAAACAAGCATTGTGTCACTGTGAGCTGTGGACCATAGTGACGGCATTTCTAACTATTTTCAAGATTTATTGATAGAGAAAATAATCAGCAGAGTAATTCATTATGAAAATAATCATTAGTTACAGTCCTATACAATACAATTTAAAATTAACTTCACCATGACCAACTCCAACAGTACGAGTCAATCAATCAATCAATCTTTATTCATATAGCATCAATTCATAACAGCGTTATCTCAAGACGCTTTCCATAAAAAGCAGGTCTAGACCAAACTCTTTAACTAAGAGAGAGACCCAACGATTCAGGAATTCAAAATTAAGGATTCAAGAATCCCCACATGAGCAACATCAGGTATTATCATCATCAGTGATGAGGAAAAAAACCCTTTTAATGAGAAGAAACCTTGAACAGAACCAGGCTCAGAGGTGGGCAGCTTTCTGTCGGGGTTCCTGTTGGGTGGAGGTTGGACAGAGAGAGATAATAATAATAGCAACTATATTACTGACAATAGGAAAATAATGAGCAATGTGATAACGGTGAATAACATGACAATAGTTAGATATATGAATAATAATAGCACAACTAATATCAGTAAAAAGTGGCGAGGGCAAATGATCCGCAGCAGAGAAGCCAGAGAACCACAGCATGAGAACCAGGACCAGGATCCACAGGAACCTGAGAGATGAGAAAAGCACAGAAAGGCTCCGGGGAAGATACCAAGTTAGTAACAGACATTAAAAAGACATGAAGGATAAGGATGGAGAGGAAGAGGAGGAGAGAGGAGCCCAGTGCATCACAAAGGAAGGTTTTAAGCCGACTCTTAAATGTAGAGAGGGTATCTGCCCCCCAGACCCAAACTGGAAGGAGATTCCACAGGAGAGGAACCTGATAGTTGAAAGCTCTGCCTCCATCACTACTTTAGAGGACTTTAGAGGACCACCACTAGGCATTCTGGGAGTGCAGAGCTCTAATGGGGTAGTACGGTACTATGAGCTCTTTAAGATATGATGGAGCCTGACCCTTAAGAGTCTTGTAGGTGAGGAGAAGGATTTTAAACTGGAAGCCAGTGAAGAGAAGCCAGTACGGCAGAAATATGGTCTCTTCTCTTAGTTCTCATCAGAACACGAGCAGCAGCGTTCTGGACCAGCTGGAGAGTCTTTAAGGACTTATTAGGGGCAGCCTGATAATAAGGAGTTGTAATAATCCAACCTGGAAGTGACAAATGTGTGTACTAATTTTTCTGCATCACAGGATAGGCCTGATTCTAGCAATATTACGTAGATGGAAAAAGGCCATCCAGAGAAGCTATATTATGAGAAAATGTGTCTTCTAAGCACAATAACTTCAGTTTTGTTTGAGTTTAGCAGCAGAAATTGCTGCTCATCCAGGACTTTGACTTGGATTCATTTGGCTTTATTGATAAGTATAATTGGGAATCTTCTGCATAACAGTGGAGTGTTATAATATTACTAAGAGGAAGCGCATATAAGGTGAATAAAATTGGTCCAAGCACTGAACCTTGTGGAGCTCCATGTCTAACTCTAGTGTGGACGGAGGACTTATTGTTAACGTGTACAAACTGAAATCAGAATTGACTTAAACCATCTTAATGCGGTTCCTTTTATACCAATGAACTGTTCCAGTCTCTGTAACAGGATGTGATGGTCAATGGTGTCGAAAGCAGCACTCAGGTCTAACAAGACCAGGACAGAGAGAAGTCCTCTGTCTGATGCCATAAGGAGGTCGTTTGTAACCTTCACCAGTGCTGTGTCTGTGCTATGGTTCGCTCTAAAACCTGACTGAAAATCCTCAAATAGACTATTAGAATTTAGAAAATTACACAGCTGATTAGCTACTACGTTCTTGAGGATCTTTGAGAGAAAGGGAAGGTTGGATAAAGGTCTATAGTTGGTTAGTACACCTGAATCAAGAGTGGACTTTTTCAGAAGAGGTTTAATTGATGTTACTTAAAAAGGATTGTGGTACTTAGCCTGTTAGTAAAGACTGACTGATCATATCCAGTAAGGAAGTGTTACTTAAGGGCAGGACTTCCTTAAGTAGCCCAGTAGGAATGGGGTCACAGAGACAATGATTTCCTCAGTTTGGATGAGGAAATCATTGAAGCCACTTCAGGAAGCCTGACTAACGCGCTGAACAGAAATCTAGGGCTGTTTTTATTTGCTTCTATTAATGAGGAGTAAGTAGTAGTCTGGCACCACAGAGGGCCTTCCTATAGGTTTTCAGACTGCCTTGCCAGACTAAGTGTGATTCTTCTAATTTGGTGCAACGCCATATCTTTTCAGGTTTTCACAAATTTTGCTTAAATTTGTGGGTCTGGGAATTATACCAGGGAGCTTGTATCTTTTCTTTTATTATCTTCTCTTTTAGAGGGGCGATGGAGTTGAGTGTCATTCGCAGAGAGCCTGAAGCGCTATCGGCCAGATAATCAATTTGGGAAGGGGCTAAGATTAGCACAGGGGCCTTCTATTGTATTGAGACATGGCATTAACTTAAATGCTGATGGAATCGCTTCCTTAAATTTGGCAACAGCACTATCAGACAGGCATCTAGTGAGGACATTTTTGTCGAATGGCACACATTCCAGTAATAGGAAATCAAACGTTATTAGGTAATGGTCCGATAAAATAGAGTTTTGTGGAAAGACTGTTCAATTTCAATGCCATCAAGGGTGTGGTTAAAGCAGTGAGTGGGTTCATTTGCACTCTGAGAGCAGCCAAATGAGTCCAATAGTGAGATGAAAACAGTGCTCAGACCATCATTATCATCGTCCACATGGATATTAAAGTCAAGTCAGAGCCAGAAAGGCGCCTCTAAATAAAATTTATTATTATTATAAGTAATAATAATCTAATGAAATATAATACTACAACAGTCACAGGGGACATTGTTCTGCTTTGAGCACTTTTACTTTAAGTACATTTTGCTGATTATACTTACAAACTTTCACTAAAGTAATATATTTTGAATGCAGGATGTGTCACTGAGCCAGAAGTCGACATGTATCAGTATCAGAGCTCCTCCCACAGACTGTGGATCAGTGCTCTTAGCGTGTGTCAAATTAATATTTGTTATCATCGCTGTGGTTCATTTCCAGGATAAAATGTCATTACTGCACCAAATCATCCACACTGTAAATCTGTGAATCTGGTGTAAAGCGGCCTGTGTCCACATGGGGGCAGTGTTGTACTGAGCAGCAGGAGGAGGAAGTCCAGCAGCAAATTTAGGAGACTAAAGACTCTTAATTTGTCCGATGTGTAATGTACAATAAATTGTTGGATAGCGTCCCCTAGAGGCGACAGTGTTCATTACAGCCTCACCAGCAGTGGTGGAAGAAGTATTCAGTATCCAGTCAGCAGACAACTCTTTCTGACCTTTTATAGCAAAGCCATCCTTCGTCGTGGCCTCACATCGAAGGCCGCATTATTGTCGTCAGTCAGCACTTAAACCAAACAGTGATGTTCTCTCCTCAGATTTCATCTGAACAAATAAAAAAGGTTAAAATATCCAGATTCTTCGCAGGAAAATACAAAAAGTCAAACAAAACGGTTTACAACACTTTATATTACAGCCTTGGATTTACAGTGTAATTATGTTGTATGAACCAGTTACCAGTAAAATATTAGACAGTTCCTATTGATTCTTAAACATAGTTTCAGTAGAACAAGATGATTGTAGAACAGTGCTGAGAAACAAAACAACACAGATAATCTGCAGAGCCTGCAAAGTCATACTGCTGTGACGTATTTCACAGTTTTTTTGAGTTTTTCCTTCCCGAAGAAGGAGGGTCATAAAGGGCAGGTGATGCCTCGGACTGATCCATCAGACTGATCCATTGGCCTCATCGACTGCTGGACTCTTTATTAGACTGTTTGTTGGTTTACACTTCTTGTTTATTTCAGTGAACTTTGTAAAGCACTGTGAGACACTCTGTTGTGATATTGGGCTATACAAAATAAATTGAATTGAATTGAATTGAGTTATGATATGTTACAGAAAGGTAATCAGAGGGGCTTACTGAAGAACCTATAAAATATTGCAGTGACTTTCCCTAAATGACCACCAATGCTGAGATGCAGTGATGTAACTTTGGGTTTAGAAGCTCAAATCTTGGAAAAATCTGGTCTTTTTAGGAGGGAGCGCAGTAGTGTACTAAACAGGTAAAACACCAGGCTGCAGCGTAGCCAACCAGCTTATGGTCTCTGGATTTGTTTCCCAGTAATGTGTCCCAGCCAGCTTCTCATAAACCTGATTCATACAACATAATCACACTGGAATCACAGCCAGTGTTGAAAGGCATTACCTAACTTTGTGTTGTAGAAGGATCTTTCCTCTGCTCTCCTCTCCTGGCTCCTGGTCCTGTCTGTCAGGCTCTGAAGAGTCACCCAACGGGGAGCAAGAATATCAACATCTGGCCAGAAGTTGTTGACATGTGTCGACCTCACTAACATCATCATCTGAAGAAGTGGGCAGGGAAGCCATTTACTAAAACGGGAATATTCTCTGAGTGTTTTTGCTCAGGTGTTGATCGCAGCTGGGTTTCCATGGTAACATAGCGATCTAAGATGTCCACCGTATAGATGTGATCTCTGTGTTTGAATCCTGCACAGCAGCTCGCTGCTACTTCTCAACCTCCACACAACTCTGTGAAAATAATCGTTCTCTTTCATTAACACGGTGGGTGTAGTAAAGGCATAAGATAAATACACAACACAGCCTGGTAAAGAGGCAGTACGGGTGGTCACCGTGGTGTCATGGTGCCGGAAATAACTGATTTCATTCACTTTCCAAATTATTTAGCCGACTGCAAATCATTTTGATCATGAATAATTCAAATGATTACACAAGCAGTGTTCAAACACAACGGCTTTAGTAATTTTGGGAGTGAGTGTAGTGCTGAGCAAGTTACCTTTAATAACTTCAGTTACACAGTGAGGATTTTACCAAATAAACCTGTTCAAAGTAAATAAAATCAGACATGCTGATAATTCAAAAGGCTTCTTATTAAAGGATAAGTCGGATTTTTCTATTATAATATTTTTGTTATTGCCAATGAGTCCCAAGAAAAGACCAAATGAGTCTGTCTCTTAATACTTCCTCACTTCCTGTCTGTGCCATCCAGATCCATTGGAAGACTTAAATGTGTTTAAACTGCTCTCAGATACACGGTTTAGTTTTCAAAAGGTTATTTTCCAAAGATTCAAACGTTACTCAAAAAGGAGGAAATGGTGCATTTGCAGGGGTCTATTTTCAATTAATCCACATTTGATGCTCTAGTGAGTAATTGGGGCAGCAGGATGGTGTATGAATGTGTATTGAGTCAAAATCAACTGCAGCGTGTGTGTGTGTGTGTGTGTTCATGGTAATGAAGGAACATGTCATCCAGTGCAACTATGAAGCTCAGTGGCACAGAGGAGAACGATGTATCAGGCTTAAGATAAACAGACATTACTCGTTTTATGGATTTGTTGTAAACAGGAAAAACACATTAATGACTGTCACTACACTTATACATTAAGGTCTGTGGAAAACTGAGACTGAGGCTAAATTATAATAAATTATAGACTAAAGCTAAATTATAGACTACATTATCTACAGCAATGCATCATGGTCTATAAAGTCATCATACATTTGTAGCGTCGCTGTAGTGTGAGAACCACATATCACTAAAAAATCCTCTCTTTATGTTATTGGACAGCCTGATTTCAGCTTCGTGACGATGTGTTCTCCATGAAGCTTTTAAATTGTTTATTTGACTTAAGAAGAAGAAGAAGAAGACTTCAGCACAAAAGGAAGACTTCATCCTTCTGTTTATCAGAAACCCTCACATCCAAAATGGAGTGAAGTTGCATAAAATGGAAATACTCGAGTAAAGTACAAGTACCTCAAATTTGTACTTGTGTTGAGTGAATGTAATTAGTTACTTTGAACCACTGGACAAGTTAAATAATAATTTATGAGGGCAAAGATCGAAGCTGTCCAAGTAGAAGCCACTCATTCCCTTCATCTCGTCACATTTCAGATCTCCTGTCAGAAGTCTTTAATGATATGGAAAAAAAACTCACAAACTGACACTGATGTATTTCAAATTCCAATGGCTTTATTTTATGTATATATATTTGTATATATTTATATATATTTATATATTATATATATATACTTATGTAACAACTTTTACTCAGTTGCTTGATTATCATCTTTTGTTCAGCTTATGTTCAAACGACATGACACTAAGACCAAAGGCATTCCACACGATCATATCTTACAAAAGAGTAAAGAAAACAACATGAGTGTGTGCACCTGTCGCACACACACACATACATACATCAATGTACAGGTACCGTGGTTCTGTTTGTAGAAAGAACTGAAAAATTAAAAGCCAGTAAAGGACGGAGACGAGCGGACAGAGTGAGAGTGTGAGGGAGAGAGAGGGAGAGAGAGAGAGAGAGAGAGAGAGAGAGAAACCAGATGAACCACTGGAGTCGGACTGGAGGATTCTGTTGCATAGATTGAAGCAAACAGGAGGAGGATGTTGGAGAGAAACAGACAGGATGAGAGCGAACGAGGGAGAAGGTGACGCACACACTGAGGAAACACACCTTCACCGAGCCACCTCACACACACACACACACACACACACACACACACACACACCTTCACACACACACACACACACACACACACACACACACACACACACACACAGGGAAGCACAGGAAGTTTTATTTTGGCTCACAAACAGATCACTGCTGAGGCTCAGAATCTGTCAGACAGGAGCGAAGATACGACTGAAGACACTGAGGTCACGTCCTCTGTGTTTTAGCGAGCTGACAGTAAATGTACACTCTGTAATTACAGTCTGAGCTAACCGCTAGCATCAGTTCTGCAGGTGTGTGATCTTAAAAACAAAAAAGTGCTGGACAAATGAAATATTCTGCATCATGGTAGCGCTAGAAGAAAAGTCGGAGGGATTCATCCTCTGGGGATGATGAATGTTTGAACAAAGCTTCATGGGATTTCATGATACTTCAGTCTGGAGCAAAGTGGTGAAGCGACCGACCTATTATGGAATTTTGTTTGTCTTCTCTGCCACTTCTGTTTTATTTAGCTCCTAGTCTCATATATATGAATGTTTTTTTACGAGTCAGACTCTGACGGAGCATCATTTATAAACATAATCTGACTATTTTTAGGCCAAAACCAAATACATAAAGGATTTACTACCTTCTCACTGGGTTCCTGGCAGTGTGAAAAGGGCTTTGAAACAACACTTAGACATCCATGTTAGGGAATAGTCTATATACAGAAACCGTGTAATTGAACTAAAGACATAATAACTCCAAATAATTGAAGAGCGAGACTTTATTTTCGGTTGCACTGAGAGCGACTTGGATTCATGACCTCAGTATTTCTTGAATCCTGCTGAACTACCGTCTCAACACGCTCAGCACCTTCAACACTGATGACACCATGACATCAATTTTACTGCCTGATAAAAAGCCAAATAACGGAGAGGCAACACAGATTTCAAATGTGAGGAGACATGTTCTGTTGTTTCACAGTGACGTCAGAAGTTTGGTTTCTAAAACTGATGCTCGCTTTTAAATCATGTTGGTGTTTGTTAACCGAGGTTTTTTTTTTTTTCAAAAATGAAATCCTCCTGTTATCTCCAAAATCTGTGATTTTGAGATGGGGATCAGTTTCATATCTGTGCATCCAGTACAGAGGCCATGTTTAGCCTAGCTTAGCACAAAGACTGGAAGCAGAGGGAAAATGCTAGCTTGCCTCCATCAAAAGAAAAAAAAAAACTCCTTTCAACAACTCTTGTCCAGTTTACATGGATCTATTATATGTTGTTAATTGTTCATCTGTAGAAATAGACTGACTGGCAGTGATGTGAAGCCTGATCAATACTGATGTAAAAATTTGATTTATTCATTCTAATAGTTTTTGATAAAGATCAAAAATAGAGAATTGTTAATAGAAAATAGAGAATTGTAACAAGTGAGATTCTTAACTAGAGCTAAAACGATTAATGGAAATAGTTGCGGATGAATTTTCTGTCAACAACGACTAATTTGATAATTAATTAATGCTCTTCTTCTCTAATGCTGCTGAATTGTCACCCTGTGCTCCGGGAAAGTTTGGACTATTTTCTGACATTTTACAGGCATTATGATAAACTGACCAGTCAAAAACAGAAATAATCAGCAGATTAATCAATACTGACAACAATCTCTGGTTGCTGCTGTACATGTTGACATCAGCCAACACCTGATGACGAGATCAAATCGGCTCGAACATGAACACAGACAATTTACAGGCCAACAACACACTCCATTATCCTCATTTTTCCCGCCAACCTGGCCGGTGGAGAGAAGCAGGAGGATGATGGATCATGGAGATCAATGGATGTGATTGGTGAGATGACAACACCTGCAGGGCAGAGGCCTACCTGAAGCAAATGCTCAATGTGTCAGGCCCGTTAACTGTCATGGTCTCCCCCGCCTCTCACCGCACAGATGAGTGGGTGATGAGTTCAGGAGAATCTGGAAATCTGAGTATTTGAGTGTTTGTGGGTGTGTGTGTGCATGTGTGTGTGTTCAGATGGGAGGATGAAACATCAGAGAGGTGGATGAGCGGACGGTTGTGTTTTGTTTCTGGATAAATGAGACGATGGAAACAAAAAGAAGAATCTTCATCTTTCATGAATCAGTCCACCAGAAGTCACACAGTTTTAATTTCCTCAGTGTGTCTCACCTCACAGTGCAAATAAGTGTGTGTGTGTGTGTGTAATGTTGCATGTGTTTGGGACGTGTATTTGAAATTCATTTGGAAAACAAGTCAACGTTTGGGATGTTTCATTCCGTACTAAAACATGCAGAACACAGAACATTGAACACATATACTGAACAGTTAGTTTTATCCAAATGCAGTTTCTCTTTTTTTTTTATCTCTTTTTGCACAGAGTGGCTTTAGGCTACACAGAACACGACGGAACCAATCGCACCAGGTTGGACATATTGCTTTAAACCACCAAATTTTGTATATATGTCATGCATGCCACATAGATGATATTATGTTTATACAAAAATAACACCAACGCCTATTACTGTGTATCATAGTAATTACAGAAAACAAATCTTTTTCAGTCTTTTTTGCAATGTTCAACTGAGAAACCATATATATATCTATGTATTTATATCTAATATATATATACATACATACATACATGTATACATACTAGATATAAATATATAGAGATAATATATAAATATATAGATATATATGTTAAGTGGTTATGACTTTTCCAACTGTGATATTCCAGTTCGTTCGAACCTTTTTTTTTTATTTGTGAATTTTGAAGTGGATGTGAAGGTTCTCCAAAGAATTCCCTAATATCCGCCGACGGGAAGCTGTTCTGAGAAAGGCAGTGCTCTGAAGAGGAAGCAACGCAGTCAAAATGAAACAATGGGTGGATAAGAAGTGAGTTCCTTTTCCATACAGAAGTCCTACTGGAAAACTGTGGCAAACTGAGATCTTCTAAACTCCAAAGGGAAAAAAAATAAATAAACGCAAAGAACCTTCAGAGAATCTAAAACCAGGTGAAGATTTTCAGTCCACTGCTGAGTCTCGTCCGGACGGTTTTATTTGTGAAACCAGAAGCACAAACAGGTCTGGAGCGTCTCTGATGGTGGGGCTGTGCTGTGCACCTGGCATGAGATGTGAGGGCAACCAGTCCAACCAGTCCAACAGACGACCGCCTCAGCCACACCACGGCCATGGCAAGAGCAGAGGGACAATCTTATCCAGGCAGGAGGGAGGGACCGGGGGTCATGTGACAGAAAACTTTCTAAACAAACTTGTGCAGAAGAAAATTAAAACGACTTTGGCAGAACATCCTTAAAGCTTTGCTGGGTGGTGATTGGCTGATTGCCCCCTCTCCCACTTCTCGTCACCGACGCAGATACACAGCAGGTACACTTCATTCACTTATTTGACAATATTTACATTGTACTGACTGTTGGAGCACAGCTGTTCTATCAGATTCAGCAGCTGAACAAAACAAAGAGGAAACGCGTCATCGTTTGGAAGGTGCGTCTCATTTATAGCCAATGGACACACAGCAAGAAGAGGAAGTGATGTCACGAGCTCTTAACCAGTCCTGCTCTCTTCCCAGTAAATGTGTCAGAAGTTGGTAGTTGTATAAAACGACGATGACATCTATAGCTGCAGCTGTGTCCTGTCACAGGCTCTGCCTCCAGAGTCTGAATTTCACTTCCTGGTATATGAACATATATGTGCGAGTGTACGGACAGTTGACTACAATTCATGATGAATTGATGAATGAAACATTTTAAATGAACAACAGCTGTTCTGTTCAGTGTCGTTGTGGGAAGTGAAAATACCAAAATTTTAACAGAAACTAGATTTTGCTACAACAACCCTAAAATTTAGTAAAGCTGTTGTGGCTGCTGGCCCCAGTAATTAATCATATCTTCAAATACTGACAATAAATTAACAGAGGAGGTTAGCGGGTTGTCGCCGACCGGTCTTGTCTGGTCTCAGACCACTGCAGACCAGGTCTAACTGTCCTCGAGTCTCTTTCACACCCAAAACCCTTAGACTTTGTTTGACTTTCTTCATGAGTCAATTTCAGAGCAACTCATTGCTTAGTTTGGTGATTTGAGCTGCCTCTGTTTTGGTCCTTGGGTTAATTTCCCTGTTTTGGTCCATCTGAGGGGAATCGGAGCCCCTTTTTCTGTTCTTTTTAACGGGGGCGGACCCCCCCTCATAGGCCACGCCCCGTCAAAGGAGGTGGAGCCTGTAGCAGGACACAGCTTTGATCCTCTTTAAAGTCGTCAGCTCCGACACCAGTCAGTTGGATGACAGCATTAATGCACTCATTCAAAGAAATCAGTCTAGAAACAAAGAAACCCAGAGGTTGGATACATAATTATACACTCCCATTTAATGTTTGATACAGTTAGCTGTATTCACGTTGCATTTGCTGAACTCTAATGGAATTGGATAACTGCGAAATCACATAGCCTGTAGTGTCTCACAACATCTTAGATAAAGTGAATATACTCATGTAAAAGGGGGCTGATGAGAATAGATTGTTGAGATTCCAATTGAACGGCCGACAGGTAGTAAACAAGTCACTGCAGGTTTCTGAGCCCTAACATCAGGTGACCAAGACGACACACGTGGCATAAATATTTAGAGAGCTGTAAAAAGAGTCCACGTTAGATTCATCTCATTCATGTACTGTACTGTCACCAAACTCTTCAGCCTATACATATATATTCATATATCTCCAAAATATTAAAAAGTACTTAATATAAAAATACAGAAGAATTGTAAAAAATGAGCAAAACATTGAATTTTATATGAAAACCATGCAAGAAAGATTCCCCATTTAGTTAAATAGTAACTCTAAGATTCAGGAAAGCAAGGGAATGAAAGGGAAGTGGTCGGATGAGAGAAGCGCAGGCGAACTGCCTCCCACTCGCTTTTCATGTAAACATTGTAAAGGTCCTTTAAACTTGGTTAGGCAGTGACGACTGAAGATTTTCTCCTTGCTTTTTGGTCATGTTTGGAGTAAAGGGCCGGGGAGGGAGGTGTAGGGGGGCGGGGTCGAGGGGGGTCAGGTGTGAGGAAGTCCAAAGGAAACCTCGATAACAATGAGATAAAAAACAATACAGACAACCTATAAAATATGGCTCTGAGTTACATAGAAAAAGCTCATCAGAGGGGAGAGGAAGAACCTAGTCATGACAAAAAGTTGGAAATATGGCAGTAGTAGCACATTACTACGATCACGTGTCCTAGTTCGAAGATAGGTTCATGGCTGCTAGTCAGACTAAGAGGGGATTAGATGCATCGCTGCTTCTGATTGGAAGATGATTCCTTCTTCTTTTAAGACAGTAATCTGCGGACGACGGCAGGCAGGAAGTACTGAGCGGCAGCGGGGACACACAGTGGATTTAACTCCACGGGCCGACTTGTGACATCATCAGACTCCCATAAACCTCGGCGTGGCCGCCACACTGACGTCTGTCACTCAAACACAGCAGAGCGGAGAGGAATGATGATCGGACACCTTCTCTGCTGCTGGCTGTGTGATGTCACCGACAGCTGGTCGAGTTTCTAACCATGTAACAAGTCAAACAAGGGGAACTAAAACCTCAGAACTGGTACTAAGTTTTGTCCTCAATGCAGACGCAGACCCGCTCAGAGATCTAGACCGGGTCTGGTTCAGCGGACAGGAAGGTTAAGGGGGCTCTGAACAGACGCTGCTGCAGACTAACACACATATGGTCGTCTAAACAGAATCCCAAATATTCATTCCTAAATTATCATGCGATTCACACGAATGAAACAGAACATGCATCCTACTAGAGGGGGAGACATGGACCACGCTCCTGTTTCCAATTGACACTGTGGACGTACTGGGGGGGCGGGCAGAGAGAACCAGAACCCTGACTGGAGGAGTTGAGGTCAGACCCCCGTAGAGCAGAGAGCGAGCCCTCTCCGGACGCCGCCATGTTAGATATTTTTGGGTAGTAAACATTCTGTCCTTCCACATGCAACACAGCAGCTAAAAAAAAACAAAAAAACAACACGTACAGACACGATAAAGGGAAGAACATTTTTTTAACAGTTGAACCTTGAACACTGTAGTGTCACACTCACAAGACATTCTCAGGAGTTTGAATGAACCATCGATTAACAATCTTTAGAGGTTTTAAAAACAAAACAAACAAACAGAAAAAAAAAAAATAGGTTACATGTTTGCATTTGCCTAAAAATCTTCTGTTCACCAAACCCGGCTGATAGCTTGTGTAGAGGAGCGAAAGCATATGTACATGAGAATCACTGCACTCTTTGAAAAGTTCGGTGCCGTTTTTGGAGAGCGTTACGCAGGAATGAAGCGAGTACAGAACACGACATGCTGCTGCGAGTCCCGCAAAGATCGAAACCAACATAGTTTAAAAGCTTTTCAAAAGGATTATCAGGTAAAAAATATACATGAATAGGACGAGGACAGGCCCTCCACAGTGGAGACTCTGGACTCCACCCTCTACTGATACATGGGTGTAGCGGTGACGCAGGGACAAACTTACAGGCGGAGCGACGCCACAGTCAGTATGAAGAACACAACGTGGCAGGAATGACTGAGGGGGGTGAAGACGATGTGGAGCATGTTCGTGTGTGTGTGTGTGTGTGTGTGTGTGTGTGTGTGTGTGTGTGTGTGCAGGATGAGGGGATGAGCAGAGTGATGACTTCCCTCCTCAGTGCGACAGTTCAGCTGGTGGGATGACACATGATGCTGATAAAGAGGAGGGAAGAGGAGGAGGAGGGAGGAGGAGCTCAGATGGATGATTCGCTGCTATGGGGGAAGGCGCTGAGCGGCTCCCCACCTCCACCCGCCCCAGAGGAGGCGCTGGGGAGGGGGTCGATCTCGTCTCCGGTCTCCTCGATGGTGGGAATGCGAGCCTCCTCCTCGGACAGGGGGACGAACTCGGGATGGGTCATGAAGCTGTGGATGGAGCTACGGGACTCTGGGCTCTCCAGCCCCGCGTACAGGGAGCTACGGAACGCGTTCACCACCTTAATCTGAAACAAACCAAGAAAGGTCAACATTTAGCAACATTTTTAGGACACTGTAATGTCAAACAGGCAGCAAGGGCTGATGGGACGCGTGGTGGTCGTGCAAAAACTACCAAAAAGAAAAAAAAAAGGGAGGTGCAAATCCACAAAACACAACGTTGAAACAGCGGACGGCTGGATGAGGACATGATGGGAGAACAAAAATATGCACAAAACATCACCACAAAGGGTAAACATGATGTTTCAGGCAGGAAGACAAACTGCAACGAAAAAAACCCACCAACAGGTGCCTGATTGTGGAGAGTCAAATCACCAAGACACACACACACATTTATATCCTATTTTTTTAATATCTAAATTCAACACTGATAAACTATGTATCCAAAAGCTCAACATTACTGAAGTAGTTGAAGACGTGATTCCGACAGTGAGCTTTTCTCTGCTGCTCTAACAGCCTCCACTCTTCTGGTTTCAGCCACAAGAGCATCCATACTGACGTTAGGATGTTGGGCCGACTCACAGACGGAGCTCCAGTTCATCTCAAAGGTGACATGAAGGAAATGACCTTCCCCACACTGTTGGTGCAAATGTAATAGCACACTATTGTCTGGCTGTATGATTGTTTACTAAAGCACTAAGATTTCCCTTTATAGGAACTACATGGACCAAACCAGGAAAAACACACTCCGACCACAAGTACTAAGTAAAGGATGTGGATGGGGTGTCCTGGATTTGTTTTTGTATGATTTGGAGATAAAAACACTGCCCCTCAACGTTCCTCCCGTATTACCCAGAATGCCTTTTGACAAACAAGCACATACTTGTGAGAGCATGTGGGAAGTTCAGCCTGTGAGGCTCGACTCTTCTGTCCTCACAACATAAGGCTGGGTACTGGGCCCCTACTTTTTTTGGTACAGTCTGAAATGGATCCGTAGTCTATTCTTTGCTCAGATAATTCCTGATTTAAATCATAATGTTGCCAGTTTTTAGACTAGATTAATTATCGGGCTGCAGGGGAAAACATAGCTGTTGGTCCCCACTGACACCCCCACCTCAGGCCCTCAGTGAGATGAACCAGTACGCCAGTCTTGGGACAATCCATGCCTCCAGGTCTTCACTGTGTTAATCTGTCCAACATTACTGAGGACTAAACATCATGTGATCACAATACCAACTAAATGATGAAAGATCCTGACACAAAGATGATCTGAAAAGTAGAACACATCTTTGTTTATATTGTAATTTTGCGGTTCAAATTCACCATCAAATCTGCATCTAATCACATTTATAAGTAAATACCAAAACCCAACTGCTGCACAAGAAAACCGTGACTTCTGGGGTCCTGGGCCCCACAGCCTTGATGGTGTCAGCAGAACTATAAAAAATTTTCAAACAATACCCGGCTCCAGTAAACAACACACACACACAGACACTTGGGAAAAACAAACACATGCACGCTGTTAAGTATTTATAATCACATCCAAAGCCAGAACCATTTTGTCCTCTAGCTGCTCTCCTCTCTCTGCCTTAAGTCGTTTCCTCTGTCATGAATCCACAGAGGCTGCAGCTGATCACACTGATTTATACGCACCAGCAGACACTCTTCATCATAATTAATAACCCTGCAGTTCAAAGCTCTCTATTACGGAGCCACAGGAGAACTGCAGGCTGAGCACTGCAGCTTAGAGCATACATGCAACCATCACACACACACACACACACACACACACACACACACACACACACACACACACACACACACACACACACACACACACACACACACACACACACACACACACACACACACACACACACACACACACACACACACACACACACACACACACACACACACAGACACACACACACTCACACACACACACACACAAAAAAGCTCTTGGCTGTTAAACCATGAGGGACTTGCTGAGCCTGACAGATTTAACCCTGCTCAGGATTAACCCATAAAATTATCTTGGTGCCCAGGCTGTCGCCTCAGAGTAAAAGAAAAAAAACAACAACAAAGAAAATAGAACAAGGATTTTCTCTCCCTCTCTCTGTCACGGACAAGGACGATTCACAGCTTCTCTCTCTTCTGATTGGCCACGTGTGCCAACAGTTGTGACCTGTCATCGACTCGTCAGGCAGCAAGTCACATCTGGGTTAATGGATGAAGTTTAAATCTCCACAACATGCAGCAGGAGAAGCAGCAGGCTGAGCGGGAAGTGATGAAAGGTATTAAAAAAGGAGACACAGATTAACATGGAGAGAGAAGCTTCAGCAGAGAAAGGTGAAGTAGAAGGCATAAAGTAACAGTGTGGAGTTAAAGAGGGAAACGGGGATCAGGTGATCAGGTTGTCTGCAAGTTCATTTTTGGAGCTTTACAGGTTTTCAGTGGCAATAATCTATTCTGGCGTTAACCTTTAAAAACAGCTCACAAAAGATACAATAATGTATAATTTAATTAATCAAAGCTCAGCAATTTTCTAAAACAGCCTTGATTATCACATTTCTGTTTTTGTGAGGATTAAACAAACTTCAGCACAACCAGCTTGACTTCTTTTTCTTTTTGTTGAGCTAGCACATGCTAATAACCCTTCCTATTACAATATTTACATTGAAGTTGGACTATGCAGTCACATCAGTTCCAGCTTTATGTAAATTAAATATAGACTAGTTTAGGGTCTGCAGACACCTGCTGATCACAGAGACAGTGTGAGGGAGTTTTTGTTGGTGAGTCATGCAGCGTTTCATGCAGTTCAAACAGAGAAAAAGAGAGTCCAGCCAGGTGAAGCGTGGTTAACTGGCCACTCGTCACCAACTCACTGCCTGCAGTGGAGGAGGAAGCAGCAGCAGCAGGGGGCGGAGCCCCGGCCGAATTGGTGAGAGAGGAGGAGGAGCTAAGCCCTACGTGGGTGGGGCTAGAGAGAGTTTTGGCAGCAGTGGCATCATTGTGCTGGCTGACGACGGACGGCTGGCGGCGCAAGGCACCGGGCACCGCCGCCTGGCCCGTCTGGAAGGTATAGACCACATCCATCTGAAGGAAGGACAGCCACAACCGTTAGAAAGTAGAGAGACAGAGACAGAGCAAGGAGAGAAGACAGAGGAGACTACAATGGAGGAAAGACTTCTGGAGAGGTTAGAGAAGGTTTTAAAAAGGCTGGAAAAAGTTTGACAGTTTTTGAAGGTCAGTAATCATGTGTCACGTCTGAAGTGCTGCACAAACTGGACAAACAGAAGAACTACTGAAGGTACAGTAGCTGGAAGGGGCCGAAGTTTCTCTACAAATACAACTAAAATCATAAAGTCAGTCAGCTGTTTGTTGGCCCTAAAGAGGGACCTGTTTTCATTTTTTTATCAAGAGCAAAATTATACGATTAATTATTTTTTCATTGGCCTTGGCTCATATTGATGAGTCTGAGTTTGAAAAAATGATTAATCGTATAATTTTTCTTTTGATAAAGAACATGAAAACAGATTCAATCGGGTCCCACAAACCTGAACACCATACAAGGGTTAAAGAACCCAAACCTGTCTTCACTGAGGCTGAGTATCAAACCTCAGTACGTTCTTTTCATCAACAACTGTTGAATAATGAAAGTTAGCAGTGAACACTTGATCAAGAGACAAACCTCATCTCCACCTGGTAGTGAAACGTCTGTAACTACAGACGAGAAGCCTGATCGGGTTAAGAGGAAGAGGAGGAGTCTAACTTCTGATTGTTATGTGCTCTGCTGCATTCACACCTTTATAAAGTTTTCTCTGATCCAGACACAGATCACATGGTAATACCAGGTGGAGGTGAAGCTTCTAGATTTGAATAATTTTTTTACTAAGCAAAGTTCTTTGTTTTTGGCCGAAAAAACCTTTTCTTAACGTAACCTCTTTTCCTGCTGGATGAAGCCCAGAATAGTGATCTGTTCTGCTGCATTAAGACATTATCATCGAGCTTATGGAAAATGGGCACAGAGACACAAAAGAACATGAGAGACAGAAACAAAGACAAGAAGAAGTGGAAGAGGGAGAGATCAGGAGTGAGGAGAAGAGGAGCAAAATTTGAGAGGAAAAGCATAAAGAGAGAGAAAGCTGTAATTCAGTTAGTGAAAGACAAAATATGAAAATCCAGAAGAAGCTCTGATAGAACGAAGGGATGAAGGAAGAAACGGAACAATGAATAAAGAGCTTTTGAATCAGACTGGGAGGACTTTGAGAGAAGAAGTCAGACGAAAGAGGGGAAAATGTGCCACTTGGAATGACTGATAAAGTTTCGGCAGCGAGGTGCTGCTTGTACCAATTATTCCCCCACTGTGTTTGACTGTTGAGGCGTTGAGCGGCACAACGCTGCCCACCAGGATTAGAGAGGAGGAGGACAGGAAGAGGAGCGTGGAGAGATAAGAACCTAATTAGCTTGCAGCCTTTCGTTGCCTCCCCCTCCATCCCCTCGTCCCCCCCATCCTCCCATCCCAGGAGGACGACAGACTGATATTACAGATACACAAACATGAGGAGAAAAGACAGAGCTCCCTCTTTTCTTTACAGTGTGTCTGATGGCGGATACACAGAAGAGGACAAGAGCTTCGTTTCTGTTTCTCCTCGCAACGCTTCCCTCTTTCTTGACGCTCTGCTGCTTCACAGAGACAAGGTGAAAGTTATTTTCTGCTGTTGTCTTTTACTACAGATCAGAATCAGGCTTTCCACCTCGACTGAAATAAAACCTGCACATCCATGTAGCAGTTTCATGTCATGTCACATGATCTCAATCAGATAATAGAGTTGATAAGTTGTCGTGGAATTGTAGATGTTTACATTTTCATTTTTTTTTTCAGAATGCTTTAAGGACTCCTCATCCCGATACTTATGATTGTTTAGATTAGTGAAGATTGTTTTCTCAAATACTGTTTCCAGGTCAAGAATGAGCTTTCAAACTGCGCTTTTAGAGCTGCAATAACAAGTTGTGAACTCAACATTGACGTATCTTCATCTTTCAAGTTGATTCGATGAACTTATTTACAAATCCAGCAGTTAGAGCAGCTCAGTTACACTCTCTTTTAGCTCCGTTTTTGGTCTCTACCAACCCCTGAGGGAAATATCACTTTAGCTGCTAAATGCTCCACTATTGTTCACTGGCACATCTCTTACTGTGTCCGTCTGCTGTTTAGTGCTGAGCAGGTAGTGTACAGTGGGGTTTTGGAGCTGTTGAAGCTGCCTGCACGTGATAATTCTCTATGAGTTCATGACTACGAGCGACATCTTTCACACAGAAATAGCGATCATACATTTAAAATCTGAAGTCAGTGTGACTGTTGCAGAAAGAAGGAAGGTATCAGAAAATTCTTTTCAGAGACTTTTCAGAGAGTCGGTGTGAGGAAGCTGAGAGCTTCCGCAGAGTTCAAACAGAAAAACTCAAGGGGAAAAAGCAGAAGAAGATATTAGTTTCTCTCAATTCAGAAGTGTTTACCCTTTAGTCACAGTAAGTACAAGTTAGCCCACTGCTGAGAGGAAAACACCTGACCTCTGTGACCGACTGTGTGTGTGTGCGTGTGTTTGTGTGGGTGTGTGGGTGCAGAGCGCTAGCTGCTGTTACTGTAGGTGGGTGTTAGCATTGAGGCTAATGAACCCTATAGGGACTGAATGGGACTGCCTGTGGACATGCTAATGCTCAGTAAGTGATGATCCATCCTGTAGGAGGTGAATAACACACACACACACACACACACACACACACACACACAGTAAAGTCCCAGACTGTGAGATGAGTCACCAGGGAAGACAGCACTGTAAAGGTGCTGCTGTTTACCTCCGACTGACTGAATAAAAATATCCAGGAAGGTTTTTGTCCCTTGCTGGATGCCGTCTTTAATTTTCTGTGTTTCAACAAAGTGGTTCTGCAGCAGAGTGTGAAATTAACTGGACAACAATTACAGTGTGTGTGTGTGTGTGTGTGTGTGTGTGTTAAATACGTTCACACTTCCACGCAGTCTGAACATTTTAAATATGGAGGAAGCTTGTGTCACAGCGGAGAAACATGAAGCTCGTCTGAGGTTACTGTAAACATTTACCCACAATGATTTTTAACAAAAGAACCATTTACAGTCTGACCTGAGATTTTATCAGATGCTTAAAATGGTTTATTTATAGCGATTATGTTGCATGTTTTTGCAACAACCATCATGTCTGTGCTTGACTATGGAGATATATCTCATGTTAACAGCTGCGTTGCTCAGTTAGTACGCTACATTCACAAAAGTGTTAATAATGATCACAATATTAGGCATTCTAATTCCAACATTAATCTTTAGAGACAGTCGCTGTGTCAGATTAGTCGATCCGAAAGTAAGAAATTGAATGAGAGGCCTGGCACACTACAGGTCGACCTCCAACCAATCAGAGCTCAAACACTTGTACACAGATGATTGGGTGTCTTCAGGTGTCACGGACCGACTCCTCTAATCCACCCGACAGCCCCAATGTCATCGTTCCTACAGTAGATGGGCGCCCTGTGCTCCTGTGGATCAGCAAGACCAAATGCACAACTGCAAACATGCAGTCAGACCTCTGCGTTGTGTGTGAATCCAAGCATGATATTTTGTTCTAACTTTGCCCTCATGAGTTTTTCTTGAACATTACCGTTAGTAGTTCCTGGGGTTTTATCTCAACCGTGTTATCTGCTAAGTTTGTAACTAACAGAAAAACATTTTTGTGTGCCTTATTTTCACAGAGACATTGTGTTGTGTTGTGTTTCTGCATTTTTAGTTTAAAAAAAACAAACCAAATACTTGGATAGATGAGTCCAAACTGGTCAAAGCTAATTATGTAAACTACACTGTTACTGCTAACTCTGGTTTGCCTGCAGTTCTTCTAAACAGTCAGAAATGTTTGTAGTGAATTTAGTGTCTCTCCGCTGCCACGATGAAACGCAGTGTCTCTGCTGGGACAGTGTGACTCTGCTCTCAGCTCTTTACCTCCCTTTGGTTCAGCAGACATCCATCTGATGTTGAGAGAATGAGGATGCAGAAGAGGGTGCAACTGGAATTGATCTTAAGTTTGTTTTGCAGACAACAGCCATTGGAAATTTACCTGAACAGGTTCCCCGGGTGTAAATGACAATTAGACAAGCGAGACTGACCAAGAACGAACAAAACATAAGAAGAATTAAATCAAAAAAGTCCAAAAAATAATCTTTCATCTTCCAGAGCTTCCCGCATCACCATGGCAACTGATGTTTTCTGAAGCTCTCACAACAGAACAAAAACTTGAGTCATGTTATTACCCGCATAAACGCCACCTGGGAAACTTGACATCAGAAAACCCTTCAAATGAAAAGTAAAGTCAGTGAAGTCAGTGAAGTCAGTGAAGTCAGTGAAGTCAGACCCAGTGGGTGTCACTGCGGGGCGCAGCTGTTGTACCTGCGTCTGGATGCGGTTCAGACCTCTGAACCAGAGGATCTGGCCTCGCCTCAGCTCCATCTCCGCATGGTCGATCTCGTCGGCGCCCTCCGTCAGCTCCTCCTCGTGGATCTCCTCCTTTGTGATCCCGTGACCCGCCTCCTTCAGGAACTTCAGGTGATGGGTGGGGATGGCCGAGATCAGCTGAGTGTGACACAAAAAACACAAATATAGGATCACACCTCTGAGTTTACAGAGAAAGAGCAGTCCACTGGTCATGGCTATTCATACTCAGCCAGTGAAAACGGTTTCATAATATTTTCTGTGGCCGGGGGAGAAAACAACCCTGATGATGTCATAGTGACATCAGAGTTCATCATAGGTTTCATCGGAGTTATCTGAGGCTGAGCTTAGATATTTCTAAGAAAAAGCCTGTGCTACAAACTGGAGATGTGACATTTGAAAGACACGAGGGTTTGACACGCTGGGGTTTTCCAAAGATGGTTTAGCAAAAAAGGGATCCACAGCTGTATTATGGGAAATGTAGGATTCAGTGTTTTTGACCCATTCAGGGACGAAAAGTCAGGACATCACAGCCTCTTTTCTTCTTTTATGTGTTTCTCTGTATAAGTGTGATACTAAATAACAAGAGATCATCAAGAAGACGTTTTTTAAAGCACATTTGATAACTCAGTTTTTGATAAAAATTCATGAAAGCTCAAAAAAACAATTTTTTTTTGTACAATTCTCTATTAACAAGCAGCCGTTCCTTAGTGCTGCACTTTTGTTCATTTATTGTTATTACTCTTATCTTAGACAGCTGATGTAATGGTGTATTGACTTTACTGTATATTTATTGCCTGTATCGTTGAACTGGTTTGTCTTTGTTCAATTAAAAGAGAGGAGGGAGACACACCCAGCCTCCTGCTGCAGCTGCACATCAGCTTTTTATATTTCTGCCACCGTCTCTCTCTGTTAGAAATAAAAGGCGTTTTACGACTAAAATAAATCACCTCAGATCAGTCTGTTTCTGTCAGCATCTTTTTGTCTCTCTGTTCTCAGTCTCTGCCCTCCAACTGAACCCACTGGCTTCTTATGACTGAACTTTTTTTTCTCTAAAATGTATGCTTTCTAAGCCTGAGTGTGTGCGCACATGTTAACGGGATCATGCATGTGATGGTGTGTTTGTGTGTGTATCCACAGAGGGACTGACACGCTGGGTTTGTTTTCCCTCTGCGCTCGTAAACAGGAGTTGCGCGGCTTTCATGTGCTGAGCTCATTACCATGGCGATGGTTGTGATGGCAACGCTGCTGCAGCGCAAGTGTGACAGGCAACAGTTTGCTGCCACAAACCTCATGTAGCCACCTCTTCATCTTCTCCTCAGCGCACGTTGTTTATTCTCAGAACTTAGATTTTTCACACGTTCGGCTCTGATGCTGTTTGCTCATAACAAAACACCTGTGGTTCTGCTTCTGGTCTCACCTGCCCCCACAGCAGCTCTCCCACGCCGATGAACACACACCACAGCCACTGGTCGATGGTCAGAGCCGTGCAGGAGAACGGCTTCCCTCCGAACTGAACGATGACGATCTGAGGAGGACAAGGAACATGAGATATGTAAACTGGGTGAACTGCTTAAAAGATTAGTCTGGCAATACTTTACATTTTTCTTAATGTCAACAAACCCACTGAAAAGAACCAAATCATCAACAACCAGCTAGTAATGAGTACTGTCTGTGTGTTATATCATATTCCTCTGTGCCACAGAGCGCCATTAAAAACAAATCAATGAGTCATACTGTTGCACTGGGTTCCTTCAATACCAAGAACTCACACTGAAGTTTATTTGGACTTTGGCAGTGAAGCATTAGGCATGTTGTCACTATAATACGCTGCAAGAAGCCCCGACAGTTCCGTTTTTTGAAGTTCATTGTGGAAATAAGCCGCACTGTCCCTGACTTGAAGGCTCCTCATCGGCTGTGTGTCGGCAGCTGTTTGAGGTTTTTGCTGGGCTGGTTTAATGTCAGCATGCCTTTCAGGATCCAAGTGACCCCTTTCCTACCTCACTTCATGTTAATGATCTAATAGCAGAATCGCTACACTTAACACAAATGATAAAAGCGGCGTATAACAGAAAATGTGCGGAAATCACTCCATTGGATGATGATGATGTGTGATGATGACGCTGATGATGGAGTTACCTGCAGGGCGAAGGTCCCCAGTACGACGCTGCAGAAGATGGGGTTCCTGTAGACGCCCTCGAACACGTTCCTCTCTCCGTGGATCTTCCTGGCGTTGATTTCGTTGAAGAGCTGCATCATGACGAACACGTTGAACACGATGGTGTAGTGCTCCGTCGGCGGTGAGTGCAGGGGAACGTTACGGCCGCTGTCGATGTCGAAAAACGTCTCACCTGAGACACAAAATAGAAAAAACAACTTTAATATCCATGCATTTCCTTTGTAATGAATTTACATGCAGATTTTTCCAAATGGGACAATATTTCCAAACCAGATTAGAAACAGACTTAATATTTTTTTTGAGGTAACCACACAGGCAGATTCTGGTTGAATGGCTCATCTGGTTTCTACAGTTAAGCGTTTAATCCGTAATGTTGTCAGTTGTTTAACTCACCAGCGAAGAGCAGGGTGAAGATGATGACGAGCTGGTACACGGCGTGGCCCAAGATGTTCTTCATCATGGTCCTGGAGATGAGAGGCTTGTCGCGACCGTATGGTTTGCGCAGCAGCAGAGACTCGGTGGGCGGCTCGGTGGCCAGAGCGAGAGAAGCAAGAGTGTCCATGATGAGGTTGACCCAGAGCATCTGGACGGCCTTCAGAGGAGAGTCCTGCAGAGGGAGGAGAGGTCAGGAGTTTAATTTAAGGGAGCGAATAGAAATCTGAGTGAGCAAACACACACAGTAACACTCCTCCATCTTGTTCTCTCTGGTGTTTCGCTCCAGTTTCTCTCATTTTTCATTTTGTTTCTGCATGTTTAGGGTGCAGCAATACAAGAGAAAATTATCTTCTCTAATTAATCATTTTCAACGTGCACAAACGCATCAGTCAGCACTGTGTGAAGATTTGTGTCTCTGCATTGACTTTATATGAATCGCACCGCCCCTATAATTCACTACCTGTCCAGTCTGGGCACACACACTTTGAGAGTGTCACCTCATGATTATGTGATGTCTGTACCCCCATAGCCTGTCTGTGGTAGCCCTTGGTGGTGTCCACTTTTGGATGCAGGCCAAAACAGAGAGATTCAAATATATGTGCATATACTCATGTGTGTGTGAAACGTGAGTATATGTGTTAAAGCACAATGTTATATTTTGGCTGCTGGATCTTTCCACGAGCATCATTGGGGCACATGAATTCGTGGACATTGTTGAGGCCATAGGCAACCATAGGAGGAGATCTGCAGAGTACGACTGGTTTCAGTAAATTATCTCTAAAAAGATGTTGAACTGAGTTGAGCTGAGCTTCAGATACAACAGTAAAGGGCAGTGCTCTTAATGTAAATGCAGCATTATCTAGTATGAAGTATCAATGAACCTAACCTGATATTATAAAAGGGTCCTCCACCCATTTAACATCACACTGCTCTAACATTGTCTGACTCATGACAGTTAAGATAAAAATTGTTTTTTAATCACAAACGTTCCTCCTTGTTAAAACCTGCTACCTGCATTACCCAAAATGCAACTCAACTGCCCACAGTTCAGTTAGACATTCTGCTGTGTTATGCTAGTAGCTGCTAATGATAATGATGAGCTCACTTCTTTCTGACTCCAGTCCAATTTTTAATTTTTGCACTCATGTGACATCACTTGAGGCAATTTATCAGACATCACGCAGCTTCACCTGAAGCCACAAAGAGCTTTATACAACATTTTCAACATAAGCAGTGAAACCAACCCCAAACATAGATAACTAGGGGTACTGCTTTAACAATACAGAGATTTACAGCACATAGAATGTAGCTGTTATACTACCATCATTAAGCACCACAACCAAATACATCATAGTATGTTTCCTGCTAGGCAGATTCAAATGTATATAAATACAGGGAAAAGCATGAACACATATATCATAGGACCCCCTCCACTTCTGTAACCAAACCTACGCTGATACAACATTCCTCTGTATAAACAATAAAGACATAAATCAGTTTACCATCTTTTAATGATCTGTGCCAACATGTCAGCGGCCGACAGAAACCGAGCGATGGATCATCAGTGACTATAAACACGGCACAGAGACCACAGACCTGCTGAGTCCCTGGTATATTTCAGGATTATGATGGTGACGTGTTGCCATGGTTTCAGGCTGTATCTTAGCCTACTTTGTGCTCTCTGCTCTATAGACGAGTTAGTTATCTGTCCTGCCAGCTGTGAGCCTTTCAATTAATACACAGCCGCAAGTTACTTTTTTTTTTTTTTTATTGTGTCAGGAGTTCAGTTTCCTGATTAGAGACACATTATGAAACAAAAAAATGAGACACGGCTGCCTCGCCTCCTCGCAGTGCTGAGACGGTCACATCAAAATAAAAAAAATGACTCGCTTTTCCTGGTTTCAGTGGAGATTTGATCAAAAAGAAATTTACAGAGTTAGTAAGAGCGGATGCATCAAGCACAATGGTGAGGCTCAAAATGTAATAACTATCAAGACACAAACTTCAGTTCAGTTCAATCATTAAAATCCACAGTGAAGGTGGAAATACTGATTTAGTAACAGCTGAGCAGGATGCAGTGCAGCCACCACGTTGTGCCACTCAGTCGTTGGTCTCTTAATTTGTTGTTAAGTTCTCATTCAAACATGCACATCCTGAAAGAATCGCAATGGCAGGGACGTGAAACATTTAAATCTGATTCTATTAAAACCTAAAGTCTGTGGAGAAAAATGTGACTTCTTACACAGTATATCTCTCGTGTCAGGTCAGACTGAGCGTTAAAATGCAATTCCTAAAAATGCAAATCCTAAAGTTAAGTTCAGAGGCAGGAGGGTCAAATAATATAGAAAATATTATAAACTTTCTGTTGTCAATGAGTAATTCTCATCTCTACACGTTTTTTCAAGCAGTGATCAGCTGAGCAGATTAAGAGTACACAGCCGTGCTAGCAGCTCGCTGAGGTTCTACTTAGGCACAGCGATGCTTTGAGCTAAATGCTAACATTAGCATGATAACAATTGCTAATTAGCATTGGACACAAAGTCCAGCTAAGGTTGCTGGGAATGCCATCAATTTTACAGGTATTTGGACATGAAGCAAACTACTGGACAAACTGAAATTTTGACCTGAAGAAGAAAAGTCAGGCCGACTTCAGGGGGACATGACTATCTGTACTATAATGATATATGAAATATAATGACAATCTATCCAGGAGTCGTTGAGGCATCTCAGTCTGAAGCGGTGGACCGACCAACATCACCATCCACAGACTCCACCCGCTAGTACGGATAGAAATGAAGAGGTGCCGGTATTGAAATGTAATTTAAATTTCATTTTCCACGGATGTGCATGTGCATAAGATTAAAGAAAAGGTTTAAAAATAAATTATTTTCTGTGAAAATCAAATTGTAAACTGGATTTATATTTTTTTGTTTTAATTTATGTCCTGATTTTAATTCAGATCTAAAAAAAAAAGGAAATTTCCTTTTCATTTATCTATTTATTTCATTTTTTTCATGATGGACAGAGTTAAATGTGAAAATAAAACCGAGTTATGAATCATGTCCACTCAAAAGGACAATAACATTTGAATTTGATTAAATGATTTCACGATGATTTCACTTTAATACTGGCAGCCCTGGACTTCCATAAAAACACCAAAGACACCGGCAGTGAGAGCGTCTAAGCAGCTGCGATGACAACGCAAGCAGTAATCCCACATCAACTTCAGAGCCAGTGTGAAGCCTCCAGCTTACCTGTGTGATGCAGGCGCCAGTGAACGCTACGATCACAGCCACCACGTTGACGGTCAGCTGGAACTGCAGGAACTTGGAGATGCTGTCGTAGACGTTCCTTCCCCACATCACGGCCTTGACGATGCTGGTGAAGTTGTCGTCAGTCAGGATGATGTCAGACGCCTCCTTTGCCACGTCTGTACCGGCGATTCCCTGACAAGAAGCAGAGGGGGACAATCAGATCCTGTTTTATGGTTTCAGACACAAACTCAGAGTAAGCAGTCAGCAGCTGGGGCCGAGTTTATAAAAGGGATAAGAGAGATTAAAACAAGGTGCCTGACAGTTTGAATCCCCCAAACAGCTACCATCTAAGTGCTCTTTAACAACCCAAACTGGTTGTACTGAGAGTGTGAAGAATGAGGTTTGTCTGAAGGTTTAAAAAAGGACCATCCACATGGAATTAAACCTCTTTTTTTAGATAAAATCAACACAATGAAAAAAAAAAAAAAAAACTTACTTTGTCTTATTGTCAACAAATCTCATGTCCAGACCCAAAGCAATAATGAACTGTATTGTCTGTGTATCCAAAGCTTGATATATCATATTCCTCTGTGACAAAGAGCTCCACTGTATTCTAAAACTTGAGTATCTTTGCAAAAATAATAAAAAAAATTACAGTGCTCATTCAAAGATTTAAGTCTTAAGTAGGAACCAGTGAGTGTCATATACAGGGTAGGAAAATGTTGACAGAAAACACAATGGTGCTTCTGTTTTTTTGTTTTTTTTCATGGATTTAATGACAATAGGAAAAATCCAGTAATAATACCAGACTGATCCTCTGAGGACTGATGACATTGTAGATTTTATTTTAGAATAAATCTACACTAATCTAAATGAAAGACTGAATGTATGAGCTACAGCATCTTTAACTAACAAATATCACTGGATGTTAAACAGCTCAAATTTCAAACAGCATCTGCTGGTCAAAAGCTCAAACACTGAGTGTGAAAGAAAGAACAACTGTGGTATTTGAAGTATTATCTGATCCATTAATCAAATACATGTTTTTCCTCTTCTGCAGGAAACTGAATAAATCAGACATGAACACAATTGTCATTGACCTTATCTGTGCTGCAGATTTTGTCCTTTCAGTTATTTGTCCTTTCATGGCCAAAACCTTCATTGGTTTTGAACAGGGGTCTGAAACTACCTTCTTAGGGACCTGATCTGGTCGGCAAGAGATTACATGAGACCCCTCATGAGTTTTTCCATTTTTACTTTTCCACAGTTTGAGTAATCATATAATTTTCTGAAAGCTGCAACGTCAGAACATAAAATTGGTTTTTTACTTCACATTCAAAATGTACTGAAACTTAGTGGTTCCAACCAGCAAGATGAATCTGATGGGTTGTGAGATGATTGATACGGTCCGACTTGAACACCTCAGCTGTGACATCAAATTGTCTCTTTGTAAACTGAAAGAAAGGCCCAGCTGGAGCAGAGTTTCATGAGAGGTGGACAACTGATTGCTTTTGTGGAGTTTAATGTGACTGCTTCCTGTCTCATCTGCCGGAGAGAGCTGCTGTTCTCAGCACAGCCTCAGCAGCATTATTCTCCTGTACCTGCAAAGCACTGTGACGGGTACAAGGGAGAGGAGAGGGAGAGACCAGCTGCTCATCTTCAGACTGGACAAAGCTGAAATGAACTGTTGAAAAAAAACACATACTGGAGTTTCTTTTTTACCCAGTGTTCTTAGAGGGAACAAAGTGCCCAGCGGCCCCGTGATGATTTGGGTTGGACACCCCTGGGTAAAAGGATAATGCAGCTAAAGTCTATAAAGCTTTAAGTGAGAATATTTTTACCCCAATCAACTGACGCAGTGGTAAAAATAAATCAGGAGAACCAGTCTCATGTTAACAGTAACCACGAAGAAGCTGTGATGTGAGGCGCTGCGTCTCTCTGCAGAGTCAGACTCTCCCAGACAGACGGAGGTGGATCGCTCTCTGTTTTCCAGTTGAACAGGTGATAATTGAACGGGTACACTTGGGTGCAAACTGAAAATATTCCAAATGGGGCACATAAGGGCCGGAAGGTCACTGGTTTAACAACCCAGACTGGCTCTGTGATGTGTTTAGGAACAGTAATACTGTCAGAGTGCTGTTCGACAGCACAACAGCCGCTCAGCAGCTTGCTGAGGCCTCTGGTGTTCAGATGACTTTCTGTGTGTAAATAAAGGTCACAACAACACACAGCTGATATTACTGAACTCATCCACAGGCCCCGCACCGTGTTTGTAACTGATCCACGTTGGCTATAAGATCAGCTGGCCATTTGGACAGCGTAACTCTTTGTGCTCTGATGTCAGCTGGGAGAAACAACGAGCTGTGAGTCTTTTCTGAACTAACGAACAAATAATCAGCTGCAGTGGAGTCAGTCACCCTGACAGTGAGCAGAGCTGCCTGAGGTTTCAGTCTCTTTGTATATATCAGCAGTGTTTCTCAGGTTATCCCAGTGCTGCTGTTCGTTCACAACCTCCTTTACTGAAAATAATATTTACATTTTTTGCCGACCACAAGTATCATTTTAGAGGATCACATTTTTCTTTGATTTCCAGGGAGCCACGGGTTCCTTATTTATTTCCATGTCGTAAAAAAATCTACTGGCAGACTTTTGAAACTTGCTTGAGTTGTCTACTCCATCATGGCGAACTAAATCTCTCAGATTAATTTGCAGTTTAAGTAGATTATAAACACTGATGAGGTAACTTTTAGAGACATAAATGCAAACATGACGCTCACTGTGAAAGACAACTCCAACAAGTTTTATGAGTCTGATTTGATTTTCTTACTGTATAAAAATAAATGGAAACTGAAATGGAAGAAAGAAAAAACATCCGAAAGTCTAAAACACACCAGCAAAATTGTTATAAATTACATTAAGTGTACGCAGAAAACTCTGAGATCAGGGATCAGGATGTTTGCTAATTAATAGTAAACTGTCTGTGACCAGGATGGAAAACTGATGTTATCTATGGTATATAAGACGCATTGACCACAACTAGAAGAGACAGGACCAGTCTCCCTGTTGTCCCTCTGTGTGTGTGTTGGTCTTTGGAGAATAAGCACAGTCACATGGAGGAAGAGTGGAACCCCACTGTGCTGATGAGCCGACGGATCCAAGCTCAACTGTTATTGATTTATTATTCCATTTCACAGCCATCTTAATGAATCCATGGCATTAAACTCAACAGTTATTGTGGATGGGGTTTAGAGAAAAAACCTATTTCATGGCTGCATTAGAAATGTAATTAACTCAAAGGTTTTTTTTTCACTTTTGGTAATGATGCAGAGCAAACTGGAGTGAAGAAAAATGAAGAAGTGGTTACCATGGCGAAGCCAACATCAGCTTTCTTGAGGGCGGGGCCGTCGTTGGTACCGTCTCCTGTCACTGCCACCACCTGTCGGGTTTCACCCACCGTGCTGTCAATGATGCCTGATTAACAGGGTGGAACAAAAAAAAAACAAAAGAAACAATTCGCCATTTCAATGAGTGCATAAACATTTCAGAAAAGACATGAAGAACAAGTGAATTCTCTCCTTCCCCCTCCCTGTCAGTGCTCTAAAAATGCAAACATGGAACCACCCTTCACTGTAAATCAATGAGCGTTCAATCAATATGAAATTAAACTTAAAACTACACTCATCTCACCATGGGACAAATAAACATGCATGCAGCAGTAAACAGTATGAGGTATACATCATGTAATACTGAATCCCTGTTGGACATGAACCCACCCTTGACCAGAGTGTGTTTGTCTGTTGGTGAGGAACGAGCCAGAACACGCAGTTTGGGCCAAACTTTGTCCAGACGCTCTTGTTCAACCTTGAAAGGTAGAAAATAAATACATAAATTACGATCTGTAATCCTGCGTAATAAAAGCATGAAACGTTCATATCCTGTCACCCACATCTTTCTATCTATCCATTCAGCATTGAAGTTTTATTTTCTACCATAATGGAGAAACATCTACTTTTAGACAAAAAACAATCATTTATTTACAGCAGAGGGAAAATGTTCAAAACTGATGACTCTCAGCAACCTGCTGCTAATTAAACCAGGATAAAATACCAGAGAATACAAGACACTAATCTGACCGATAAATCAGCCCTTATTAGGTTACTGCAGACACTGTGTATTGGTATTGGGGTGTATATTGGCCACCAGAAAATGTCACAGTACAGATATGAAAACTACACAGACAGTCCATCAGAATAAAATAAATCTAAAGGATCTGTATCATTATTCTGTCTGTTATCTTATTTTGTTATCTGACTTTTTAAACTCCAAAATACCAATCACCATCTGTATCGACTATAAATATCCAGTATCAGTTGGGCTTCAAGCAAATGCAGCATAAAACCACAGGAGATGTCGCTTGTAAGAGATCTTTCCTTTAGGTCCTCCATCATCTACCATTGTAACTAACTGCTTCAATGGCACACGTTCATAAGAAGTAACAAGAACCTGCTGAGGAAGGTGTATATTTTAAGATCTATCTAAACGGTGCAACTTGGTTTTTAAGTCAATAGTTTAACTTCCACACTACAATCAAACTAACTCACACACTCTAATGTGATGTTGTGTCTGCTAGATGTGAAAGTATGCAGTTTTTCACCAACTCTTCCTTTTAGGAAAAAGGATCTAATAAGCCAAAATGAAATTGCTGTGAATTTTGGAGTCCTCCTGTGATCAAAACTTCAGTCAGCTTTAGATCAAATTTGAATGACATACTTGTGGTAAAACATGTCTGTGCTCATCTCACCTCTCCCTTGTCATTTCTGATCTGCTGGTTGAACTCCTTGCCCTCCATAGTCAGGAAGTCCTCCCCGGGCAGCAGGATGCCACATTTGGTTGCGATGGCGCGGGCGGTGTTAATGTTGTCTCCAGTAACCATACGTACAGTGATGCCTGCACGCTGGCACTTAGCAATGGCCTCTGGTACCTAGGAGAGTGTCAGAAAAAAAGAAACGCTGAAGTTTCCAGAACACGAAACCTGGAAGATGAGTCCAGGCGGTCAGAGAAACTTGTCGGCTCCTTTTTCTGTTGCCTCCATTGGTTTAAAGATGATTTTGAAGGAAGCTCACTCATCTTCAGCTTCAGTTGGGCTTGTTTTGTTGAAGTGATGCATGATAAAATCACATCTCTAGACACCAACATGTGGGACTCATGGACTCCTCCAGCTACAGCAGCAGTAGATTCTCCCTGAGATCCCACCCTCACTCTTCTCAGGTTATACAGTGAATAAACAGAAATACAAACAGACCTCTGTGAGGCGTCCATGGTGACATAATGGTCAGTTGACAATCGCCGGCTCTACGGGTGGCTCAACTGGCATTTGACAGCGACCACCTAGGGTTCTGTGTTTGCTTACAAATACATACATCATATCTTTGATTCATGCAGAGAGGAGCCTGGACCAGACTAAAGGAGTCACGGGGTCGCACTTTCAGTTTCTCTACATGTGGAAGTGTTGTTCATGGGGCTGCGGTGAGAGAGACATACTCTGTGTACAAAGAGACTGGAGGGTGGTGTCTTTTTAAAATCACCTTTCCAAAAGCAAAAACACAAAAACGTTTTTAGACATGAGGTGCCACCGTAAGCCTGTATGTCAAACTAGTATTTCAGATTCCTTGTACCGCGCCCTTGTTTTCAAAATGAGCCACTCACAGAAGCTTTATTGACTAGTTGACCTGTGTTGATGCTGGAGATTGACCAGTGCTGTATTCTCACATCTTGATGAGTGTCAAGATGGCACCAGTGTGTTTTGCCTATGGCCATACAAGGTCTCTCTTCTTTGGTAGAGCAATTAGTCCCATATACAGTTACAGTATTTGTACAGTTGCAGACTACAGCTACATGCAGTTGCACCTGAAATTATTCAACCTCCATTGCAAATTTGGTGTATTGGCAAAATTTACAATCTTTCACCTGTGTTCAATGAGCAACTCAGACAAGAACAATTTGAATAGCCCAACACAATTAATTTTACAGGTGGTTTCTCCAAATTCAGCACAAAATGCCACTTCTAATAACTACTGCAGTCTGAAAAGTATTCAACCCCCTGAATAGAATCCCTCATAAGAGCACTTTGCAAATCAGATGTTGTGTCTCAAGCACACTTGATGCAACTAGTCAAGAGCCTCATTAGTTGCATCAGGTGTGTTTGAGATAGAACACATCAAATACCTGGACTGGCTCAGAGTTTGTTCACAGTGGTGTTTGGATGCAAGTTAGAAATATGGGTAAGTCAAGAGAACTGTCCAAAAAGTTAAGAGAGGACATCATTGCCTCACACAAACAAGAAAAAGGATACAAAAAGAGCAAAGGCACCAAATGTTCCTTGAGATACTGTTGGAAGCAAAGTTCACAAGTCCAAAGCTAAAGGAACACTGGCTACACTACCTGGACGAGGCACAAAGAGGAAACTATCAACGGCTGCCACCAGATTTCTGAGGAGGCAGGTGGCCAAAAACCTCTGAGTCAGTGCAAAGGACCTCCAGCAAGACTTGATGGCAGCAGGTACTGAGGTTTCAGTTTCTACAGTAAGGCACAGACTAAACGCTGAAGGCCTCAATGCCTGAAATCCAAGACGTTCACCACTACTGACCCCAAAGAACACGACAAGTTGGCTCCAATATGCTCAAAACAATATAAATAAGCCATAGAAGTTTCTTTGGAGCGATCAAACAAAAGTGGAACTTTTCAGGTCTATGGATCAGCGTCTGGAGGAGGAAGAATGAGGTATACGCTGAAAGAACACCCTGCCTACAGTGAAGCATGGCTGTGGCTCAGTGACGCTCTGGGGCTGCTTTGCTTCTTCTGGCACTAAAAACCTGCAGCGTTTGGAGGGCAAGATGGATTCAATCAAGTATCAGGAGAAAATTGTGCCATCTGTGAGGAAGCTGAAGCTTGTTTGTCATTGGACCTTCCAACAGGACAATGATCCCAAACATACCCCAAAGTCCAACGAGACTTGGCTTCAGCAAAGGCCTGGGAGATACCATCACAGTCTCCTGACTTGAATCCCATAGAAAATCTCTGGTGGGATTTGAAGAAGGCGGTTGCAGCGAGCAAACCCAAGAATATCAGAGAGCTGGAGGCTGTTCCTCATGAGGAACGGGCTCAGATTCCTCAGGAACGCTGTCAGAACCTGGTGTCTGGCTGTGCATCAGTGCAGCAGGTCATAACAGCAAAAGGGTGCTCTACTAAGTACTAAAGATGCTTGTCAAAAATGGGTTGAATAATTTTGAGACATAGCAGTAGTCATTAAAATTTGTGTTGAATTAGCAGAAACCTGTAATATTAGTTGTGTTGAGCTATGTCAATTGCTCCTGTTTGAGCTGTTCATTGAATATAGCTGAAGTTTGTAATTTTAGCCAAAACACCTCATTTGCAATGGAGGTTGAATAATTTTGAGTGTAACTGTACATGTTCATGTTTTAGAATAAGAACACTGGGAATTGTTTCATGGCTAAAAGCTGAAATATTCTGAAGAGTTTTGTGTCCATCACATCGCAGCTCGTATAGAGATAAACGCTGAGCTGCTGACTGACTCCTGCTGCTCTCCAGTTATTTCCATCCTGCCTGTGATCTTTGTGCTCTGACATTAAAGCAGCAGGCAGCAGCAGTGATGCTTTCTGGGCTTCATTACAGGCTTCATTTAACACTTCAGAGCATCCAGGCTCTGCACACCTGGTCAGGACTCACTTCAGTCTTTATGTTAGGAAAATACTGCTCATTTATTTCAACCCTGTCATGGACTATTGACTAATTTCCCCCTTACATTTTTCCATATAGCACAAATACGATAATATAATTATGAGTAGTTCAATTACACCCTTAATGTGGGAGATCTGAGCAGATCTATTATGTTCTTTCAGGAATAAACTGTCTTTGAACTCAAAAAATGACTGTGAAAAAGTTTAAGACCACAAACCAGAACAGAAATCTTGATGTAGTCAGGGACTCAGACTGAAGTTTTAACTCCCAAATTAACATAAGTAATGCAAAATCAGCCCACCGTCGCCTTAAGAATATATAAAGGTCCTGTCTGTTTGCCACAGCCTTTGATTAAATTAAAACTTAGTACTGTTAATTCATATGTTGCATTGCACTGTAGCTGCATTATTTCTATTTTACTATTTGAGATTATGCCTGTTTTATTTTGTCTTACCAGTACTAACACGCGTTTTCCTTTCCTTGTATTTTTTCTCTCTCTTTTCTTAATGCATTCATGTTTTATATAAAGCACTTTGACTTGCCTTACCTCCAAATGCACATTCCGAACTGGGTCATAACAGGTTGAATGGTGCTTTACAAATGAACTGGCCTTTCTTTGCCTTCGTTCTTTCCTCATTTCTCTCACTTGCATATTTTTCTCAAGTCTTAGTTCCTCCCTTTGCCTCACTCCCCATTCACTGAACCATTATCTCAGGCAACCTTGGTTTTCCAATGGCAGCGGCACAGCTGGATCAGCTGTCAGTGTGCAAGTGTTGACAATTCTGAGGCATCTTTTAAAGAAATTCGTCAGGGAAAGGGGAAATTATGAAAATACATCTTGCAATTCAATCACACATGTGATACCAATAGAATATTAAAATGGGTTTCTGGTTGTATAAAAAATAGGTTTAGGTTTTGAGGGGCACTCTTATGGTGAAGAGACTCAGCTATCAATAAGCGGCTGATAATCAGTCCTACTAATAAAGGTATTTATTAAGAAATCTAATCTTACTCAAATTAAGACAAGTCTGACTGCTGGAAACTCTATCAAGAATGAATTGATGATAAAATATAATATGATACGATACACCAACATCTAACAAATTTGTGATGATCATCAACACCCCTTCATTCCAGACATGAACAACTGCCAGCATCGGGAGTTAATTAAAGGAATTATGTTCAGGAGGATATCTGTACGAGCAGGGTTAAAGTTGCTTTGTACCTCAGGTCTGACGGGGTCCTCGATGCCGACCACGACGATGCAGGTGAGCTCGTTCAAGATGTCGTTCTCATTGTCCCAGTCCGGCTCACCGGCCTCGGCAGGAAAGTCCTTGTAAGCCACACAGATGGTCCTCAGCCCATCGCACGCCATCGGCTCGATCACCTTACGCACCATCTCGTCACGGTCCTTCGGCTTGAAGACACGAGGCTGTCCTTGGGCGTCCAAGATACGAGAACATCTGGGAGAGGAGACAGAGGGGGTAGATCATTAGATAGGCCAAGAAATGCCGTCCATTACTGCAGCCATCCATTCGTCACTCCAACCATCCATCTCCATGTTTCTATTTATTTGATCTCTTTTCTTACTTTCTCAGGATGATCTCTGACGCTCCCTTGCTGTACATGCGGAAGCCTCCGTCAGCGTTCTTCAGCACCGTGCTCATGGACTTGCGGGAGGAATTGAAGGTGTAAACCTTGTAGAGTTTCTCTTCGGGAATCTCGTCTCTGATTGGCTGGTAGTCCCTCTTCAGCTCCAGCACGAGGCCCAGCAGAGCGCACTCTGTCTTGTTGCCCACATGGCGGGGCAGGCCGCCTTCTTTCTCTGGAGACTGACAAGTGACAAAAGGTTTGGATGTGTTGCGATATTAGTGTTTAAAATCTGTTTTGTGTCATCACGGGCAATGATGAACATCAAGACTACATGTAAGCACTGTAAGTATTACTTCAGAAAACCAGAGTTGGGGTTTGACAGCTGGCTTGATTTTGGATCCTTTTCCAATTACTTAAAATACCCCAATTCTTTAAGCTCAGCTAACCAATCTCTCCTATTTGGGTAGGGTAGCAGGCTTCTCATTTTTTAGACCACTGCTTTTCCTGGTTAAATAAATGTTATATGCAGTAGATTATATCAGCTGAGATATTTTGCATTAATTGACTGCTCACTAAACATCTTCCCCTTAGCACTAAATCCTAAGCCTTATGTAACTGTCTTCTGGATCTGGCCCCAGAGCAGGTTGTTTGAGAACTCTGAGTTAAGATTTAAGTTTCAGGGAATTAATACAATGTCCTAACAATTGACTGTGAGAATGTGAGCCCGCTCTACTTGTGTCTTTGTGATGACCAGGTTTTAACTTTGAAAATGTGGAAATGTTTTTGATGAAAAAAAAAAACCTGTTTTAGACTGGGACTAAGGTTGTATTTGGATTTGTGGTTGAATGTAGCTGTGTGCATGAAGGTCTCACCAGGATCTTGGTGGTGTATGCCGAGTTGATGGAGATGCTGTTGACCATCGTTTCCAGAGTCTCTGGTTTGATGACATCGGGTTCGGGGACGGTTTTGTAGTGCGTGTCGCCGATGTACACCTGCACCACAGTCATGCGGTTCATGGTCAGTGTGCCCGTCTTGTCCGAGCAGATGGCCGTGGCGTTGCCCATGGTCTCACAGGCATCCAGGTGACGCACCAGGTTGTTGTCTTTCATCATTTTCTAAAATATGGAGAAAAAGGTAAGAGGCTGAGGTTTTGAAATTTCGAAAACTACATGACCTTTAAAGTTAATGAAATGTCTGACAAGTGTAGAGTAAGTGGAGGTAAGTGTAGTCAAATCCTCAACAAACTTGACATGATTCTGTAAGGAATTTAAAATCCGTTAATCTTACATGTCCTATGAGCCCCTTTGCTCTTCATCCTACTTACCTTGACAGAGTAAGCCAGAGAGATGGTGACGGCGAGTGGCAGCCCCTCAGGAACAGCCACTACCAGCACCGTCACGCCAATGATGAAGAACTTGACAAAGTACTGGATGTAGATGGGGGTGCATTCGGCCACCCAGGACCGGCCCTGGACCCCGAAGGTGTCGATCACAAAGTAGAGGATGAGGATGATGACGGTCACAGCCGACATGATCAGACCTGGTTAGAATGAGCAGAAGGAGTTTAAATGGAAGCACACCTCCTATTCAAGTCAAGCCAGTTTTCTATGTAGAGATACCTGATTTCAACATATTTTTACAGAGCAAAAAATAAATGACATACTGTAGGTATTCCATTACAGCAATTTGCTCATGATTTTTGTCAAAGTTGTTGTTGTTGTTGTGGTAAACACTTTTAAAAGTCTGAGGTGAAAGACAAAAAATCCACTGCTTGAATTTTTCTGCTTCATGTCTCCTGTCAGTCCCCTCCTGTTTTGGCCCAAATTCTATTTCTGTCCAGTAATGAGGGGCAGTTTATTTCTGAAGCTGGTCTGTGGCTGGTGCCCCCCCGCCTCACTCTGTCCTGAAAGCCCCTCAGTGTATTAAGGTCAATTGAAATGACAGAAAATACCTTCAATTCTGGGATGAATCATGTTCCTAATAAAACATCTTTCCAATAAAACTGAGTGCAGTATGACCCTCAGCCTCTCAGTCCCCTCACTGCCTGATCACTTTATGTGCTATTAAAGGAACAGTCCCACATTTCTGGAAATCCTCTTCATCCTCATCTTCCCCAGAGTTAGACGAGAATGTGGGTATTGGTTTCATCTGTGTGTGTCCAATAATGCAACAAGTTAAGGACTTATTGGCCTAACTTCGCAAAAAAGACTTGAAACGGGGGGAAAACTGCTTGCCTAGAGAAAAAGAGGCAGAAGCTGTTCATTTAGAAAAAAAACAGTCTTCAGTTTAAAAGTTGATTATTGAGTGCATGACCAACGACTTTGCAAAAGTCATCCGCATGTTAGCATGCTGACATTAGCATGTAGATCAAAGCGCTGTGCCAAATTACAGCCAATAGAGCTGCTAGTGTGGCTGCATACTCTCAGGATTTAAGGGGGTACTCAGTCTTTAAAGACCCATCGATATAACTGTGTTTGACTCCCCTTAATTACAATATGACTACAGGGTTGCTTTAGCATTGTCTATTAGCCATTTACTTTTGTAGCTCTAAATAAAATGACCCTACTGGACTTTTGATGGTGCTAAGATAGCAGTCTCCCCTGCTTCCAGTCTTTGTGCTAAGCTAGGCTAAATGACCTAATTTTGTACTGGACACACAGAGATTAAACTGATATGGTGTGTATGTGTGTGTGTGTGTGTGTGTGTGTGTGTGTGTGTGTGTGTGTGTGTGTGCACTCCTCACCAGCCTTCCCAATCTGTACTGCCAGTCTGGTCAGTTTGCCCTGCAGCACCGACTTCTCCTTCTTGGTCACGTTGACCTTCTTCACTGGTTTGACCTCCTCTTTCTCCTCCTTCTCCTCCGACTCGGCGGCCTCCTCGCTCTTCAGTGGCTGGATCTCCAGGGCGATGCCGTCCTGAGTTTTGGCTGGGGAGGAGGGTGATAAGGTGGTGGTTGGGGGGGTAAAAGGAGGAGGACGACGCAGGTTTTAACGGGTCAACAGATGAGGGAGGGAAAGGGGGACGGGGGTGGAGAGTAAGGAGAGGTGAGGAGGAGGAGATTTAGGGGAGGTCGGGGTTTGTGATGAGGAAGAGGCGTAGATGAAGGGTGATGAAGAGTGAAAAAAGGGAGATATAGGACAGAGTGATGGATGGAATAGAGGAAACAGATTGTGAAGAAGTCAGATGGTTGAGTTTTTAAGATGGAAGAGAGCATGGTTGGGATCGCGAGAAGAAGTGAGGGATGGCAGGTTGGGTGAATGAGTTAAATCAATAAATAATAAATTATAAAACAAATCAAAAAGAAGGAGGGAGCAGGGTTCAGGAGTGGTTTAGGGATGATGGGTAGAGAAGCAGAGAAAACGTTAAAGATTCAGTGGAGGGAAAGCTTAAAAGGACCAGACGAGTTTTTTCAGAGATCAGAAAAGACCTCTGACTGTTTATCATTAACATGGTGACCCTTTGGCTGAATGCAGAGAGTAGCATTTCATCAATTTATGATCACAGAACATTCATGAAAAGGTCCAGGTAGCTTTCAGACGAGTTGGGAGCAGCAGTTCATAATGAAGAGCAGCAGACAGAACAGAGAACAGCAGATATAACAGAGAGGATTTAACCGGGGGCTGTCAATCACGCACACACTGTTTGTTTCACATCCGAGCTCAGAGTTTGGAACCAGGCTGAGTTCTGAAGTCTGACATGGCGTCTGGTTTCACGTCCTGCTCGGCAGCTCTGCTCCTCATTTGCATAAGCAAACTGTGTATTTGCATTTCACCTCATCAGCTGGGATCCTGTTTAGACTGCAGCACTTTTTGATCTGTTTGATCTGTTTGAGCTTACACTGAACTCAGACGCACTCCCTCCATCCACTTCTGTTTGTCATATTTCCATAACAAAGACATGGGAGCGGGTGATGAATGGACACACAACAGATCTACACTAATCCGACACACTGAGTTTTGTGCCGTTTGTCCCCATGAACAACTGAAGTGACAACACTGATTGAAACTGGGGTGATTTTATCCCAGCCAATTACTTGTTAGGTTAATAACATTAAATACGGGAACCGCTCTGATTGGAATGTTAAATTAATACACAAATACTCAAACGCCGTCCACCCGCTAACTGCCTTATGTGTCAGATGTTAAACCATATTGGAGAGTCATTACTGGTAACAATGCCAACATCACTTCTGGAACCAACAATAGCAACAGATCATGGACATAAAGCAGGTTTAGATTCCTGGATGGAGAAACTTCTGGTGTTCGCTGCAAAACTCGGTTTATTCAAAAGCTGACAAAAGAATTTGGATGAAATTTAAATAGAAAGGGCAAATGTCTGTTGGAGGACCTGCTCCTATTGTCCTATTTATATCATCTACTGAGGAGTCAAGTAATGAAGCCTGTTGGGTCAGAAATGTACTGCATTGTTAAGGTTGTGCTGGAGAAACTTTCACTGGAAGCAGCCAAAAGTAAAATAGTAAAAGTTAAAAAAGTAGTAAGTAATTTGAAAGAGCTTCAAGGATTTAGGTCATTCAGGGATTTAGCTTGTTGTGATAAGATAGATAGATAGATAGATAGATAGATAGATAGATAGATAGATAGATAGATAGATAGATAGATAGATAGATAGATAGATAGATAGATAGATAGATAGATAGATAGATAGATAGATAGATAGATAGATAGATAGATAGAGATTTTTTGATGATGCCTTTTTAAATGTCCCTGTGTCCGTGAGCCTTTATGTCTCATGTAAGTCACTGAATTACATGGTTGCAGTACTATATAAATAGACCAGCCTTGCCTCACCAGCGCAATTTAAATGCCAGCACAATTCAACACAACTCTTCTGCCATTAAGTCTACTTTATAATGCATATAATGTTCAGTTTCTTCTGCCATGGAGGTGTTGATTAAAGGATATGTTTGAGCACGGAGGTCAGCAGTCCAGTACAACACCATCACTAACTATGGCCTCAATGCTGAAACATACAATTTAATTAACACCTCGATACATTACAGGCATCATAAAGGTACACTTTATTGCAGAGCAGCTGAAGTGCATTGCATTAGATTGCGTACCTAAGTGGCCACTGAGTGCATGTCATTATTAATGAGATTGATGTAATAAAGCTAATGCATTGTAAACTGACTTAGCATGTAAGACATAACTCCCAGTTATCTGTGTATGATAATCATTCCAGTGTTTTCAACGTAGAAGTAATTTTGCGTAATTTTTGAGTGTTCATCTGCTGATTTCCGACAGCGGGACTTGAAGCTCAGCAGCGAGAAATTCTTCTTTTTACTCTTGGGTGGCATTTTTAAGGCTTACCAACAAACGCAGCAGAGCGTGCCGCTTTATGGAAATATGGGGGCATTGATTATGCTAATAACTAAATCTCTCAAACACACAACTCCTCACGAACAGGTGGTGTCCATCAATTTAAAATGACGGATGTTTTTACACTCACTCAAACACTTGTATAAGCAACCTGATGGAAAAATGCAAGATAAGAACACTAAAATGCTCTTGCATTTGCAATGTTTGTAAAAAGAAAATCTGTTAAGATGACCAACATTTCCTCCGAGTTTATGTTTTGTGGAGAACCTCAAAGATTTGGGGATGATGGAGCAAAAGCAGGGAGTGTATCTTTTATCTCACAGCTCATTGTCACTGCCTCACTGCCTCAGTTTCATCAGTTTCATAATGAGGGGCTCCCCACACAGAATTGTGCTAAAAGGGAAGTCATTTCATGACAGCATGACCTCAACATGACATTTAGACATTCTGAATGTGGGGATGAGTCTGTGTTAAACCAGGAAGCTGTGGAGCTTTATGCACATGGTCCACTCTGAAGACAAGCCACAACATAGAACTAACTGACACAGCTTCACATGAACAGGACTGAGACCCACTGACCAACCACAGAACTGTAAACAGGCGCAGCACTGAACCATGGGAGAGCGCACGGCGGGCAGAGGGGAGGGGGTGTCTGACAATAAAAAAGAAAGCAAGTCAACAAACAGAAGACAAACTCAAAAGGATCACCCCAAAAAAAACGAAGAACGACAGCAATGCAGAACCACAACAGAGACAGGAGGAGGTAGAGAAGGCTGCAGAGCTGTGGAGGCTGCAGGAGACTTCAGCAAGACATAAAAATAACAGAGAAGAGGGGAGAGAGTCAAACAGTGATTACAAGACAACATGAAGTCCTGAGCAACACCCTGCAAGGAGGCAACAGTGAGAGAAATGAGAGGAACCAAAGGCGAAAAAGAAAAGGAACTGAAGGTACACAAACAGAACAGACGACAGCCCACAGCCCACTAATACTGCAAGGGTGCAACTCCCACACACACTGACTGCCTCACTTAAGCCAAACAACATCACGCCACTGTTTGGATCAGTTGTTTTTTCCTCATAGTCAACAGAAAGTCACGTTCATCAGTATATAATAAATGTGTCGAAATGTGTGATGGGAGCTGAACTGAACATGTAGCCTCCACAAATTCTCAAATATAGTTAAGTGTAATCGCTGTTGACAAAATGTAACATTTCCTGCACAGATGTTTCACATTAAAAGCTTTCCAGGAGCTCAAAGGAACCATGCCCCCTTTTTTATGTGAAAAAAACCCGAGCCTACACTATTAAGAGAAGCCTCCCTTATTTTTGTTGTTGTTCAATTTCTATTTGTCGTCTAGACAAATTCAGTAAAATATACATTTACAAATCATTAATTGAAAAACTGTCATTGCACAATTCTCTCTGTTTTACACTTGTCACTTTTTCAACTTACTTCTACTTTGCTGTTTTTTCTCTTGCTCTTGAATTACTGTCAATTATACTTCCTGCACATATCTTTCACTTTAAAAGCTTTTGATTACTGATTAATCGTTGAAGTCATATTTCAAGCAGTATCAAAGTATCAAAAAGTATCAAACTTTGCCTAGTTCCAGATTCTTATATATTCTATTATAAACAGAATATCTTTGGGTTTTACATTGTTGACCAGAGAAAAACAAGCAATTTTCAGATTTCAAACCGGAAAGTGGAATTGGAAGACTAATTAATAATCCTTAGTTGCAGCCCCAATGCTCAGCTTTTTATAGTAAAACATCTGCAGGAAGTGTTCATGTTTGTTCATTGTAGCTTTACAGTGATCAAAAAACAGCAAAGCAGAAGCATCTGAAGGTATTAGAAAGACATCTGTACCTCCTGTTGTGTATTTGACACCAATGGCGGGAGTTCAGTACAAAGGAGGATTAAAAGATTTCACTGGCGGAATGTCCCCCGATCTTTACACGTTATAAAGACCAAACAGCTGCGTACTTTTATGTCCAGAAGGCACAACGAAATATCATCATCTTGCCATTGGAGTCGTGTGAAAACAGCTGCCTGCCACTGGTGGATATGTGGTTGATGAGAGCGCAGAAACAGAATTCGAATAATAAATGTGCGGTGAAACCTAAACTAGCAACTAAAAGAGGCCAGTGAGCTCAAAAGACCTGCAGAGTTGGTGAGAGTTCTCTGTAAGCTCAGAACTCTAAAGCACTGAAAGCAGTCCATGTGGATTGAAGGCGTTTCTGCAGATTTTGTTCTCTATGAGTTTTTAGTGGAGGTCATCTGTGGCTGCAGCTCTGTGAATTATTTCTGTGTGCATAAGTGTGATGAGTGTCCAAGAGCAAGGAGTGTGTGTGTGTTTTTGTGTACATCAAGAAGCATTCTGTCTGCAGCAGATGCTCAAACCATGGGAGGTCGAGAGGAGGGGAGCTGTGTGTGTGTGTGTGCGTGTGTGTTGTGACAGCTTGCAGAGGAAGTTGGACATGTGTTAGATCACACGGGACATGGAGGACGGCTGGTCGAGTTTGGAGGTTGGAGCGACAATGAATATTTTAAAGCACTGAGGGTTGATTTTAACACAGCATCGCCCTTGAAGGACACCTTAGAGGTCAGACTAGTATGTTAGAGTGAGTGGAGTTAAATTTATGTCTCAATTCTCAGAGTGTGACTGGACCTTTTTGAGGGCAGAAAAAGAGTTTTTGCAAGCAAGTTTTGGACAGAAATTATTGCCAATTTTCTATTATTGAGCAAACAGAATTTTATTTTGTACTCAATATACTGTATATGTTTTGTATACTAGATTCACCTCTACACCCTCTTATAGCATGCTTTCAAAACGAAATGCAGCACATCAAAATCATTTAGATTTAGATACATTTTAAATGAAGCACAGTGACAGCTCATTGCAGTAATGATAATAAGGCCTTGGCTGTGTAGCTGGCAATCATCAACTTAGCTAAGTAGCTTAATTTAGAGAGCAAATACTATTTTTCTGTGCTCAAAGTGTCCCAACACGCTCTCAGAATTTAAGGCACAAATATAATTCAATAGTCACCTTATGACAGTTACTATGACAACAGTGGGCGCTGTGATTGGCTGTCAAAGACTTGAAGGCTGAGAGTTGCACCCTTTTACAGGTAAAGCAAGGCGAGAGAACGTCCCCCTTTATAGAGCAGAGAGAGAGAGGGAGAGAGAGAGAGAGAGAGAGAGAGAGAGATGGACTGGACACTCCCCTCCTGCCGCCGGGTGGAAGGTGAGGAGGGGGTGAGTAACAGGGAGGATGGAGGGACAGAGAGGGACAGATGGATGAATGGAGGGGTTACCTTTGTTGCGATTTTCGGGGGGTCCTTGTTTTTTACCTGTTCGGACAGAGAGAGAGGGCGGAATGCTGATAAGATGGCTCAAAGGAAAAATAAGATCAAATCAAACTGAGGGAGAACACAAAGTCCAAACTGATAGAAACCCACAGGTGTGTGTATCGTGTGTGTGTTGTGGGCAGGAATGGACTAATCAGAGGAGAGAGACACACGACTTCCTGCTGTGGAGAACCAACAGCCACAATGTTTGACAATAGACCTAATTGATTTTATCAATATCTAGTTATCAAAATAAAAGTGGATGTGTGGAATTTAATTTAGATTTGACTGAATGTCAAACAACGATGGTATACACACATCAGTGTGATATACCATAATACTGTGTATATGGACAATCTGTTTTGTATATGCACTAGCTTATTGTTTACTTTGCATATTGGTTTTCATTGTTTGTTTGTATCTTTATCCTTCTTCAAAATTCATCTATATGCACTTTACTACTGGGACTTTATAACAAAGGCAGAAAATGATCTGATTTGTTCAGGTCGAGGTTTGATTTTGTTTGACCCAAGTTCCTGATAAGGATTCAGAACTGGAGGGTGCTGATAAATCTGTTATTGATCCTTGTCAGCTGACAGTGTGGGACAGGTATAGGTCAGGATAGGATATAAACTGCTGCCCAAATATGGAGCTATCTACTACTATTGTGAAAGGAGGTTTGGCAAGGTCACAGCTAACACACACACACACACACACACACACACACACACACACACACACACACACACACACACACACACACACACACACACACACACACACACACACACACACACACACACACACACACACACACACCTCTTTGTTATTCAGCTGTTGGTTTGTGATTGATGACAGAGAACTACTGCTAGAGTGTGTGTATGTTTGAATGCCACTGTGTTTGCACATGCTGGAGGCTCTTATGCCTAAGATAACCAGTGTGTGTGTGTGACTTTACGCGAATGCATGAATGCGTGAGTGTGTAGTGGATTGATGCAGCCATGTGTCACAGGTGCCATGTGTTACGAGAACACACAGCAGCGTGTGTGTGTGTGTGTGTGTGTATTCTTGTACTTCTATCTTTGCGAGGACCAACATTTTGGAAATTTCTGGAAATTTCAGACTTGTGGACACTTAAAAGTGAGGATTTTTGAAAAGTGAGGACATTTTGTCTGGTCCTCACTTTTAGGAATGAATCAAAGTCACATATAAGGGCAAGAGAAGCTAGTATGTCAACGAGGGCCCTCACAGGCGTAGAGTTACAGAAGCGTGTATATGATGCTATCTACATGCTCTCCTCCTCTGGTCATTTTGAATTAGATTTAAGGTAAATTTGACAACAAGCCTTGTGGTTCTCCTCATTAGGAAACATTAGTGGTTTGGTTTTTAAAATCAGTGACTGAAGGCCGAAATGTAAACCTAAGCGTCTCTCTCTGCTGAGCTGGTACATTCAGCCAGTTCACAATGAATGCCTGACAAACTCAAACTTTAGCCAATAAAACAAATGATCAGACAAAAACAAACTAAAGAAAAAAAGACATGAGTAAAAGGGGGTTAGCATGATCACAAGCAAATCAAAAGCAATAGAGACCGACTGCAGAAGCCTGTTGGTTTACATCAAACTGCTCTGTGATAGTAGGAGGATCATCTGGACTTTGGCTTTTGAAGGGTTCCACTTCAAAAAGCAACTGTATGTAAACAGAGGAAGGCATGTCTGGCATTTTTAACCAACATTACATCACGGTCAAATCAATACCTCAGTATAGTGGCCATAAACTACCATGAATAAATGAGACCACAATGTAATGGTTGTTCAGGTGACCAACTAAACTGATTTGTTTTTGCATTTTGCTGCATTATGTCGTCATTTTCAAAGGTCTGTTTGGAAACACATAAGTGGTGATGATTGAAATGTTTCCAATGATGCATTCATTTATAAGTGTACAACAAAAAACACAAAATATTACTGTTGCTATTGTGGTCAAGCTTCCTGTCTAGCAATTATTAGGTTTAAAATGAATGAGTAGCAGATTGACCATTAAAAAGGCAATTTTTGAAACAATAGGTCCTTTCCAACTTGACCTTTAAAAAAAGAATCATGTAGAAGGCTCCTAAATGAGCATCTACTGACCAGTTACAGGTAATAACTCAGCATCATGTAATGATGCAAAACAGACAGAAGCTAAAGCTGACAGTGTCCTGGTAAAAGTTCAACATCCTCACCAACTGATGACCATGAAGAACACATGGAAATAAAGGAGCAACTGCTTTCTTGTATTGCAAGGTGGAGCTACTGGTCTAATAGTGCAGTTTAGCAAGAAAATTTGAATGATCGTGCATATTTCTTTCATGCACAACCTTGATTACAGCTGTAGGTAGTAAGCTAGATAGCCAGGTTTGCAATCACTGTCTACAAATTAAGCCACTATACAATCTTTTTGCGGAGAATATCTCCTCCTACAAACCCTTGTACACCACTTCAACATGTGGACAAATCCAAACACTGACAGACCTACCATGCCTTGTTACGGCATGATATTATTGGGCAATCACTGTTTAAGGGAGGGGTTTAATGAATGGTCAGTTATAAACAAATTTTGCACATCCCTTTTGGTCAGATACCGAAACCTTAATTGTTTTTTGTTGTTGTTCAACAGATACAATCACTTGGGGTGAACCCATCCGTGGTCTCATTTATTCAGTGATGATTCTTTTGAGATCAGATTGAGGCTCATTAGTGTTGATATTTTGTTGTTAAGACCCTTCAAACAGCTCTGCCGTTATCAGCTCAGACTGGATGAACTCTACCTGCTGACAGAGTCAGCTAGTACGACAGGAGAAACTTCAAATCAACACCAGCTGATAAAAACGTGCAAATATTTCCAATCTGCACTGTTCAAACAGTAGAGTAGAAATATTCAGAAGCTGACAGGGTGATGGTAGTCATTCTAGCCGAACTTTCCTCCCAACACTTCACACACTTAATATCCTTGTATGACCTTCAGCATTTCAGCATGTGCTGTGTTTTTTGAGATGCGTGTAGCAGGCTTTGTCTCATGTCTTACTTTTCTTGACCTTCTTCTCTTCGTCATTCTCTCCAGCACCCAGCAGAGTAAAGATGATGCCAGTTTGAGAGTTGAGGCCGACGGCTGACACCACCATCCTGCCTGATCCCTCCATTACGTGGGTCCCTATGAAAAGATTTGAAAAGCTACGAGTCACAACTGAAACTTAGTTTTTGACTCTCACTACATTTCTATAATGTCTTTAACATTTTATCTGTCTGATCTTTTTTTCAGATGCATCATTGAACACTTGAGAAAAAAAAGAGCAGGACAGCAATGTTTGTTGTACTTCATTGTTGAAAAAGTTCTACGATATTATTAACTTGTGGAGTTACTCCAGAATCAATCTTAGGGCCAGTACTTTTTAATCGGACAGTATGTTACCTCTTGGTCGTGTCATCAGATGACATATCGCTCTATGCTGATGACACACAGTTTTGTGTGGCTTAGTCTTCTGATTACACAGGATCAACTGTTGCTCTTTTTGGATGTTAAATATGAAGTATAAATATAAGTATGTTAAGTATAAGTAAGAATAAACCAAAAACATTAGTTTTAGGTTCTGAGACTCATAGAGAGAAACCATGGTTGCCAACTTTTATGCTTTTGGCAGGGACACTTTCGGATTCTGTCTCATGCTCTCATAACAAATTTCACTACATCGATTAAAAAAGTTGTATAGTTTGTATAAGTTATATAATGTCTGAATAACACACTATTTCCATATTTCTGCACCAAGACTGGCACATAAACATTATGTAGACTACATTAAAGACACAAACACAAAGACCTCTCCAAAGTCTCAAAACACATTTTATGTGTGTCAAGTTTTCATTTAGCTCTAAAATCTTGCATCTATTAGAGATTTAACTGTTCATCAAAAAACATCTTTGGTACAGAAGTGCATCTTTTGATGTGATTGAGATGAAAAAAGAAACTGAACAAAAGAAAAAATCTTGATCTAATTAGCTACTTTTTGTGCACTGAGACACAAAGTGTTTTTTACACGGGCATTAAGCATTTTAATAGCTTGTGAGTTAATTGTTGAGCACTATGAATTGCACTAACCTGTATGAAAGGTGCTATGCAAATAACACCTGATTGATTGATTTAATTGTTCATTACGATCTGATTCCACATCCTGCTTCAGAGGATTTTCATTCAAACAAGAATCAAACAGAAACAGTGACTGCGTTTGTTTAAGGGTAGTGATTATCAGCAGCATCACCTCGCAGAGACTGTGAGCAGGCACTCACCGGACAGCAGCATGGGGTCCTTCTCCAGAGACTTGCGGACCTGATCAGACTCTCCAGTCAGAGAGCTCTCATCAATCTTCAGGTCGTTGCCTTGGATCAGGATCCCGTCAGCAGGCAGCAGGTCTCCTGCAGGCACAGAGTTCAAGCGTACATTTCATTTACTTTAGAAATGGCTTCAATGTAAACAGATTGTTGCTCTCACAGCCCTCTCACACTGATGAATGCTGAACGCAACACTTCAACTTTCACTAAACTGCTGAGCACATACTTTTCAGCTCTCTTACAAATGCTACATATTTTACTGTAAAGCTCTGTGGTTTTCATTGTTAAAAGACAGAATCAGAGGAGTGCAACAGATCCAGGACATCCATAGTACGCTCATGTACCACCCAGTCGGTAAGGCTCAAGATCAAAGTTTAATAAAAAGACGTGCAAGGCAGTACATGTAAAATTACCTTTCAGCCTCCTTAAAGACTCAATTATGATGCATCACTTTCTGTGTATGTGAGGATTTCCCATCACCTATATACTATATGACCAATAGGTGACCAATTCACCTTTTGGTCTAGATCTATTTTCCCCACTTTGGTGTGAAGCCCTTAGTTCCAGTGGAGGATAATCTTAATGCTCCAGCCTACAATGATCTCTCTTACCATATTTGATCTGAGCGATGTCTCCCACCACGATCTCTGCCACAGGGATCTGGATGACCTGGCCTTTGCGGATGACAGTGAACTTTTGTTCCTGCTCGATGCGACTCTGCAGCCCACGGAACTGTTTCTCCTTGGACCAATCATTGAAAGCCGTCACCAGGACCACGATAATGACTGAAAACAGGATGGCAGCACCCTCTATCCAGCCAGCCTGGGCTTCACCTTCATCCTCAGCGCCGGCTGCAGCTTGGCCACATGCTGTGAGAAGATGATGACGTGTTAAATTCCAATCATTTTCACCAAATAAATAATCAGGTCAGATCAGCTCTGTCAAACAAAAACTATGCAACTAACTTACTACAACTAGTTTTATATTGCTTGTAGATAAACAGGTAAATGAAATCATAACATTAAGGAAGTCATAACATTAATGAATAAAAACCTAAATACAACAAAGCTAACAACTAAAAGAAATAATACATAAAATAATGTATATAATATAGATAGAAGAAAATTAATTAGAAATTACACATACATTATTCAGTTAACTGCTACTGTATATATATATATATATATATATATATATAAAAATAAAAATATATATATATATATATATATATATATATATATATATATATATATATATATATATATATATAAAAATATATATAAAATTTATTATACATTTGCACCAACATGCAGTGGTCTTTCCAAGAGTGAAATTCTGGTGGAAAAATACCAAAATCTCAATTTATTTTCTATGATGTTGGCCAAACAGTGATTAAGTTTAGCTGAATGGAATATATCTATACAAAAACATGAAATAGCAGGGATATGCCCTCAGTGGTAACTATGGCCTGAATGTACTGACCTTCACTGTCGCCCCCTGGTGGATGATAGAAGGACAGGCCCAGCGAAATGATGGCAGCGATTTCCAGGATAATGAGGGTGACGTCCTGCAGAGCCTCCCATACCAGCTGCAGGAATGTCTTGGGCTTCTTGGGGGGGATAAAGTTCTTGCCATACGCCGTGTGACGTTTCTCTAAATCAACGGGGTTCCCAGACAGACCTGCAGATACAAACACAAGACATTAACATTCACTTCAATACAGAAAAAAATTCTAAAAAGAAAAAAGAGAGGAGTAACTGGAGTCGTTTTTGCTTTTTAAAACCAAGAGGTGAAAAAGTATTTTGGAAAAAAAGTCACACTTCGTGCTCTTTGGAGTCGAGAAAGAAAAATCCAAGGCCGTTTGAGTAACAGTGACACCACCCTATTTTAGCAAGAACCCTTCTGCAGGGTGTTGAAGTAAAATTTAAACATAAGACGTAACACAAATAGGTCTCAGGTGTGTAGAGAAACGAGATCTGCAACAGGAATCACACGGTAGTATATGCACAGCAGGGCTCGAGTTATAACACAGCTCTAAATAACAAACATTAGGATAAACAAATAAATAGTAGCCTAATGGGTGACAGAGAGGGTGATAGAGAGAGACAGAGAGAGAGAGATACTTTAGAGAGACTTGCCCACTGCATAACCCAGCATTTTCTCCCTCTCTCACACACACACACACACACACACACACACACACACACACGTTATCCCAGTACAGACACAATACTTGATTGTATCATCCTTGGTGGTGAAGTGCGGCCATATTTTCATTCATGAGAGAATATGGCGTGTGGTTCAGAAAACAAAACACGTTTATTTTAGCATACTTATCTCTTAAACTTAATAATTCTCACTACATTATTTGTGATTAAAACAATGGCTGTTGGTGATGTATTAGTGACCCCCGTAGACGTGGGGTTTTACTGCTTTAAGTGGACCCTCCTTATAGAAGCTCAGCTCCCACTGACTCCCACGTAACCTAAACCCTGATGTACAGCATATAGATTCTGTATATAGATCAAAAATACAAAATTTATTTCAAATTCAAGGAAAAATGACAGATTTCAACCTATTGATGTATAGATGTTTAGACCTCCCAAAATGTGACTAATTTTATAACATCACCACGTAGGAGCAGCAGCTGTCCACAAACACACATCTACCTTTGTACCTGACGCATTTGCTAGTTCAAGTGGATGTCACGTCTGGGCTAGACGCTGTTCCACTTGCTTCTGTAACTCAGTTCATCAATCCTTCTGAAATATGAAGCATGTTCCTGGGGTTTATTTTCCATATCCCAAGACAAATCAGCATGTACTACAACAGTTACTATATGAAATTGAAACCTTCCTCATTACCCATTACCGTTACTAGTGATGTAAAAACAAGCACAGCAACACGGGTTCTTCCATCGTCCTAACTTCTGGTTATATCCATAAAACTCAGCTATGCTTTCTTCTAAAGTCATTGTTTTCAACTTTCTGTTTGTACTCTATGCTTTCTAAACATGTCTACTAATACATACAATTTTTGGAAAAAAAACTACTGGGATATGAAGCAAACCACCAACATACTGTTGAGAAAGACTCTGTTCTGAGGTTGTATTTTTAACGTGGATGGATTCAATGGATTCTTAACACTTTCACAATTGCTTCCAATGTAAACCTAAACTCTGTAACCTAAAACTGTTTTAAACCTTTATTGGAAGTGTGATTAGCTCGCTGCATAGCTGTGAATCTTCACTAAGTGACTGCAGAAGATTCACCATAGTGATGAAAGTCAATATTTTACAGATTTCCATAAACGGCAGTTTTGCAACATGACCTACTTTAGTTGCCATGAAAGGCTGTTATATATTTCTGTATTTATTATTCCCTCCAGCTAGTTTAATAGATGACCCCTTGCCACCAGGTCAATTTGCCATTTGGTTGTGATCAGTTCAGCCAAAAGGAAGAAGATTTTTGACAAGCTAAAATGACACAGTAATTCACAAGAAAAAGTAATCATCAAAGAAAAGTCTGGAAAAATATCAGAAGTATAATTTCTCTGTGTTCCTCTTCCTGTTGGTTAGCTTATACTCTGCAGGTATATTCTATAGGCCCTTGTGTTGGCCCCTCACCCCCTGGCCGGGAACCAGTGGTGTGTGTTGTCTGTGGTAGTGACGAATCCATGACAGCCTGAACTGACCCGAAGCCGCCTCTCCCTGCTGTACAAACAATCTGCTTCTCCACCAGAGCCAAAATGCTCCATGTCAACACACCACCTGATCAGACTGACCCGGTCTGGATCAGCTGGCTCTCAGGAAGATACTCTGATAAACATTCATGGAAATCAAGAAAAAAAAACGAATAAATGAATAAAACCGACAGATCAATAATAAAATTAATCACTAGCTGCAACCCTATACTCCAACAACCGGTATTCAAACCACAAAAACAATACAAGAAGAATAAATGAGACTGACTAAATAAAATGGAATATGTACTGTGGTGTAGCTCTATCCTCGTCTATAACCCGCATCTTAACATATCAGTCACAAGATTTCTTCAACTAATTGATTCGTCTGTTTGATGTTTCTCCTCTGATCCTTCTGCAGAAAGATCTCTTCAGAGCCTCCTCTTACTGGAGACCAAGCAATATCTGTGAGTTATTGATTCCAGAGCTGTGACTGTCATTTTCCAGCAGTGACTCATATCTAACTGCTCATCCATTCTCCATATTAAGACAATAAAAACAGTCAGCCCGGATGCTTCACAAGGGGGCAGAGCCTTTAGAGCTCCTTGCTTTTGGTTTATATTCAAACTGGGTGAAACTAACATTTCAAAAACACCATTTGCTTTTTACTTGTTAGACTTCATCAATTAATGAAGGGTAATCAGCAGCTTGTGTTTATCCTCACTTTTCAGTACTGCAGGATTTTCTGAGCTGAGCTCATCACCACAGGACCTCATTAACTTTAACTTCAGTAAACAGTGTATATTTGCTGCAACTTCTGGGTGCGTTGGGACAAGTCTAAATGAAGACCAGTTTAACTGATCTACTACGTTTTTTTTAATAAATCTGGGTATTTTTTAGTAAAAATCTGTGCCTTCCTCTGCGTGGCTGTGTGGGCAGCAACATGGCTGCTGTGGATTCTTGGAGGAATTGGGAAATGTGCAGTGGAACGTGATCTGAATGTCAACACACCGCGCTGCCAGGATTTCTCATGAAGCAGGACTCTCTAAGTCAGCATGGACATGAGCTCAGACATGTTTCTGCCTTTATGGGTTTTAATAATGGTCTCATTTCTTTTCTGAAGATTCTCACCAGACAGACTGCATTAATAATTCCTCTCTTTATCATCTCTGTGCGTTTCTTTTTACTTTGAACAAAGCAATCAGGTAAAACTAGCTGACACAGTTTCTGCCATTTTGAGGCTCTGTCTACTTTCAGAGCATGAAGCGATCATGGTGCAGACCGAGGTAAATTTCATCACTCATGCCCTTAATTGTGACCTTCATTGGATGGCTTCAATGATAGAATGACTGACTGAATGATATGATGACTGAATGATAGAATGACTGCTCCAGGTGACTGAGATGAGGTAAGAGATGAGTTTAAGCAACATTAGATGAGGTAAGGAAATGTGATATGAGATGAGTGTGGTGGGAAAAAGAGACTGGGGTAGGAGGGTGACATGAGATGAGAGGATGAGAGTGGATGAAATGATGTGAGGGGAAGTGAGATCAGATGAGGAGATGTGACATTAAATGAGAGATGAGGTGAAAGGAGTTGAAACGAGGTGAGGCATGATGAGAGTAGGCCATAAGATTGAGATCAGATGAGGAGACGTGACATTAAATGAGATGGTTTGAGGCAATATTACGTGGGATGAGATTATTTCAGCTGAGAAGGTGGGAGATATGAGAGGAGATAAAACATCACGAGATAAGATAAGATGAAAATATGATGATTTATTGGGATGGGGTGACACTTGGTGCTGTGGTTTGATGTGAAAGGTGAAAAGTGGATGCAAGAGGAGATGAAATTAGATGAGATGAAGTGACTTGATGTGGTGAGAGATGAACAGATATGTAAGACAGTGCGGCGTTATGAGATGACATGAGATTAGATGAGGTGAATTTGAGATGAGGTGAAGAGACATGAAACAAGATCAGGTCAGGCGATCTTAGGTGAGATGAGATACAGCTCTTGATATTTGCTAAAACACTGAACCCCATTCTCTGAACCAACTGCTCAGTACCCGAAACCCATTTATCAAATCATTCATTCTCTTGGCAAACATTTGCACTTGTGTTGCAAAATGAACATGGGTGTCAGAGGCTACAACTACTACACAGCTGTCATTGTTTCCATACGTTCACAACAGAGACTTGTTCATACTTGTTTCTAATGATATGATTAAAAAACTGACTAGAATATAAAGTGCACCAGTTCAGGGAGCACAGCAGGCGCGGGTGAGTTAAATGTTGATACCAACGATAGATGGAAACAATCTAAGAGGAAGAGGAGAAGGAGTATCTGTAAGTGGTAGTGGATGAGGATGAAGTACAGGATGTGCAAGCACAAGAGCAGTAATTTCAGATTTCAAGCGACTGTGATGGACAATGTTCTTGTTCATGGCATGACATCAGAAGCAGGGAAGGGAAGTAGGGCAAATAGTCCAACCCAATTAGAGCAGATGCTCTGTGGCCAACATAATCAGGACAAGTAATTGTTCTATTGGTCATTGAAAGTGTACTCTATACATGTGTTACTTTCCCCATAGAGAGTGGTCTGAGAAAGAAAAAAAAAAACCTTTCTCACCATAGAATTATTTATTGAAGTAAAGTTCATCGCTATTTTTACTGTCCGTCTTCCTTTTTTGTGGAATTGCAAGATGACCACCTAGGGGTGGAAGGGCGTCTATGTTCTCCCAACAGCAAGAGGCTCTCATTGTTGATGGAGTAAATTAAAACAATGCCATTCAACTGCATGACATGAAGCAAAGAGTAGTTGAAGACAATGTGAATTTTGAAGGAATCAGCCTCTCTTCAATCGACGGTGTCCTCCAACGCAACAACGTACCCTATGAGCGCAATCCAGAAGGAGTCAAAGAATAGCGATTTTAGTATACAACTCAAACAGACTCTTTCTGCACTGATGCACAGTACCATACTACACTACTACTACTGCCAGTATAGTGTCCTGTATGTAAATCAATCACTTACAAAACTACTTTTTAAAATCTGTTTTATGCATAGAGAGCGTTTGAATTGCATTCTGCCGAGAGGCTCCATGAATACATTTTTGTGGATGGGTTTAATCTGACGATGACTGAGGAGGAGGGGAGGCAGGAATATAATTGGACAACATGCCTTTGTGGAATTCCCTAGCCAATGTGGTGACGTGACCCTTTATGCAGCCATGAGCAACCATGGGGTTCTTCTCTGTCATGCCACCATTCATATAACACTTATAACAGCTTCTGACATTTCTGGGTGGTCTCTGGGAAGTTTTGTTTGAGCATAAGCAGCATGATGAGGGAGGGCATCCAGTCAATCTCATAATCTAGGGCAATCAGTTTTCACCATCCTGTACAGATACGTGAGTAGTTACCAACCACCAGTCATAAATGGTTGCCTTCAAGCATACTCATCTTTCCTAAACCTAACAAGAGTTTTTCTCCACATGGGGGTGGAAGGCCTATGCCTGAAACCTCTGTACTAGAGAAAACCTCCTGCGGGCAATGGACTTGGCCTGCGGTGACACAGACGTGGAGTCTTGTCAAGGCTGGATCCGGCACAGCAGAGGGTTTCTTTTCCCCACATTGCTTGGCAAAGGGAGAACATTGCCTGTGATGTGGAATCGTCCTCTGGCCTGACCCAGCACACAGATATGATGCTGAGGCAGAATGAATCCCTTGTCTGTGTTATTTGCAGTACTTTATCTATCCTACGCAGTATAGAATTAGTTCTGTTCTGTCTGTTTTTTTTTTTTTACATGCAGAATACAATAGACGGATATGGTAAAGTGACAATAGACTAGGTGGGACTAAATTAAATGATCTGAGTTTAAATTAGATAAAACAAAATAAAGGCAAGTGAGCGCAAATGAGTTAAAAAGGAGATTTGGTGAGAGGAAATGAAGGGAAGTAAGTTGAATAAGGATGAGATGAGATGAGACGAGACGAGACGAGATGGTGATTGAGATATTGATAGTGATATGAGATGAGGAAATGAAGTGAGGTGAAAGATAAAACTGATTTGAGAGATGAAAATAAAAAGCTTTTCAACTACAGTATTAACATAATACCATGCTACAGACCTGTGTATATAAATATACTTCTTTTTAAAAGCTGCAGCTCATTTGACCAACAGAGCAGCTTTCTAACATGTCTGTGGTTTAAAGCAGAGGCTCAAACATCTTCATGCTGAGCTGGTGCGCAGAGATTTCAAAAATACACTGGTTGTCAAAGTCATCATCTGCAATGTTTCAACACACCACGGTTTAGTTCAAAGTCTGGTTTGATCATTTTGAAGCCAGTGATTGATGCTGAGAGCTCCTGTCACAATAAAATAAAGAAAAGCAGGATCACAGAGCACCTTTACTGACTGTTTGACTGATAAGAGTCTTTTTTTTTTTTGGGGGGGTTGTGATTGTGACGGCGGGTTTCATCTGGTGCCTGCTGTCGGCCTGTTGTGTTGCTGAACGTCCCTGTGGAGATGCAGATTAAAGCTCGGAGATGATGTTCTAGTAACAACAGAGCAGTCTGACGCACACTCGCCTGTCACAGATGTTTATGAATTTCAGCTTCCTGCAGAAATGGACTTCATTGGTCCAAAATGAGGTCTCTTCCATTTCAGAGCTTTATCAGCCAACATGCAGCGTCATCTGTTACCGCACACAGGTTTCGCCTTCATTCATTCCCCCTCTGACAGATGGAACTACGGCAGCAGGTATTAATGTGTGGTCTCATTGCCCAGAATTTTTGATTGTCCACTACAAATACAGGGGACCACTCCTCCTCCTCTGTCCTCCATGTTGTTAGAACTGTTTCCTGTTTCCTTTATCCTCTCTCCTCTCCACAGTTGATCCACCAGTTCTGTCGTTTCCCCCTCAATCTTGTCCTTCATTACCCGACAGTGCTTATTTCTTTTCTTCTTTTATTTCTCACAGCTGGACTAACAGTCACTTACACTCACAGAGACATGTGATACCAAAGTCATGCATCAGCTTCAACTGTGTTCTACCAATAGTATCAACTGTTAATCTGTGCTCACACAGAGCACAAACGGCATATTTTAGAGAGAATGCAATTACACATATCAATGAAAAGGTATGAGTGGACACAGACAGTTGGATGTTTGTCCAGGGCCACATGTATTATGTATGTTTCAACTTGGGCAAAGAAAAGGGTGCACTCATTCTGAGGTTTTATAGGTCATTTTCAAAACAGTTTCTGCTGAGGGAACTTTGTAACTTGATATACAATAAGAATTTTATTTCTATTGTAGTCTTAAGCAGTGACCTCATTTAGGATCCTAGTTGTCTCAGCCTTTCTGGGCTGGCCAGACATATCTGGTACCTTCTGCAGCAGGGAGAGGAGGCCATTATCTGGGTGGTTAGGATCCATAATGATTCTTCAAGCCTTACTCTTGACACTCCTGGTGTAACTATTCTTTAGTTAGGGTAGAGTTGCACCCATATTTTCAGGCAAACTAACCATCTCTGTTCGGTGCCGTTTCCATACCAAGCGGTGACGTTCCCCATCAGGACTCTCTCAGTGGTGCAGGAGTAGAAATTCCGACCTGATGCCCAGAATTTCCTCGAGAAGCAGTCTCTGCCCTGCGTTTCTCACCAATAAGGTGTGCAAGAATGGAAGAAGGGTGTCTGCCCACCCCAACCACCTGGGGTCTGCCCATCAGAAAGTCAAGGATACACATGCACATCGAGCCGTTTAAACCCAGCTTTGAGCTTTGATGATGATGAACACAGTAAACTAACAGACAGACACTTTGGTTATCAATACCTTTCTGTCGCCACTGTTAATGTCTAGAATGTGTTCTGCAACAAGCAGTCGACCAAACAGAATTATTCTTTTCACTACTCCTCTTAATAACTGCTCTACGCTGTATGTCAGTATCACAAGCCTTGTTGTCAGATTTTTCCATTGGTCTTTCTGTGCTCTTTCACTGTGCTTAAAAATGCGTGAAGATATTTGATCATCATGCATTCAAATGTGGCGATACACAGGTCACGCACACTCTCACACACATATCTGCAGTCCAGGGACCAGATGTATAATTACATAGGCAGCAAAGCTAAACATACGCCAAGACCTGATTGTGCATCCTACATACTACAATTACATTTGAGCCACAGAGTTAAGCATCAATTTTCTCAAAACGATATTATGTACTTATGTATTATATACTAGAGATCTTTGAAAAGCCCAGACAGTGGGAAACTGGTTAAAATTTGTTTCAATCATGCAGCAGAAGATATATATTCCCATCCAAATGATTAGAAACAGACAAATGAAAAAAAAGAACAAAAACTAAAAGCTAATGAAAAACACAAAACTATAATAACTCTAATATCTAAAATAACTACTTCTGCATTGTAGAGAGGACACTCCAGTCAGTGTGTAGACCCTTGAAAACAAGCTAACATCATTGGCCATCGTTAAAGCTCTCTCCCATTCCACCTTTTAATTATTAATAATAATAATAATAATAATAGTAGTAGTATGATTGTAATCCTTTGTGTTCTTGTTTAACAAACAGACACATGGTTGAAAAAAGAACATCAGATTTAACAGAAGATTGATTGGTGATCTGTCTGTGGTGCTCCTCACCTCTTGTGCAGTGTCAGCTGGGATTGGCTTCAGCCCCCTCACACCCCCCCCAAGGATTAGCGGGTATAACTAATTGTTAGATGGATTTGTATTCCTCTGCTACTTTCAGGCTTTTAACGAAGTCTGGAGAGAGAATTTCGACTTGTGAGATAGACTCCAAATATCAGTTTATTTTAGATTACTATAAGAGATGTGACAGAGTGTAAAACCTGATGCAAAGAAAAAAAAAAAGACAGAAATGAAGAGCGTTGCATGTCTTGATGCGTCTCTCCCTCTTGCTGATCGCTAAGAGGAGCATTCTGCTTCAACTGGCATGGACATGGATGACCTGAGGCTGTGTGTGTGTGTGTGTGTGTGTGTGTGTTTTACACTGAATGAGACTCGGGTCACGCAGATCAAGCTGAATCTCAGATTGGTTGCTGACTTCTCACACCACAGAGCTTGAAAAGATCAGACACGCCAGCAGGCCAAGAAACCTCTGAGCCTACATACTGTACTACTGAGTGTTTACTGGTTACTATGACAATGACTATACAACAGATCAACCTTGCAAGCATTTGTAGTGTAATTTGTGTTTACTGCCCTCCGAACCAAACCTATACACGTTTCTGTTTTTTCAAATTAACTGAGCTTCCCCTCCTGGAATACAACAACTTCTGGTTTAAGAATCAGTGGACTCAACTATTCTTTGATTCATCCCAAAAAATTAATAGCTAATGAAATCTGATTACTGGATCACACAGAAAACACAGAAGAACAAATTTAGGTTGTCCAGTTTGGTGCGATCGGTTTAATCTGATCACATGATCTCTGGTGTAGCTCTGATCTCAGGGGAAAACATCTGTGTAACATAGAAGCAGCACGCTGTGCTTTAAATCTGCAGAAAATTGAACATTTGATCATCAGCTGATGACAGCTCGTAACTGTTTAAATCCATTTTTAACTGCTAGTTTCAGCTCTCAGTTCTTCTGTGTTTTTTTTTTTTGAAGAGACAAACTCTTTTGCATGGAGAAATTAAAGTGATGCTACTGACAATAAAAGAAATCTGCTGTCTTCTTCTCACCTGAGCAGTGACAGAACACGCTGCTGCTCATTACCATTTTCCTAAAATAGTCGTTTATTTTTAGGTCCATATGTGGCTCTTCATGAAGCTCTTTGTAACCCAAGTCCTATTTGAATAAAGTTTGCATCTCGCTGTATGTCTGCGCCTCAGACCTCTCAACGTGTGAGACACTCAGATTTTGTAAAATGATGAGAAGGACAATCAATGACCTCCAAAGAGGCAGCAGACTGATTCATCAATGCACATTAACCAATGGGATGCACAGCTGCAGCTGAGTCTTTGTCATACTGTGTGTGTGTGTGTGTGTGTATGAGAGTGTGTGTGTGTGTGTGTGTGTGTGTGTGTGTGTGTCTCTGTGTGTGAAGTCAGGTTGAACTCGGGACAATGACAGTCTGCTTGGTGTCCAATCGGCAGCTGATTCTACAGACTGAAAGCAGCTGAGGAAGAAACATCTCATTATATCACAGTCAGAGCAGCGAGCTGATACAGACACACAGTTAAATATAACTGTGTGAGGTCGCTAACTGCTAGCATCACACTTCTGTTACTCAGCTAACCTGATTAGCGAACTGTTAACTGACTATCAAACAGTAAAACACGTTTCTGTTGTGATTTAGGATGTGAGAAACATGACTGACACTGACTGTGCTTACATGACCACAAGAAACCAGATCAATGTGAGTAATCGGGTTCAGGTGAGAAACAGATAACCCCTGTGTGAAACTCGGGTTTCATGCAGGTTTCCCTTCTGTCTCTGAGACACAGTGCTCACTTGAACTGGCTCTTCATAATCCAAATGACAAAGCTTTTATTGAGTTATAATCCTTGAGATTTTTGGTTATTTCAGCCCCCAATTTTTGATGCAATTTATGGTCCATTTTATTTTTCAGCAATAATCAGTAGTACTTACATTCTGTATTTACCTCTCCATATACTAGTTTTTGTTGTTGTTAGTGCTGGAGTCTGCCTTTTCTGAATCAAATTCAAATTACTTTTCTATGCACTGGAGATTCACAGGAGGCAGAGCTGTGCTTCAGTACTGCTAATGCAGATGTAACATTTTTTCCTGATGTTGCTTCACATTAAAAGTGCAAACTATGGGATGACTTTTGCTAGGAAGCAGGAAATGTCTAAAACCACATATACAAAGGTCTACAAAAAATGTTCTGCAATTTGTCAGTAGATCATTTTTAACGATCATTTGTAATGATCGACCAAGAGAATGCTGTTTGATCTGCTCTGCTGTGGGATTTGAGAACCAGCACACCTCCATCACGTCAGTAACCAAGTCGTTTCACTGTTCAGTGCACAGCATGAAATCAGGCCAATTAAATGGCCAAAGGTTGATTATTAACCTTTTTTTTTTAATTAAAACTATGTGAGCCGATGAAACCTCTCAGCTCACGCTTTGTTTGGCTGCACTGTAAACAGATATAACAGTTCTTCTGCCTTTGTTACATTTTGGTCAAACTGTGTTTGCTGCCCCCTGTGGTCAATACATGTGAGATTTCAACCAGAACTCAGCAGCCTGCAGCTTCTCCCCCCACAGCTTTCAACCATATCGCACTGTCTTCATCAGATGTCATTAAAATGGATTGGTTGGCATTAGAAATAAAAACTAAAAATGGTGTGAACAAACATGCCACTTACATCGAAATAAACTAGACTAAAAAACAAAAACTAAAATATTGTGTACTTACAAAACCAAGATCATTGTAAGTGACATCTGGGAAAAGCTTATCCACTGATGAAGACTTTGTGATACGGTTGAAAGCTCTTACGGCTAAAACCCACTGGGAGCGTCTGTGTTGCTTTCCAGCTGTGCCGCGGCAGACGGAGCTGATTGTGCCCTCTCTAGTCAGTGCTTTAAGACCCACCGGGAGCGCCGCTCTGCTCCGCAAAAGATTCGCGCCACTTTTTTTTTTTTTTTTTAAAGCTCCCCGCAGCCCGACCACATCAAGTAGCACAGAGCAGATGAGGCGGGTAGGAAGTCAGACAAACAAACGGCAAAGAGAATCCGTTCAGTTGTCAAAATAAAAGCCCCCGTGCAGACTTTAGGTCGTATATTCCACCACCACATCAATATTATTTGACATGTTAGAAGCAAGGCAGCATGGTGGTGCTGTGGTTAGCACTGTTTCTGTGTGGAGTTTGCATGTTCTCCCCATGCTAGCGTGGGTTCTCTCCGGGTACTCCGGCTTCCTCCCACAATCCAAAGACATGCACATTAGGTTAATTGGTAACTCTAAATTGCCCGTAGGTGTGAGTGTGAGAGTGAAAGGTTGTCTGTCTGTCTCTGTCTGATTGGCTGGCGACCAGTCCAGGGTGTACCCCGCCTCTCGCCCGAAGTCAGCTGGGATAGGCTCCAGCTCCCCCTGCGACCCTGACGGATAAGCGGTATAGAAAATGGATGGATGGATGGATGTTAGAAGCATGAAAATGACCAAATCAACAAAATCTGAGTAAGTCAACTAATCATCTAGGCAAAATGCACGGCGCCTGACTCGCTCCTGAAATGCTCCCGGTGGGTTTTACAGCCACAGGGCTGCAGCTGGAATGTGACGTCCCCGGTGGGTTTTCGGGGTAACAGAACAGTCCCAACCCAAGGTTACTTTTTTTCTATCAAAGAAAAGGTACAATAGCATACTGATAGGTGTATGAAAAGAAGATAAAACTGCCTGATAATATTGGCCTCCTGGTATGTTTATCTGGCTGTAAAACAATTAATATGCCCACAGAAATGTACATATACTATGATACAGTATTTCATCGATACATCTCACTCCTGCTTCTTCTCGCCATTCACAAGTGAATCCCAGACTGTAACCAGATCTTTCTTAAAGCAGACACAGTGTGATAATATACGTCACATTCAGCCGGTGTAGCAGTGCTGCTATTAATGGGTGAAGCCTAACACTAAACTATCCATCAATTCCTACACTGGGACAATCATACAACGTGACACAGCATCATAAACAGATTAAAAGAGCCACTCCACTGATTTTAAGTCACTTTGCCATGTCATGATAAGTTCTACTCTGTAGTTCAATCATGGAAAAAAAATTGGGAAAAAAATAACCCTGATGATGTCATAGTGATGCCATCAGGGTCATCTCATCTTGGACTATGAGAGTTCAGATTTATAATGGAAAATATGCCACACACACTGGAGGTGTGGAGGTTGAAAGACGTAGATGTTTACCAGACAGGAAGGGTGTAATGAAAAGGCAGTATCCAGTCGCATTATGGGTCCAAGTCCAACAGCTTTATGGAAATACTGAATCACCAAAGCACTAAAAAAATCTCAGTTCACAGAAAATGATGCCGTGGAAGGACATGGTATTGCTGATAAGACAAACAGCAAACAGTATCTGGGTTGAAACAGGGCTGACACTTGTCATGTATCACACTAGTTAACTGTGTTAGTCAATCATTGCGTGCGTGTTTGCCCTCAATCTTACATTTAGGTTTCCCACCCATTTTTTTCCCTCTCCCTCCCTCTCCACAGTGAAAATATAATTACAGTTTCTTCATTAAAGTGAGTAATTTCTTGCGTGGAGGACGCAACTACAGCTGTCCTCTGATTACTAAATGGAACAGAGCAATGATCTATGGACCCATTAGGGGAACGGGCTGGAACTAATTTCAATCCTGGAATGGACCGATAGCTGAAAACACTCGTGCACACACGCACACACACACACACACACACACACACACACACACAGAAGGATCAAAAGATGAGAGAGGGAGAGACAAACAACAAACAGCAGGATGTCGGCCATTTTCTGCCCTCACATGAGGCTCTGACTGAAATCCAAACTGATCAATCACCACAAAATATGCAGTGTGTCCACTGCTAGAGATGTTGTCTGTTTCTTTGTATGAATTGTCAATTTTTATCAGCTCACACGCTTCCACCTTCTAATTCATTTTCTATATAAAGATTATGTCTTTTCTATGATAATCAACATTATTGCTGATGTATTTTCATCAGTGCACCTGAACTAGACTCAGTTTACCATCCAGTGAGCGCGGAGACTGATGGTGTGAACAGATGAAAGTAAAGAAACATGCTGCTTTGGTCTCCTTTTCCATCAACCAGCAGTTTGGCCATTTTGAGACAAGACTTGGATTGCAAAATGTGAAAGCCTGGCATGTCATTATCTTATGTTGCTCTGTGTACAATGGTGCAGAGAACACATTTCCTATTAGGAGGCCTTGAGGCAATCATTTGCTGTTGGGACCTAGTTAAGGAGCTAAAACAGGATTTTTATTCAGCAAGGTAGAGGGCTCTGTTGGGAGTGGGACACATTCGGTCCCGTGGGACCCAATGCAAATCTCACGGGAGAGGGCAATGTGTGATTTTCGTAGAATGGAAACTGTAGAATTTGTTCCTTTATGTGTGAGTCAAAGATCACATTGTCTTGAAATAACCGCCGGTTGATTTAGAACAAACACCACGTGGATTGATCAGACATTAAACAAGTCTTCCTTCTGGATAAGCATTTAGCCAAATGATCTATAAAAATCAAATCAAAGTGTTATATTTAAACAGACAAAGTTATTGGAGTATCTTTGGTTAACATGCCGGGTATGCATCAGAGGACTGCACTGGATTGGAATCCTGCAGGTCCCACAAGACCCAACGCAAATATCACAGGAGCCGATGGTTTTAACTTTGGAGTGGGTGGTCGGGAAAGCACACACTGTGGGTGTGGGCCATGCAGGGCTCTACAACAAGGCAAAAGGTGGCAAGGTTAGGCAACAGTGCAGGAGCTGCACCTTGCTGTTGATTTGACTGAATGAGATTCAGATCACTGGCTCCCTGACGGGTGATTAAAACCATCAGTTTTAACATTGATTAATATCTTGATTAAATGAAATATCATTTAAAACAGTGATTCCCAAATTATGGGGTGTGGAAAATTTGACCAAAGACCAATTCAAGTCATGAGTATATTTAGTCTAGTCCAATAACCTTGAACTTTCCTCAGTGCTCCCTGCTACATTCACACCGGCAGGATGCTGCACTTGAACTAAAGTAAAAATAAATGAATAAAAATATATTGAAAAAAAAATATTGTAGGCTTTGACAGAGTTTTGATTGAAGATAAGGTGCCTGATGTGTACGTTTTAATTTTGGCAAAAAGCGAAATCTAAATTGCTAAAAATTTGTTCTTTCCTTATGATAAACTTGGGCTGAATCAGGAAATTAACATGTTGATTCATCATTACCTTCAATAGGGGATGTTTTCAGGCGGCGGCAGATGCCCTGCACGTCTCCGAACCCATCTTGGATCTTGTTGACGGCCTCCGCACTCCGCAGCTCCATCAGGTCCCTCAGCTCCATTACGGTCACCCCAAAGTCCACGTCATGGTTGCCCTCTGCAACCGAATTCCCCGGAGGGTGGTCCGCCGTGTTGTTGGCCATGCTGCTCTTCTTCACAGCAGTGTTGTTGTTTTTTTAGTTGTTGTTCCTCTGAGTGTCTTTATCAACCTGATGTGTAAGTCAGATGGGGTCGTCAGCACACAGGAATTGTGGGTAGTGTAGTTTTCACAGGAGGCAGGTGGAGGAGATGAGCACTGAGGTTAACTCCTGACCCAGACGTGCATGCTCCTCTCGAGTTACCATGGAAACAGGGGCGTAAACATATTTTTGTCACTGCAGAGGAAACAGAAACAGGACAGGTCATTATAAACCAGATCCAGACAGGAACCGGTGTAAACACACACGAGTCGAACATTAGCAGCAGCAGACAAATCAGTTCAAGACTCTGTTTGGTTTTTACTAATTAATAGCACAGAGACTAATTGGGCCAATTAGAGGAGAGTTTCTCATCTCAGATTATTAAAGGAGTCCGCTGAATCACTGAGGTCGTTATGATATAAACTGATTATTGGTTTGCGCTGCTCCTGTGAGACACATAATTGGTCGGTAACTTTCTGCTCTCCCTGAACCGTCTGCTCTGAGTTTACAACTCTGATGTACAAAAGAACAGTATCATTTTTTAAAGACTAGATTTTTTTTTTCTTTCCTGTCAGTTATGGACAAGTATATTTCATCTGTCACAACAACAAACTTCAGTGCGTCACTGGAAAATAAATCAGTACATCAGTTTCAATCTCCTTAGTTCAAGGTACAGATATATGTAAACCTTCATCTAACACTCATTAACACTCAGTTCAAAAGGTGTAAAAGAAGACAACTGTGATCAAACTGTGACCAAAGGTACTGGAAAAATAAATGAGAACAATAAAAAGGAAGCTGGACTCCTTCAGCACTGAATACACTGCAGCTCTGTGAGCCAATCAACACCAAGCAGAGGACCATACACCAATGAAAAGGGTCAGTGAGTGTGTGTGTGTGTGTGTGTGTGTGTGTGTGTGTGTGTGTGTGTGTGTGTGTGTGTGCGCCAAAGTGGGGCATTCCAACCCATCAACACAGATTATGTAAGTGCACATCAAAGGCTGTCCTCCATTTTTCACTGTTTAGAACACTAAACAGTGAAACCAAGAAGCACACACACACCATTACAGCCTGTTAGAGAGGTACTGCTGTTGGTGCTGAAGTCAGGGCTCTTTAGAGTGGTGACTTGTGGTACAGGTGAAACAGGCAATACCGCAGGTCACCTACTTTGGCAACATTTGGCACCTGATCCACAGAACGCCATCGCTGAGATGAAGTTTAATGATAGAGCGCAAACTTTAAGCAGTGCAATACAACAGCTCTGCTCCAAATATCCCCATCTTTACAAAACCCATAATGGTTAGCCAAGTATGATACCCATGTGCAAAAATGCAGCTTGGGGATTGAAGTTGACTTCTCACCTTTGGTTTTTACATCCAAAGGTTTTATCTTTTCTTTTTTAACACTGAACCAGATGTTTTCTAACAGTCTATTTCTAGTACTTCCCGCTTTTACCCAATAAGCAGAAAATTAAAGATCCCAAACAGAAACAAGAAAATAAAACAAAGGGAGCAACAAATCCATTAATATTAGATTTTCTCTGGTTTTCCATCAGTCCATTTGACAGAACTAAGGCTCAGTGGGTCATATCAATGCAGTTATTTCCCTGAAATACTGAAGCTTCATTCATTAGTCATTCCATTCACAGATATTTACTGTGTTTTAAACCTGTGGACATGAAGGCAAACAACTCAAACTATTTGAAATTGTATGAAACCCTTTTTCATAAAATCCTGTCCTAGGACGTATAAAAGCAAATTTCTGATTAGCCCAGTTTATACAGTGAGGGCACCAAAACATCTGGGACGTCACGGTTAAGACTACAGGGTTCTGCTAGTTTGTTCCACTGTATCCGTTTGTACCTCAGAGCCTCTGTTGGTCCCTCAGGAACTAAAACAGGAACTAAAATCTGGGCTCATTAACCATTCATTAAATAGACAAAAAAACAAGATAAAAAACCTCAGGAAGTAAACATGGCTTTAGCACATTTCTGTTTGTGTTTCCACCACATCTAAGGTAAAACCATAGATTGTATAAAAGCTACGTCCACTTCTTTTATACAGTTTATATTTAAGACCAGTTCATTGGGAATACTTTGTCCAACTGGGGAAACAAGCTGCATTTCCAGTTGGGAAAAAGCTGATTTTTGGGTCAGTGGTCAAGGTTAGGGATGGGTCAAGTCCCCAGGAAATGAATTTAAGTCTTTGTAGTGCGCCCAGAAGTGGCCTAAGTAAACCTATTTGTGTGTGCAAGTGTGTGTGTGTGTTATGTAGAATAGACCAGTACAAATGCCCTCTCTCTGTGTTCAGTAATTATCCATCTGTTCATGGAGCAGAAGTCAAGTCATTATTACAAAGAGACAACATTGAAATAAAATGAAATAAAGTGCCCACAGTAAACAGTTTTCTGAACCACATTAATGTTTGTTGTACATTATTACACAAATACTCGGTGACGTCACTGCGATGAACGTATTAATTACGGATGATGAGATTACTTAATTGCACAGGCACTTAGTAGAGGAAATGTACAAGTATTTCATGAGAGCAGATCCAAAGAGTTACTCTAGTGATTCACACTACAGCAACACAATCAGTCAGTGCGTTTTTAACAATAATGGAAATAATGGCAGTAGTCTGTAAATAATAATGCTTAAGCATGATGTTTCCAGAGAACTGGCAGCAGCCATTTTATCTAAAGTCATTTGAGGTCAAGTAACATTTTCTTATCAAAATTTTTTTCACTCTTCACTTGAGACAAACTGAGACAAACACACTTGTGTCACAATATAAACTCACATACAGAAGTGACCATTCAAGTACTATTACAGAAAACGCTGTTTTATTGCAGCCTTTTCTTATAAGACCAAAAGAAAGTGGGAATAAGTGTCAAAATTGTCCATTGTCAGCAGTGGAAGAAAATGTGTGTGAGAGGCAGGAAGGGTACTATGACCGAGACATGTGCGTGTATGTGTGCTGCGTTTACTATGGTGGAATATTCTGATGAAAACAGTAACGGCCTTTTTACCAGTCAAACAAAGGCATCACTGTAGGAGTAGCTCCAGGCTGCTGGTCTATCAGGCTCTTCCCGCTCGAGCTATGACTTACTATACCCGTGTTTCCTATTCTCAGTCCAGGAGGCCCTCTGCCCTGCATGTTTTAGACGTTTTCCTGCTCCAAAACACCCGACTCAAATGATCAGCTTGTCATCAAGCTCTGCAGAGGCCTGAGAACAACCCATTCATTTGAATCAGGTGTGTTGGAGCAGGGAAACATCTAAAACATGCAGGACAGTGGGCCCTCAGGACTGAGAAACTCTGTAGTGCACTTATAAACTAGCTGCGCTTCAGTAGGTTGACTAGCTAGTACGAGTGTTAAATTGTAACATCAAGCGAGTTACACTACCGACATGACATGGCAGTACATCATTCCTCACGGGTCAGCTTTAACTCTGGCCGTGGTACTTGTTAGTAGTAATGTGGAGATGGTGTGCAGGCGAGTGAGTGGTGCTAGTGGCTTGTAAGTGAACAATAGAATTGTGTTGCGGTCCAGTGCCATTATATCCCGGCGTTGAGCCTTTCAACTATTAATGGCCGGCAGAAAACACTTAATGCAAAGTTCTTACACTTAAGGAAGTCTCATGACTGGGACAGAATTAAAAAATCTTGATCTGATGAATAGTTGAACACATATGAGTGATACTAGTCACCTGGGCAGGAGTTTGTAGCACTTTAACACACAAAAGAAATCAGAATGGACAAAGACTCACAATATCAGAGAGAATCAGTTTTTAAGCTGCGTTTAAAGCAATTCACAGTCAACAGTCTTAAACTAGAAACAGCCAACCTGCTTTAGTTGATGTTGTTTGTCGTATATTTGAGGTTAGTTAATTCCAACAAAGCTTCAATATACAGTTCACAGTTCAGTTTGTTTGGTTTGATCAAATCCACGCTGATGTAATTCTACTATGTTTTAGCACGAGCAGTACAATTAGGTTTTATGACCATCATACCATAACCACACCATTATACCATAGTTTAGGATAATGCAGATAAGTTTTCCACAATATTTGCATATATGTTTTTATACATCACATTTCATACATGGGTAGAGTTGGGAGAACTGTGAAAGAGCAAACTGACTGATTTCCACTTACAAATACACACATACACCCATACCCTTATGCTGCAGTGGGTGTGGTACCCCCTTCAGTCCAAAGGTGAGCATTCCTATCTTTAGACCTTAATGGCACACCTGCTAACTCACACACACAATATACAGCACACTTATCTCGTCTTGCCCGTCATGTGACTCATTTTGTGTTTGGCTGTTATGCTTTAACGAGCAAGTGTTTGATTAATGGAGAATACTGTATGTACACACACACACACACACACACACACACACACTCCACTAGCCCTGCCACATAGTTACTTAGCACTTTGCCTGACGCGTAGCATTAGATGCCTTTTTAGAGGAGAGAATAAAAAAAGGATGTGTGTTTGAGTTTGAGAGAGAGAGAGAGACACCAATAATATGCACAGTACTCTTACACTCAGCACTGAGCTGAAAAACAGAGTGAAATGAAAGTAGTGGACAGTTGAGGTGAAGCAGAGAGGCGGGAGTCAGACAGCAGACAGACTGCCGGTTATGATAACGACGGCGAACAAGCTGCTGTCTCTCTGTGAAGACTGTGATCTGACAAACTGCAGGTCTGATCGGATTGTTGTGGTGTCGGGCTGCTTGGACCAACATAAGTCAGCTGACCCCTCCCACACCAACTAAATTAAAATAGGTTGCACCACAAAGACGACAAGAGATGTGAAGATGATGATGTAAAGATTGTAAGTTCTATTTCACGGGAATAACGGAGCATACCTCAAGCTACAAATCATTATGCCAGGCATTTTAGACTGTAAGACCAAATAACTTCTGTCTATATCAAAATGGCTTGTCAGGTAAGTTTAATATGTCCTTTGACCCCCATTTATGATTTTTGGATGTTCAGCTCATGATGCAGTCGCCTCCTGTTTACAAAGCTGACTGCTGTTGAGTGGGCAGTGCTATAGTTTTACACCGTACTTATTCCTTCACTGGCTAAGACATTTCTTAAATTTTCATGTTGGATAGTTTGAAACCAGCTTGATAAGAACAGAGGAAGAACATAAATACAGGATGTTATTTTGTATATCGCTGCGCTTTATCAGTGAAGTGGAACTACACTGCAGGCTGAATTAGGACACGTGCTAATATCAAGTTTCACTTTTCTACAAAGACATGGAGAGCTCGACAGGAAGTGATGTTCGTACTTCAGCTGTCTCTAAATATAGATGGAGCATCTTTGTCAAAAAAAAAAAATCAAAACTGGAGCATCTTTAATGGAGCCATAAGGCAAGCAGGGATCCAGTGTGTGTGTGTGTCCATGTGTGTTGTTGTGTGTGTGTGACAGTGTATCTGTTCTTTGTCCATCTTATCGCTTTGTTATTGACTCCAGATGAAATTATGCTACAGCCACCGCGCTGCCAACCACTCAGCTTATATGTGTGTGTGAGATACATTAAGCTTGTGTGTGTGTTAGTGTGTGTGAGTGTGTGTAAAGTGCCAAGCAGAACAAACTGATTTATGTGTGTGTTTCTGAAGCAGCAGGGGGGACAGTCTTTAATCCTCCAACCCAGTGGCTCTGGATCTGTCTGTGGACTCTTTTAGGTTTTATTTACTGAAATTATTTGAAATTGTTTCTTTTAAAACAAAACCCACAAACATCCTCTCTCAGTCCGTGATCATAACATGTAGAGATGGAAAGACCACGTTGTATGACTCATGCCATTGGATTTTCCATCCATATTCTAATACAAGTGTCTAATATAAGATTTTGAAAAAAAACATCTGAACATATAAAAATGTACCAACATCTGCCGGTACACATGTAAACAGTTTTCCAAAAATAATCCGCCTCAGTGAGGACCTGATGTGAGTTTTGGCAGAGCACTCAGCACACTTGTCAAGGTTAAATTTGGTAAACTAAACAAAACCAATAGGGAGAATGACTCATATGGACAAAAATCACATCCACCATGTTGTTATTATCAGGAAATCAGATGTACATTAACACAGCACACTGTGCAGATATTTCACCTGCTAGACATTTCATTAAAACATTTTTAAAAAGGTTTTTTGGGTTTGATTAGGGGACCAAAACAGTCAAAGGACAAAATCAAGCAGCTGCTATCAATAATGATAATAATCTGCTGTGAACACCAGACCAAAACCAGTCCCAGCACCAACTGGGGAGAGGTCAAAGGTCACTGACCAGGAGAAACCTGTTATCATGTTACATGTTCATGTTCACTTTATTACCATTTTATTTAAGAAGTAGTATGTGTAACAGTTGTCAACAGTCAGACCTAATGTTGTCTGGGGGAAACTACAGGAAACAGTGTAGGTAGAGTTGTAAACATAAAGTGTCTGAGCTAGCTGGGCTAACAACAGAATTCCACTGAGTTGTAAATTATACGGCTCCTTATCAAACACTTTACTCTCATTAATCTCTGTCGTGGTCTTTACACTCACTGCAGCCAATCAGCATCCGTCCTTCTGTGCTGCTTGGATTACTTCGCCAGAATATGAGATGAGAGGTCAACTGCCAGCTGGACATTGGACATCGTCACAATTTCACGTGTCGGCCTCTGAGGAGTTAACATTCAAATGTGCTGATAAGTTCACTAACTTTAGAGGATTTTAACACGCACACTTTGACTCTCTGTGGTCTCTTATTTTGTATTTCATCCAGTCCAGCTGCTGCCACTGGCTTGTTTCTGTTCGGCCTAAAAATAAAAATAAATATTTGACTCAGAATTCTCAAAATCTCACCCGCACACATGTGCGACCGGTTTCAGTTCATGAAAAAAGGTTTGATTCTTCTCTCTGTTCATTATATTCAACTAGACTGTCCCTCTGTTCGGCTGCTGTTATCCTCCTTCCTCTTCCTCCTCTCTGCCTCTGCAGACACACCTGCTCTGCATACTAAACCAGCAGCCTGCACCGCCATCCCATACACACACACACACACACACACACACACACACACAATCCCACTATGCAAACTCGTTGCTAGCCACGCCCTCCACACAGAGAGGAACTTTTTTTTCTTGTTGCACCCAGCAACAGATCACACACACACACACACACACACACACAGAATCATGTCAGACTGACTTCACATAGACATTTCTACATGCAGGACACGTCAAACAGCCGACACAGAGCCCGTGTGTCTTTGGCCTAGGCGAGGATATGTGTGAGTGTGTGTGTGTGTGTGTGTGTGTGTTTGTGAGGGAGACAGAGAGAGAGAGAGAGAGAGAGAGAGAGAGTGTCGCAGCATGACAGAGTAACAAGAGAGCGAGAGAGAAAAAGAGAGCGAGGGGCCAGGAATGCAGGAGACCACACCCATATCTGCAGTCATGTGACCTGAGTGGAAAAAGGAAATCCCCACACTGCAGAGAGACGAGGCAGAGGTCTGGACTCAGTGTGGAGAGTCACACACACACACACACACACACACACACACACACACACACACACACACACACACACACACACACACACACACACACACACACACACACACACACACACACACACACACACACACACACACACACACACACACACAGCTGGTTGTCTTAGCTGAGTTTGTGCACATGCATACCACAGACACAGACAGTAAGACACACACTTGCACTCGCACACAAATGACTCATCACAGGAAACAGCACAGGTATGGACTGTGATGCCAGTTTCCTGTTTGTCTCTTAATTATTTTTAACCGGCTCCCTCAACACCCTTTAGCTAACTGGGCAGTGGAAACCCCTGCTGTATGTTCAAACCCAAAGAACCTTATTTAAAATTCTAACAGAGGTCACAAAGTTTGTAAAGATACCAAATAAACCTCCAAATTTTGGAGGGAGTGTGCCTAAAGTGATGAACATGCAGAAACCAGTTTATCGTTTACCCAGCCAGTGAAACGAGGAGGGGCCACAGCAACAAAGGCTCTACCCTCCTCTCTTATTGAATGTGGGAAGACCCAACACAAGGGCATCGGAACAGGTGAAACATCATCAGACTTTTTGTGAGGACATTTTGAACCAAACGCCCTCTGTACGCCCTCATCAATTCTGTATGTTATGATAGCATGTATGAGGGGGTTGCTGTCTGTATTGGACATTGTGTTATGCCTCAGTATGTTGTAACAATGAACATAGCAAGAGAAAGGAAAAAGAAAAAGAAAAAAAACAGCCATCATCCAACACTCACTCTGGAATACTGAATACCGACTGTATTGCGTTATTGTGATGAAGGTGACATCACACACAGCTGTATGAAGATAAAATAAACTCTCCAGTTGTCCATCTCCAGACATACACTAAGGCTGTAAATACGTATGAATTATCTATGAGTTTCCAGGATAAATGTGTGTGGGAATCTCATTCCTGGGATTCCTGACTGCCTGGCTGGATGAGTGGACAGCTTAAACAACCTGAGGCCCCCCCAGTCTATTGTACTGCTGTGACCGTGTGTGTGTGTCTGTGATTACTTTACTGTTTCAGTAGAGAATGGTGATAAAGCTGGATTGTCATCCGTCGTTAGTTGTTATTTGCAGCAAAACATCAAACTCCTGCGAGCTGAGTGGCCAAAGTCCTGTAGCTTCTCCTGCGTCACCACCCACAGTTTCTGTCTTTTCATGCTTAGTTACTGCTTTGTAACAGGTTAAAATCTGGACTCTTCTGATGCTAAAAGCATGTTAATAGGTTGAATTGGATTCTTACAATGCTGACTAAAGCCCAAATGATACTTTCTCCTGGCCAAGTGGCCACAAGGGTCCATATTATGTAAATTTAGTCATCGGCCCATGTCCGAGAGGGTCTGCATGGACCGTCCACATGCTGCAAAAAATTCTGATCCAAATGAACTGAACGCACCAATTAAATACGGCCTCCTTCTATAATGGGATTATATCGAGTCCTTGAGAGGCTGGTGAAGATACTTCTGCCACAGTAAACTGAGAAAACTTTGGGTTTTGGACTGTTTGGAATACATCAATGTGGGTTTGGAAAAATTGTGACCATTTTCTGCCATTTTATAGAACAAATTCATTAATAGATGGAGAAATCACTGGACTAATCAATGACAAAAACATTTGTTAGTTGCAGCCTGAGTGTAAAGATGTGTGATCTGTGACAATGGGCACGAGACAAGAACTAAAAACTACACAATCAAGCTGCGTGTGCTTGGTGACAATGATTCCGTGCCATCAGATGAAGCGAGTGGACAGGGTGACCACACAGAGACAAAGAGGTGGAGGGAGAGGCACTGCTGAACTCGAAACTCGGGAAGACACAGGAGACAGCAGCACAGAGGACGTGACCTTCATGTCCTTTATGTCCTTCATGAAAGAAGAAGGCCCCAAGGGAAGACAGATCTAAACCAAACAAAGCAGCAACATCTGGAGAGCGTCCAGAGATTCAATAATCCTGTTTATAGCCTGAAGCTCAGCCTGTTCATCACTGCAGAGTCCCGATCCACACTGATCATAACCCAAATACACTGAAACAGACCTGCTCCAGCCTGTGTGTGTGTGTGTGTGTGTTTATGGCAGGGGAAGACACATCAGACACCGTTGGTACTGGTCAGTCCCCAGGTGTGAATGTGCATAAGGAGCATTCAGATAAAAGCCTCCATTGTTTCAGCAGATGAAGGAAAGCAGGCATCAGAAATCAAAACACACAGTGGGGCTGAAATATTTAGAGCACTGTCCCTTTAATGTTTGAGCGTTTCATGAAACAATATAGTCCATTAGGGTTTGTTCAAAATAGTAAAATATGGCAATGTGCAATAAGATATCTGAACGTACAAACAGGAGCACAGGAGTGAAACTACAATCCATATCACAGAGATTCATTTAGAAGCTACAAAAGAGTTTCCCATAAGCGCCGGCTGTCGGCTGGATGGACATTAAAACATTTCCAGCAGAGTACTTTCTTACTGCTTCAAGTCACGTCTCCATCACTTCTTAGATCTTGTGTTTTTAACTATATATTTGAAAAGATGCAGTACATTAGTCATTGGATGTTCTTAAGTTATCAGTGAAACAAGCTGGACAAACAGCTTGGCCCACAGCCAAATCTGTGTTCACCAAAGGGCGTCCGAGAAAGTCGGATTTTAAACATAAAACTGCTTAATTCAGTGTTTTTAATGGTTTTAATTATCAGGTGGGTTTGATCTTGGGTTTAACATTTTGTACCCTAACCATGGTCCACTTTTTCAGCCACACGTCTGGACCTTCATCGGGAGATAGAGATTATGATTGTTGCCATGGAGATGCTTTAGATTAGAACCAGTGGTCTGGATTATTTTTATTAATTCACTGCACTGTCAACACAAACGCGCCTTGTTCTTCTGCTCCGTGGTTTTCTTCAGACAGGTGGACAACGAATCCACAGCCAGCTAATTTATTCACTGACGAAGCACAACGTGAAGACCGAAGATGAAACCTTGTGTGTGTGTGTGTGTGTGTGTGTGTTGACCGTGTAGTGACTGAATTAGCGTAGCGGTAAAATAATCGCCCACTTATCCCCACAACACCAACACTTCTGCTGTGAAGTTCTTCTTGCACTCTCCAATCAATCATTCCCTTCAATGCAGCACCAGTCCTTCACTAGTGGTGAATTATAGTATTGCGGCACAATAAATACACAAAAACAATGGATTACTGAGGTATTTCTCCCTATGAAAGTAACAACAGCAGTTGTCCGACCAATGAGAATATGGTTGGAGATTAGCATATCAACCTTACTCAAAAATGTGGGTAGAAAATGTGTTATTGAAATAGCATCTCAAGCAGTGTGAGTGTTTGTTTTTACTGTCTGTCGCTGATGAGCTGCAGAGTCAGCAGGTCTCAGGTGTTTTCTGGTCCAACCTCACCACCAGGGGACCCTGATTACTGTAAACGCTCAACATTGCAGCAACAAACACTTCATCGTTTTGATACTTGAGAACATTAGATCCGAGCACTCTAACCCGTCTCACCCTTTTAAAAGCTGAAGGTATTTTCCGGAGGAAAGCTGTGGCAGACTGGAGATGAAAGTCCACTACATGAGCACTGATAGACAGGAGTTTATTAAATCTGCACCTTAATGTGAGTGTGTGTGTTCATGTTCACAACTGAAAAGACACTGCGCTCTGAAGATAGGCTGAACAACACGCAGAGTCTAAATATCACAGGCGCACTATGTGGCCAAAAGTATGTGGACAGTTCTCTTAAAACTGCACAACCACTCAGGGATGGTAGTAGCCGACAGTTTGATATAGTTGGAGGTGTGTGCTGGGATGTCAGCTGGCAAAACCTTTTTTCACATTTGAAAAAGAATGTGGCTGGGGTCTGTTTGAGGTCTGGCTGGAAGCCAATGGTCCTCTACAGCTCAGCGTCTTTGTACAACTTGTACAAGTGACACCCAGTTTTGAGCGATCCAATCAAACTGAAGGGTTCAATCTATTTCACAACTACACACCACCCACATATTCTGTATAACTAAATAAGATAAAGATGCTCTAACTGCCCTTTCACTGTGACTTTATTATTGAAGCATGAAGTGAAATTTAAGACTAGTGAGCCAACTTCCAACTTAGTGTCAACAGCTTGTGTTTGGCCTGTTCCTGTGACCCCGTGCACAAAGCCAGGTCCATAAAGAACTGGTTCTCCCAGTTTGCTGTGAAAGAACTCGTCTGGCCTGCACAGAGCGCTGACCTAGTCCCCATCTCACACCTTTGGGATGAACTGGGAAGCCAACGACGAGCCAGGTTTTATCACTCAGCAAACCTCACCGATGCTCCTGTGGCCGAACGCAGCCAGATTCCAAAATCTAGTGGAGAGACTTCCCAGATGAGTGGAGGCTGTTAATGGCCGTGGTGTTGGAATGACACGTCTGCTCATCACATGTGTGACTTATATGTCCACGCGTTTTGGTCATGCACTATGTGTTATAGACTCGAGTTGAGGAATATACTAAACTGAACTAAAAATTGTTTTAACTAGCTTTTAGTATTTAAGCAGAGAGAAGTTTTGAAAAGCCACTTCTCTGCGGGTTCATCTGTCCTTCACTCTGTTCTATAAGGGAACCCTTGGAGTCAAACTATTTAACATGAATTCATGCATATATTCATGCTCCTCCTCCTATTCCCACTCTGACCGCCGTGCTCTTTGAAGGGGAACTCCTTTGATGTGCGTCAGCATCTGTGCAGTTAAGACCCTCCCAATTAGCTCCAACAGCTAACGAGCTCCACAGGGCTGTGAGGGCGGGGCGTCCCGGCTTTGATACGCCCAGGTGAAAGCACCTGCAGCTGGGGTCGGATCCGGCTGACCTCCTCTGGGCTGCGCACTAACAGGTGGAGCCGCAAACCAAAATCCCTCTGAGGATGCAATCAAACACTGCTGCTGTTCTGATAGACAAGACCAGAAGGCACTGATCAAGTCTTACTGAATTCCTGGTCTGAGTCTGATTTTCTGTTGGCTCATCTTTTTTTTCCTCCATTTACTGTTAGCAAAGACCTCAAAGAGGAAATGAAATAGCCAAATGATGACTGAGCTGCAACTGTTGCGGTTTGTTAGCTTACCCTGCTAGTCAGAAGTGCAGGTGAATAGCAAAAGCAATTTGTTTAATCGTCATCTTTCCGGAAGGTTGTTCCCAGCCTGCTAGCTCTCACAGTTTACGTTACCAACAACCCTACCCACATTTTTTCGCTGGGAGAAATCTGGTTCCACCATGTTCTGTTCATTTGTACTGCCTCACTGAGTAACAAGCTGACATTTCTGCAGGCAGCTGTGTTTTACAAAGTCAGCAGACAGATGGACGTGGCTTTTGGCAACGCACCCTGCTGAAGTACGAGCCATTGCCTGCTGCAGTTACATGCTAAGAATTTTGATTTTGACTATTGTGGCGCACATCAAAGTCAAATGAGTCAAATAAGCGTCAAATGAAATGAGCAGAGCAGCAACACTTCAGGGCATGTCAAGCATTGTTTGTCTAAATGTGGACTTGGGGAACTGTGGAATTGAGACTGTACACAAGGACAGACAAGAGCACAGACTTGTGTCTATGGAAATGTGCCTGAAGTGACTTTATACCACAATCACTGAGAAAGAAACAGTTTCATTTTTAAGAACATGGCAAAGTAGATTTACAGAAGTGTGTGAGAGCTGATTGCGTGACATGGAGAGTGTCTCCAACATGTTAGATAACGGCGGCTGTCTGCAGCTTGCTGATAAGCAGGACACACCGAGTGGGACACAGCCGCATTTTCCCCTCACGAGGTAAATGAAGACGCTAAAAATATGAGAGCTCAGGGCTGCAAACATCCTGACAAGATGACACAAAGACACAAAACAATTCTACGAGTCAGACATCAGGCCCCGCCCCCCCCGCAGCTGACATCAGGGAGGTCATAACTCAACATGTTATGGATGTCGTGTGAGGGAGACGTGCAGGGTAAAGTGTGCACACACCTTGTCACTACATTTCACTTTGTCTCTAAACTTCTGGTATCAGTGTTTCCACATGTCAACATGTCAGGTGGCCTCTGCGTGTAAAAACACTTGGTACAAGTACAAGTACAGATATCAGGTGCCACCAGGAGAGGCTTCTAATTGCCTCGTCAGAGTGGTTTATTTTGGAACCGATTCAGGTTCACTCCCAAGGACTCCCATGGAACATCTCTATTAGCATTTTTAGCCAGTTTCCTTAATAGACAATCATCGTCCAAAATGGAGTCTGGGTCAGTGTGACGAGGGGTAGGATCAATCTCCTGATGATCAGACTAAATGTCCATTTAGTTTCTCTTTAGTTTTCATTATTCAGTGTGACATCATTGTCCTCTGTTTGGAGAGGGGGGGGGTTCATTTTCAGACCTTTTGTTAAACATAGCCGTGGGTGTTTTACAATGCATCACGTGTCAGTGTTTACCTTGACAATAGAGTCTTATTGTCACCTGGTCTAAACGCTGCTTCAGCCTTTGAGTCTGGGACACCACTGATAAGTGTTTAGGGTCAACATGTTTAAAATGGTGACATTTAAGTACAGCACAAAATACAAGCAGCTTGAATCTAAACAAAAGGCACATGGCACTTGAGCAAATCGATCGAATGAATATGTAAGTAACTCACTGAGCTGTTTTGCATGTAAACATGCAGAACAGGTCTTAACAACAGTGCAGGTCAAACTGTGGCATGTAAACTGTAATCATAACCAGCAGAAGGAAGCAGCTTATCTCAATAGTTTGAATCTTTATGGAGCAACCTGGTGTTAGCCTGACCACATCCCCTAAACATATTCAAAGCCCCCCCTCACTGCACTGGGAACACTGGGAGCAGTCAGCAGCTTCCTTTAATGTATCAGCAGCCCAGATTTAAAGTCTCTGTGTTTCTGTCCCTTATCAAAAGGGAAATGTCGAGCGGTTAGGAGCTCTTGAGCTTTGTTTTATGTTCCACAACCTGCCATCACTCTCACTTTCATTCCCTCTCTTATAAACTCAGCAGACTGTGTGTGCAAACAGAAACAAAGTCATGAGAGTCTGCACACCGCCCACAGCCATCACTACCACAAACTACAGCCAACAGGCTGCAGGTTGGGCATGTGACTGCTGCAGAGCCAGCAGACACAATGGTCTCCCTACAATAAACTTTATTGACACAAAAGTTTCATCAGCAGTGTGTTGCTTGAGACTACACAGTGTCTTCACTGCTGTCCGTCAGTTAGTGTTGGTGGGTATTTGTTGGAGACTGCAGGTCACCAGTTTTCACTTTCCAACAGTGTCATCATCACTTTTGAAACTCCAAGACCAGTTTCTGGTGTTGCACTTTCCTGTAGTGTGGACAACTGGGGATTGATACCAGCCCATTAAAACTATGGTTATTATATTGGCCTTTAAGTCCATTATTGGTTGACCAACAGAGGAGGCGGTCCACATCCTCAGGACAACAGACAGTTAGCAGAAATTCTATGGTTCCCGTTGAAATATTTAGACTACTGTCTTAAGTTATTTTTAACCTTCAAAGCCTAGTGAAAAAAGTGGAGGCAGCTTTAGACATCTGACAAATCTGGTCTATATTAAGTCTGACGGTGTGCTTGATTTCAGTGTAATATTTGATGCAGGCGGCCATTCAAATATCAAACATGTCTTGCTGTCTTATTAACTACAGTGATCAAGGCCTTCAGTTTCACTGTGAGCTTTCTGTTTTAACTGTGGACATGCAGAGCTACACTGGACAGGGAAATAAAATCGACGAATAATAATTTTCTTTGCCTACCTCCTCATGGATCCTGCTGTAGAACTATTTATGAAAATTTCTGTTACTTGGAGGTTGGAGTCACATTCGATTGAAGGGAGAAACCTCTCAGTGAAGCTAACACAATGTGAACATCTGATGGGAATTTGAGACCTTTGCCTTTATCACTCAAACTGCATTTTAATGATTTTCAAGTGACAGATTTATTATTAACAGTCACACAGGTTCATATCAGGTTATTTTCTGGTGGACTGCACTAAAAAAAATGACGGTTATGGCTATCTGGCAACACAGGAAACACAATGCATGGTCAGGAGAAAAGTTGGACATTAAAAGGATGGGCTGAAAGAAATGGCGGAGGGGTTCAGGTCTACATCAGAGTACAGGAGTCATTATGATGACCATTATTTATCCGTCTACACAGCTCTGTCTCAGGAAAGTCCTGGAAGAGGACAGAGAATCCACCTGTCTGACTCCGAAAACATGGGAGATTCAGACGGCAAACTCGCCTCTTTATCAGTATAAAGGAACTCCTTGGCTCAGCCCTTCGCCACCACAGGAACTTAAAACACAACATTAAACCTCCCGTCGGCCTACATTTAAATGTTGGCGAACTGGCACCATTAGTGATATGCTGAATTAGCTTCCGTTTGCACCTATGGTTGTAAAGACAACTATCACTGGATTACTTTGTTAATGAAGAAAACGAGTTCTGGATTCATGTACTTTTCCTCAGGGAGTGTAAGCCACACTCAATCACAAAGCCTGTATATCATATCTGTGTGTTCAGATTTGACTGAGCCGTGGCACATTTTACATATATAGCGATCATTGGGCGCTAAGTAACCAAAGGAGGAAGCTCCTCACAAAGATTTGCATGTTTCAAAAATCACCTTATGAGAAAATACAGGTTACAGGTAAAGTTCCTGTAGCAGAAAAGGACTCCAGTTTAAGTTTTATGAGTAATAACAGAAAGACCTTATCTGACTATTAGTAATTTAACACTTTCTGGAGTCTTAACAGGCTCGGCTGTGCACAACATTTGTTAGGACATTTTCTTTCCTATTGTGCAGTGAAACACCCATTAGTCTCTTCCAGTCCTCGGCGGTGACACAGCACATTAGTCTGCTCCCAGTCACAAGATGCTCCACCAACAGTCATCTGAGGCTGAGGGGAAAAAAAAAAAAGCTTCACAGTCTGCTGTTTGTTGGGCTGAAAACCAGTTGGACAATGTGACACCAAGCATTCCTTGGTTTTATGAAAAATAACTGCTCGGGGTGACAGAGAGGAGTCTGAAACACAAGCTGCCATTCATGTCAATGGGTGGGGGTGGGGGTGGGGGTGTATCTAACAGTCCAATCAGGGATCAGCTGAGTGTGACAGGGTGGTATCCAGAGGAGGAATGTGATGTGAGGAGGTGACAGAGGAAACATGTTTCTATGTCAGTGCTCAGAGGATCTACAGCCAGTTCGTGTCCTGCAGGTACACAACCTGAGGATGCAGCACATTTGAAGTGCTCCTAATGGTAAAGAAAAATACATACATTTGATAGACAGCCAAAACTAAAATAGATGCACTGGGTTGTAGGTAAATAAGAAAACAAATACAGAAGAGAGAAATGGAGGTAATGTTTTTATACGGCAGCATATAGTTTTCTAACAGTAGATTTAGGCTGTTTCTGCACTTTTTTGTAACTTTACATGGACAGGACACATTTCATGATACGCTAACAAAGCTTGATTACAGAAAAGGAAACGAGGGCTGACGTTACATCTTATTAACAACTCTTAGAAATTGAAGATGAAAACTGTACTGGAGGAGCTATGCTGCTGTTTAGCAGAGATACGCACAGGTAAAGACGTTTGGTGAAGAGGTGCAGAAGCATGTTATGCTTACAGAAGCCTTCACTTATCACAGCAAATCAGAACCGGGTGTATTAGAAAAACAGTAGAAAATCATGGAGTGTCTGTTATTATGAGGTTGACATGTCAACTTTCATCAACCTTCTAAACAACTTAAGTTAAATTTGCATGAGCCCACAAAGCATGTGTCCACTGAGAGCTGCGATGTGATCTGTTGTTCCAGCCTCTCATTAGCTTGCACATATCTTAGTCACTTCTTATCTCTGAATCACATCGCAGGGGGGAAAAGTAGGACATGACACATGACAAATGCCTCTAACTACTTTTTCCTCTACCAACAAATACACCAGGAGCCGTTTGCCGTTCAGTGTCTTGCTCAAGGACACCACAACACAGAGAGGTACATTAGAAGGAGCTGGGGATCCAACCGCCTACCCTGTTGCCTGTTCGACCACCTGAGCCACAGCCACCATTTTCAGACATATAGCATCAACACCCCCCCCCACTGAAAGCAGAACACAGCAGTATGACACATTCAAAGTCACATGAAAACACGCTGTATGTGAAACTGCGCCGTATGGAAAAGCACACACAGCTCTCATGTGCCTCTGCTCCACCCTCTCCTGCTCATTTTTCCCTGGTGAACTTTGAAATGAAAAGCCACTTCAGTTTCATTGAGCACATGATCTCGCAGAGCTGAGGCCAAAGGCTGTGCTGAGAACACAATCACAGGTCAGAGGAACAAAACCTCCAGATCTGATTCTGATCCTCGGAGTCAGATGTCACCAACTCGTAACGACATTAGAGTTCAACAAACTTCAGTGGAACCACCGAGAATAAATTCAGCCTTTGTACAAAACTTGAGATTTTACCAGACACCAGAGGAACAGGCATGTCGCTGTTCCTTTTTGATGTTTTTTTTTTTTATCTTTTAAGAGATTTCATCTTGTCCCAGTTTGGGGTGTCTTGGCTGTGACAGCAGAGTGTGTGTTCAGATCTGAGCTGTGCGTTTCTGTGTGTGCAGGCAGCGATGAATGGCTACATGCTGATTGTGTGCAGTCACCGTGGCCAAACAGAGCAACGCCCAGCTCACCAACACAAACAGTGCATTCCACCCAGTCCACTCCTCACACACAGACCAGAAACCAGCACCAGGACTGAGGTCTGAGCAGCACTCTGGGCTGGTAGACAGAGGTGGTGTGTGTGCTGCAGAGTTCCCTCCTGGCAGAGCTCCCAGTCAGCCCGACATCACACTGACAGGAGGACAGAAAATAAACCACAGCAGGGATTCTCTGCAGCGTCTGCAGTCTGAACAGGAACCAGGACTGTGGGGTTCCCTCACAAAACTGGTCACCCAGTGAGACCCCGACTCCCCTCATATCATCATGTCAATAGTCAAGCTCAATAAATAAATGGCATGTTTTAACGATGTTTCACACATATATTTTCAGGGTGGGGGGTGTAAAGGTGTAACTCCCCCCTCTCTTTGTATGTGTCATGTGTGACATGCTGCTCTGTTTAACTGGGAAGTGGACGTACAACGTGACTGATTGATGAATCACTGCTGAGCTGATTAAGGCAGATTCGGACACATTTCATTGTCAATGCAGTTACCACATGATGGTGTGATTTTGCTCCACTTCTCGTTTTACCATAAACCCAATGAGCCCAATACTATTTTTCAGAAGAATGTAATAATTTCCTCTGATGTTGGTGGATTCTGTTTGTTTAAGGCGAGGCGCCTCCACAATAAAACTTTGTGGGAAACTCTGAGACACTCAGTTAACTGTTATATAATCGGAAAAGTTAAAAAAAAAAAAAAAAACTGAATCTAGAGCTGGACTGAAAACACACACACACACACACACACACACACACACACACACACACACACACACACACACACACACACACACACACACACACACACACACACACACACACCACCTGTTGGCTGTGTGAGTACAGGGAAGTGAAATTTTGACTGTTGCCAACACAACATGAGGAAACCATCGAGCCTTCACTTCCTGTTGGCTCTCCGTCCGCCCTCCATCTGCTTACTTCCTTCTCACTCCAGAGTCTGAGTGGAACCTGGTTCCTCTGTTGGACCCAAATGCAGATTACTGGCGTGTTTTGAATGTGTTCAAAAGCGTGTTTATCTTTTTTCAGTCTTTCTCGACTCAAACAAAAAAAAAGGTCAAACATTTTCCACATATTCCTGGATGTTGAAGGGTTTGGTCAACATGGCAAAATACTCAGCGAGATAAAATTACTTTATCAGCTGTGTGTAAATATAATAAATAATGAAAATAATCATTTCTTGCAGCCCCATTGTGGACAATGTTACAAATTGATGAAAAACATTCAACCAACAGTAGTCTCTCAGTTCAATTTCCAGAAAATACACTATGTCACAATACATACGTAGCACTCCTGACATGTAGCAACCTTAATTTGTGATGGCAAAAATACAGAAAACCCTCTAAGTCGTCACTCCGGAGTGATTGCACACACCTGTATGAATGACCAACATCCTTAAAATACAAAATGCAACACACACACACACACACAGACACACAGAATTATACTGAGATTATACTGAGTTGAGACAGTGATGATATAATGAACCACTAACTGAGTCAGTTCACTTGCAGCTCTGTGTTTCAGTTCCAGCGGCCTGTTGGTACAAACCTCTCTGCTCTCTGATACACACCGTCTCTCCTGCAGCATCCCTCTCTTTATTCTCTCATCTTTATCAGTTGTTAACATGCTGCAGAGGCATGCCAAGTAAGCTGCCAGCATTAAACACACACACACACACACACACACACAGTCAACTGCAGAATCTGCACCAATGCTAGTCTACATTACACAGCAGCTCAGTCCTGGACCTGAGTCCATTTACTGCAGTTTGCTTAATATATAATATATGAAGTTGAACATTAAAGAACTTACAGACAGCGAGCGGTGGTGGACCCTGCCGCCACTGCTTCTAATGTAAACATGACAGCAGCCGTGTCAACAAGGTTAGCTGCCTTCTCTCTGCTCGTCACGTACGTCTTCGGCTTGACAAAGGTCTATCCAACCAGTCACGTGCAGGAGCTGATTTTACTGGCGTGTAAGACCTCTTGAACCCGGGCCAATTAGCAGTTTAAAATATTATTCTAATAAACTTGCTATATTAATTGTGTCATATAACCTTTTCCTCTTGTCTGCTCTATGCGCAAAGATTTGCTCTGTTGTCAGCCAATGAAAACGCAGATAACTGACGTCATCAGACACGGTATGAAACTGGATTTATAGTCGACGCTGTAGGTTTTGATTGAAAGGTCAGCATTGGATTTCACCCATCGATATCACCACAGCACTTAATGGACGCGTCACGTGTGATCAGCCTGTATCCTGCTTTCATTATATTCCTCGCAGTATCTACAGTTTTTTGTTAACTTTGTGATGTGAGCGCGGTCTGCTTTCTTTTATTCCTGAATGAGACTTCTCCATGCAATCACAGTACATCAGGATTATTTACATAGTTGTGAAAATGGCTTTGTTAGATGTCTATCGCTGAAAACCACATGCTAACTCAGCTTTTTGTCTACCTGTGTCGTGTCGTATTCACTGTAAACTCGTAGGAGGAAACACAAGAAGCCAATCACAGTTCTTATCGTAGCTACGTGGCACCTCCGCAGCCACCGTAGCCCCATCTTGGAGAAATATTTTTTAAATGTGGTACGTGAGCTATGGTGGCCGCGAGGACACACTCCAAAACTCAAAGTATAAAAGTAGATGTATGTAAGTAGAATCCAGCTTCAGCACCTTACTGTCTTTGTCTCGTCTTTGATATGTCAGAGTTGACTTTGGATTAATGTAAAATTTACAGACATTGATATCTGGTTATTTTACCTATAAACTGTGTCTCAATTGGATATCCACAAAATGTACTATACCATATAACATATCAAATGATGTATATAATATAAAATGAATCAATCACACTTATGAACACATTTTGAAAACACGAATAAACTGAAGGATTATTGGAGCTCATTGGCAGATCCATCTGTGGAGAGGGAATATCAGCTGATAAACCCCAGCAAACTGATGGCTATTGATCCTAATAACAACTGCTGACGCACATCGACAGTGTAACAACCCACAGAGCAGCAAATACACTCACATGCAACATTCCCACACACACACACACACACACACACACACACACACACCCATGTCTGTTGGTACACAGATACACACATATAGACACACACACACCTCAGCTCATCACATTCACAAGAAGCGTCAACACCTCTCTGCACCGACGGCTTCTTCAGGATTAAGACACACACAGACACACACACGTCACAGCAGCACCTTCAGGAGGTAAGAAGAGTTAAAGTTGGAGCACCGAGAGGGGAAATGAGCTAAAAGAGACACGAATTCCAGAAATCCTTCTTTAGGATTTCACATCATCCACATATGATGATGAATGAATGTGATAATAATTGAGATTTTATTCTGAGTTTATTTTGTTCTCAACTCGGATGCATGAAACCAGAACACGCCCTTATTATATCTGTAGGAATCACACGGCTGCATCACGGTTTTCTTAACATTTGGTTATTGAAGCTCAGTCGATGCTTCCTCTTCAAATCAAAAGCTTCTCTGGGCTTCATGTACATGTAAACTTCTCAGAGCCTGTCCAGTTTGTGCCAGGTGGGTGTGGTTTCCACTTTGAATGTGGCATACAAAACAGCACATGCTGCTTGTGTCGACCTGCATTGGTGTCAAAAAAAAAAAAAAAAAACACACACACACACACACGTGGGCCTGAAGGGTGATAAACAGCAGCCTGGGCTTGCTCTCGATCAATGTCCACATCTCTGATTTTTCCATGATTCAGAGAGGTCTGCTGTTGTGCTCATTGACAGCTGTTTCCTTGGCTGGAAAAACAACTGACCAATCAGAGTTCTGTGGGCAGGGGGTGTGGGTGAGCGGTTTGCAGCCATAAATAACAATTCAACAAATTGAAGGATTTCTTTGACTGACATGACTAATCAACAAAAAGAGTCAAAATAAGCCTCTCTCAGTCAGAGAAGGGTAGAAATATGTTTTTACTTAGTTCAGCCTCACTGAATCCAAACAAAAGGAACAACTGCACAATAAACTAAAGGTGCTGAATCATTGCAATTTACTTCCTGACCCACCTTAACTGTCTATTATTTTTAATAGTTTAATGCCTAAATAATTAGACTAAGACTGAATAACAATGCCATCTTACCAGACATTCAACCAACCAACCAACACCTTTCATTCATGTATCGTCATGCACAGGGTAATCCAACACGAGGAACAAGTGTAAATATGGTTGATCCTACTTTGATGCACTTACAGTGAAAATAAGAAGGAGTGTGAATGATAGGTCGGGACAATCGAAAGACATCACGCAAAGGGTTGAGTTCAGATGGGTTTAATTTCGTTCCAAATACGTGTGGATTTGTTAATCTGCTAATAAAAAAGATAATGTACAGAACTAGTAACTAAATGTTGCCCATGTAGATTACTAATGCTCATTCCCTAATGATTAAGATTAAACTTTTGGCCATGGTTCAGTTAAAAGTCTCTGTGATAGTAAAGTAAAACATCACCCTGCGACCACAAATGTGGACTGCATGTTTTTGCATCATTTACATTTCTGGACTATCTCTCAGTTAAACTTTTAGGCACATGATACCAATCTCTTCACAGCTTCATGGTTGTACATCTGGACCTCCAGTGTTTGGAGCCAACACATATTTAATCAGCATTTCTTATCTTCTCCTGCTCGTCTCATTTCCAGGTTGGAGCTACAGGTTGTCAGCATTAATTAAGCCACCAATGCAGACAAATGTGTCTGGCTTCTCAGCCAACAAAGGTGATTACAGGTGTAAATTGAATCTTTGGGTTTTAGTTATTTATAACATTAGTTGCTTGCAAATGGCAAAAGCTGAACCTAATTAGATTTGATAAGCAGATTTGATGAAAAGCCGCTGAACCCCAACCCTCGTCAAAACCCACCGACACCTCGAGTGTGGGTAGAGAGACGGGCTCCTTGATCCAGATCATCCTTTTTAAACGGTGTGGAGGAAAAAGCTGTTGTTGAATATGAATCCTGCTTCTCAAACCTTCCTGTCTGTCACACATATACGCACACAAGCTCCCACATTCCCACCCACTAAACACCTGTGAACCACACACACACACACACACACGCACACACACAGGCGTTATGTAAGTGTGTGTCAGGAGGACACTCTCAGATGGTTCAGTTACAGCTATCAATCCTGCTGACGCCTCCACGTCATCTGTGTGGATGTTTCCAAAAAAGCTGGTGCAGAGTGAACCCATGGCAACGAGGGGTCTCCATGTAAGAGTCACGTCTGATGAGGAAACATCCAACACCACGATGGGAGTCGGTTATCGTCTCCATGTGGACACATGAGATCCACTATTGTCATTTCTACCACTGAGCAGAGGAACAACGCTGGTGAACAATGTTCGTGTTTAAATCCTCATCCGTGTGTGTGTGTTTGCAGTCAGTGTGCTCTGGGGTTAGGTTGGTTTCACCAGTCAGCTAACTGCTGAGTGAGCCTGAAGCATCAGTATTGTTGCTATGGTTACCTGCACTTCAACATACATTGTACTCTGCACACTGAACAGGTCCTAAACTTGCATCTGTTGCACATTCTGGTAGTGCAAGGGCGATGGAGTGAAACAAAGAAAAAGCTGCCAGTTTAAATTCAAAGCGCCGCGAGAATTGGTTACAATATTGAAATATCAATACTACAATAAGACTCAACCTTTCAAACTAAGCTTTAGGAAAGAAACTGACCTGAAGCTGCAGTAAGATTGAAACTGTGTCCAATATCGGCCTGAATTTGTCAAAATGATTTGGCTCTGCCGACAGCTTGAGCACCTATTGAAAACGCCAGTTAAAGAGAAACTTACTCATTGGAGACCTCATCCAATCAATATGTAGGAAAAGGATCTAGGAACTAGATTTTCATAAAAATATACTCGTATGTTCCCGACAGTGACTCATGGAGTTGTTTTTGTGAATTTTACTTCTGCATGTTAAAAAAAAAGTCAAACCGGAAATGACGTAACATAAAGGAGAGCGAAACATTGACACAATAGAAATTAATGGATTTGAAGCTAATTTTGATACTGAGAAGGATGTGAATATTCATTGATATAACTATGACAGAGCCATATAATTATGAGCCTCTTAGGCGTCTAAGGGATCAGGAACAGACGAGGGTTGGAAGGAATAAGAGAAGTGGAGTGAGGAGACCCTGCAGAGAACTGGGCAGGCGCCTGGGTGAGTGATCAGCATTAGCTTATAGCTTATAGCTTATACACCTACATACACTACTCACAAAAAGTTAGGGATATTCGACTTTCAGGTGAAATATATGGAAAATGTAAAAAGTTAATGCTACAGTGATATTATATCATGAAAGTAGGGCATTTAAGTAGAAGCATGCAATGGTAATTTTATTCGTCTTAAACAATTTATTTGAAGAAAATCTAACAACAGTGGTAGGTATACCACAATAAAAAATTTTCAGTGTCTCAATAAATTGGGATGTGGCCAAAGGACGTCCACTCCTCTCCTTTCTGTGACTCTTCCAGTCTCTGTATCACTGTTACAACCTCCTGATGACACTCTGTGACCCTCTAAGCTCAGTGAACACCTCCGTCTGAGGACTTCCTGTTTGAAGCCTCCAGTGTTGAGGTGCTGCTGATCAATTGTTAGGTGTCGTCTTGGTCTCATGATGTCAGAATGTGAACAGCAGGATGAGGAGGACTGTTTAAATACCAATTCTAACTGAAGCAGGAAATTTATTGGTGGATTCATGGATCAAACTTGTTGTGAATGTTGCTGTTAAGCTTCTTGTTAGAGAACAGCAGCTGGTGCAAAAAGTACTGAGACACTGAACAGTTGGACATGTGCATTCAAAGGTTTAGAGAAGGTCACATTAAGTTCACCTGGAAAGTTTAGAATGCATTTTAGGTTCATCCTGAAATTTCACCTGAAAGCCGAATATCCCTAACTTTTTGTGAGTAGTGTATCTATGGGCTATAGCTAACACTAACTATCAGCTTGGCTCGTGTCTCGCAATGCGTGATGTAACTCCACACCTACATTACATTTTATGATGTTCTAGCGTTATAGCTGAAGGGGGCAGAAAGAGAGACAACGACAGAGAAAGGGGAGACAGGGAGAGAAGAGAGAGATCATTGCCTGACAACAATCACTGCATGCCACACGTTGCTTCTCATAACTAAAATCATTGTGCTGGCAAATTTGGAAGTTAGCAAAAGTTAGAAAACCAGACCTACGGTGCACAGTGCATGTTTTCACTGAAGCGAGTCTCTGATGGGTCCGTGACCACCGTCCGACAGGATAATCCTCCTGTCTAGAATGAGCAGCATAAATGAATTATGTGTTTTTCGTAATGATGAAGCAGTGAAGTCCCGTGTCTTCACCTGCACTAAACACACCCAGGCACAAAGCTAGCAGCTTTCTTTTTCCTGCTATAGGAAAACTGAGGACTCTATGCCCTGACAGGTCATAGTTTGTGCAACCTGCCCAGACACAATAATTTACCATGATGATATATGGTACAATGCAATTAAAACCTACTGAAAAAGCACCAACTCACTCACTATCTCCTACTACTGCACACTGAGCTGCAGCAGAGCCGAGGACAGTGACTCCGTTATGTTACGTCATATCACACGTTGAAGAAAAAAGAAAAAAAGAGCGTTTTTAGGATCTTTGTGGAAAAAAAACCACTTTCACCTCTGAATTTCTGCCCTTGTGTCTTGTAAACCATGAAATCCTGCATTACCCTTCAATATTGTCATTTTCAGACAAGCTTAAGTATAAATATCCAAAAGGAAAAAAAAAAATCACCCTGCAAGTTGCCCTTTAAAAGATCTGAAAAGACACCTGCCGCACGTTAATAAAAAAGTTAATTCACAAATAGATAAATAAATAAATCATTCCCATCATATTTCAGCAGTTCTCCCTTGCAGTGGGGTGAACTCTCTCCGCCAGCAAGGTTATAAAATAATGATAAAGGCCAACAGCTCTATTATAACCATAAACACTGAGGCTCTGCTGAGCGGAGAGCTTCCATATCATAAATGTAGGGCTGAGCCATTAATAATTAATGGTCTTACATAACAGAAAAAGTGTGAGCTGCTGGATCTGGTTCACAGGCAGGGATTCCGTCTGCAGAGGGGTTTCCACATTTCACTGAACTTTAAAAACATCCGTCCTCACCAGAATAACGGCCGATGTGTTCTTTGAGTCGTGACTTTGATCGGAGCCGTACTCTGGCTGCTACAGGGGGGCTCTGTCGGACTCTGGTCTGGTACACCCATCAGCTCCATTCTGATCAGACGAAAGAAGCCTCTAGCCTGGATTTACTCGCTCACAGGACTCTGTGGTTGTGTTGGACTGTGATTCTGTTACGCACACTAATATGTCAGGACAAGATACTATTACCCATAGTACAGACTAGGATAGACAGAATATATACCATGAGACTTTGTCAACTGGTCAGCTGTCAGAGATTTTGCAGATGACTGTTTATGCCAAGATATCCATCCCTTTAATGCCTGTGATTGTAACAGTCCAGATGATAATCTCGCATTTACTGGAATTTTGTATCGTCGTGTGAACTGCTTTGATTTAACAGGTAATTCACTCATCGTCCTACCTGGTATTGACCATTCCTGTCTGCTTATTTGTCTGTAAATTATTTCTAAACTGAGTTTCCATAAAATGTATTACATCACTGCATATATTGGTATAATTTGATTGAGCATTTGGGAAACTGTGATGGACATGTTGGCGGTGAGAGTTCTGTCAACAAGCTGCTTGTTTCGGCTCAAGTTGATATTATGCCATTAAATTATACATAAACGAGATAGAGGATTTTATCTGAATTTCACACCCCTCTATAGCGGCGATTCTGCAATATTATCTGAATATTGTCAATCAGAGTCATCAGTCATCTGTGTTACAGGTTGTCAGTTTAAATGAAATTCTGTAAACTTAAAAAAAAAAAAGAGGCAGAAACATAACAACTGAGCGAAAGAAGAAATGTTGAGAAGGAATGTTAGTGTTTAATATTAATATAAACTGAAAAGTTGCTCAAATCAGGTGCCACCATTTCCCTGTTCAAAGGGTTTTCTGGGGAGTTTTTCCTGATCTGAACCGAGGGCCTAAGGACAGAAGGTGGCGTACGCTGAGGAGACTGTAAAGCCCTCTGAGGAAAATTGTGATCTGTGATTTTGGCCTGCTTGAATAAAATTTGACTCGACGAGCTCCGTATGCTGCAAAGCATTTCTCATTCTTTCTGTATTTTGTGCGCCCTCAGAACTGTATGTAGTCCAAAAAAACAAGTATTTTCACAATTTCACAAATCTGTTATGAACCAAACTGTGTGTCTGTGTGTGTGTGTGTGTGTCCAAGCGCGAGCCTTTTTGACACAAACAGCATCATGACTATCATTGTTCAACAGTCGTAAACTGATAAAAGACTCAAGTCCCAGCAGTTCAGAGTTCAGCGGTGAGGGAGGAAACTGTCCCAGGTGGTTTGGACTCCATCTGGGGTCTGAAGGTCTGAATCACCGAGATCACAGGAACACACTTGTTTGTAGCCTCATTGTCAGAGTAGCAGCTGGGTCTGAGGTGTTGTGATGCTTCAGCCCCAATTCCACCAAAAAAACCACATATGCAGAAAAAACAAAGCTGCTCTAATGTCTAGAGATGCATCTGACGGCCGTGCATGGTTACATATGATCATATTTAGATTTCTCAATATGCACTTCCCACATTACAAAGCAAAGACCCACAAGCGTAACACATGAAGACACCTCTGTATCTTCATATCGGATCGACTTGAATGAGGTATAACCGCTTCATTATAGTTAATCTCTATCAAGTGTACCCATTTTATATCCTTCACCAACTGAAACTTCAACAATAAGATCAAGGCCTTTATATTCTGACCACTTCATTGGTATCTCCTACGTGGCATTATTGTCCATGGGTCTAACCTAAATAAAAAGAAAAGCAAACAGTGTATGCCGTGTATAATAATGCATTTCTTTGTTCCAGAGTAGTAATGTAGGAGGGTATGGAGGATACTGGATTTCCAGAGTTTCCTGAATACAGATGATGAACTGTGTCCTAATCTTGAAATGTACATACTCCTGTCTTACTGCCTAAACCAGCGGAGGAGTGGCTCATATTTACGCCTGCAGAGTGATGTTGTGGTGTACTTCAGGGCGTACCACACACAGCCACTGACATTTCAGAGACATTGTTTTTGGTTTAGAGGGCAGAATCACTGGATAAAAGACAAAGAACTTCTGTACGTAGACTGGGACCAGAATTCATTTATAGTACAATAAAAGGCCTTATGTAAATCACTCAAAATAAAAAAAACAGATTGATTTAAAACAGAGTGACAGCTTTTTTATGTAGCCGCCATTTTGAAACCAACACAACCACTCAGGGCGAAACCCATCAGCGAAGAGGAAACGCAGCGATCACTTTCTTCAAAAGACATCTGCCTCCGTCAACCACAATTCAGCAGCTTCACATCACATCATCGACAGTCCACGGTGGACGCCAGGTTAAAAGGGCTGACTGTCAACAACCAGTGAGACATACGACTTAACACTGGACGTGCACCCTCTGTCTGTCAGGAGGCCTTCTGGGAAGTGTAGGAAAACCACTACTTTATGATGAAACACTGATACAACTGAAATAGAATAGATAAAAAAAACGTAATTAAGGCTCAGTGGAGAGAGCAGCATGTTTATCCACACAGAAACGTTACAGAAACGTGTCCATCTGGTGATTATCAAACTAACTTCACCCAAGCGTTTCACCTGCAATTTGAATCATTCAAAGTCACATAAAGTCATCATAGACACTTGCAGCAATGGTGTTAGAAAACATAAAGATTTGCCGCTTTTCTCTGTTCGATATCATCAAAAACTCCACTCAGGATTTTTCCAAAGCATCACTTCGCATCACTGCTCAGCTGTTAGATCAGATATTGTTTATTGATCCCTCAGTGGGGAAAGTTTGCTGTTACAGCAGCTCAAGAGGACAGACAAAAGCACACAGTTAAAGAAATAGAAAATTAAATAACAATAATATAATATATACAGAGGAAAAACTTATATACACAAAGAAACAATTATATACACAATAATTACAAAACAACAACAGGGTGAGGTGGACTGGGATGTGAATTATTGCACAGTTTATGTAATAATAATAGTAATGTGGTGGCTTTAGTACTTTTTTGGGACTCTTCTAATTGTTTTATCAAAAAAAAAGGTGCTTATAAGAAGAAGAAGGAGCTAGTTAAGCTAAAACTCACCACACAGATCCTTCAGTAAAAGCACCTACAGCATGTGGAACAGGTAACAGAGGTGAAAGAGACACCTGGGATTAACAGAGAGACTTCTTCAGTCAAGAATCTGGCTGCCTGAATTCATCACGGTGACATTTTAAATCTACTTGTCTTGTTGCAGCTGAAGGAGTCTGAGCGTCCTGCGGGACGTTAAGAGGACCGACACACTGAGTCAGCACCCGTCCCTTCCTGTGGTCATCAGCAGCCGCCTCAGACACAAACAGAGCACTCGTCTGTCTGCAGGTGAACCCGACTGCATCTGCTCGGCTGGGAGGACACATATATTGTACCTTAGAGCTGCAAAGCTGCGTCATTTTCAGCCATTATTCATTAGGGTAATTTCAGCAGCATGTAATGAAGTGTTACTACTATGTGTTTGCTTTGGACCGGCAGCTGGCTCCGTCCACCGTCTATTATTTATACCTAATCATTATCCTGTGCAGGGTGTCGCAGGACTGAACCCAATCCCAGCTCACAGTGGGGTTCACCTGGACGGGTCTAGACACTCTGTCACTGTTGACATACATTCTCATATAAAAGACACCGCAAACAAATAAAGGAAGCTAAAGTCTTGATGGAAAATGCTCTGAGGGGGGTGGGACTACCTGAGGCAGACTACGTGGTTCACATGATAAACTGAGTACAACGCACATTTCCACAGTGCCGCTTCTATCAGTACAACAACAGTCACATCAGGCTCGCCACCTCTGCCTCTCTTTTTAACTGTTCTCATTCACTAATAAGTCTTATCATGCTATTTTTCTCAATCAACATTAAGCTACTACGAATGGAATTTAACACTTCCTGTAGATTTTTCACATTACAAGACAACCAATTAAGTGAAAGCTGAAAGACAAGAGTGGACAACACGCCCATCCAGCACAAACCAGCACTGTGCCAGTTTTGCTTTTTGGATGCACCCACTCATCACTTATTAAGAGGAATTTAGCTTCCTATGCTCTGCTGGGAGATTAAACCCAAATGCTGACAGAAAAAAAAAAAAGAAGCGTCCCATCAGGCTGCTGGATCAACCAATGAGTTGCTGGTCACGTAGGTCTGCACTAAACACTGAGATGTGTTTTCATTATCAATTCATTTGGTTACTATTTTCTCAATTAATTGAATAATCTTTAGTGTGCCAAAAAAAATGTCCATCACAGAGCCCAAGGTGGTCTTTCTGACCAACTACCCGAAACCCGAAACGGTTTCCGGTGATAGAAAACAGAGAAAAGCAGCTAGTCCGCACATCAGGAAAGCTGCAACCGGCAAATGTTTGGGATTTACTCTCGAAAAATGATTTCAACACCTTATCATTTCACATCTAGTTGTAGCAGATGTGACCACTTTGCCTTAAGCCAAGACCACCTCCACTAACTTCATTTAAATTCTTCATTTTATTAAGAATTAAAATGTTAATCTGTCAGGGAAAATGGTCTGAGGTGCCATTTCTCAGAGAAAATGCCATTAAAAGGTAGCGTAGCCATTGTTAAGGCCGTCATCCATTAACTAATAATAAGATAAATCAGGATCTGGCACCTCGGCTGAATCATTTCATGGGGGAAACCTGAACAGTCGTCTGACTGAACTGTCAATTTTAATGCATCGTCCTGTGAAGAAACCCACACATTCATCCTGCACATTGTCAATCACCAGAGGCAGCTTTATTATAACCCATCTATATTGTTCCTGATTAAGCTCTCAGGACTGAATACTTGTTAATTAAGAGAGTTTTTGATCCAGTGCACCTGTCAATGAGACTCTGTGGCGTGTCCAAATCAGACCAGCGCATCTCTAATTATCCGCTTTCTCCCTTAAATTTAAATGAGCTTGTCGGCAAATGACAGACTCACAGGTGGCGAATTCATCAGTGAAAAAAGGCACATTTTATCAAAACTAGTCATTTTCCCAATGGGGTTCAGTAAACAACACAGTCGCTGTGCCATCAGGATCACCTGAAATCCAGCCCCCTTCCCATGAAGCAGACAAGTTCTGCTTGAGCTGATTTTTATTTATTTTTTTTTTTTTTGCAAGGAGATTCTCCTCTTGGTGAATTTAGCAGCAGAGGAAAACAGAAGGAGCGATGCCCTCGTTTGGAGGTCACAAGCTGAGGAGGAGTCAAGCCAAGATGCGGGATCCCCCCTCCTTCCTAACGCAATAAGGCAGGACACACCCAGACAGAGAGGGGGGGAGGAGGAGGGGGGAGGAGGAGGGAGGGGAGTGAAATGAGAGGAGAGGAGGAAAGGGAGGCAGAGCAGCTCCTGGTGCTCATCCGCCCATCTTAGCAGATGACGTAAGGACGGTTCTTCTCGAGCTGAGCGCCCGTTAATTAAAATAAAACGAGCTCGCCGGTGATTTACTTCCCCGCCCTGGTCCGCTGCCGCCCGTCACCAGGACAGCCCGAAAAGCACAAGCGCTATTTACAATGCGGCTGCGAAATGTGGGCAAACCACTCCAACAAGCTGATCGAGCTCACCCTGAAGGCGCCGCATTGATGACAGCGGTGTGAGGATCCCACAGTGACACCAGAAACACGCACGTTTCACAGCCAAACAGCAGCAACAGCCGCAGCAACCAGTGTTCGCTGGGGGGGAGGAAAAAAAGCCTGTTTTTGGCCAACACACCAGAGGCCGTGTAATTTAGTGATGACAAAGGCTTCCTTTGGTTACTAAGGGGAAATGTCACTCGGAAAACAAAACATTGCAGGCAGAGACTATGAGCAAACTGTTTCCAGACACCCGGAGAGACCCGCAGGCGGGTCGACTAGTGCCTCGCAGCCTCTGCAACAGTCTATAACGTGCCGCTCCGTCGCCCGGGGAGACCCGTCACAACGGCGCCATTCAAAATCTGACTATTTGAATTATATTTCCCCTTCAGAGAGCAGACGTAAGATTTGATACAACTTACTTAACCTCTTTGGAATCACCGGAAACAGCTCTTCAATTCGGCATTCCTTCAGTACACATGCAAACATCGTATTTGACTAAAATGGCAACTTTACCAAGTGATACGCACTCACTGTCTCCTGGCTGGAAAACACACAGCGGCGGGCGACAGAAACTAGCGAGCACTGCGTACCAAGTCTAAAAGTTGATATTTTACCAAAACTGAGTGCTATTCGATCTGTTATAGGTGTCTTCGCTTCTAAGCGATGGTGCAGCGCCACAGTGTGCGTTTTAGCCGGCGTTTTGATTGGCCGACATGCGATGTAAGTTTGGCGTTTAACCTCCACATTTTTTTGAAAGGAGACCCAACAGGGTTTGGCTGCAGAGGAGAGGAGGACTGTCGGGTGGTTTGGCGAGAAGAAACGGGGAGAAAACGTCTCGCCTCGGAGTTAGAGAGACACTGTTGGCATTAATGTCGCGGAAAATACTGTAAAAAAAAAAAATCGAGGTTCGGTGTCCCTGAACGGGATAGTTGTGCGTTCACACCTGTGGAAAATCCCAAATCCGCCTGTAGTTGCTAATAAGTGGGTGTCAAGGTAAAGAAGCAGCAGTTGTGGACGTTACCCGGATGCTAACTGGGGACACGACAGACTCCCGAAAACACGTTAAAAATTCACTTCTAACCGGCACCGGCAGCCAAACCGCGTTATGCTCCTCGTCTTTGAGCCACAAGTGAACACACAGAAAGGGGACTTGTGGCGAATAAAGTTAGAAAAACAGAGAGAATCGGCGTTACCTCCACTCGGGGGATCCTCTGTCCGAATCAGGTCCTGCGGTAGCGTCGGCGAGGCGGAGCGGCGTCTTCAGCTTTAGAGGGGTTTGTCCATTTCCCAGCGCGGCTCCAACTTGACAACTGCAGTGGTGAAAAATGATTGACAGACCGGGTGGGGAAAAGATCTTCAGCGTCCCTTTGTTCCGGCGTTTACGCCAGTTTTTTTGACAGTGATTACACTCGCGGACGCATCAGCTGTGGTCCTGCAGCGGCAGGAGGAAGGAGACCAGACCCGATCCAGATTCAGTCAGAAATCAATCCGGTAGAAATAGGAAGAAATAAACTCCCCTTCTCTCTCCTGCAATAAAAGCAGGGGAGAAAGCGAGAGAGGGAGAGTAAGAGAGAGAGTAAGAGAGAGAGAGAGAGAGAGAGAGGCTCTGATAACAAAGAGCAGATCCAGTAAATGAGAACTGGTGGTGTGTTTGTGTTGGAGAGCGGTGGGTGGGACTGGGGGGAGGAGGAGGAGGAGGAAGAGGAGGAGGAGGAGGGGGCATTGGGGTCCGACACATTCAAACGGGACCAGAGAAAAGACCCAATGTCCGGATCGGTGTCTTTTCCTGGCTCACTAGGGGGAACTGAGAGAGGGAGGCGAGCCGAGAGAGGGAGGGACCAGCCCGGGATTACCCTGTATTTAAGGTGGATCTATGAATTAATTAGGTAATCAGGCAGAAACAGAGTCCTGCTATCGAGAAGATCAGGCCCGAGGAGAAGATCCGGGCTGGAGCCCTGGAAACTTGAGCGGAAGCTCCACATCTGGATCTGTTCTGGGGCGATGTATGGAGGCTCATTCCTGCCCATGGCCCAGGATCAAACATGTATTATCATTAGAATTATTCTTATTATGTTATATTTGTCTAAGATAACATATTAAGAAGGAGGATGTTGGGGGGGGGGGGGGGGGGGGGGCATATACTTTTAGTAAAAAATATTATGTATAAAAAGTGCACAATATTTCAATATCAAAGCTGTGGTGTCATGAGTAAAGTCACAACATTTCAATAGTAAAATCATAATAATTCCACAAAAAGTCATCACCTAATATATTGAAATATATTTGTGTCATAAACTATATAGCATCTAAAGATGAAATTGAAATATTACAAAGAAAATTAATAATAATTGGGGGGGTGGGTGTCTGAGTAGATATGTATCAAGGTACAAGTCATAATATTTCAAGAATAAATGAATATTTCTTCATTTAATGTTTCATAAATTAAATCAATGTATAAAAAAGTTGCAATAATATATGTAATATATACAGTATTTTAAGTTCAAGTTATACTCTAAGATTAAATTGACATTTCACAGGGAAACATTATATATACATATATATACATTACATATTTTGAGACTAAGTAGACATATTTCAAGATACAAACTGTAATATTTTGGGAATAAAAAAAGTTATTTTTAAGTAGGAAAAGATATTGAAATGCTGGACTGCCACTGTCAGCGGGAAAATTTGAGAAGTAAACCCAAATACATTGAGAAAGTCTTAATGTAAAGTGCACAAAGAAATTGAATGTGATTCTGGGATACACAAATACACTGAGTGATACTTGATGTGATCCTTGAAGGTGTACTTCAAGTATGGAGGCCCATTCATGTCGGAAAAATACATTAACAGATGAAAAGTTAATGATGCTGAAAGTATCAAGGACTGATGAAACTACGAGTTACTCAATTTTCACACACTTCTGACAAAGTAAATTAAAACTATGAGATTCTAAGGATTGTGCCCTGCGCTGGGTATGAGTACATTTGCGATAAGATATCTGATATGTTCACGTATACATTTGAATGTGTGAGTAAGAGAGAACAAGCAGCAGAGAAAGTGACGGTGAAGCAGAAAGTTTAGCCATAAATGTACAGGAACAAGAATACATGGATCAAGGCTGCAGCCTCCCGACAACAACACGAGGCTCCTGTGTGTTAAAGTGAAAGTGGGCTTGGACCTAAATTTTGTCCCTGGAGGAAAACAAACATCTCCCCTTTATTTCTGACAGCGGTCACTACATGTACACACACACACACACACACACACACACAATGCAGACTGCGCCCAAGCTTCTCCTTTGAGGATTCAGTAAGTGACACAAATATATATTTTTTGTCAGACTAAGAGACTAAACAGAGCTTAACAGCACATATTTTGTTACTCATCCAGCTCTAAATACTTAAATAACAATCAGGGTGGACTTCACATTTGTCATTATGCTTTCGTTGATGCAATAAATTGCATCCAAATCTTCGATTTGTCTTTAACCTTTGAGAGGAGCAGATATTCGTCCTTTCAAAGATATCATGAGGGTTGATTACTCATCAACATATTCAGCTGAGACGTCGTTTTTTTTAACAGGTGGACATCTATAAAACTCCTATTAAAGCCTCTGAGCACAAGTCAACAACTGTTTAATTTTGTGGATGTGAAAAGGAGAGTTCACACCCTCATACATAAGAGGTGGAGATGTGCCTTTATGAGAGTGTGCTCATGTCTTGTGAATATTTTTGGTCCAAATGCAGAACACGAACAAAGAATCTGTAAAGAAATTTCTCTCTGACTGCCAACTGGCCACTCAATCAGCTCTGCCTCCCACGCTATGCTAATGACAGAGAGGCAGAGAGGTGGTTAAAGCTGCCATTTAACGGCACAGCACACTGCTTCGCTTTCAGTGCAAACCGACTGCAGATGAAGGAGAGCTACTTATTCTTGTAACTGTTCCCAAGTCACCATCAGTCACCACCAAACACAGTTTCTCATCCTTTCTGAGTGTCTGACATCAGCGCCGCACCCCAATCCCAGAACTGTTTATATTCAGTTCAGTTTTATTTATTCATACGGCCCAATATCACAATTTTTCCTCAAGGGGTTTCGCAGTCTGTACAGTGTACAACACCTTCTATCCTTAGACCCTCGATTCAGATCAGGAAAGACTCCCAATAAAACCCTAAACAGGGACAAAAATGGAAGAAACCCCAAGAGTAACAGTATCCACTGTATACAGTATATCTTTAGTTTTTGTAATACCAACATACTTGACTGTGAAAGTAGTTATTGTGTTTTCAATAAAAATGGTAGCCTAACAAATTCTATGTCATTTTGTTTTTAGCTGTTATCACCATGTAAAGTTTATATGGTGAATCTGTTAGCAGACTCACGTGTTTACATGCACTGAGCAACATTATCATTTATATGGACTTTTCGATTGTGTCTGACTGATGACTACGAATGCATAATTCACTCTCGTTCAAGCGTACGTTTTTGTTCTCTACCAACTCCAGAGGGAATTATCTCGCTCTTTAGCTCCAAAATGCTCCAACTTTGTTTCCAGTTTAGGGAGGAGTGTGTGTTTGCTGAAAACATCTGCCTGTTAGTGAACATCTTGTAGATCATAAGAAAATGTTCCCTCATTTGATTGATAAATTAACATAAATTAGCTGAAACATATTTGCTGTTGTAACTTAAAGGTATTCAAACATCTGGGGGACAGGTGGTCTTTTAATGCTCTGTCTCCACAATCACCTGTTAAACTTGAGAATTACATTGTTCGCCTCACCAAGTCATCTACCAGGCATGTGTCCCTGCACAAATTTGAGTGACCAACGCAGTGGCTCTCCATTGCAAATGGTTGGACAGTCCTGTTACTGATGCTTTAGGGTCAGCAGTTCTTGAGGGTGGTTCCAGGATTCCCCAGGAAAATGGGGGATATTTTACTATAATTTCACTATTGTTTCATTGAGTAGAAGTTAGTCCAATGAGAGCGTGTGTAAAAATGACTAACATGTTCATAGGTTTCACACTCTGTTTATCTGCCAGGCTACAGTATACACAGTTATGGAATATCTAAATCCTCGCCTGATGAGACTATATCTTGTTAAATACAGGTCTGCAGCCCGATGTGTATTAATTTGGGGGTCCTTAACACCAGAAAGGTTGAGAACCACTGCTTAAGTCTTAGATTTTTGATTAAATGTTAACAAAATACAGAGGAATTTCACTTTTTATAATTGTCTCACAAAGATTTTCTCCTCATATGTTCCAATGTTTTACAGTTAGAGGCTGGTTGGTTTGTGGTTTCTATGTGTCTAAATTCTCACTATGTTTACGTAACATTGAGGCCCCCTGCTGTGAATCAGATCAGAGGAATGAGCCTTGTCAGTGCTCACCTGCCTGATTCGCTTCAGGCCTTCACCTCCCCTCCTCAACACACTGTTGTCACAACACACCTGTGTATCTAATGTCAATACATCCTGCAGAGTCTGTCCGGGGCAGGACAAGCCGAGGAGGAGCCGAACATTTAATCTGATGAGACACTGACCGCAAAGCCCAGCACCCGTGAAGAGGGACGTCCACCAAAACAAACTGCAAGAGATAAAAAGGAAAGAGGACACTCATAGGATAAGGGTTTGATGTTTGGTGTCATCCATCTATTGTTGAACTGTTGAACAGAGGGGGCTCTGGTTTGATGAATAATTCTCACAGACAGCTGAGATACTCCAGTTCCATCTTTGCTGCATATGTGCATTTCTGCAGCGTCACAGTCGTGGATGAATATGCAGGCATTCGTCTCTGGATTGTCTTGATTTGTTGATGGATTGATTGCATCCCTCCTTACTCCACCATCATCAAAATACTCTCACAATTAAGTCAATACTTATCAAAAAGGTCTTCATCAATTTTTAAAACACTGGCAGAAGGAAGCACATCGCCAGCAGCAGACTCATTGATCATGAGCGCCTTAGTGAGTAAGGCGTCCTCTTTTCTGCCTTCACAGATGCTTCACAGACACATCACAGACTTTGAAGCAGCGGTTTTGAGCATCAGCCCAACAATGTTGACTCGTCCACCTCATTGTCCATCATGTCAGAGTGGATGGCAGTGTCTCTGAGGTTGCAATAAGCAGGACTGGCGTACCTCAAGGAACTGTACTGGCTCCATTCCTCTTCTCACTCTACACCTCACACCACTGTTTTAACTCAGTTTCCTGCCACCACCAAAAGTTGTCTGATGACTTCTCCACTGTTGTACGCATCAACAAACACAGCCTTTTGTGAAACAATAATCACCTTATTCTCAATATCAGCAAGACCAAAGAGCCGGTGGTGGATTACAGGAGCTGGTGGTGGACTCCTGGAAGGTCAGCTCCGCAATCAGGCAGGAACTGGACAGTCTGGAGTCAGTGGCAGAGAAGAGGATGAAGGACATGATCAATGCCAAACCCCTCTCACCTGGATCCTCACACTGAGGTGTGCCCACCACCACCGGGCTGTACAACATCAGTGTAGACCACAGACTATGGCATCATTCTGACCTGCCAGCTTTGCTGTATACTGTTCTATTACAGTATTAACTCCATTATATTTCCACATTAACACAGATGCTGAATATTGTAACTCAATAATTTCTTATTCTGATGTACACACTTATAGGAGATGGTATCATATTACTCTCACATGTTCTATACTTTGCTGACGTTGTTGCTATTAATCACAACATTGTTGTCACTTCACTTGAGACGGCACTTCATTAGTGTAACTGCATCACTGGCAGTGGGAACAATATAGTGCTTGCCTTATAATTTTGAGTGCTCTTGTATAGTTGATGTTTTCATTTCTATTTTATAATGTCTTATATACCATATAATATTCAGTTTGTTTTTTTTACTTTCTTTACATATCTGTACAGGGTCATTAAATATCTAATCTGATCTTAATCTGAAAATGTAAATGAACAGTATAATGTGTAGGATTTAGGAGGATCTACAGGCAGAAACGGAATGTAATATTCATAATAATGTTTTCAATAGTGTATAATTACCTGAAACTAAGAATTGTGTGTGTTAGCGTTGTGTTGTTGTTGTTAGCTTAGAATGATCTTAAATGTCATCACGGAGCAGGTCCTCTTTCACAGAGTTTGCCATGTTTCTACGGTGGCCCAGAATGTACAAACAGAGGCTTTCATGTTTTACATTGAAGTGGCAGCTTGAATTATTTAAATTATTTAGCACAAGAAAAAACACGGGAGCATGAATCCTTTGAAGTGATTGCATGAAATCAAACATAAGATTTATGAAGCTTTAGCAGACTCTCAATGCTCGCAAAGTTAGCATGACCCGTTTTTCTATAAGCTTTTAATTTATCCTAACTAATCTCTTCTAACTGGCCAGTTAGAAGCTGCTTTTAGCCTAAAGATGTTTCGTGAATGGTGTCCCTGACCCATAACCTAAACCATTCAAAGCATTTACTTAGTTGCTGGAGCCAATCCAGAGCCTGGACGGAGAGCGTCCTAAGAGACTCAGTTCAGAGCAAAAAAGTCACCTCTCCATCTGTTCCTTGCTTCAAAGGCAGCAGGAGCTCTCTCTCTCTTTCCCTCTCTCTCTCTCCCTCCCTCCCTCTCTCTCTCTCCCTCTCTCACCCAGACAAAAAGTCAAAATAGACTGGTTACTCGAAATTTTCTCAAAATGTCTTTTTGGCAGCCCCAGTAGCCACAGCATCTCTGAGTCTCATATCCATCCTCTGAGAAGGAGGTGTTGTGACCAACTGCAATGAAAAAGCAGCTGGTAATGTAGGCCGGGTTTCCTCGACCACTTGTCAGTCAGCGATTTCTTGTTCAACCCGAACATGTGACCAGTCTCACTAGTCTCATAAAAGTCCTGTATGACTCACTTTGCTCCATCAAATATATTTTAAGTTCAATTTTGTTGTGTAAGTTGTTCCTCTCGCTTCCTTCCTTGAGTGGAAATGAAACTTGTAGCTTGAAGACATCCTTCAACACCAGCATTACCAGAATATTATTAGACATGTTTGAACGATTTCATTAAAGAAGTGTTAATAATAGAAGTCACTGTAAGTTGCATTTGTTGAAAAAAAAAAAAAAGCTTGGCGTAGCACAGAGGAAGAGAAGCTGCTGACGGATCTTGTTGTCTGCAGTGTAATAGCATCATACATCACTGTGTGATGTGTTATTGGTGCTTCTGGCCTGCAGTTTCACAGATACGAAAGACTGATTCCACCTGCAGCTCAGAGTTACTGCAGCACTGAGCAGCTGGGGCTGAATTTCATGGAAACAGGACTTTGTATTATCTGTTTTATTTTTAGCTGCGTTGGTTCAGAGCGAACGTGTCAATACCTGTTAGATGGATCATGAGATCTGGTTCAGACATCGGGACTCCTCAGAGTCTGTACTGAACCTGTTCATTAGATTTTTATAGCCCTCTTGGTTCACCTTTGACCTTGTCATGCTGCACAGGCGGATTCAACAGTGTTGCCAAGTGGGCAGTCCCTGCAGGACAGCGTTTGGCTCAGTTCTTATTTGTCTTTGTGAGTGCACATCAAAAATGGTACACAATGTCAGAGCAATAAAAAGTGCACATCTTGTTGCCAAATTAGTCATTTTCTCGCTACATCTGACAACTTTTAAAACCTCTTTATCAATTTTTAAAGAGCCTAGTGACAAATCTAGAGCCTTTTTGGGCAGGCATTAGCTCCTGTCCCCTGAAGAGAGTTGGAACGAATGTGCACTCATCCTGCTCTCTGTGGCTGCAGGGCTCTGGATCGACCGTGTTCGGAAAGTGGGAGCATGTGCAGCATGTTCATTCAGCCAATCGGCAGCCAGAAAGCAATGTGAAGCGGCGGTGAATGTGCTTTCCTGTGTTAACCACCAATCTCTGAATCACAATGTCAGCCTGGGAACTCCCTCTAAATGAAATAACTTGACAAATTTAACTTGATTTTATCTTTTTCACAAACATCACAGATGCTACAAAGTTAGTTTATTCAGTCTAGTCAGTTACTTCAGTCCCTCTTTGCTACAATGTTCTTTCAAGCGTTACTTGCTTTCGTGTATATCGTGTATCTCAGAGATCTCCTTGTGTCTTGTTTGCCTGCTTTATGACTAACCCCATTTTCCCTGAGCCACCAGCATCACTCTCTTTAGTTCTCGCCTGCCTGTCTCTCTGGCTGCCTCGCCACACTCACTCATTGGTCCGCTACGCCATCTCAAACACCTGCCACGCTCATCCCCTCATCTCCTGCCTGCTCGGTCCTGCTCCCCTGCTCCAGTTCCAAACCAAGCCTCAGCCTCATTTCCATTCCCCGCTCAACTCTCCTTGCAATAAATCTCTTTGTGAACTATATCTCCACCTGAGTCTGCATTTGGGTCCTCCATCAAACTAAACCTCACAGTCTCTGCAACAGCCTACATACATTTTGAAAGTACGAGGCAATGTAGATGCAAACTGTACAGAAACTAGCACCTTGAATAATAAATTTAGTTTGACTACATAATGTTCAACAAAGCCAAAATGCAGTAGTTCAGACTAGAATCTGCCTGTTTGACTTGCTCTATGGCATCAAAAAAACATTATGCAACCAAAATGCGAGAAAGCATCTTGCAAAATTTGCAGTAACTAACTAGTCATCTCAACAGAGAAGGTAAGCAACTATTAGCCAACCAAAAGTAGAGCTCAAGTCCTGTAAGTTGTTAAAAGACATCCACGTCATGCAGGAACTGCATTCTCTACTATTCTCTACGACATTCTCTACTTAAGCGTTTCTGTAGTTACTGCCCTCTAAGTTTGTCAGGACGTCCTCTTATCTTGGGTGTACAGAGGCAGTTTTTTTGTAATGAGAGATAAAGCCATTCAAGTCCTTTGGGTTGCGTCCATCACTTCAGATGATCTGGATAAAGTGCAGGTTCAAACACGTTTGCTCAAATAGCTCTATAGTGTTCCTGCTCTACTGTAGTGACGTCAGGAGGCGCACAACATACATTAATCTTTAACACTGAATCTTCAAACCTGAACTGACTGAACTGTCATTGTCAGGTTAGTGGTGATGCATAGAACATTACTACTAAGTTAAACGCTAACTGAAGAGCATGAATCGCAAAGACACAATCATTGGCTGCTGACATGTTAAACAGAGCCTGTCATAATCAAGAAGTATTTAGATCATTGACCTAAATTAAAGTACTCATAACACACTGAAAACAATACAAGTAAGCCAAAGTATTATTGGTTAAATTTACTTATAGTATCAAAAGTAAAAGTAGACATTCTGCAGAAAAATGATCCCTGTCAGTGTTTTATTATCATACTAATCAATCAGTTTTCATTTATTTAGCGCCTGTCTCAAGACACTTTTTTTAGAGCAGGTCAAGACCAAACTCTTCAATTAAGAGAACTAACGATTCAAGAATTCAAACTTAAGGAGTGAGCGATCACTAGGTGACAGTGGCAAGAAAAAACTCTTACAGAAAGAAATCTGAAATCAGAACGGAGGTGGGCGGCCTTCTGCTGGAACTGTGTTATATATAAATATGAATGTATAGGATTCATATTACTGCCGCATTCATGTGTTTGTTGCATTTTACTGCTGTAAATGATTATGGTTGTGCTCATTTTAACTACTTTATATACTGATGGGTGGTTTAACACACAGAGATGTATCATGGTGTATAAGATTATCATGTGTTTGTAGCGTCGCTGTCCTGTGAGAACCACGTGTCTCTAAAAAGTCAACTTTTCATGAGAAAAACAGCCTGTTTTCAGCTTCGTGGTAATGCTTTTTCGAGCTAATCCACTGAGGAGTTTAAATAGTTTATTTAGCTTAAGAAGTAGGAGAATTTCCTCAACCCATAAAGAACAAACGCTTATTCCTTAAGTTTATCAAGAAAAGTCAAAAATGATCATATTTGGAGGTACAAGGTTTTGACTGGACAGGAAGTGTGAAAAGTATAAATTAACCAAGTTGTCATAATCAGCTACATGATTCACAGTTTTAGTAGTGAGATCACTTTGAGTTCAGGAATGTTGTATGTCCCTCCCTGTATTAAATCCTCTGTCCACTTTATTCGAGTGTCTGAGTTCTGAGAGAGCAATGTATGCACTATATAGTGCCCTCAAAAGATTTCCTCAATGGAATAAAACAAATAATGTCCTTGGCATGTACTCTCCCTCAGTGATGATGTAATGATGATGATTCAGTGTCCAAAATTTCAGTTCACTGCTCACTAAAGAACTACTGAGTGCTAATTATGTAGGGGTTAGTGAATGAGGGAGTTAATTCAGACACAGCCTTGGTGAGTAATATATTTTCAGAAAAGATAATAATGGTGGCCAAACCTCTGAAAAGGTTGTAAAAAGCAAAATTATCCATTCGAGTTTCATTGTAAGGTGTCAACATTTTAAAAATAACATTTTAACACTTCAAACGGAGGCTTTTACAAGGTCTCATTTAAGGGAGTTTTCTGTGAAAAGAGCGGGAGCCAATCAAAAGCAGTGATTTCATCATGAAATCATTGATCAGCAGTCCTGCTGGAATGTGCCACAGTTTTCTAGAGAAACTTTTCAGTATTAATGTTAATTATAAAATGGAGGCTGTGATTCAAATCCATCAGGCTTATGTAACGCTGTGACTTCCTGGGGTCAGGATCCACCTACACGGCAGCTATCTGACAACACACAGCATTTAGACAACTACTTGAGGTGGAAACACATAAATCTCTCCATATATGCACTGACAAGGGTGACTGGATGTTGTATCCATGGCTACCTTCTCACGTAATCTGTATTATTTTTATCACAAAGACTTTTCTGTTTTTTCTCCCGAGCCTCCTGCTAACATGATATGCACAGATTCAATTCTATATGTGAAGGAACCAAAACCAAACAGGCTCAATAACACAGAGAGGTTATATCAGCAGCAGTATGAACTGGAGCACAAAACAGTGATATGATCTCTATTTGTTGTTTGTCTGGCAACAGATGAGAACTAAAGTAAGACAAAAAAGCTGGTTCACATGCAGCTCTTTTCCATTTAACATCATTTCTGTTTAAACTGTGGACTAAGTTTGGGCTCTGCTTGGGAGGTTTAATGAATCTAAGTGCTCTTGCTCATGATTGATCAATCTCCATCATCGTCGTTTTGTTACACAGGTACAAAGTTTACCTTGTTCACCATCTTGGTTTAGCATATTTATTAGCACAAAACACAAAGACCAGCAGGGAATGATGGGAATGTGAGGTGCTAAGTCTAAGTATTGGGCAGAGTGAACTTTTTTTTTACTTTTTTATTTATTTCCAAACATTAATCTTCACACGTCCTAATTTATTCCTGAATATTTCACACTATTGGTTTATAGCATTTTTTGAAAATAGCCACTTTCTTTGTAAGAGCATTTTACCAAGATCTTATGTCCCCACACACCCTAATGTTCCTGTCTTCTGCCAGTCAAAGCCATTCAACTGGGCTTACAATAAACTGCTCTCATTGGTTTTGTTTATATTCATTAATACATCCTCAGATTATTTTAAAATCAAAATTAAAGTTAAGAACCCTGTGTTACTTCTAGCATGAGGTTTATAATTCATGATTAAAGACCTCAACACCTGAGACCTCAAACTGATTAAACCTGTCCTCTGAATAAACTGTATAAAGTTCTGTATGAACACAGAACAATCTTAAACTGTTTTTAATGTAACCATAAAAAATGTAAAGTATATGCAGTGTAATCACTGGCCATTGGGAGCACTTTGAGAATTGCCATTGGCCTGACCAGCTGACTGACCCAAATGGTTAAAACATGGTTAAAAAGGTCAAATAGAAGGTGTAGGTCAAAGCAAGAACAACAAGAGGACGATACAGTGGCTGCAGACCGTCAGCTCTCTGTCTGCCTTTAACCTGATCGTATGATCTCTGTCAAAACATGTGATTGGTCACACATTACACATCAATACAATCAGACGGTGTGCGGACTGTGTGTGGCCGAGCAGTGTGGGGAAAAAACGGACAGTGCAGGAGAAGGAGAGAATGAGAGAAAGTGAAAAGGTGGAGCTGAGACGAGCTGCAAGATGCTAATCTCTACAAACAGATAGTTGCATATAAGGGCAAGATTTTGGTGTGAGCCCAGAAACACTGGCCCCTTGTCCCCAGAGGCTAAATCATCATGAGACGATTCTAAAGTGACACTAAATGCAACAAATTGCAGGTATGCTCCCAAGCGACATGGTTAGTGTTAGAAAAACTAACAAACATGCTAACGGGGCCACACTCAGCATGTCATCATGTCACAGCTAACCTTCCAGGGTTGATTCTGTGCTTTAAAAATACTAATAAATGGCATCAGTACTCTGTAGGAGAGCAGGAGTTGTGATTGCATGGAAAAATAAAAACTAAAACTACATAAGGAAAATAAGTATATAAAGAAAATAAAACTTTGTGTCAGGTAGAGGTTCCCAGTCAACTATTGTGGATGTTTGGTTTGTGTGGTAATAAAACTAAAAGATATGTTGCTGGCATAAACAGTTGCAGTGTATATGTGGCAGATTGGCCTTGGCTGACATTAGATTCCTGGCCTGAAATATCACCACAGTCCGGCCGCAGCTCTTTCCGCGCTTGACGACGAAGGAATACTGCCTTCGACAGCAGAGGTGAAAGGTCAGGAGACAATCCATATGAGGCCGACATCAATTCCTGTCACCTGCTCAGGGAGTTTCCCAGCATCCTTGGCCAGCTGTCAGCTGATGGATACCCAGGCAGAGGAGTCCCCGCCCCGGGCAGCCGGGTGAAGCCTCCCTCCTGGCCTGGAGCTCTGCTGGTGGTCCCTGTCATGGAGTCCAACCCTGTCATTACCGCTGCCCGGGGGGGCCAGGCTGCTCACTGATACCATTAACTTTTCATCAGCAGCTCCGGCTTTTAAGTCAGAGGAGCTGTTTTCATTTCAACAGCCCATCATGTACTCAGAGACGTATATACATCTACAGAAAAGATTATGAATATATTCTGACTGTGAACCCTCATTACCTACAGATCTCTGCAGTTAAAAATCAAATCACAGTGTGCTGTACCACCCAAATTTTGAAACATAATTTACAAATGCAATCTAGTCTTTTTACTTGCTGGTGTAACTGAGCTCAGCCTGACACCACCGTAAGCTGGCTATGTAGAAACCTTTTGACTCTTTGTGTAGTTTTAGGTGGAGGAATGATGGACAGGAGGCTTGTATCTATTTCTTTGAGGCTTGATAGGAACACAATACGCTGAATGCTCTGGTCAGTTATACAGTTAGCTGTCAGCTCACGCTCAAGCAAAGATCGCTTGTATGTAAAACAAATGAACTAGTTACCTAGTTAACCACACCTCTAATCACTTGTCAAGCCTGCTTATATCTCATCAACCCACTCTGTCTCATTTTTCTCAACCCACCCTCAATTTTCTTCCCCCTCATCCACTTACCTCCCTACGTCACCCATCCCTCTGCACATCCCTAATTACATCCATTCCCTCTTTTTATTCCCTCTTATTCAGTCCTGTGCATACATCTCCCATCTCTCCTTTTCCAGGAACTGTCTGGGGCCCATAATTGGCCGGGGTGACACAACTCCCAAGACGTACTGACAAGCGATTTTTCCCCTTCCCCCTTCAATATATCCATCATTGACAGGTCTAAATGGACAACTTCCTCCCTCATGTTCATCCCGTTCCTCACACACACATTCATCCAGCCTCAACATCTCTTCATTAAATCTTTAATATCACATTGCTGTGGCCTGGTGAAATGAGGCCAGAGGCCATCAGATTGGTAAAAGAGAAGGTTAGTTTAGTCTAGATTAATAAATGCACTTGTACTTTTTGACATAACGTGTCTTCATGGTGTTGCACACTGTTGGTTTTATGTGTGTGAATTAATTCTTCGTGCTTCTATGTTTTTATGCACACCCACTTGCCTCGAATGGCCCCTCGAGGAACGAATTAAGTATTTTGAATTTAATTGAATATCTCATGAACTGGCAAAGTTTCACAGCAGAAATCCCACAACAAAAATCGTTAAAATTAAAACTCTCCGCTGGACAGGAACAGAATATACGTACTGGTCAGTCCTACAGCCAAGCATGCTGCAAATGATCAGCAAGTTCATTTAGCGCGATGGCTGACTGAGGTTTTCGTCTGGGTTTAATGTTGATGTGTTTGTGGGTTTGATCCTCCTGATGCTCTCCAGTGTCTCAGCAACACATCAACACATCCAGGCTGTTCTCTGATTCTCCATCAGGAGAAGTGTGAAATGGCAGGTTGTGATTTTGTGTGTGTGTGTGTGTGTGTGTGTGTGTGTGTGTGTGGGCGGGCTCTGGCCTTTTCCCCTCCTCTCCCACGTCCTCCAGCTCTGCCGCGGCATTAGCATGCAAACAGCAGCTGCAGCGCTGCACCCCATTGCTCACTTCAAACAACAGCACAACCTCAGCTCCCACACACACTCACACACACACACATACACACACACACACAGCGTCACAACATGACCATGTAGTACAGTTCATATATCACAACAGTAGAAGAAAAAGCACTTTGTACATGTCAATGAGATGTATTCATTTGACATTCAACCCACGCAGTAAGCGACACACACACACACACACACACACACACACACACACACACACGCACACACACAACCCACACAGTATGAGCACTACACACACACACACACACACCTGAACACACACACACATACACCTGAACGCACACACACTGCTAACCTGAACTCAGTCTGTTGCTCTGCAGGACCTGTTCAGCTGTTCATGATGTTTTCTTGCGTCTTCACTTTCTTCCTCAAGTACAAATTAAAAAAGCTTTAGTCTGAATGTTGAGCTGGTTTTAAACTTGTGCATTCGAAGGTTACAGCATAGCAACAGAGCCCAGGAGGCTGTTGCTACACCACAACCTCCACCAGAGCTGACCTGCAGCTCCTCGGAAACGTAGCTACACACTGGGTCTATGGGTACGAGCAGGAAGAGGACTGAGCAAAGTTTTTGTATATTCCGGGTGTGCACTGTCACATATTGCCTCCAGGAAATAGTCACTTATCCTCCTGTATGTCACCAATAAAGCATCTCACTGAAAATAAGTAAACATATGAGGAGGTTTTTTTCCCACACGGCCCAGTTTGCAAACCCACCACACATCCACAAAGCAGAATATGAACGAACAAACACGAATCGATCCATCACCAGCAATTATCTTTAATTCAATTCTGGAGCCAATCCAACCACTTAACCTTATAAACCATATACAAAAATGGATGACATGACAAAAACGAAGCCCACATATCTTGATCGCACCCTGGTGATGGGCTGCAGCATAGGTCATAAACCCTGCCCCATGTTAGTAGCTAGGACATGGGCTAAAAAAAATAAAAAAATTTCTGTAGATGGTTTCTGTCATTTCAGGTTGGTGTTATCACACTGTTGTATGTTCCACTGTTCATTCTCCTGATAAGTTTGCTTTTAATGAGTTCTTTGATGCTATAATAAAAGGGGGACCCAGATGTTTACTCCAGGAGCAAGAACGTGTTCACTTGACATACCCAATCATCCCAAAATGCACTGTGTCTCTTCAGACTGTCCAACAGCGGGCAGGCGGTTCTAGCACCAGTGTTGCTGGGGAGAGACATGGTTGAATAAAATTACTAAGAATGATGGCAAGGAGTGATGCGAGGAATATGTATGCATAAATCATCAACCCTCCATGAATTATTTTCCCCAATTTAGCAATTCGCACGTGAAGATATCCACCTCTACCTCTCCCAGTAGGAGAAAATTCATATGTATAATGTAAGAAACATACAGAACACTAAAATATTTGATCTTTTAATGTACCTTAAACTAATACTGGAAAATATTACATTGAGTGGAAGAGGTCAGTGGTTGTTGATTTACATTTGTGATTAACTATTATATATACAGTCAAGTGATGCAGAGAAGATGTATTGCCTAAGCACACTTCAGTGTGATCAATCTGCTGGTAGTGGTTTATTCTGTCATTCATTTAGTAGGCAGTATGGAGTCCATACTGTCTGAGTAGGTGGTAGCCAGTACGTTAGTATGACATTCTGAACATAGGCTCTGTCTCTAAATGCCATCGACAGTGCAGGCAGCAACCATATCAGGATTCTGGCTTCTTTTTTGTACAGTGGGAGGAAGTGGGGATGCATTGTCAGTCTTTGTAGACAGTCCATGGTTCATATATGACTTGGCCCAACATGTAATCAAACAAGGGCTCAAAGTGCAGGTGCCCGTGATTGTACATAATGGCCAAGGGAAATCAATCAATCATAAAAACACTTAAAACATCTGTGCACATTGCAGCTGTTTCCAATGCTCTATTCATCATATGGTCTTTCCAATAAGGGAATTTTAACGTCCTTTAACTTTGAGCTTCCCATGACCTGAACTTCATTAGGCTTTGGCTAACCAGAACAGTAAACCAGAATGCTATCTTTATAGGACAAGATTACAGCAAAACGAACATCATCACTTTCACACACTGTTTGGTAGGCGAGTGCAGCTCAGTTGTTGAACAGGCAACAATTGTGGAAGCGACCCTGACACAGATTTTCTTTACATTCACAAGTAATGACTGAAAAGGTAATAACATTAAAAGAAGAATAGAGCAAAGAGAGAACACAAGACCTGCTACAGACCAGCTAAACTGCAGCAGTGTACTGTAACTGTACACTAAACTAGTCTATGCAGACAATCCACAGCCTGCAAAGACAAATAAACAAGCAGAAACGCTCGCACTGAATCAGGAATCACCTTTATAGTGAAACTCACTCATCTGCTGCTCTAGTATTTGCAGTATTTGCCATGTTTGTCCCCTGAGAGTGGGGAATTTGGATTTAGCTTCATTTCCTGAGCAGTGCTGAAGTTATGTGCCAGGAATTTGTCTCCAAAGCAGATCTTGTGATAATGGCTACACACTAGTTTGTGGGTCGTCTCCTGAGCTAATACAGTGAAGGAATGAGACTGGTTATAATGGGCTACCAGAGGGGGAAACCAGCACAACGCCAACCAGTCTGCATTTTATGGATCATCATGTAAAACCCACGGATTCATGTGCGCGTGACCTCAGGACTGATCTCTGCTTCAACACAGATGGTAGTTTCTAATTACACATGCGTAACATTTGGTGGGAACAAGAGCAGAGTGCATTAATTAGCAGACACATTCAGATGAGAACTGCTCTTTTAATGAAATAAGAACCAGAGCTGCAGATAAGAGTGTTGTTGGTGAGTCTTACTGTATGTGTCTGTGTGTCTTTATTTTCACGGCTTGTGAGCGTGCGGTCATATTTTACATAATGATCACACCACAGTAATTGCTCCATAATGACATTTCAGCAGAAACAGCGATGCCCTGGACAACGAGGGACGAGGAGTAGTTTTTCCTCAACAAGGATCTGGACCAAAAGATGTTCTGTTTATTCCTTCCTGACCCTGAAATTAGATGATAGTGTGTTGATGGTGATGAGGTTGTTTGACTTGGATTCTGTAGCAACAGAGATCAGGCAGTGGATTTAGATACAGAGCTGTCTAACGAATACTTTATCGCTGAGACTGAAAGACACACAAATACAATCTATGATAATATAACAATCCTGAGGGGTAATGTTAAGGCCACCATTTTTAATCAGTTTAACTTCGTTCCCGAAATACGGTGCTGCAGTTGTTTAACTCATTCAGAACTGATACTGGAATTAAAAGTGAACTGACTTAAGATGCAGTTTTTTCTCACTGAAGTTTTTGTCCACAAGCTTTTACCTTTGACTTTAACTTCAAGGAAGAAGCTTTTTGAATCTTTTCAACTAATGATTTAACCAGGAGATTTTGATACCAATACAAACCGTAGAGCTCTAACAAGTCACCCAATATGGTCAATGGAGCTTTTATTTTTTGGATCCTGAGGTGCCTGAAATAGCTCATCCTTCAGACCTCTATTCAAAACAGAGAGAGCTAAAGGTTCTAATAAGTAGTTCGGCTTCTGCCACTCCAAATGACGGCAGTACAAAGGCAAATCAGGAGAATAAAGAGAGCAAACCTATACATGAACTATTCCTGGATCACTACATCTTTTTCTTTTTTCCTTTTAAACGTGCTATTATCCGCAGCGTAGATTACCTGCAAGATTTATATCAAATTAAATACATCTGTAATAATAAGTAAAAATAACAAGTTCATTTAACGAACTTACGTTTGACAAAAAAGGTTGGGTTCCACAACGGTAGACTGGTTCACCTTTTCAAACAGTAAACATCAACTTAAAGGCTTTCAGTAAAACCTTGTTATCAGTGGTGGCCGTTATCTGAACTGCAGTCAGCATCCTGCAGTCCTGCAGTGTTATAGATCTTTGCTTTGTACTGTTATGTAATTTATTGTTGGTTAAATCAGCATCGTTTGTCATAATGCAAAATTCAGTATCACTGATCATATTGTAGCTGAAGTTATTTGCCAAACTAGCCAACTAACCTACCCACTCAGCTAGTATTTCGCTAGTGATAATGATTGTGAGCGAACAAGCCAAACGAACGTCCCATCATAAACCGAATGTCCTGCAGATGTTGACCCAAGTTTTCCTCCGACGTCGTTCACATTCCCATTTGGCAAGCTGAACTTCACTTTTCAATGTGTGTGGTTAGAGCTGTAGGGGAGCTGACAACAGTGGACAGCAAGGTGGTGCGGTAGTTAGCACTGTTGCCTCACAGCAAGAGGGTTCGAACCCACAGGCCAGCAGAAATGAGTGTGAGTGGTTGTCTGTCTCTGTGTTGGCCCTGTGTCTGATTGTGACCGACCCGTCCAGGGTGTATTTCACTGGGATTGGCTTCAGCCCCCCCACGGCCATCAAGAATAAGTGGTATAGACAATGGATGGATAGTTGAAAAAACGGTCTTTTACATAGAAATCAGTCCACAGGCTGTTTCCAGCATGGTCTACAACATATTAGTTAAATCTATATATTGTTATATTTTTTGAAATTTTCCTAAAAGCACAACAGCAATCAATAAATGAAATAGTTTGAGAGAAAAATGAAAGAGAGCCACGGGCCTGTCATTCAGTAAGCTAACCCAAAGGACAGCCTCGGAGCACAGTGAGCAGTAACTATGAGCTAAAGTTAATGTTACATTCCCAACAGCTGTGTTTACATGATTGTGGCATTTAGCAGAGTTGCTTATTAGACACAAAGAAAAGCGAACAGAACAGAACAGAACGAACAAGACAACTGGCGGCGGAGCTGTGGCAGCGACAGCTGGTCTTCTCATCACTGTCGTGGACTCGTGCCTCTGCAGCCGTCAGGCAGGTGGGATATTTTCAGTTGGATACTTTCAAAATCCAGCTACTCTTTCCCTCAAAGTTAAAGACCCTGTCTTTAAAGGCAACCGAGAAAGTCAGGGAAAGTGTCATTTTTTTAAAAGTTACAATACAATCACACATTGTGCAGTGCAAAGTGATGCATGTTGGGCCTAATTGTTACACATAGTACCTTTAACCAGTTTGAATGTGTCAACAGGCAGCAAATGAACTTGGACCCAAGCTGTTTCCATAGAAACACAAAACAACAGAAGAGCAGCGTTTTAACTGATTTCATGACTTGTTGTGTGTGAGATCAAATGGATTAAAGACCAAACTGATGGACTGATTTTTTAACTGTTCACTGCTTTTTTTTATTACAGTAACACTGAAACAGAGGTGTTAGCATTTAGTTCAAACTCCACGTGTCGCTTTTTAACAACCTGCAACATCAGCTCCTGTGTGTGTGTGTGTGTGTGTGTGTGTGTGTGTGTGTGTGTGTGTGTGTGTTGTCTATAAACATGTGTTAAAGAAATTGAACTATTCAACATGCAGTCGGCTCACAAAAGCATCAGATACTAAATACTGTTTTCTGTCTTTCCTCCCTCACTGTGACACACACACACTTCATTTATACACTGTGTGTGTGTGTGTTTGATTCAGATGTGACTGTGCCACCGAAATCATGTAGGCGCTGCAGCAGAGTGTCAGATATCGACGCCATGGCAACAACACAAAGCTGTGTGGTTATATAAAGACGATCAGAGTTTCAGAGTGAGAAGACAAACTGATCAAAAGCAGACATAGATTCACCTGAGGAGCCGCTGCACTCATCTGATCTAAACTGATCTGGTGTGAACTGATCTGATCTCAGACCCCATTTACCCCATCATGCACTGAGTGGGTCCAATATGGTGTAAATGCATCCAAGAAGCATTTAGAGCATTAGAGACAGAATGAGACGTAGTCTAGCCAGATGTTTAATGATGAAGATGCATATGTAACATGTAAGTACAGTACACATTACATATGCATCATATGCAGTGGAAGTAGCGTGAAAGCACAAGTTTGGTGTCTGACAAACATCATTCATCATCATCGCTCATGGATCTGTTGCTCAAATTGGACTCCCTGTTGTTTGAACACATGGATGTTTTCAGTCTGAGCGCTGATTGCAGTTGCTCACGGCACAGAAAAGCACGGCTGTTGTTGACCTGCTGTCGACCTACATGTGAACATTTGTCTCTTAGGCCGGTTCGGGAGGTGTGTTTTTTTTGCATGCCTTGATAAAACATTGAATGTTCAGGTTTGTGGTCAAATGTTCTGTGGTCAAACGCAGCAGCCTCTCTCTCCAGACGGATGGATACTGTCATGTGCTAAAAATTTTTTAATCACCAGGGTGTGATGAACAAACTATACTACTACTTTCATAAACTCTCCACATGTGACTCCACAGCTACTGATGACTGCTCTGACACACTCAGCTGGTTTTTGGTCCAAATTTCCCTCAATCAACCAAATTCCTCTCTATCTTTAGAGCAGGACTGTTTGTCAGCCTCTCGTTCACAAATTAAATGTGCCCCTTCGGTGTAATGAGCCGTGCACATAAACAGTGATGGGACTTAATCACTACTGAAAATTTAATTAAACGTTAGGAAACAGCCAAAAATGTGACCTAGTAATGTGTCGCACAGTTTCTGGGCTGTGACCCAAGCATAGACAGCACAAGTCCTGTCCGCAAATGATTCAGACTTTCACTGTAGGTATCTCCCTGTACAGAGTTCATCTCTAAAATATCTTTAAAAAAAAGTTCTTAAGTTCCACTTTTTTTGGTTTCTTTTTTTGTTCCCGACATCACACCCATACAGTCTGACCAAACACCAGCCAGTTCAAAGACAGGCTCATTCTTTAACCCTCCTGTTATGCTCATTTGTCAGGAACAGCAATGATGTTCGTGGGTCAATGTGGCCCGGTGTATGTTAAATTATCCAAAAATTGTCAAAAAGCAAAACATCCTAATAAACATTGTTTATATCTCCATCAATATTTAGTGCTATGGTGTTCTTTACCCATCATAGATCATGGTTCAAACTTTTTTTAATGTACGTTGGAAAGACCTACATATAAAATGCAATTGTTTTACATAGCATTGATTTTTTTAAATTTTTGTTTTACATTAAAAAAAAAAAATTTCATGGGGGGGTATTGATAAATTAAAATGAGACACCTCTTCTGTTCATTCATTTAAAATCAAGACAAATGAGTCAAAAAGAGCTCCTCCAACTGGCTTTCCAGTGTAAACCTGCATGTTCAATGCATAACTGGTGTTTGCATCACATGCTGCCCAGATTTTTATGCTGTATTTCCCTGGTTTGGAAGGCATGCATTGCCTAAATGGGCAGTGAAATGGGCAGTTTTGCCTGATGTATATTTGGAGATGAGGACCACTGTATTTCACAATTTTTTGACATGAATGTCTTGCTTGGAAGAATTGAATAGCAATTTCCTCATCTGGTTCATAATCAGAATCATCAGAATCAGAATTTACCTCAAGATGGTCTTCATCTTCAGACACATCCTCCTCTATTTCACTGTCGTGATCAAAGATGAGTTGCAGCGCCTCCAGAGCTTTCATCTGTTTGCTTCTGCTGCTCATTTTGTAATCTGACAGTGAGTATACTGTATGTAAGTGCAGAGTGTAATGTTTGTAGGACTCCAAAGCAGAGAATCTTTTATATGTTTAGCCCCTCCCCTGATGAGTGTCCACTGAGTGTGGATGGAGTTTTTCCACGTGAACATGAAAAGTTCCCACCAAAGGTCATACTAACACCTGCACTGGCACTTTACAGGTGGGGTCAGATTGGGGTGAAATATGTGTCATAGTTGCAAAGACAGAAATAGTAACAATTCTGACCCCTTTTAGTCTCCACCTGGACTGCCGGGTCAAATTGACCCAAACAGTATCAATGAAATATATACATGCAGGGGGGGGTTGCAAATATGTGATATGAACAATTTTCATTTTATATGTTGATTACACTAAATAAGGCAAGCAGAAAAAGTTTCATAATAAAAAAATACTTTTAACTATTTTTCCCAGATTTTCAAAATTTAAAACGGGTCAATTTGACCCGTAACACGACAGGAGGGTTAAGTGGCTATAATCAATATTTGTAAAACAAAAATGTATCAAATGATAATGTGAAAATAATGTGGCCATGTGAAAGGAAAGGGGTCACTCACAGTGATGACCCTACAGAAAATTATGTTATTTCATGGAGCTTTACAGCAGGTTTCAGCCCATCGTGTCTCGGTTCACTCTCACTGCCATCATAGCGTCATGTTCAGCCGCAGCAGGGAACTGTTTTCAGCCTCTAAAAACCTCTAAACCCCCACTGTACACAACCTGTTCAGCACCAAACGGTAGAGAGACATAATTAGCAACTAGCTGGTGAACACAGTAGAACATTTAGCAGCTAAAGAGCCAGATATTTCCATCAGGAGTTGGTAGAGACCAAAAACAGAGTTACAAGACAGTGAATATTAATCTAAGATATTTACATATTTTTAAATGTTTTTCCATATTCATGTTTTTGTTCAGTGTAGTATGCATGCCATCTGTACAGTACCAACAGTAGTACAGTTTTATACCAACAGGAAATGCTACAATACTACCACTGAATGTCAGTCAAAGTGGGCCTTTAAAACGCAGCTTCCAGTTAAACTTGTAATCAAACTGAGAGTGGATCGGCCACACTTCCAGCAACTTGCTTTCATACTGTGCAAGTTATGTACTTTTTTCCCAGATGCAGAAGCATTTAAAAATTATTATTATTATTATTATTATTATTATTATTATAAAATTATTTCATTTATAATTTGCCAAACTTATGTAGATCAATTCCATTAGTGGCAATGTGCTTGACTAGTATTGATTTCATCTGAGACAAATGTACGTTGAATAATAATAAAAAATAGTAGCTCAATAAGTGAAAAGTGAAGAACTACAAGCACTCTGATACTTCTATTAACAAGAAAAGTAGCTTTGATATGAATTCTGAGGGAATATATAATGGGATCTCATTTATCCTTGTCCTTGTCCTTAGGAGCACAGGGGGTCATCTTATATTTGTGCCACTACAGTATCATGTTTATATTGTGCCATGAAGCAGCCTTGCTGTATTTACTCTTCTAATGCAATAAAGAGACTTATTTAGATTTTAGTATATTTACCAGGCATTAGAGCGTTTGGCTTCTGTGTTTCTACTGGAACATCTCTATGTGAATCCTGTTTTTCAGAGCACGCATCCAAACACACTCACCTGCTTCCAGGGAAGAATTCATGAATAATTATTTTACACTTTCCAAACTCTCAAACACTTTTGCTGTGTACAGACCCTGGGAGCTGGCCTGATTATGCTGTTTGCTTGTTTACGAACAACATTTTGCCCAGAAGTCTCTGTAGCCGTTCGCTCTTTACCGTCTCAGGGGTCCGCAGCCGTCCGGATGATGCTGTTTCTTCATCCCCCGGAGCTAAAACAGACGTCTCCTATTCTCAAACAGCGTTCACTGCAGCTGAATGAGAATATATCAAAGCTCTGCTCAAAAATAAAAATAAATAAATAAATGAAGTGAAATGAATAAAAAACTACAGTCACTTCTGGGATTTAGCTCCAGCTGTATAATAGCATATTCATATGGCTAAGTCTCTCCTCCAATACGAGCATGTACTCTTTTCTTTTCAGTCCGTCCTTTTTAACGGAGCTGCTGCAAGAGAGAAGGGTAAGTGTCTTCAGTGTATTTGAAATATTCAGGTTGTTTTTATGAAAGCAGGTGTGCACTCAACACCACTCATGTCTATTCAGAGTCAAAACCCAGTCCGAGTTGAAACACCCACGAGTTGACAAAGCTTCATAGATCATTTCACCAATTATCCCACAGAAGAGGTGTGTCAAAAACTTTTTTGTATGGCTTTTGAATCAGACCTTTACACCTGTGAGAATGTTTGCGGTAAGTTCAGGCAAAGACAGGTAAAACACCCACTAGACTGGAAAACGTCAGAGTCAAGACAACCAAGACAAGTCAAAGTTAAATATCAGTGTTACAGAAACACGTTTCACACGTGTCAAACATCCCTGAGACTGAGAAAAATCGGACCCAAAAAATCCATATGGCACATAGGCTGAGACAAGTCAGAGTCAAAACATGGTCGAGACCCAGACGAGTCCCAGCAATGAGTCTCCAGACTGAATTTAACAGTGAGCCTGGACTGAAGCTCCACAGCTCTGTCATAAAGTCAAAAGAGTTTGTATATTGCTGGAGCTTCATGAACTTTTGATCACTGATCTATCCACATGTGACTGCATGCTGCCAAATCCTGCAGAAAATGTTATAATTTGACCAGTGGAAACTGTGACTGAAAAGAGTTGAAGTCAAAAAAAAAAAAAAAGAGAGAGAAAGTATTCAGGTCTCACAGCTGACTCTGTGACCTTTGTTAACCTTTGGTGAACATGTTGCTGAGTGTGGGTGATGATGCTCCCTCGATCAATAACGCCCACCGGACCAATCTCCAGCCTGAAGAGCTGACAGGAGAGTGAAGCTGGGAGAAATCATATCTGCTCTCTGCAGTAATGTTTGTCCAGAGTCTGAGTGTATATGTGCGCGTGTCTGTGCGTGTGTGTGTGTATGTGTGTACGTGTGTGTGTGTGTGTGTGTGTATGTGTGTACGTGTGTGTGTGTGTGTGTCTGGACTGAATATCATTCAGTTTCCACAGTGTCTCATTCACACAAACATCTCCTCCAGGCTGTGAGTCAGGTGAAGCAACAACACGATCTAGTCTAAAGTCGTGCTGGTGTCCCCTGGAGGAGGCAGAGCTCATTACAGCTTCATTATGACAGTGGTGAGCAGAACAAACAACATCCAGATGATTAGTACTATGTAATGAACCTCGATACTTTCAGTATAAAGTATTGTTACCTGGAAAATGTCAGACTTTTGTGACTGATGGTGCTGAATCATCAATGTCATCAATAAGAGGGTGCCACAGGGGTCAGTATTTGGTCCATTGCTATTTAAATTATGCATAAATAACTTTATTCTTTGTAATTAGTACATCATATACATTTTCTGGCAATTACATGAGTTTATAGTCCGTTGGTTCCAAGCCAACCCAGACTGGAGCCTCATCTCTTACCCAGTGTTAATTTCTTAATCACAGACTTGCTTTAGATGCAGATAAGAAGTTTCTCTACCTGTGTCTGTGACTATCCTGCTAATGATGGAGATGCAAGGAAACGAGTTCTGAGGGAGTTATTTGCAAAGAGCAAAGTTTTGATTGATCCACTTTTCTTGTAGGACTGTGCCAACTGTTTCATTTTTCACCAAACAGACCTGTTGATGCAATCAGCAGTAGAAGCAATGTCAAATGTTTCAATGTCAAATTGAAAAATTACATTCTGCATCATGAGCTCCAGCTACTGCCTTCCGGCAGGAGATTCAGGGTCCCCAGAACCAGGCTGAACCGCTACAAGAACTCATTCCTGCCAACATCCATCAAACTGCTTAACAACCAACATTAACTTTCAGTGCAATAAGCTACATGGTGCAATGTTCATGTGTGTGGAATATATGCAGCGGTACTGTACATACTTATGTATATATATATGTGCATGTATGTATATGTATGTGTGCATTTCTTATGTATGTATTTCTCTACACATGTATACTTACTTCTGTGAAGTATGCTGCTGCTGCACTTTTATTTAATTTTAATTTTAGTTCTTTCTATTCTGTTGTTTTTCTATATTGTAAACTGCAGCTGGACGGAGTCCAGGAAAAAGTTCCCCACGGGGAAAATAAAGTATATCTTATCTTATTATCTTAATTAATCGTCACCACCATCGAGTTTTATGTGAACATAAGCACAGACGTTTCTGTGGTTATTTTGCAACAGATTGCAAAACAGTTGTTGCTGTAGCAGTTTGATCCTAGTAGCAAAAAACTGAGTCAAAGTTTTATTGTCATATACACAATCATACATATAGTATATACAGTTAGGCCCAGAAATATTTGGACAGTGACACAATCTTCATGATTTGGGCTCTGCATGCCACCACATTGGATTTGAAATGAAACAACTACGACGGAATTGAAGTGTAGACTTTAAGGTTTAATTCAAGGGGTTGAACAAAAATATATGATTAAACATGTAGTAATTGTAGCTATTTTTATACAGATGTTCCTCATTCCAGGGGCTCAAAAGTAATTGGACAAATAAACATAACCCTAAGTAAAATGTTACTTTTCAATATTTTGTTGAGAATCCTTTGCAGGCAATGACTGCCTGAAGTCTGGAACCCATGGACATCACCAAACGCTGAGTTTCCTCCTTTGTGATGCTTTGCCAGGCCTTTACTGCAGCTGTCTTCAGTTGTTGCTTGTTTGTGGGTCTTCCTGCCTTAAGTTTTGTCTTGAGCAAGTAAAATGCATGCTCAATTGGGTTGAGATCTGGTGATTGACTCAGCCATTGCAGAATATTCCACTTCTTTGCTTTAAAAAACTCCTGGGTTGCTTTTGCAGTATGTTTTGGATCACTGTCCATCTGTACTGTGAAGCGCCGTCCAATCAACTTTGCTGCATTTGGCTGAATCTGAGCAAAAAGTATATCCCTATACCCTTCAGAATTCATCCGGCTGCTTCTGTCTTTTGTCACATCATCAATAAACACAAGTGACCCAGTGCCATTGGAAGCCATGCATGCCCATGCCATCACACTGCCTCCACCATGTTTTACAGAAGATGTGGTGTGCTTTGGATCATGAGCTGTTCCAATTCTTCTCCAAACTTTCTTCTTCCCATCATTCTGGTACAGGTTGATCTTAGTCTCATCTGTCCAAAGAATGCTGTTCCAGAACTGGGCTGGCTTCTTCAGGTGGTTTTTGGCAAAGTCAATTCTGGCCTTTCTATTTTTGAGGCTGATTAATGGTTTGCACCTTGTGGTGAATCCTTTGTATTTACTCTCATGAAGTCTTCTCTTTATGGTAGACTTAGATACTGATACACCTCCTTCCTGGAGAGTGTTCTTCACTTGAGTGGATGTTGTGAAGGGGCTTTTCTTCACCATGGAAAGGATTCTGCGATCATCCACCACTGTTGTCTTCTGTGGACGTCCAGGCCTTTTTGAGCTCCCAAGCTCACCGGTGCACTCTTTTTTTCTCAGAATGTACCAAACTGTCGATTTGGCCACTCCTAACATTTCTGCTATCTCTCTGATGGATTTCTTCTTTTTTTCAGCCTCAGGATGGTCTGTTTCACCTCCATTGAGAGCTCCTTTGACCGCATGCTGTGTGCTGTGTCACAGCAACAGCTTCCAAATGCAAACGCCACACCTGGAATCAACTCCAGACCTTTTAACTGCTTAATTGATGACAGGTTAACGAGGGAAGAGCCCATGCAGCCTTGTTATTTGCAACCTTCTGAGTCAATTGTCCAATTACTTTTGGTCCCTTGAAAAAGAGGCGGCTACGTATTAAAGAGCTGTAATTCCTAAACCCTTGCTCCAATTTGGATGTGAATACTCTCAAATTACAGCTGAGAGTCTGCACTTTAAGGCCATATTGATTGTATAATTGTATCCTGAATATGTTTTTGTAAACAGCTAAAATAACAAAACTTGTGTCACTGTCCAAATATCTGATCTGGGTGAGACAAGCTACAGCTGCAAGAGAAGATGAAAAAAGTGTCCAGGCCCAGGTGGGACAAAAAAACACCTTGGTCTTTTTGGATTTTTCCAAAATAAAAGGAAGGATAAGAAGTCAGCCTATGTAGTGCCTTTTCAATAACAGTTGAAATTGCCTGTTGATTTATAGCATGTGGTACATGACGGAGAGAGAAAGGAGAGAGCAGCAGATGATGGAGAGGTAAACAGTACACTACACTGTATGAATCTGACAATTGTGTGTGTGTGTGTGTGTGTGTGTGTGTGTGTGTGTGTGTGTGTGTGTGTGAGTGAGTGACAGAAGAACCCTTTAATATTCCAATAACCTAATATTAACATAAATACATACAAATGTTTTTCCAGCTCTAGTCAGTAAATGTTTAATGACAGCTGTTGTGAGGTATTCTGTTTCTACTCAATATTAATACCAGTTACTAACAACTAATATTTTCAACATCACAGTTCATATTTAATCTGGAAAAGTAAACAACTGCTTTTTTGGGTACATTTCAGTTTGTCAGTGTGATGAAGATGCACTTTGTATGTAAATGAGGTCCCAGAGTGCATATCAAAATAGAGCAAGTTCATCACAACACCACAAATGCCTCTGGAGATTTGACTAGACTTGACATTTGGCAAAACTAGTGAACCAGCACCATAAACTGAGCTGAACATCTGCTCTCACAACAGAAGTGATACTCTGTAGCTTGGGACACTTGTACTTAAGACCTTTAGTGTAAGCTGCTTTGTTACTTTAGCAGCAGAAGTAAGGAAAAAATGCTGGATCCACCTCATATTATTTCATCTATTCCACCAGTGCCTGAATTTTGAATAATGAATAAAGAATGGTGTGTTATAGGTACCTAAAGGAGCCCCTTCGTCAGTCATTAGTCAATCAGTGTGATTTTCAATGTTAAGTATGAATTTCAGAGAAATGAGATAATGAGACAATGTAGCCAGTAATGAGCTTCAGAGAAATGGAACACTATGACCAGTGCATAATAATATATATAATATAATCAGTATGACAGGTGGATGAATTATGAGTTATGGGTTACTCTGTGGTCACTCCAGTATAAAACCACTGATGGAACAGATGCTGCCACCTTCAGATAGCTTAAAAACATGCTAAACTCAGATGACTGATGATGCACTGTCATTGTGAACTGAGATGCTGACATGAGCATTCTGCTCTAAGCACCATGATGCCTGAATGCAGCTTTATAGAGCTGCTAATATGACTGTGTCTCTTATTCTGTGTCCCAACACCAGACTACATACAGACTCTGAACAGGTTTTTACTGTAGTATGTAAGGTGTAAAAGTGACTAAATAAAGTATCCTCAAAGCATGAACACTGAATATGGTTAATGTTTGAGTGTGCTGATGATGCCTTGTGGGTGCGTGTGGTGGTGAAACAGTTACAAAAATCTTGCAAAACAAACAAATACATTTAAAATCAATGTCTCTTTATGAAGTTTGTCAGTAGCTTTCCAAAGTTACAGCTTGACTGACAACCTGCGTCACACACATTGGATCACTTCCTGCCAGTATGAAGTGGTGAAGTATGATGATATTTTTGTATGCATGTAGATGTATGGATTTGGGGCATTTCTCATGCTTTTGTTGCATGCACACCAGGATTTTCTAGCTATCAAATCTAACCCAGAGTCTGTCAATCAGCAACAACCAAGCCAGCTGTCACTTTTTGACATTGAACAAACCACACATGAATTTTCTGAAGTACTTGGAGGCAAAACAAATCTCAGCAAGAAAGAAATTCAACAAAAGTGACAACAGCTGACAGAGATGACCCGACATTCACTTGGAAATTGAACCAATGTTTCCAATGTTGTTATTTATCACTGAGCAAGGAAAGTATGCACTCTTCAAGAGCAGACATGTCTCAGAGTGCTCCACAAAAGAAATGAGTAATTTGTTGGTCCAAAGAACAACCGAAGAACCCTGCAGCCGCTTGAGCCTGCCGATAGGGCTGCAGTAGATCTCTAACGTAGGGCTGCAGTAGATCTCTAACGTAGGGCTGCAGTAGATCTCTAACGTAGGCGGGAGCCTGAAAGTGCAGAGCTCTGGATTCTGATCTGATGGGGAGCCAGTGATGAGAAACCTCTACATCACCCAAACTGCCAAGGATGTAACCTCAGTGGCAGAGAGATTTGGTCAAGCAGCACCTCAGTTTTTGTCTTTGCCATCTTGGAGGTAAAGAGTCGTACAAAAACAAAAAAAAGAGCCCTACAAACTTCCCTAACGATTTTCTCGACCACTTTCTGCTGCCTCTACAGCAGCAAGTCCAGTTTGTCTTTGACTTCTAGATATTTTAAAGAACACCGTCAGCTATGTGAGGGCGCTGTGAGGAGCTTCATCACACTTACAGAAATATGACAAAGGTGTTGACATGTTGTACATCAGACAGCTTTCGACCTCTATCAGGCTCCGCAGGCCTGAGCAACATAATGAAACGCTAACAGGAGCTGACTCGGCATCTTCTTACAGCCAGCAACCTAAAACGGCAACACGTCACGTAGACGGCTTACATGCACTGAAGGATGACCTCATGTCCACCTCCTCCTGCTCAGGTCTCACAGGGGCAGCTGATCCACATCCTGCCACATCTGCCTGGTAACACGCCTGTTAAATCTCTGCCACAACAAATCAAAATCATGCTTTCGACACAGAGCTGTGTGTTCCTGCTCTGCATCGTCTGCACGAAACAAAGCGACTCCATTCAGATTTTTGGATCATTTGAGATCAGATGGAATCACTAAGTGATGGAAGCTAAATTATCATTTTAGATGTTTTTTGAATAGACTCATTATGTCCATGTTATTGGATGTCAACTGAAAATTAACAACACTAATACGATTTAAACTCATAAAAGTTGCTACCAAAATAATTAGAATTCAGAAAAACATCCACTTGTAGCCAATGTTTCATATTAACTGTCCACTATATGAGTAATGAATCAGTCAGTGCACATAAGAGTTAAATCTGTATTTAACTGCTGAAGTTAACTTCTCCATTTAACATTTTATTAAACTATCACTGAAATAAGTATAATAAGACTTAATTTCTAATTTTCTTCTTCAGATTCAGTGGAACAAAAATCATCTTGTTTATTTTATTGATGACCTGAGTCGTTTGTACAATAACAAGCAACCAATATAATAGATACAGAAATCCAGATTTTTGGAGAAGATCACAAAAGTCCCTGATGTTGTCTGTTCAAAAGGTTAATTATTAGCGTAGAGCTGTTTAGATCAACCCCTCAGTAACTGAATTTAACTCCAACAAGTAACCACTATTGTGTTCAATTTCTCACATTAAGAACAAACCACATTTCATGAAAATCAATTCATAATTAAGTGACTTTATAGTGATGTCTGCATCTGTCAATACGGTTTACTAGGGGATCTTGATCACCTCCAATATAGCGACCATGCAGACGCGCGTCAAATATTATTCACTGACATCTGTATTTTTAAAAATGTTTCTTAAATTTGATTTAAGTGACAGCAAATGCTGAAAACATTTACTATGAGGTAGCTGTCATAAGTCAAAGTTGTTGTTTTACTTCATTTTCACTAGTGGTGCACTTAATATCACAAGTTAACTACTTTGCAGATACTTTAGAGTGAAAAGCTTATCAGATTGTAAATGCAGCACAAGTCAAACTGTGATGAATTTGATATGAACTGCAAACTGGCTTTACTGCACCAGTAAAGAGGGATTTGACAGTTTTACTGTGTTTATTTGCCCCAAACAGCCAGTGTCTCAACTAGCTGTAAGCTGGTTAGCGTGAGACTCGCTGAACGTGTGTTCAATGTGTGTGTTTGTGTTCAGCTCAGCCTTTGACTGGTCTCAGAACTCACCAGAAACCCTGCTTCTGTCTGTTATTTCCCTTAAGTCTCTGCTTTTGGATCTCGCCCCGTCTTATGAAGCTGACTTATGAAGCCCCAAGATGCACACAAATATTTTGCTGATGTTGAAACATTTCATCATTTCATTTCAGCTCTTGCAGATGCATCTTTGAGTTAAATCGTGCCATCCCAGACGAAATTTGCAGTTTATCGTGTCTTCCCGTTGGCTTTACATGCACTCATGCAGCCTCTAAAGTTGGTTTGATGTGAAGATCAGCCTGAAAGCTAACCTGACAAGGAACAGAGGGACCAGTTTCAATGATAACATAGGTTAGACTTTTTTAAACTTCCGTTATGTAGCTTAAATTCCTGAAAGTAAACCTAATTCACTGAAGTTACCTTGTTTACTTGGTAATCAGGTTTTATGAAACGCCCCTCAGGACAGAGGGAAACTCTGAGAGCAGTGAAGTAGTGGTGAAGGGGGATTTTTCTACAGTTAGAGAGTAAGAGAGTACATGATGCTAATCAGTAACAGATGCTTAATAAAAAATAGGATGACAAAAAAAATGGTCACCGTTAGCTGCATGGAAAAGTGCTTTGAGCCTCAGAGAGAGTAAAATAAAAAATGGAAAAAAGATCAGAACTTGCAGGAACAGCAGCACACTCTTCACTATAGTCACTAATTAGTCTCATTAAATTAAATCATCGCTGGGCTTTTTTAACAACAATCAACTTAAGGAACTGCTCGCCTCCGTGTGAATAGCTACTGTAAATCATCAGTGTGCTTGTTCTGTCCAAAGCTTTACTACTGTGGCTGTGACTGCTCGTAAATAGAGGGTCATATTGAGAAATTAGGTTAAACAGGAACAACACATTCTCATGCACTGTAGTAACCTGGTTACTGTGAAAATGTTTTCCTGCTTCCTGCTTTATTTTTAGATGCATTCGTCGGTGCAGTGAGGAGACAGTTTTTCCTGATGTTTTTGAATTTAACAGTCAAATGTTCAGCTGTGGAAACCAGAGTATATCTTATATCAGCTTCAGTTTTTGTCAGACTTTGGAATTAGTGAGATCAAATAAAAAGTAAAAAAAATAAAAAAGCAAACCTTGCGCCGATATTGTGACTTCGGGAAGCAGGAAGGACAAATCTGCAGCCAGACACGGGTGACTTTTTTCACAGTTATTTAGTAAATGGGAGTGGGTGCATTGTATAAATACATCATTACAATGTTAAACAAGAGCATTTTCTTTGTGATGTATTTCAAGAATATAAACATGAACATCTTTTTTTGATGTAAATTAGAAAGAAGGCTCCGATGCACAGGATTAATGAGCTCTGGTAATCTGACATCTCCCACAAAACAGGTAGAATATTCAGATATCGATTAATTACCCACCTGTCTGATGTGCATAGAGGTGTCTGTGGCTACACTGTAGCAGTCTGGTGTCATTTGCATGTGATTTAATCAAAGGTGACACAGTGACCAGCTAAGTGTAAAGGCACTTGGCTCTAACACAGCAAATCCACCATCAGAGGCTGCAGATTTATTAGCTGAATCACGTCTGTCCTGCTGCCTTCAGATGGCTGAAGGGATTTAATGGACTGAGGGAGAAGCTTTTCGTACAGCATAAAACAGCTGGTGGATATAAGATACTGGAAGAATCTGCTATTTTAATTTACACATCAGTGCAGCCTGCTTTACCAGTATTAAACATTATTTTTGATGCAGATTTAAACACATCTACTGGTTGGAGTTGCTCCAGGTATTCTGTTTGCCATTAAGTGGCAGCGAGACTGATGCTGTGCCAGAAAAGTGGCTCTCAGATGTCTGTTCTCAAAGTCTCAAAGACACTCTGCCCTCAAAAATACCAACAACTGCCTCGTCTGAATGACCGTCCCACCAGGGCACTGAGTGCTTTGCGATGAGCACCTTTAATCTCTGTCTTTACTCCCAAATTGGCTTTTTAGAGCATTTTAAGTGTAATTCTTAAGTTTTAGAAATACAGGCCCAGGTGTCTCTAATCTCCTACCCCTATTATACACAACAGATCTCAAATTAAGTCATCAGGATGGTGCTGTTACCGAGGGGCAGGTGAACAGATTGAATTGAAAACAGTAATAGCACATCTATTGCACATTAAACATCTCACTGGGAACGATCAGAGGTCCTAACACACTGTGGATGTATGTGGGTGTGTATGTGCACTCACAGAGTGGTACATTTTGTACTCTGTGGCACGCTCCAGTGGTACCCCGCTCATCCCTACTGGGTCGACAGACCCATTGGAAATCCATGCAGCCAAAGCCTCTTCCCCCACAGCTGCCTGTTCATTGATTACCTGTCAGAGAGAGAGGGGGAGAGAGGGGAGGGCAAGAGAGCAGGCCTGGGCGAGAGACGGAGTGAAACAGAGAGAGAGAGAGAGAGCTGACGGGACGAGGCTGGAAACAGAATGAGAATGAGGGAGAAGAGTTCTGCGAAGTGAAGAAGAGGGAGAGTAGATGAAGAGGGAGTGAAGAGAGAAAAGGGAGTGAAACCGACAAGGGGAACCTGAACCAAAGCTCTCTCTCTCTCTCTCTCTCTCTCTCAGATGCACACAGGAACGTCAGAAATCTACCATCTAAAGAAGCCCGGCTCTGCAGGCTTAGCCGCTATGTTGCCGCCCTTACCTGCCATCATTAAATGCTGCTCATCACCCAGCTACCAAAAGTCAATCCCAGACTGTCCGCCAAAGAGGAACAACAGCAGTTCTTTCAGCAACATCTACAAAACAACATGTTTTACGTTCAAGTGAAAAAGCCCTCTTGTGGCTGCAGACATTATTATAGAGCCATAAAGTCTTTGCTCAGAGGAGGTTGGGGTGGATGGATGGGCCAACAAAGCATTGGACTTTAACATGGTGGACAAAACATGTTTTTATGTCGTTTAGTGGGAACATGACTACCATGGTGAACATAAACTATGGTCTGTCACTAACCCCGGCCAAACGTTAGCCATAGCATTGTCACATCACAAAACAGACTTCTCTTTAACAGGTGACTTGTAGCGGTTTCAGAGGGCACAGACAAATGATGCCATTCTGCATATTTTGTGGTTTAATTGGGAGGAGTTACTTAATCTGCACCTTCAAGATCCGAATCTAACATCCCTGCATATTTGAAAATGAAATATAAGCCTCTGGATCCCCCCAGAGGAGCTGAAGAACATCTGAATTGTGGTTGTTGGATAGACGGGTGGATGGATTAATAGATGTAAGACAGTTTCACCATAAGAATGTGTTGCTGTAAGAAAAATCTGTGGATGAGACTTTGGAAAGATTCATATGGCCACATAAACAGTCTGAAGCATAACTCAGATTCTTGTCATAATTACTATTGTATGCAGAGAATGCACTTCAGATGCCCCCTAATGCACGATGAGCATGTAATGAGCTGGCAGCTGTGCAAAATATTTCCAAAACTTTCCACACTGATGTATTTTATCCTCCTCCCAACCAGCACAAAAGGAGCAAAACATCAGTATCAAAGCTGAGTGAAAATTAATGCAGTTATTCATGTTGGATTGGGAAGTTTGTCGAGGTCTTTGTTTGATTCGTCGACCCACACGCGCATCTGCACAAAGTGAGATGGGACGGTGCAGAGACGGAGCAAGCTGTTCAGTGATGGAGGATGAAGGGGGAATGTAAATGTCAAATGTTAATGAGATTAGAAAAGGCAGAGGGAGAGTTGAAAAGAGGAGGTGAAGCAGCAGAACGTGGGGGTACAGATTCCTTCTGATGTATCCCAACTATCATATCTGAGCTTTAATGATTCTCTCTGGATGAAGGAAGGAGAGACTAAAGAGAGATCAAGGGAGCTGGGGGGGTGAGGAGGGGGGAGGAGTGGAGGAGGATGGAAAGAAAGAAAAAGCAGTAAAACAGCATAAGAAAAGACCACAAGTGCCCTTCCAGACATACTTACAGTATACTGTGCATCAGGGAACAGCATCTCTATGTCATTAATGAAGCCCAAATTAAATCCGGTAAACTCTTGATTTATTTACCTTTATTTATAACCAGGGTTATATTTCCATATTTTATTCATTGTAGTCCTTTTCTTAATTTGTTATTTAAGCAACTCACACTTTCTCTTTTTAACACTATTTCTGATATCAGCAACTTATTATAGCCAGTTACTTCTACTTTCTGTATTGCCGCTAAAGGTGCAGTTTGTAAGATTTGGCCACCCGTTTCAAATAAATAAGCGTGCCTTATTTCGCCTCCCCCTCCAAACCTTGTCCTCTCTTAATAGACCTTGAAATGTCCTCAAAAATTCAAAATGACTCAAGGTCTATTGATTTGCCATTTTACTGCACGGGGTTGCCCAACAAAATGAAGGTTATAGTCCCTTCATGCTGCATGCACATAGAACATGCTGCATGTAAATACTGCTGCATATACAGTAAATGTAGAGGAAATAATTGTGTAGTACATCAGCGCCACCTCTGAGCCACAGCTGTCTCAGGTCAACATCTGGGAAACATTGTCCATCAAGTTTCATTGATGTACAATCAATCCGCCTCTCCACATCTCTCCAGAGTCCTCCACTGTTGGCTCGGAACACTGTTGATCTGGGGCGCTGAAGTGAAGCCACGTCTCTGTAACTACACCACACTAGTCCTACACTAGTCCTATACTAGTCCTACACTAGTCCTACAGTAGTCCTACACTAGTCCTATACTAGTCCTACACTAGTCCTATACCAGTCCTACACTAGTCCTATACTAGTCCTACACTAGTCCTATACCAGTCCTACACTAGTCCTACACTAGTCCTATACTAGTCCTACACTAGTCCTACAGTAGTCCTACACCGGTCCTATACCAGTCCTACATTAGTCCTATACCAGTCCTACACTAGTCCTACAGTAGTCCTACACCGGTCCTATACCAGTCCTACATTAGTCCTATACCAGTCCTACATTAGTCCTACAGTAGTCCTACACTAGTCCTATACCAGTCCTACATTAGTCCTATACCAGTCCTACATTAGTCCTACAGCAGTCCTACACTAGTCCTACAGTAGTCCTATACTAGTCCTACACTAGTCCTACAGTAGTCCTACAGTAGTCCTATACCAGTCCTATACTAGTCCTACAGTAGTCCTACAGTAGTCCTATACCAGTCCTATACTAGTCCTACAATAGTCCTACACTAGTCCTATACCAGTCCTACACTAGTCCTACACTAGTCCTACACTAGTCCTACAGTAGTCCTATACTAGTCCTACACTAGTCCTATACTAGTCCTACACTAGTCCTACACTGGTCCTGCAGTAGTCCTATACTAGTCCTACACTAGTCCTACAGTAGTCCTACAGTAGTCCTATACCAGTCCTATACTAGTCCTACAATAGTCCTACACTAGTCCTATACCAGTCCTACACTAGTCCTACAGTAGTCCTACACTAGTCCTACAGTAGTCCTACACTAGTCCTATACCAGTCCTACACTAGTCCTATACTAGTCCTACACTAGTCCTACACTGGTCCTGCAGTAGTCCTATACTAGTCCTACACTAGTCCTACAGTAGTCCTACAGTAGTCCTATACCAGTCCTACACTAGTCCTACAGTAGTCCTACAGTAGTCCTATACCAGTCCTATACTAGTCCTACAATAGTCCTACACTAGTCCTATACCAGTCCTACACTAGTCCTACAGTAGTCCTACACTAGTCCTACAGTAGTCCTATACTAGTCCTACACTAGTCCTACACTGGTCCTGCAGTAGTCCTATACTAGTCCTACACTAGTCCTACAGTAGTCCTACACTAGTCCTATACCAGTCCTACACTAGTCCTATACTAGTCCTACACTAGTCCTACAGTAGTCCTATACCAGTCCTATACTAGTCCTACAGTAGTCCTACACTAGTCCTACAGTAGTCCTATAATAGTCGTACCTTTAAACTACTATTAATGCCATTCAACACTTCCTTGTAGATGTTTGATATTAAAAGCCTACTGACGTTTCATTGGATACAATCCCTCCCTTTTCTTGTGAAACATCTGCAGAGAGTTGAAACAAAAACATGCAGGTACGTTTTAACATCATTATCAGGTTATTGCTACACGATATGCTACAGATGCTATGAGAGTTGGGGGCCGGACAGATTCTCACATTGCTGTAATTCTGGCATTGTTTTGCTACGTTATTTACATTTATTATTGTGAAAATATTAATTACAACAAAATTAAGTTCACCTGAATTCAACAGTACAATGAAACTGTTGCTGTCTTAATATCCATCACCTGTCAATGTGGCAATTTGCCTCATCATGACAGTGCACACTACTGTGGCAGCTGCACACTGAAACACACAAATGAAAATCATGGTCTTTTGTTGTGACATACAGTGTAAATTTTGAAATCTTAAACTCTTTCCACTGTGACAACAGTATCAGTAATTCCCAGAATGTGACGCTGAAAGTGGAGATTTGTATCACTGAACTGTTCTTCAAAAGTTTTGTAACACACTTTGAATGTTGATTAAATTCATACAGCACCAAGGACCCTGAACTCGTCACCCTGACACACCCTAAAACATTTTGATTTAACTTTTTCTGTGTATTGTAAACTACTCAAAATATAAATCTATATTTTTAATGAATAACAGATTCTATTTTTATCTCACAGTCTCTCTCTGAATGAGCGGGCACGCAGTTTGAACGAAAACGAAGGTAGCCGGTGGGAATATGCTGTGTGAGGGGAGATTCATTAGCACTCTCAAAGGGACGCAGTCATTTATAATTAAATGCTGAAGCTGTTCAATAATAGATGACCAGCAATGAATGTTTTCCTGTGACAGAGCTGGAGACAAAACACTCAGAGAATCAGAGGAAAGAGCAGAGTACAGAAGCTGAGGGAGAGTATGCATGACAACCGTCCAACCTTCAAGATGGCTGAAAGTAAAAATATCATTTTACCGCAGAGAGGTTTGCCGCTGTTACTTCAGCCTGTAACCTCGGGACCATAACTTAATCTCTTTATCTTGAGATAATCTCGCCATTTTTGAGCCTCATATCCTAAAATTCTCTTTCTTTTAGAGGAACTTTAACATCACATCTACAAGTCACTAAAGGTGTCACTGTGCTTTATCCAAAGTGCTTGTCAGATGGTTGAACGGCGTCTAAAAAACCCCTCCCCCGCACCTCTCTCATGTCAGAATACCGGGGGCTGCATCCAACTGCTCTCTAGCTTTCCATGCACACCATTATCGTCACTTCACTCTGCTCAGGTTTCCACCCAAGTCTAACTAAGATTTTGACAGAATTTCAAGAAAATTGGCAAATGAAAATGTGATTACACGTTTTCCATACATTACCTTATGCAAATATTAGGAGATGGACTATTTTTCCTGGCGGGTGCCAACAAACCATCGTTTCTCACATAGAGTCAGACCTCAAATGAAAAAAATCCATGATGGAAAAATGGCATGTTTCATGTTTTAATGCCGTTCCACACAGATCTGATGTTTCATCCAGCTATTTTCATCCTTTAAGTGGAAGTTTGAGTGACATTCAAGTCACATGCTTCATGATACATTATGATTTATTTGGTCTGTTTCCATTGCACTATATCACATTTTGTTTTTATCGATACATCAACTTTTCCACCTCTGCCAAGCATGAAAACTATTTTTGCGATATTTCTTTTTCTCTAGTTTGGTGTATTTTATGTGTGTTTTTGTCTGTGTATTCAGGTTGTTGTTTTTTTCATATCTAGAATGTCCTGTGTCTTGTGTTTTGTCTTTTTCATGTTTTTTTATGTTGGAAATGCATCACATGAGCGTCGCTACCAATTTAGTTGTATACTTACACAATGACAATAAAGGCTTTCTGATTTCTGCCAACTAGTTTGTTTCAAGTCGTCATAGGAAACAAACAACAAAAATTCATAGTTGCCACAATTTAGCAACCACAAACTATATTATCAGTATTAAATATCCTTCTTTGCCAAAGTTACTGCAGTATCATTACTAGAACAAACTTTGTACGGTCTTTAACCAGGCCTGTGATTAATATTTACACCAGGAAACATGAATATATATGCACTAGTGTGTTAATTTAGTCACTTGGAAGTAATTTTAAGTAAGCTTAAATATGTACACTTTGTAAAAAAAAAAACCTAATTAAGCAGACATGGGAAAGAAACGAGCACAAAGGAAACAGAGATGCTTGAATTCTGAGGCTGCCAAGAAAAGAGGAAGTCATTATCGTCATGTCTAATTTGACCACAGTGAGACGAATGAGCTGAGGATCTTCTTTACAGCCACCAGGGGAGGAGTTTTATGGAACAGATGCAAGGTCACCAGTTAAATTGGTAACGCTTCGGTAGCCGTGATGACATTGGTACTGTCGGAAACCACAGGGGAGCGATAATGCAAACAAAGCATAATTCTGCAGAAACATTTCCACAGTGTGACGCAGGAACATGTCTAAAAGATTAGGAGGGTGATCTCCAAACACTGAGGGAGGAATTCAGTCTTTACCATTCATTTCTTGGAAATCTATGTGTGGGCATGTGTGTGTGTGTGTGTGTGTGTGTGTGTGTGTGTGTGTGTGTATCTATGTGTGCGTTTAAGTGTTTTTTCCCTCTTTGCTCATTGACTGCAGCCTGCGATGAGATGCTGACTGGCAGCCATAACTCATCCAACAGCGGGACACATTTCATTTGTCCCTCCCCCCTCATGTCACCTCTCTCTGGTTCCATTTCTCTCTCTCTCCATCACCCTCTCTCCTCCCTCTCTATCCCACCCTCCTCTCTGTCTCTCTTTACAAATTCATATCCACGGGGGGGGGGAACATGAGGGATTCAGTGTGTCGTAGATCTTGAATGCTGTTGCTTCATTGTGGTAAATTGTGGAGACAGAACCACACAGAAATGACTGAGGGCCCCAAATGAGCCGCCCCCACATCCCTCCCCGAGTTAGTTTGTGATCAATTAATAACACACAGCTTTATTAAAGAACAACTTAACAGCCTGTTTTAGCTTTTTTTTAAAAAAAGCTTAAAACACCTAAAAGGTCTATTCAAACGCAGATTCAGCTATTTTTAGTGGTTATTTTCTTTTGTAGAAACGTCCCTCTATGACAGCTATGAGGTCTACAGAAATGTCATCCATCTATTGACTTATTAACCTCCATTGTGTTGGGGTGGAGGCAGAAATCTCAGAGACAAACAGCTCAAAACCTGGTAAATGATACAAAACATGAAGGTAAAACTGAACTGAACCAATAAACTACTATTTATCTATTATTTTGATGATCTATTAATTGTTTCTTCACGTTTCAAGGAAATATACCAAAGTGGACTGATTCTAGCTCAGTTATGAATATTTGCTTTGCTTTAGTCTCCATCATAAAGGATTAGGCCTATTTGTATTCTGAATATAAAGGATTTTGATGTCACCTTGGACTCATGAGGGCCATTTTTCACTTTTTTTGGGACATTTAATAGATGGATTTCCATTTACATTAGTGAGAAGCACAAGGGGGGAAAAAAACAAGCTAGACTGAGTGACAGCATTTGGATTGTCAGTGTATGACTTGGTGACAGCTGTGCAAATTGGCTTCGGATGGAAAATGCATCATGTTGTTACACTTATAATTTATCAGAGAAGAAAAAAAGTACGCAGAGTCACTGTTCATGATCATGTGTGGCTGATAAATGTGTCTTATTTAAGCCTGTACTGACTCAATATTATGTTAGTAAAGCTTCGCCTACATGCTGCAGTCATCTCTAACATGAGTTTTTCCATCCAACACATCACATATTTGTCTACGTCTTGTAGATTTTGAGGAAATGAGAGTGAGTGCGTCTGTGTGACTTTTTTAAGAAAAAAAAAAGTTAATGTTTTGTGGAAGAGAGGCGTCGGTGCCTCTGTTGCCCATTGATAGTTTGGGACAGCGTTCATTTCTCACCACCTGCTGAGCCTCTTTGTGTAGTCTGTGTCGGTGTTATCTCTGCTGCTTGCTGCCATTTCTCACTGGAACATGTGCCATGTTTGCTATCTGTTAGCAGATGTTTATCAAAGGTGATGTGTTGGGGGGAAAAAAAAGTTTTGGAAATGCCAGGATGAGTGCTGCATACAAATTCACCTCTTAAAATCATTTAAATTGGTTTGTATTAAGATGCTATATTTCTAAATACTGAAGGTTCATATCTAAGCCGTGTTAAGGAAATTGGTTTCCTACCCCCTGCCGCACATGGTAACATCAGCATCATACATCATCGTACACCATAGCCCGTTTAGAACAGCTCTGCAACTCTGATAAATCATGAAGGAGACCGGATAAAAGATAAGATAAGAGAGTAGATGAAATACCCAAATTACTACCAAATATGTGTCACATTAATAACTGTGGCCCTGAAACGAATGATTTGTTTCTCTGAGACAAGCGATAAATTCCAGTCACTGGTCGTTACACCAACATGTGCTAAACCCCATGCACTGTTGGCAGCACTGGAGTCAGCACCGTGAAGCAGCAGCCAATATTAAATCCTATTAAGCTCACTGTAGCAAGTGCTAGATAAGTGGTTAGCGTTCACACACTTCACTTGTTTAGATAGTGTGTTGCTGCCTCCTCACTTTGTCTTGATGACCCTTCGGTTAGTGAGAATGACCCCTTCAGCTGTTCTCATGTCAGAGAGACAATGAGAGGAATTAAAACCTGCTAACTTTGCTCTTAGATGGACCAGATCATGGTTTTCTGCATAGGTGTTCATGTATACACGCTCTGGCTGCAAAGGTCATGGGTGGTTCCCCCTGGTTCCAGTCTTTATGCTAAGCTAGGCTAACCACATCCTGACATCTCTGTACTTAACACACAGACAGACTGATCTCAATCTAATAGAAAGTGTACAATTGACCCCAAATTGTTGATCTGTTCTTCAATTTAACAGGCTGGGAGCCATAATAGAATAAATAAGACTGGGAGATGTAGAAATAAATAAAAAATATTGTCTCAGTTGCATTGGCATTACCCTTTTCAGCCCTGAGTAGTGTCTGCATGTCCTCTTTTCAGGCATAAAAAAGTACTGACGACACCACCTCCTGCTCTGTGAGCTTATTGCTCTGAGCAGCACACAGTAATAACGGAAAGGCTGAATAACCCAGAAGAAAATATAAACATTTTTTATCATGTCAGATCTTCTCTCATCTGGTTCATGGTGGCAGGACAGAAATATGTGTGTTAGTGCTCTGATTTGTTATATATAATTTAGCTCAGAGCACCGGGTGTTTAGTAGCATCAGCTTTTCTTTTCTTTTTTGTGTTTTCCAGTTAGGAAATGCAGGTTACAAGCCTGTAATCTGTCTTGGTGCTTTGTATTCTGTGAGGAAAGTGGTTTCTGTACTGTGCTACCAGTCATCCTCAGGAGGGGAAAGATCTGAGTTTTCTAGAATTGATGTAATTTATGTTCCCTAGACCAAGGAAATAACATTAACCACCTGTTGTCCTATCAGTAACCGTGGTGATTGTTGCTCTCTTTGTTAACATTAGTAAGGGATAATGCCCGTCGAGGTGTCCATTATCAGGAATTACATGAGGACGGGGAGGCAGGGGTGGTAACACCTGAGGGTTTGACTGATACCTGGAACAATCGTTACCCTCCCATTAGGTTCTTATGCAATAGAAACTCACTACTGCTCACTACTCCAGTAAATATGACAAACCTTAGATATGACGTGGCAATGGGAGATATGTCCAGTCCACTCAGCTCAGGGAGCCCTTTGGCTCAGGTACGCACCAGAAAGCTCACGTTATGATGGCAAGTTTCCAAGCCGGTAACACACTAAATTTGTGTGTTTAAACTACAAGACTAGCTAGTTAACCGGCCTTATCATTGTCCCCAAATCAATATTAAGATTTTCACGAACAAAAGGCATATGGCCATGTGTAACGTTAGTGTCGGCCACAGCCTGAAGCAGCGATTCACCTGACAGGATCTGAGCCATTTTTGAAGCGTCGCCTTGCAGCCAATCAGAATCGAGTATTCGATATAATCGATATAAAATGCAGTAAACTCTCCAGTTGAGCTGCAGAAACAATCATAACACCAAACCATCTGAGAAGTAGAAGAAACAATTTCGATTCGCAAAAGCGTTAGGCTTTCCCCCGACTCTGTAAAGTACAAATGTCTTACAGTGACGTTAGCTTGTCACTCAGTGAGGCAGCAGAGGCAGCGCAAAGGAACAGAACGTCAATTATACAACAGACTTAAGGATTAAGCTTTATGGGCTGCAATCAAATTCAATCAAACCTCATTCTTCAGAAAGTTACAGCTATTGAAAGGCCACTGTTGTTTGCCACTGTGTATTTTACCCTTTACATGTTCGCCCAAACACCACCACGTAACACTGAAACAAGCCCACATCCTACCGTGGCTTCATTCAACTGTGCTGTGGACGTGTTGCACAGGGGGATTCCTTCCTGTGTGCGTGTGTGTGTGTGTGTGTGTGTGTGAATGGTGCAGTACTTATTTATGTGTCCATTGCGGCATCTAGCTTCAGGAAAGTGCTGCAGTCACTTTTTAGCCCACCCTCCCCAAGACACACACACACACACACACACACACACACACACACACACACACACACACAGTCCCTTGTTAGAGCACACGGTCATGCGATCAGCGCGGCATGCTGCTGCATGTGTCAGGGCTCAGCTCCTATAATCCACATTGATTCATGGTGTAGAGAGGAAACAGCTCCCAGGAGGGAAACACTCAGGGCCGTTGTGTCCATCAGCTGCTTGTTTGTGTGTCGGCGTGTTTTTCTGACAGCTTCTTTGTTTCTAGAAGTATGTGTGTTGAGTCTGAATGGATCAACAGAGAGCTGGTTTGGAAGCGCTGTAACCACAGAAGAAAAGCATCAAGATTGGGAGGAGTTTAGTTTAGTGAGACTCAACATTTGAGTAGAATTCAGCAGAAGTGAACTGTGTTGACTGGATTGATGACTGGATCAATTGAAGTGACAAGTAAAAGGTTGAATTGATGGATGATTAAAAGAATGGACAGATGAATGGATAGGTAGTTAGGTGAATCGATAAATGAATACATTGACGGACTAATTAATTAATTAATAAACTGATGGATGGACAGACGGACAGATGGATGATTTGACAGACAGCGGGGACGTAATATTACAGCAAAATGTGTGTATTCGTTTGCATCCCTGATGGACCGATGGACAAACGGTGAAGTGAATGAACACTGCATGAATGGACCAACTGATGGATAGTTGGATGAACGGATGAATAAATGGATGGATGGAGGAATACATGAATTAGTGGATGGATAGTTGGTTGTTTTGAGGGGATAGATGGATGAGTGAGTCAATGTAGATGCATGAATAGATGGATGGGTGGACGGATGATGGTTATGTGAATGGATGGAATTTTATACATACATGTGGATGCATAAATGGGTGGAGAGATGGAGAGATGAATAAATGGATGCATGGATGGTTAATGGTTGAGTGAATGGATGGATGGAGAGTTGGATGGGCGGACAGATAGATGGGTCGATTGCGGGCTGGATGAATAAATGGGTGGATGGACGCATTTGGCAGCAGCCCTGTCAAGCAAACAGTAAAACCAACGATAAAAACAGGTTGAAATAGATTTTCTTTTTCCTTTTTCTTACACACACCCACACACGTGTTGTTCAGACTCGAGTTTGTGTGTCTTTCTCTGCGCAGAGCTTCAAAATGCTGCTGTAAATACTCGACCAGCTCCTGACGGTCATTCACACAGAAACACGCAGCAAAGAGAAGAAGAAAGGAGGGGGGGGAAAGAGGCTGTAAATCCAGAGTTTATGGTCTGTCCATGGACCAATAAAACACTCCAAGCTGCAATATCAGTCAGCAGGTCAGAGGGAGAGAGGGGGAGAGAGAAACAGGTCATCAGGAAGAGAGGGAGGACGAGAGAGATGAAGATGAAAGGGGGAAAGGAGGTCAAACTGATGGAAAAAGAGGGGGAGGAGGAGCTTTGCGTTGATATCCGTCTTACTGTGTTTTCTTATAGATCTTCATGTGCGTGTTTATGTGTGTCATTGAATATCTATCTCTGTGAGGAGTTTTGGAGTTTTTAGATTTCATGGGTGAGGACATTATGACCAGTCACCTCACTTTGTCCCCAATCAACTGCAAATGATGGATCTAATGTCTCGTGAGCACAAGATAGTAAAATGTCATCTTTTGGGACTTCGGGGCTCCATTAGAGTTTGAAATTGAGAGTTCATTGGAAACAGCAGTTGCCAAAACAGTCTCATCACAAGGTCCATGTAGTTGCTGTCATGCCACACGATCCAGCAGAGCAGAGGAGTTTGTCCAGTTGTCGTTTTTACTGTTCGCAAGAACAAAAAATAACATACAGCCTTAACTTTTGACTTTGTGGATGACAATTCCTGAAAGTGCTCAGAAAAAATGAAAATTTCAACGGTAACATTAACAACAGGACTGAGGAAGCTCAAGTGATTCCTTTGAAATCTCCAGATCAGCAACTAAATCGACCTTGTGCTGAGATTGTTTCGTCAATTGAATGTTGCTTGTTTGATATTAACCAGATATATTCTGCGCATTAACAGTGTTCATGTTAAAGGGAGACCTTGCCGATTTTCAACTGGCTTTGTATCAATACGTTGTTGGTAGTCTACAATCAAACAATAGCCCTTGAGCCAGCAAATGTCCATTGGGTAGCACATTACGCGTCACCCAGTGGACACAGAGAGGGAGAAGCTCTCAGTGCAGGCATCACATTTTATCATCATTTTACACTGTTTCCACACCACAAATCTATCTACAGTTCCTACAGCCAATGGGAAAACGTGATACTGCAGGGTTACATGTGTAGCGTCTCTGTGCCGGCGCAGTCCTAGCTAACAGCTACAGGTGACCTGGATGCAGTCGAGAAACTGAAAACTAGCTACTTACTGTAGTGCAAGTTAAGGACAGAAGGTTTTGTTCAGAGTTGTGCTGAAGAGCAATCTTGACAATTTGAGGCACCGCGTTGGAGTTTTAGCTGCTGATGTTCGATCCATCACTAACTCCTGTGCTGTTATATATTTTACTACTTACAAGATGTTTAAAATGTTTATCTGTAAAGTAACCAATCACTGCAGCTGCCAGATAAATATAGTGGTGTAAGAAGTATAATTATGACATAAGTATGCATACTTCAAAATTGTACTTAACCCTTTAACCTTCTGCTCAACCATATGGTAGAGCACATATTGACTCACTATATCTTATTGAAAACATGTTTTACTTACGGCATCTCAACTGTTAGGGCCAATATTTCAAAAAATGGAGAGTCTGTTCTTAAAAAAACATTGATTTTTGTGATTAGTGCCCCAAGGAAATAAAATATATAAAGAATACATTTTTTCATTGCTTTTTTCTTGGTGAGGACGTTAAAGGGTTAAGAACAGTTCGTGTTACATTGTTACTGAGTAAAATTGCTGTAGTAACAAAACATAGCTATCGTGCAGTATAAGTTAAGTTCTACCATCTTTTTGAAAAAGTACCTGATCCTGAGATTTTCTCACAACGCTACAAAAACCCATCTGATTAGAAAATGGTTAGAAGTCTAGCTGTGCTTTGCTTTCAGCTGGAGCTGTAAGCCTGCAGTCTGTGTTAACCTCTGTAAGAAGAGAGAAAAAGCTGCACTGTACAGGTTTGTAGAGTCAGATGTTGTGACTCTGCTCTGCTGCTTTTCAGCCTCACAGTAAAGATGAGCTGCAGTATGTGAGGGAAGGAGGGCGGACATCTTCAAACTCCTCTGGGCTACTGTGAGAAACTGATGTCACTGATGTGAATAATGTATAAGTCATATAAGGTTTTGCTCTTATGGTTATACATATTTGACCAAAGCTGCTGTTTCTGAGAAGCAGAGAGAGCACGCAGCACTCAGCATGCAGTATTTATGTTTATAGGCAAAAACACACACAAAGTCATGTATGTACTATACTTTTAACCATCACAACTACAACCCCAACACTTTCTCTAACCTTATTCTATATTCTATTCTATTCTATATTAAAGTATAAGTCTGGTTATATTCTATATTCTAACAACAAATCTCATCAAAAGATCCAAACAGGTAAACCTACTATCTGTTTATCCAAAGCCTGGTACATCTCATTTGTTTCAGAACTCCATTCATGTCCAAAAACTATCAAAGACACATACATGAGCAACACTGTTGCACTGGGTGACATGTTCCTGCATTACCGTGAACACACACACACAGAGGTTATTTTGACAAATGCACTATTTCCTCCTGTTGGAGTAATGTTTGTTAAGAACTACAGTGGCCATCTGTTTTGGGAAATGACTGAGCCTTTCTAAAAAAAAAATAATATTTGTGAGCAATTCTTAAAGATTGACATCTTCAGTAGAAAGTAATGGGCGACAGACAGAGAAGGGAAGATAGAAAATATAGAGAAACAGACTAACACCTTGTTAGTTTTGGTTTTTATCACGACGCCTCGATGAAAATCATCTGTGTGCTCTGTCCCCGAGTAAATGGAACATTTGTCCTGGAGAGATGTTGCCATTCAATTTCTGAAATGTAATTTTTCAATGCTGTGCACTCTGAATCAATACAAGCAGGCGGCACAGTATGGATGTGACTTGCATTCAGCCTGGCTGCAGCAGCAGAGGGATCCCCTGTTAAGATGCTGCCTGTAATTATTGGATTATTGAAGAGTGGAGGAGCTGCTGGCCAACCTGAGCCTTTCACACTCATGATCGCAATCTCAATACCCACCTCCCTCTGCTGCCATCCATCCTGCAGCCCCCCCTCCTCTCCTCAGACTGCTGAGTGGAGGAGGCAGAGCTGCTGGGAATCCCACAGTCATACATTATATAACCAGCTCTGTGCTGCAGTCATCGTGCTCAAGCTGTGACACTGATTAACTGGTGGCTGTTCTTCTAAATCTAGCAGATCAACCTCCACATGGAAAAATTAATCATTTTTCCATCCACTTAAAAGTACACTTTCTGATTTTCTTACAGCCTCCAATTTATCTAACATGTCCAGCAGGCTCAGTATTAAGACACCAGTCAATATTTGTAACAATCAGGCCCATTTCACTCAGTGACTGACCAGGGGTGGATGTGAAAGACAAGTTTAGAGCAATATGATGATGATGGCACCACACCCTTCACTGCAGATGTCCCTAACAGGTAGAAACGCTTTGGTTGAAGACATGATTGGACAACCTTACATATGCTGTTAGGTCTTCAAAGTGGCAGTGGTTTTCAATGTTTTTCTGCAAATCTCATACCTCCCGTATCTCTGAAATGTACGTAATGAAACATCGAACAGCTCAACAGTGAATGTATATAGATGTTTGTTTTCACGGGCAATTCATTTAAAATACAATTTTAACGACGTATTTAATTTGTTTCAGTCGACACCAGCAGTGTCGACTGAAGCAAGCAGCAAGTTTTTCATGATGGTTTGTACTGTAAAGAAGAGAGAGAGAGAGAGAGACAGCTCCACTCAGTGTCCACGTGCTTTCTGTTATCTCTTATACTGTGCTTTAATGCAGCCGGAGTCATAATACAGTTATTGTCTCTGTGTCTCTGGTGTCAGACAGCAAAACTCAACTCACTCTGATAATTCAGTACATAAGAAGTGGAGGAGGTAGCTGGAGAAACAATCTTGTGAAGTCATTAAGGAGACACAGATGTGATTGGTCAAACATTAATTTCTAACAGCAGCATTTTTTCCCGTTCATACTGATCACGCTGATTATCAATACAGAAGCTAATAATGCTGCATGAGTGGTTTAAGAAGTTTCTGACATTGATTGGTTTAATGTTTATTGATTGAAATACACTATACATCTGCACAGCACTAGTTACTGTCATCCCGGATAAAAGCGAAATAAGGACAGCAGATCCACTGATATTTATAAGAGTAGGAAGTTAGGACAAAACAAAACAGAGGCCCTGTTGCAGTTTCAAGTTTGACTTAAAGACCATCATCTGGAAACATCTAATCAATAGTAGGCATTCCAGCTGACGATGGATAAAGTGTAAGGCTGAACATCAATGTCAATGCCGGTTCGTTTGTAAAGTCAGTGTGAACATGAACCAGAGCTAAAAAGCAACCACGGTTCTTTTTCTTACTTTTGTCCAGGATAAATGAACCCAACTGCAGGGAGCAAAGATACCTTAAAGGTGTCGGTAGGAGTATTTTTGAACTTTTGAGCAGAGCCAGGGTAACTGTTATCCCCTGCTCCAAGTCTTAATGCTAAGCTAGGCTAACAGTGTTGTGACTCCTGCTCTGTACTTAACGGTGCCTTCAAATGGGGTTGTGTTTACGGTGTTCATGACAAGAGTCCAAATGAATGCCCTCCTTTGTGGTAACTGCAACTTTTCAGTTTCAGAATATTGATATGCATGGTGACATTCCCAAACATATCATTCACATTTCCTGCATTAATGCTACGCTGCGCGCTAGCTAAATTGTTAGCCTCTGTAGAGTTTAGACACAGACAGCGAGGAGTCCTTTGGCATCCATGTTGCCTAGTAGCATTGCCTTGCATCGGTGTTCTCACTTTAACGCCAAGCATATCGAGTCGTAACCGCGTGCACGAACATGTGCGTTTCACAAAAAGTTGCACTATTCCTTTAATCCACAGAGTCTCTGACATTGAGCATCATAACACTTTATAATTATTTCAGCTTTATCACCACATTCAGTCATGGAGGTGGTGTTTTGTGAACACTGAAGCGTTGGCTGCGTGCCGAGGCTCAGTGAGAAGCTAACAGCAGACAGGACAGAGAGAGAAGGAAGGGGTTAATGTATAGGAGGCTGTGCAGTGTGGGCGTGAGGTCACAGCTATGATCAATATGAAACACTTGGAGAAAGTTAGAAAGTAGAGGCAGACACGGAGGGGGCAGGTAGAGAGGGGGTGGGAGACAGTAAAGCTCAACTGATTTGAATTCTATTCATAATTCTCTGCTGGGAGGCTGGTTAGCTGAAGGCGGCGGATGATGAGAGATGGAATGAAAGAGGGGGAGAAGGTGTGGGAGGAAGAGAGAGAAACAAAGGGAAGGACAGGATGGGATGGAGTGTTGAGTCTCTGAGGGGGAGGGAAACTGGGAATTAAATACAGCTCGGCTTCAAACAGAAAGGTAGAGGGACAGACGGAATGAATGAAAGACAGACAGAGAGAGAGAGGGTGAGGGAGAGAGAGGGTGAGGGAGAGAAGGAGCGGGTGTCACTGCCGTGTGGAGGTTTGGACACTGATTTACAGCAGCTGCTCAGTTTCATTCCCGCAAATCAAAAACAAGAACATGAACTGTTATCCTCCACATACACAGACACAGACAGACACACGTGTACTTGGGCAGTAATGCATTACAGTAATCAGATTACTGTCTTCAGAAGCAGACATACAGACAGAAGAAGATGTCAAGGTGCAGTCGGAGGGATCAGTCGATTCGGGGGTTACTTACGTGATTTCGCTTTCATCTGTGAATGAAAGCAAGTGAAATCAAGACTTTCTGAACTGAATTTTAAATCATTTGGCGTGAAGCTCCTCTCTAACACCACCACACACACTCACACTTTCTGCACCAACCACCACATCCAGTATATTTCGCTTCTTTTGTAGTCTGAATTCACTGCCTTTATTGATTGTTTTTTTTTTTGCCTATAACCCTCTGTCTCCTCCTCTTGTGTCATTACTCTAGAGCCCTTTTAGTCTGATTCGCCCCAAAACAGTACTGTAATGTATTCTTTCTACAAGTGGTGTGTGCATTGGTTCGGGTCCATTTTATTATTACATTGTAGTTGTTGGCCATGTGAAATTGCTGAATTTGGATACAGTTACACAAATACTCTGGTTTGTGAAGGGGGGGTTTGTGTGTATGTTGTTCCTCTGTCTTCAGAAGCAGGAAACGGGCACGCAGTTATGGTTTGGGAGAATCAGTTGCTTTACTGGTTGTGTAAGTTGATTTGTCTCCCATGAGTTGGACATCCTTCAAAGGAGGCATTTTGATCAGATGCACAAGTCACCGCAACGCACTCGTATTGACATGAATGTGCAGCAGCTCCGCTCTGTACCCTCTGTCTAAGGCTGAGCCCTCCTACCATCCAGAGGATACTCATTTTTACCACTTCTCACCCTTTTCGTTCTTCCTCAAAGTGCGTGCGTGACTTGGAAACACCACAGTTGTCCGGTACAAACTCTGTATTACTGCTAATGCCGCACAAATCCACCTGTTGATATCACACTCCTTTGACCCTCACTTCACTTTGGGTAGTAACTTGTTTTCCCGCACAGAAATAGGCCTGACTCATCCCGACCGCTTCACACTCAGCTGTAAACCATCCAGAACTGCGTTCTCATGGTCACAGTCTGATGACGCCAACAGAAGCACATCATCTGCAAAGAGCAAGAAGAGACGTGATTCTGAGGTTCCCAAGCTGGACGCTCTCCTCCCCCCCAAACTGCAAAGCAGGGCCCGTGACAAGGAGCAACCCTGGCAGAGCCCAACACCCCTATGAAAAAGTGATTGACTTCCTGCCAGGAATATGGACACAGCTTTCACTCCAGTTATACAAGGGCTGAGCAACCCCAGTGTCCCATGGTCGTAAGATTTCTCCGTCTGTATAACACATGTAGAGTTCCCACAACCCCTTCAGCAGCACTTAAAGGTGAAGAGTTGGTCCTCTGTTCCAAGACTGTCCTCACTTTAGAAAATGTCCACGCTTTGTAAAACAAAGCAAAGATGGAAGTAAAATAACCAAACTCAATCCTAAAGGAAAACTCTATACTGATCCGTGCTATGTCTCCACAATGTGACTGTGTGACTGCACACACACACACACACACACACGTGCACACACACATGCACACACACACACAGACACCATATGCGGGTATAAAATGCTGGGCTGTGTCTTGTGTCTCGCTGTCATAAACAAGCAGAGCTGCTCGACCTGCTAACAGTCTAAATATGGACGTTGTGAGCTGGTCTCTGTTAAGAAGCTGCAGCCTCCTGTACAAACATCCAGCCTTCACATCTAACACACACACACAGTGAAGAACAGTGGGGAACACTGCACAGTGTTTGGGACATTACTGCTGATGAAAAAGGCTCAGCGGTAATGTTCTGTAGTAAAAATGACTTCTAGCCTGCTAACAACTACCAGACAGACACCAAAGCAGATGTTTTACAGTTTGTTGCTATGACAGAGCAGAGGAAGCCACAATAACACATGTGACAGAAGGTCTGAATTAGCAGCTGAGATATGAAAACATCTGCATCAGGAAGAATAGTTTAGGCCTGGGGAAGAATTTCACGTTATTTGTGTTATTTAGCCTGTGGACAAAATAACGGAAACACCAGAGGACTTTTCTGACTTCATAGAGCTAGTCTGTCTTAAAAATCACATTTTCTTAACAAATGAAATCTTCAGCGTTTTGAAACAAGATTAAGTTCACTGAGAGATGTCGAGTGAATTGAAAAAGACCTGAACCAAGTTTCAGTAGCATTTGCTGCTTCCTTTCTGCTGGATAAATCAAAGTAATAATTGTATACTTTTTCAACAAAGCAGCACACGTGAACCATTTCTAAGCACCATGAGTGAGCCCTGCCTGGGGTAAACACTCACTGTGTGTGTGTGCCTGGGAGAAATCAGGTCTTCTGACATGAGGCAACACTGTCCCCACGTGGCCAAAGGAAGACTCACAGCACTTTAAATACTCGCATACTGATGTTGGCCATGAACTTCACTAACGCATCAAAATGTGCCTGGATTCATCATCGTTCCACTGAAATTTCACAACAAATGTTTTTCGACTTTACAAATCTTATTTTTATTTAAATCTTTGCTCATTTGGATTCACAACAAGCATTTTCAGTTTTAAAGTGATTATTATCAATGTGTTTCATTAATGCTTGGGCCAATACAATACATACATAATACATATGTATCTGTATCAAAACCCATGCAATTTATACAATTGATCCAACTGATACCCAAAGTATCAATACTCCCAATACCAAGTCCTGTTTTAAGGATTGATTCTCACATCAATAGGAGCAATACCAAAAAAAAGAAAAGAAATTTATTTTATTTTAGAGCACATTTTAGGCACAGTAACACTCCTCATGCAGTATTTGCTTCTCTGTTGTGTTCATGCACACAGAACTCAGACAGTTTTTCCATTAAAAACTTGGCTCATGTTTGAGCATCCACAGGAAAGAGAAAGTCAGGAAAATCTGGGCGCTAATAAAAAAGTATTTACACTTATTCTTATTTATTCATTTATTTATTGAAAACCTTTAATGGATGCATTCACCACAAATATCATGATGTGCTGAAGCTGCTTGTAAAAATGAGAAGTGTCTCTAGTGATATTGGTTATTCATGCCCTGGGCTGATTGGTATCAGATCTGAATCCAAATTTTGTGGCATCGCCCACCCTTACTGTGAACTGACAAAATGAGGAGAAGATAAACATTTAATTTGGGTTAAACCGTTTGTTTTTCGTGACCACCTTTAGATTTTGGCTTTTTCCAGCTTGAGTGTTGCCAAGTTAATGAAAGCACTGTTTGCTCAGGGTTTAAAAGGACCCCCAGAGTTTATTTGTAGGCTCCACTGATGATTCCCATGTCCTCTTAAAGAGTTCAATGAGGAAGTGGCGCGGGCAGTCCACCCCCAGCCTGCTGGTGGGGCTTCAGTCAGCTTCCACTGCCTGTTGTCTCACACTGACGTGACTGCACCACAAACTGGGCCACTTCTGTGTTCTGGTCACGGGGGACATGGAAGCATCCGGAGCCTCTGGTCCTGATGGGAAGCTTGTGGCCTAAAAGTCTCTGCGGGGCTCCAGCATCAAGCAGAGACAGGCTGAGCCCTCTGTGGGCTCTGTGCTGGGAGAAGTACTTCAAGACAACTATTAAGTCTAAAAAAAGTCCTGGTTGAATGTACATAAACTATCACACATAAAAGTATTCATTGTGCAGAATGGCCCATATCATTGGAATACTATGCATAAACTTTAAGCAGCATTTTTAACGTTGTAATTTTTTGGTGTGGTTAATTTTAATCACTTGATATACTGCTGGGTAGTTTAATCTATTAAAATGCCCAATATTTTATTTTTTGATCAAATGTTTTGTATGTAAAATTTGAATCTGCCAATCATTAAACTGTTGAATAAATGTGAAGAAGGAAGTACAGTATTTTTCTCTGGAATACGGAGGAGTGGAAGTATAAAATGGAAATCCTCCAGTTTAGTACAATTACCTCAAGGCTGTAGGTGAACTTAAGAAAATGTATGTAGTTACTTACTTGTATAGTGTTGAAAAGTGTAAGATGTAGCCAGTGAATTTCTTAACTGCAGATAACCTTTTGGTGCACGTTAATAAATTGATTTCCACTTTGTAGTCATGTTACAAAACCACACATTTGAATTGATCTGTGTGGAGTTTGGGGAAAATAACATGAATCCAGAATTTTGAATGTGAATGATTTTAAAATCTTTGGGGAATCTACTTGTTGTAGTCGTTATGTAGGGGACAGAGAACATAAATCTACGCTAACATTTTGTGTTTCATGGTTTAGCTTTCAATTGTTAAATAAAATATTTAACAATCCAGATATTCAACCAAGTTGGAACCAGCTCAAAACTTGTGTCTCCAAATCCCAAAATGTATGAAAGTGGTCAGACATTTTGTGGACCCTAAAGGGCATGAAAGCAAAATCAGCGTATATAACTTTAATACTTTAAATACTAACAAAAAATAAACCGAAGGGACCCGGATGTCTCAGGGGTCCTAAGCAACCACTCAGTTTGCTGATGCCTCGTGCTGGCTCTGCATCAAGTCAACAGAGAACTCCACTTGTGGACAGGACTCCGTTAGCATTGCTGATTAGCACTGGGCTGTCGTCTTGGTAATGGTTGCTGCTAACAGATATTGTGCTGTGTATTTCCTGATCCTGCTGAGGCTGGGGGCAGAGCAAGACAAGTATGAAAAACACAGCTGTCAGGGCACACAGAGGAGAGCCTGGGCGTACAGTCAGGTCCTAATACATGGAGACCAGCACTTTTATTTTGAAATGTTACATGACATATCCATCTTGCAGAACAAGACAGGTGGATGTTTCGTTTTATTTTATTTTGTCAGCATTTTGCACGTATGGGCCTTTTGTTAAACTTTATATGTTACAGTGCAGGATCTGCAGAAGAATCTGTGCATTTCTGTGCAAAGGTAACATAACTTTGACATCAGTAAAACCAGACTGACACATTAATTGTAGTGGAGTAACAAAAAGTCTGTAACACTTTATAATAAGTCCTAAACACATGCTTAATGCTCACTGTAACAAACAAACAAATCAGTTTATGCATTTGTAGTTAGTGACTAATGGATCATCAATTAGTGATTGTTACTGTATGTAAAAGTTACCTTTCATATTAAGTTATGTGTCGCCACAGTAGCTGGAATCAAATTCCATAAAGGGACACTTTCAGACTTTCTGCGTTGTTCTGAGGCAGGAATTCATTATACAATCAGTCTTAATCGATCCATTAAAGCATTATGATTTGGTCACATGACGCACTAATCAAGCATTGGTTTATTATGCATGACATGTTTCTAAAGTATATATGTGTAACATCTGGCACTGAAATAAAGTGGAATCTAATGTCTCATCAGGTAGATTACAATGTGAACCCAACCACAATCAGTGGGTTTTTGACAAAGTTCACACAGACTTTGGCTCAGATCTGTGGTTGTGTATTGATCACACATGCCGCACACACTCAGTAGTGAGCACTGAATTTAGATTTCAGACACTCCTCATCGTTTTGTATCGTGTCACATGGCTGTAATATTTGCATCAATGAAAGGACAAGGCAATGAATGTAGGATTATTAGCAGAAAGGGTCCCTGTAGTAGTGTCCACTACTGTGGGACTGTGCGATGGCAACATACACGTCTGAACTGAAACTGAAACTTCCAGCTTCTGGTCCAGGAGTGATAAAACTTTATTCAAAATGACACTGACATTTGTAGAAAAATTCAGGCCTGTGACATAACATAACTCAGTAATATGTTGTGCTGTTCGCCCCATGTGGCCAAACAAAAATATCTGAAAAGACCTTTAGCAAACAGACAAACTGCTGAACAGAAAGGGCCAAACAGTGTGAACTGTTTTGTGACCGCAGAGAGAGCAGCTATAAAATGTGAAAAGACGACATTAGTGGAGAGTGTTGGTGGATGTTGTGGATATGAAAGAAAGTTATGACTCATGCTGCTGGGATACATTTTCATGGGATCTGCAGTTTTATGTGTGCTGACAAATCGTTGTTCAGGCTAGCCCGGAGGGGATATCGAGTCCTCGGCTCTCTATATAGTGTAGAGCAGACATCTCACACCCAGAGACTCACAATGTCAGACAGCAAATCAAGTGCATTGTATAATACATCGGGAGGGATTTCAGACAAAGTCTCTGATTGCTGTGTTGGTTTTATGAAACTATGCAGATACTTTACTACGTACAGTTAATCTTTACTCACGTATAAACTGATAAAAGTAATCCTGTCACACAACCCATTCACACCCTGGACCCCCCCCCATCCCTCCATTCATATTGTTTGTTCTGTGACCGATCATGTGCAATATTACTTCTGAACACAATGTGCAACTACTCAGGGCATTACTATTACCATATTTTATATAGAGTGTGTTTACTTCTGTTTTCTTATTCATTATGTGTATTCATTTATTTTATTCTTATATGTATATTTGCTGCTCTTACTTCTATTCTGTATCTCGTGACAACGCTCAAAGATCTTCCAATGTACCTGTTCTTACTAGTGCAAATGGCAAGTAACTCTATTCTTAGTTAGTCAAACCCAACATGGAGGAAAGTGGTGGAGCACCTGAGGGAGCCCACATGAGCATGGCAGCTACACACAGTCCACCCACAGGCCCCGGGGCGGGTTCAAACCCAGGATCTTGTCAGTTTTTAGGCCATACTGCTGACTTGAGGCCACCATACTGCTGTGCCTCAGTTGGTTGTCAAGGCAACCAAGAAGAGAGGAGTTTGGGCTTTGGCTTATCTGGGTGGAGCGCAGCAGTTTTTCCTCCCCTGCATCTCTGCCCTCTTTCTTCTCTCTCTTCAGTGACTGGGGCAGCTGGTGGGAGGTGGTGGGTGTTGTGTAGCTTAGCAACTCCCTTGGCGGATGGCGATTGATATGCAGCTTTGTTCAAGTGTCTCTCTCTCTGAGCCAGAGAGGGGGACGCCTGAACAAAGCAGGCCTTATTGAAGCTTCCCCTCCTCCTTCTCTTTGCCCAGGCACGGCGTGGGAGGACAAATATTTCTGCTCAAAAGGAACCGAGAATCAAACTTACAGCAGCAGTCCTGAAAGTGTAACTCGGGGGTCGCCGACATCTGTGAAGGGCCTCCAGGTGTCCCCGGCAAAATGAATGCATCAGGCGCTCTTAGCTTCCAAACAGAAGTTGTTAATCGACTGCATTCACTCATTCATTCACTTGAAATAATCACCCCACTGAAATCAACAGGTAAAATCTTCTTCTACTGCTTCCTTATAAAAGTGTCTTTGGGTTTAATATGAGGATGTGGAGGCTGTAACAATAAAATACTATGTTCCCGTGTGTTGTGCCGATATGTCTGGTGCTTCTTGTTTGATTTACTCAGTTTCCTGTTTTCTTGAGTTGTGGAAACCAGGAACTGACACTGAATTTCAACTGTTTATTGGGTAAAAAGCATAAAATTCAATTTACAGTCATTATCAAACTCAATTTTACATTCAATCCTTGTAAGCCCTTTTTAAAGGAACATGTTGTGAAATAGATTTACTCTGAGTCATATGAGAAGATGGATATCAGTTTCATTTCTGTGTCCAGTACAGCGATGGGGTTGGATTCTTCTAGTCTTGGATTACTCTAACAGTGAAAATTAAAAAATACTACTCTTAACCCTGAAAAATGAGCCACACGCTAATTAAAAGCCTATACCTGTCCCAGATTTCCTGCCCTGGCAACTGAGTGTTGCCCGGTCCCAGAGGACCAAATATGAGCCGACTCACAGCTGCCAGATGTGGCTCAGGTTTAAGGGGGCAGATTGGGGCTGACAATCAGCTCCTGTTAGCAGCACTCAGGTTGACTGCAGGACAGCAACCGCAGTGCCTTCAGGTGGTGCCGTGTTCACCAGGAGAATCTAAATGTTGAATCTGTGCTTAGGATGAAGTTGTGATGTGAGGTTATGGTATTTGTTTCTTTAAATGTTGGATCCTCTACTTTTTAAAATAGTTTTTGGGTTTTTTTCTATTCCATATTAATTTTTTGTTATAACATGATGAAATGCAACAAACTCAAAACAATTCACATTTCTGAAAATGAGAACAAAGTAATATCTTTTAGTTTTTTGTCACCTGCAACTGACAAAAACAGAAAAACACGAGCAGTTTGTGGTTTCTTAACAACGTTGTGGAGTAAGCAGAGACATGAGAAAGAGACAGTTAAGTTAGTCGTCTATATTGTTTTTGTCAAACAATTATTAACAAGTCTTTTTTATGAATGCTGGATGTATTCCAACTTCTGTTTAGCATGTGGAAACTGCTCACCTACCGCTATGAAAAAAGCAACGACAAAAAAGACACCATCCAAAACTGTTCAGATAGAACAAGATTCACAAGTTGTATCTTGTTTATTGAACAGGTGTAAAATGTAAAGAGGAGACTTTTAGCAGCAGTCAGAACCACAACCACTCGCTTTTAATATCTAAAGGCCAAAAGATATTGTGGGCAGAAGATGCAGGATCAGGATCAGTGCAATGATGTTATGTTGCATGCACGAGACAGGTTCTTCTGCACAATATCCATATTTTGTGCAGATTATATTATCCTACATCCTTATCTCTATCCACATTTTATTTTTTAATACCAACGGTATCTCATCTCTATCAAGACATGAATCTGGCAATAGGATAATAGATAATATATGGATCAAGATATGAAAAATGTAATTATTGGAAAATGTTAACTTTTGGGACTCCTGGAGTTCCACAGAAGACGTGTTTGAAATATGCTCTACTTTTGTACCTTTGAATGAGGATTTTAGATTAATGAGAAGACGTTCTGCCTACGCATCACAGGTATTCACACAGTTGTAGTCATTTTTTAGATCAATATATTAAAAAGAAAAAAAAAAATGAGAGTTTGCATAAGTAAGGGATTCTTGTCTGCTCTCCCAGCAACTGGTCACAGAGTGTTTGTTATGTCTGCAGAAACTCAAAGGCCAACTGTTATTGTGAAGCTGTGACCTTCAGTAATTGAATAATGACAAAAAGGAGCGTCACAGTCAGGCATGAACAGCTTTCTCCTCCAGTGGGTGTTGGGAGCGCTGCTGCGTAGCATTCCTTCCAATGGAGATCAGACTATAACAAGAGCCACTTCTTTTTTTCCAACTAAAATGAATCCACGTAATTATTCTCCAAAAGTGTTCAGAGATGGTTTTGAAACAAATCAACTCCGCACTACCAGGAAACTCTTTGCTTTCCCTCTCCGTCTCCTGGCCTGTTTTCCCTTCTTTGTGTGTTTCCTCTCCTTCTGTCTTTTCTCTTTGTGACTTTCTTCATTCTCGTGCTTGACAGCTTAACATTCCATTTTACCCTGAACTTAAATCTGCATGTTTGCAGATTTAAATACTTCATAAGAATCTTCCAATTTCATATTTTTACACAGATTTTTGTAAAAAAATGTGCATTAAGCTTTAGTTTACCAGGTACTCAGAGTTTAGTTAGGTTACTTTAGAGTTTAGGTACTTTAGTTTACCGTTCACTCAGATAGTCTGTCTCTGAACCTTCACAAATAAAGTTTTATTTTAAAAAAATGTAAATGCATGTGCTGCATTTAAATTTGGCTCAAACAGGAGAAAACAGTGCATTTGTAGGGGACAAATCAGTTTTAATTTGGTGCTCTAGTGAGTATTTCTGACAGCAGGGCGGTGTATGTGGCACTGAGTCACATAATAAACTAATAAACTCGTGGTAATGGAGGAACATGTCACCCAGTGCAACAGCATGACTCACTGATGTGGTTTTAGTGGACAAAGGAGCTCCACGGCACAGAGGAATCAGATATATGAGACTTCGGATGCACAGACAATACTTGTTAATGGGATACATTCATTGTTGGTTTGGGTCTTTTCAGGGGATTTGTTGAAAAATAGGGACTGTCATCAGACTTGTTTTTTAAGATGTGATTCTGCTGCTGAACAAGATCCACTAGATTAAAATTAAAGAATTGTGATGAGGTAAAAAATGATAAGTAAAAATTGTTTAAACTCCTGAACAGATTGTGAACTATTGTTAGTGGAATAAAGCTCCTTGTAAACACAGAGAGACTTTTCATCAACAGCTCTACTTAATGAAGTATATTCCAGACATTAAAAACACACACAGAGAGAATCACACACAGGTGATGCAAAACTGTTGAAGAAAATCTAAACTTAAAGGTAGAATGAGCAGATTTGTCATTTGTGGTCCATCCAAGTTGGCCCCTCCTCCCCGGCTCAATGACATCAGAAGCGTTAGGGTGCTCGCCAGCGGGTGGAGGCCAAACCCAGATTCAGTTTCCCTTTGTCCGCTCTGCGTTTCACCTCGCTATATCGTTTTTCCAGCACTATGACTCACTCCTCTTGGATGCATGCTAATGATGGAGCTGTTATTGTGGCTACACACCCGCTGCCCAAAGCTTGATACCCATAATCGTCCCGAAAACAGCAAAATAAGAATGCACAGGCAGCGGGAGGCGGGACTGTTTTTATATGAATCTATACATTGATTTTTAGGAAAGTCCGACACTAATCTAAACTACTAAACCAAAAGTAATAAAACAAGTAAAAAAAATAGTCAAACATCAAACTAGATTGTTTCACGTACCTTACGTAAATTCTGATTGATCTGTAATAAGATCTCATCTCATTTTTACCTGCTGACAACACAAGGATGTGTTTCACACGAGTGTAGCTGCAATGTTCTTACTTACACGACACATCTGGTGGAGACACAGTGTGTATGAGCAACAGCAAAGTCATGTTTAGAGAAAAAACACACAGCTCAGTTCACAGCAGTCTGCTGGCAAAAGTCTCAGTAGGTCTACTTTCTCAGTTTAATCATTTTTAAACTCTCTAAACTCACATTATCCAGTGTTTGTCTCTAATACAGTACTGAGAGCAGATAATACTAATATCCTGAATGAGCATTAGAAAATTATTAATAACTATAAAGTGTAAAATGTATCAAAACAATGAAGAGCTCTACAATAACAGGTGGATAACGATAAACTCCTTTTTCAAAAGAACATGTTCTATATTGTAATAAATCATCTAACTTGAGTCAGACAAGTTTCTGCTCCTACAGTGATTCTAAACCATCAGTTCATACTGACTGAGATTTAAGGATTATGGCAATTTAAGACAATTTGTGGTTTTATCCATCATTTCAAGTTCATACCTGACAGCTAAAGAAACACAAGCAGTCAGACGATTGGACAGATAGAAACTAATCTGTAGGTTAGATAACTTCCCTGCTTCACCTACTGTCGTTACAGTAATTTAAACAGTTTAAACCTCAATAAAACCGGAGTTATTGCAAAACAGAATGTGGACATGTGAAAACGACCACATACTGTATGTGATAGCTGATTCCAAAGCCGTGGGCGTTAATCTGCAGCTTTAACAGCCTCAACTCCACTTTTCAGGTTTTCCACCAGATTTTGGAACCTTGCTGTGGGGATTTTCTCCCTTTCAGCCACAAGAGCATTAATGAAGCTTAACACTGATGCTGGGTGACAAGGTCTGGCTCACAGTTGGCACTCCAGTTCATCCCAAAGGCGTTGGAAGGAGTTGAGGTCAGAACTGTCAGACTCTTAAACACCAAACTGGGAAAAAACTTTTTTTTATTGATCTGGCTTTGTGGATCATGTTATAGCAAGAAAGGACCTCCACCAAACTATTTCCACAAAGTTGGAAACACTATGATCTAAATATCAGTGTGTATTTGCCTTTATAGGAACTAAGAGACCTAGACCCAATCAGGAAAAACAGACTGAGACAGGGGTGTCCACGCACTTTTGGTCATATAGTGTGATCTGGATAAACTGTTGCCTTGTTTCCAACCTGTCTGATCATCTGACTGCTCATCTCACTGACTTGGCAAATGCAACATTATTAGAACTGATAGAAATGATTCATCAAAATGATGAAACTAAAACACAAATTGTAATAAAGTGAAATGATCCTTTAAATTGGATGCGGTTAAATGCAGTTCTGGACCTCAGCAAGGCGTCCCGATAGCTGTTGAAGAGTCTTTCACTCTGTCGTAGCAGACTGCCGGTTCGGTCGCCAACATGCTCTTCGTCTCCTCTTTGCTGGAAGGAGACAGGGAGGATGGGGAGGGCGACGTGGGCGAGGAGAGGTTGGAGGTGGCGGCGGTTGAAGCAGACGAGGATGAAGAGGAGTTGCCGTCTGGGAGGCACTCTTCACAGCAGCAGCAGCAGCAGTCCATGAAGGCCTGGCCCAGCGAGCGACACAGGAATAGAAGCAACACCGGCGTAGCAGAGCAACGCACAAACAGCAGGAACTGTCCAATCAGACCCAGTGCTGGCAGAACCAGAGCCGGGAGCGCGGCGGACACGTGGACGGAGATGTACGCCAGAGTGATGTTACAAATGCTCTCCGGCAGGTTGCATGTGATGTACAAGATGGTGAGCGCCATCACAGTGGAGCGCAGCCTCTGCTCTCTCACATGCTGCTTCTTCTTGGTTGAGGAGGAAGACGATGAGGAGGAGGAACATCTACTGGCCACCTTGTCACCGACAGATTTCTGCGGTAGACGCTGCGCTAACACTTGCCTCGTCACCAAGTCGCAGGCCAGAGTGAAGAGCAGCGGCAAACAGATGTAGCACCCAAAGAACCACCACATGCGGGCCTCGTGGTAGGTCAGCACCAGAGAGTAGATGCTCTCTGGGAGCTCCACAGACGGCTCACGAACACAGACGTCCACCTTAAACGTGTCTGTTCGGGCCCTGAAGGCGGCCATCAGTGAGCCTCCCGGCTGGCTCTGCTGCAGGTCGGTGGGGAGCTTCGGCAGGCTGACCGTTTCCTGGAGGAGCTGCCACAGCAGCAGCTCAGGGGTGGCCAGCACCATGGAGCCCACCCAGATGACGGACAGCTTGGACAGGATGGACTGACAGGACTCCACCCTCGGCGTCTGAAGGGGCCCGGGGCCGGTGGCCGCATGGAAGCGATCAATACTCAGAGCACAGAGGCTGAATGTGGCCACACCCAGAGAGGTCACCTGACAGAGACATGACAGAGATGTGGAAATGAAGATTAATGACACAAGTTTCATGAGGAAGAAATGTGTTTGCTATATCAGATATAAACCAATAATTAGAGCAACTTTTGGGTTTATAGGTTGAGAAAAAAAATCCTCCAGCCAGTGGTGATGCTCCTATGTTCTTTTATTTAGTTCTTTAATTCATCAGAAAATCCAAAAGTGAATTTAAACTGCAGATCATAAACTCAGTTTTCTGAACAACACAATCTTTAGCTTCAGCTTCAGCTAACAGCATTTGAAGCTTCTGTGATGGATTATTTCTTACTGAAAAACAGCATAAAACTTCTTTTTTATGTCTGCAGGCTTGTGTCGTGGATTTTTACCTGATATTTTGTGATGCAGCTGATTAACTTTTACACTGATGATTCAAACAGGAGAACCACTTAACATTAATGTGACTTGCAATTCTACAATTCTATAAATTTCAGTCCTGTTGCTGCGTAGTCCTTTTCCAGAGGGTAAGTGGTCCAATTGCCAGTTTTAGCCTCTTATTTTTGGATAATAACTGGAAAATATACATTAATTATTTGTCATTACTGATGAAGCCATTGGTTATGACTTATAAACTCTTTATTAAAAAAAAGTGGCACTGAAATGGGTACGTTTTTGGTTCAGTATTAGTATAAAAAAATTCAAATGAAACCCAGTTCTGCTTTTAAAGAGTACAAAATAATTCAAACCATTTAAGTCAGTGTTTTATCATTTTTGGCATCGCAGAGCTACTTCCAGGTTTAACCTACAAGCTGTCCCTCACACTGTAGTCATTCATGCTTGGATTCCAGTCAGACACGACCTGTTCACACGACTGAAAAGACAAAGCAAGACTTCCTGCAGACTAAAGGTCTAAACTGAACACAGGAAAGTGCTTTCTTGCTTGAAGAACACATTAAAGGCTTTCCTTTGCCTTATTATGCCTCTAGCCTTTGGGGAAATTAGCCAAACCTGTAATAATAAGGCCACAGTTGTAAAAAAAAAACTGCTTTAGAATACAGAAACAGGGAAATAAAGAGTCACAGAGGGGAAAGAGAGACATTATGTTCTAACAACCTACAGACTGGGACAGTTAATGGTGCCTCGTGCACATTAAAGTCTGCCGTTTTGGCCAAAAACTCAGCCTATCATTATAGAGACTTGTCCTCCCTCTGTGAGTGCTTAATGACCTCAAACAGTTAAGACACAACTCAAGATAATTAACACAGATCTCTAATTAGCATGAGAATAGTTTAACTAACAGAGCACAGGGGCAGCTGGCAGCCTGACCTGCTTTAGACACAGCTCAGTGCAGCGCTCAGAGGACAAACTGCTTAAGAGCACTTTAAAAACGTTAATTAATTAGCAAGAAATTCATTCATTCATTAGCATACAAATAGGCAAAGCAACAAATAGAGGAGGCTGGCAGCCTGACCTTGTTAAAGACTGCTTCATACCAGCTGTTATTACTAAAACTGCACTTCAGTGATTTAAAGCTCTGTAGGCTTTCGGAGCCAAAAGACCCCACAGGCGGGCAGAGTCCATGGTGAAACACGAGACTGATGAAGCCAATGAAAATCCAACAATAGTAACCAAGAAGCCAGCGAGAGCTCCATATTATTACTCCAACCAGGCCACTGATTGGCTGAGTTTTTCAATTAGTTATTCAGATTTTAAAACATCCTCCGTATAATATACTCAGAGCTGCAAAAATGCCAAAAACAATGGCTGTTTTCCAGGTTTTCTCTGTTTTAAATGATTGTAAACTGAAATGTTAGGGTTTCTGATGGATGTTTTTCATTATTTTCTGACATTTTACAGTCCGAACAATTAATCAGTTATTCATAAAATAAGCCGCAGGTTATTCGATATTCAAAATAATCATTAGTTGCAGCCCAACATATGATCTTGTCAAATCCATATAATCCATAATAAAAGGTTGGTAGTTTAATTCCCAGCTCCTCCTGCTGTCATCTCGTCTTTGAGGAGGACAATGGACCCCCGATTGCTCCCAATGTGGGGAAAAATGCAAAGTCACTGCGGATAAAAGAATCTGCCAGATCAATGTAATGTGACATTGTGAAATCTAGTGTTTCAGTGTCTGATAATATTCTGTGTAAAACTGCATCTTCCTGAACACTACTGGACAGAACAAAGTATAAGCGGCCCAGCAAATACATATTTGGTATTTTCATAGTCAGCTGTTTTTTGCAAGTCCTGTATAAATGAAAGACGTTCTTTAATGGAAATTTCTCTAGAAAAAGGCAACTGCTTATAAGTTACATAAGTAACTAAATAACTAAATAAATTCAAACTCCTGTCTCGTTTTCTCTTTTCCTTATCTGTAGTACTAGATTACCTGAAAATATCCAGACCATGAAGGCCTCCATTAGAACTACTAGCTCAAACTATCAGTTGATCTATGAACTGTTTTCTCAGAGGATTTGCTGCTTTTCCTGCTTGTATTTCACTGAAAATTGAGTAGTTTGGGGTTTCTGTTGGTTGGACAAAACAAGACATTTAAAGACGTCACCTTAAACTTACAGTGGCCATTTTTCTTGACATTTTACAGCACAACATAATTCATCGATTCTGTGATTTTAAAAAGTCTATTTGCAGCCTTAGTCTCCGTAGAACTTGTCTTCTATGTTTCTAGTTTCAAAAGCTGCTGGTCCACCCTGAGCTGAGGTTTTCTACCAGTGAAGGACTTCTCTCTCTGAACTGGAGGGTGGTCACCACATTTCAGTTCTACCACAATTTTCTATTGTTCCCATTAGAAGCAGCAATAATGTTTTTTTTCTCTTTCATCGCTGACATTCAGTTTTTGGCTCACACCCTCAACACCCCAGTTCCGGATAACTACGTCTCTGTAGTTGTATTGTTTGGTTCTGTGAGCTGGAGAAGAGGACTCCCTTCTTTCGGGGCCCCCGTCGGCCTCCCTTGATGGTTCATAACAGACAGCAGAAGGAGCCAAACAGACCATAACAGCACGTCTGTAGAAAGTAAAGACTGCTTTGAGGCTGAAACTGAGGCACAACAAGACACAAGCAGGCCATTCTTCATAGGGCTGGATGTGTCTTCATCAAACTGGAGAACATTCACAATGAGTTAAACATGGGGCGTAAATACAGCGCTGATAGTGTGAAGGCAGCACTGACCAGCCTCATTGTCACCACATTAAGTTGTTTGTTTAACTTACTTGGCATCTCTTTGCCTCACTGTAGCTGAATTATATCGGAGTTTTGGTGCCGATATAAAACACTTCAAGACTTTTAGTAGCAAGTAGAATAAAGAGTAAAAGAGTCCAACTTTCTCATTTCTTACCAACTCATTCTAGTCTTTAATATATTAATTGTTTAAGTTGTTTTTCAATCAAAAGCACCAGCTTCTCTCCAGTTGCAGTGTCTCCAATGTGAAGATTTGCTAAAAATGATCAGAAGCTGAATATATTTGAGATTTGGACTGTTGGTCAGACACAACAAGATGTTTAGAGACTTCAAGCTGGATTTGGGGAAACTGTGATGGAGCTTTCTTTTTTTTTTTTTTTTTACTTTTTAACCTTCAGACTAAGCAATTAAACAATACCAAAATAAATAAAATAAAATAATAAAAACATTGGAATAAGTTTCAGTTTTAGTTGCAGCATTGAACTTGACTGGTAAACCTGTAAAACTTAAGTGATAACTGTAGATTTTCACATTAAATGTATCGTTTAATTTCAAAATGTCCTATATATACTATTTTTAAAAAATAACATATGTTTTGTGTTTTATATCTATTTAATATTTTACTTATCTATTTAACTTATATACTTATTTCATTTCTTTCTATTTTAACGTAAATTTTCTTAGAATAAAAGTTATTAAATGATGTAGAAAATGATTGGACACTATTTCCGTCCCATCACAGTTACAGGTCATCCATTCTGCTTTACCAACAGGTGTTTTACAGCCCCTCACCTCCAGGTAGGGCACGAGCCGACAGGACAGGTCTCCTAGCAACCTCTTGAGCGTGAGCTCGTGGAAGATGACCACGGGAAGGCAGAAGAACAGCACGAGGAAGTCCCAGAGCGCGAGCCCCGCCAGGATGCAGTTCCACGCGCTCTTCAGGTAGAAGTTGTGCCACACGATGCACATGAGCGCGAGGTTCCCCACGATGCCCGCCGCGAACAGCACGAGCGCGAGCAGCATGACCGCGTACGCCCAGTAGGAGCCGTCGGTGACCGGGAACAGCGGGTTGAGGAGCCCCCCGAGGCCCACCGAGGAGTTACCCGGCCGGGCGGAGGCGTGCCGGCCGGTCCGCGGTGTGGTGAAGTAGCCGCTCGGGTCGTCGTCGTACCGCCGCGGATGGCCGTAGCCGCTCGGGGTTTGCGGGTCTTTTTTCCCGAAACTCCGGTCTTTGGCTCCTCTAGCGACTCGCTTCAGGTCAGGAACTCTTGAACTTTCTACCCGGCTCAGAAAAGTCCTTTCCGGGGAGAGAGAGCCCTCTGTGCCCGCAGCGGGGACATCAGCATCCTCCGGCGGGGACACCGGCTGAAGCCCCCGGGCTGTGTGCACATGACGGAGCTCCGCGGTCCGCAGAAAGAAAAGCAAAACAAACAAAGCCGGGCTCATTTTTAGCCTTGAACTATCTGGTCCGTGTTATCCGTCTCTTCCACAGACATGTGCTGCAGCAAACATTGAACTCCTGAAATAAAAATGTCCATAAAACTCACAGTCTCACAGTCCGACCTCCGTCTGGTCCTGATGGTGCAGTTTGAGCCTGCAGCGCACTTTTAACTCCGCTTAAACACCGGCATCAGCTTCTTCCGGTTTCACATTTCAAAATAAGATGCTACTTAGTTGTTTTTTTTAGTTTTTAACCTTTTTGCTTTTAGAGATTCGTCACTTTTAGTGACATTAAGTGGTATTTTAAGTTATTTAAGTTAAAAAAGGCTCATATACTGTTATTGTTTGGACACAGTGTCTTTAGATGAAACTAAATTAAACAATTCAGTGATCTCTTTCCCAGAATTTTGTCCCAGGCAGAGTAGAGAGAGCTCATGTAGAGAGATTCTGGTACACAATACTGCTTTAAAATGAGTATAACTTCTAAATAAAAATTATATCTGAACACCTAAATGAATCAAGTGAAATACAGTTAAACATGTTTTTTTCCTAGACAGAGCGGGGGTCTCTGGGGGTGATTCAGTCGATGGCTGTGAAGACGATTACTCACCAACATTATTTAGTTTTCTGAAACTGGGTTAAGGAGCTGTTTGTCATTCATGATTCACTATACAGAAAGGCATTTCTAATCTTTGTCCATGTCTTTTTCAAAGAGTACAGAGACTAGAGCTGCTACAATCACTTAATTGATAAGTAGATTGAAATGTATTCGTTTTTGCTTCTCAAATGTGAGATTTTCTTGGTCTTTCATTATAGTAAATTGAATATTTTTGGACTATTGGTTGGATGGTTTCACTTGGTTTCACCATGTTTTTTCATATTTGAGAGCCCTAACAATTTATTGATTAATCAAGAAAACAATAATATACTTACTGATTTATAATGAAAATGATCAGATTCAGACATAATAGAAACTAAATATTATAAACTCCTCTCATTACAAAACAATTCACTTCAAAAGCAACACAAAGACAAGAAGTCTTATGACACCCCACCGTTTCCAGCTCTGTTGATCAAAACTGACTGATAAAAAAAAAAGAATGAACAGAGTAACGAAGTTTGCTTATTCATTGATTTTGGTTTTTATACCAGGGTTGGTCCTGTGAGCCTGTGATTGGCCACTGATGCTGATTGTCCAGTAGTTCATTTGCAGCATTGTTTTCACGGCAACTAACGAGAAAAGCAAAAGCTCTGACCATCTCAGTATTTACTGAAAAAATACATGTGCTTCTTTCACTCAAAGTCGGTGTGTTCAGGGGCCATTTGCATGCTGACTGTTAAAATCAGTCCTAAGGCAAAAAATGGCACCAAGAGGGAGAAATAATGTGTCAGCTCATGAAGTCCAGACCAGTGAGTGTAAACTGAAACACAGAGGCATCGTCTCCCATAGTCCTCAGCTCTTTTGGGAGGTCTTCATCTTCCTCCGTGCGTCCTTGTGTTTCTTGCGGTACTCCTGGGGAAACAGACAAGAAAGTTGAAACATCGTCACTGAATTGTCACTATTTCACTTCATGACTTCCCTCAGTCTGAGGGAAAACTGATGAGTACCTCTCTGAGCACGCTCCTCGTCTCCTCCCACTGATCCCTCTGCTCCTCCAGGTGAGAAGAACGACAGAACAAGCTGGGACCCTCTGATGGAGGAAAGAGAGGCTTCAGATCACGCACAAAAAAGCCCTCAAGTTTAAGAAACGGTAGAATATTTCAACGATTCCTCATGTTGTCTTGGTTTCACTCCAGGCAAATACTGTAACAGTACTGCTTTGACAGCACCAGTCGGACCATAAAAAATATATTGCTTCTTAGAAAGAGGTATAAAAAATGTATTTGTTGTAAACTTGATCTTACCCATCAATCTGCTGTCTCCAGAGAAGAAGAAGAATAGATCTGTCTTTGAGGGAGTCTCCTCTCTGTGAACAGTAACACAAAAACATTCGCACATTCAGCTGACATTTGATTTCAATTGCATGGAAATGGATTGTAGAATAATTATCCTGCTCTTGCTGTAGTTTAAACCCATGAATGCCTTCGAGGAGAGATAGTTTGATGATCCATGACAGCTCTTTCTCCAACAAATGTTCAATTATCCTATTCGCTGATCCACAGAAAATTAATTCTGCCAATATTTTGATTTATTTTTTTAAAATTTTACAAGCAAAAAAATGCAACTGTTGGAATTGGCTGCTTTTCTTTGCCATAAATGACACTAAATTGAATGTATTTGGGGTTTGGACTAATTGTCATAAAACAAGGAATGACTAGTTGAGAAAATACTCAGCAACTACACAACTTGTTGCACAGTCGACCTCTGAAAACACACATAGAGCAGTTAACGGGCTTTAATCTTAATTTTTCTCACTCTGTGGTTCCAATGGCAACGCTGCCTTGCTCCTCTTCTTCCTTCTGCTCTTCCTCATCCTCATCCTCGTCCTCCTCTGAGCTGCTGTCATGGAAACGTGGGTCTTGTTGCCAAGACACCTTTGGTACCTGGATGCTCTCTACCTTGTACTCTTCTGGCAGAGAGATAGACAGGAATTTAAAAAAAAAAAAAAAAAGAGAGAGAGAAAACAAATCTTCCCTCTGACTGTCTGAGATAAATATCTGAGTTACTACCTACCTATCTCTTTACTTCCTGTTTCTGTGTCGTCTCCAAAGAAGGAGAATTTAAATCCAGACGACTCCTCTTTCTCTGCGCTGGAATTGGCCGCAGATATAGATGACAGCTTCTCCTCTCCCTCCTCTTCTTCTTGTTCTTCTTCTTGGTCCCAGCTCGTCTTTTCTTCACCTCCAGCGACTTCATCCTTCGTCTGACCAAATACAGCCTTCAGGTTGCTGGACACGTCGTAGTAAATCTCCTTAGACACCTCTGGAAGCTTCTGAGCCTCTTCCTTTTTCTTCTTCCTGGCCGACTTGCTGTGAAGACAGCAGATCACATGATAGTTTTATTGGAGTACGGGTGGAGACGATAAAGTGGACAGGATGCAGTTTGCTATGTGAGTTCAGAAGCTGTGTGGAGACATCTGGAATCGCGTATGATGGTTTAAGTCTGATCTGTCCAACTGAAAATTCTGTGTCACTGTTAATGATCATGTTTTGTCACTGGCCTCGTTAATACCTGGTGTGCCACCAGGCTCAGCCCTGGGTCCCATCCTGTTCTCTATATACACAATGGTCTGCAAAGTATTCAGATCCCACACACTTCAGAGATCTAATCGAGAACTGAAGTTACATTATTAGCATTTTTTTTCTGCACAAAATACCCCACAATTACATAGAAACATTTTTCTCAAATTTAAAAAAAAAATTACTACACCAGATACACATTGTACCCCTACAATTGTCATATTTACAGTGGTCAGTTCAAAAACGCTATGGAAATTGATCAGAATTATTGATAACCCTAACCCTATTCCATGCATTTTTCATTTGCCTAGCAAATCTGGCACTTACATTACCAGAGCATCAAATGTGGATTAATTTGCTGCTGGAAATAGTCCCCAATAATCCTATAATTTCCTTTTGCTTGAATAACATTTGTTAAAATCTACAGTGGCCAGCTGTTTCAGGAAATTAATCAGCCTTTTTAAAAACTGATGTCTTCAACAGGAACCAGTTGGTTTGGGGCTTTGTGGAAATTATAGTGCTGCACTAACGATTGTTGGTCTGTGTCTTTTCATTGGATTTGTTAACCGTCATAAAAACACAGAATACTGCTTTAACCTTAAATGTGGATCAGTCAAGTCTGGTCAACGTCCTGATTAATAAGGTCAGTATCAGTGCTGATACCAACAGACCAGATTGATGCGTTCAGAGTCTCAGTGTTCATACCTCTGCTTGGTTTCATCTGTTTTGGTCTCAAACGCAGTGTGTTCCTCTCTGCTGGGGTCATAATGCAGCGCTGAGACGTCTCTGCAAACACACACACACACACTTCGTTTTGTAAATTTATCTTGTATTGAAGATCAAATGTTCCGGTTCAGAAGCGGCTGTGGTCCAGACTCTGTACATGCGCGTGGCTGACCTGAAGGTCTTGGCCTTACTGGCCGTCTTGCTGCTGCAGGTTTGTTGGGTGCTGCCGAGGACGCTCTGCAGGATGGATAGGTTCTTCTTCCTCTCCTCCTCCAGAGCCTGTTCATCCTCCGTCCCGCTCCTCTTTATCTCTGAGCCACAAACGATTATTTTATTCACCAGGATGAGATGATACAGGTGTGACCTTAGAACTTCAAAACATCCAGCAGGACAAAACACAGACTTCAGACGATGAGCATAGTGCACCCCCACACATGGCCGCCTCACCTGACTCCTCCTCTTCTTCCTTGTCCTTCTCCAGGAAGCGAGAGTCCATCCGGAAACGCTCGTCTGCCCCGAAGCGAGACTGCAGCTCCATCAGCTGGACAACAAACAAACAAACAAAACAAACGACATCAGAGGCAGGCGTCCAGTCACAGTGCTGAGATTTTTCTGCTTTGTCCTCAGAAGGTGGTGTGATCCAGACTCATTACAGATTTATATGGGAATGTGATATAATTATAACAGAATGTGGAGACAGGTAAGCATAAGGAGCAGCGCTGTGTGAACTCTTCTTCTCACCTTCTCTCCTGCTCGACCTTCAAACTGAGGCCTGATGTCAAACCTGCTGCCGTCCTCTTCATCACCATCCCCCTCATCCTCACTGCCGCCAAACAGCTGAGGAACCGATGGCTTCACCTGATCACACACACACACACACACACACAGTTGAACCAGAGACAGTTCAGAGTTTGATTTCTTGTCACTTCTATACGACAGAGAAAAGTTTCCAAAATCCATAAAAACTAGACTCTTACAGAAAGTCACAGCTAAATTCCATCTGACCTAGTTCTGTCTCAGAGCAGTAACTCCACGCTCACCTTTTTTTTCATTGCGTCGTCCCCGTTGGCTGCTGCCTCATCCTCTGAGGCCTCGTCCTCTGAATGGCTGTCCTGAAACAGCGTCTTCTTTGACGTTGTGGCTTCTGAGGTCGGCTGCTGCTTAACTTCAGCTTCAGCTTCACCATCATCCTCGTCGTCATCAGAGCCAAAGACGATGTGTTTCCCTGCCCCGGCTTTTGGAGCATCCTAATGAAGATTGATATCTTTTGTTAAACACGACTCTAAATGAACGCTCAGGTTGCTCCACATCTGCTGGATGTATGGATACACAACTGGTTGCTCATGATTACATAATATCAGTGTAAATGTTTGTTCAGGTGGCCAAAAAAAAAAAATATCTGTTCTAATCTTAAAATAGGACAGCAGTGGAACACGGAAGAGTGAAAAGACGCCTAACCACAAAGATCTGTGATTGGCCAGCACCCTATCAACACATAGCAGCTGGCCAATCAGAGGCTTGTAATGTGTCATTTCAATGCAGACTCAACAAATCTAATTTGTTTCTTTTACTACTCGGTTTCCAAGGTGAAGACTTGGCTTGGTTTAATGAATTAGCAAAATTAGCAAATTCATCCATTTATTCATTTATCATATTAAACATGACAAAAATCTATAGCTTGGCACAATCCAGCCACGCAGCCCTCACCCAAAACCTGAACTAAACCTAACCTAACCTTAACCCACACACACACACACACACAGCACCCACCAGGTTGGCTAAAGCTCCCTGGATGAGCTTCTTGTGTTCTTCAGCCTCTTTCTGTCTCTGCTGGACGGCAGCCAGCCTCCTCATGTTGTCCTTCCTCCTTAGCTCCTCTTCCTCCTTAGCTCCTAACGGGACCCGGGGAGGAGCCTGCTTTTCCACCTCTTCGTCGTCGTCCTCCTCCTCCTCATCTTCCTCCTCGCTGGAGGAGGTCTCGCTGTGAGGTGCAGGGGGAGGTGCCGCTGTCACAGCACCTTCAGCAGTAAGTACGTCTTGCTCGTCCTCCTCTTCCTCGCTGGATGAGCTGGAGGATGAAGGTGAAGCTGATGCTGCAACTTTAGGTGTAAAAACAGTCTGATTAGCCTTACTCCTCTCCTCCTCCTCCTCCTCCTCCTCTTCCTCATCACTGCTAGAGGAGGAATCAGTCTCAGCTTTCTCTGCATTAGCTGTAACTTTTAAAACTTGTGGAGCAGTCTTGTTTTTCACCATTTCCCCTTTTTTCTCCTCCTCATCATCTTCCTCCTCCTCATCATCATCATCATCTTCCTCCTCCTCCTCCTGCTCACTGCTCTCTGAAGTCTCCTCCTCTGTCTCTGTGTGTTTCTCTCCACTCAGAGTCCTGTTTGTTTTGCTGTCTGTTGCTCTTTGGTTCAGCTGAGCAGCTTCAGGGTCCAGCTTCTGTTTCTTAACCTCTCTTCCTCCTCCCTCCTCCTCCTCTTTCTGTCTCTTCTGACACTCACATGTTTCTGATGCCTCGTTCAGGCTCCTCGTCCCTTGGAAGGCAGGCAGCGGCGTTGACATGACAGTTTTTCTTTTCTTCTTTTTCTTCTTCGGCTCGTCATCGCTGCTGTCCTGCTCCATGATGGAGGCGAGGATATCTTCCGGTGTGATGCCCTTCTTCAGAGCAGGTCGTTCAGCAGGACCTGATGTGACATTAGTTTCTTGTTCAGAGGAGGCGCCGAGGATGCTGGGAGCTGTGGTCTCAGAGGTCTGCTGGGCTTCTTCAGTTAGCCTCTGTAGATCAGCCAGGGAGATCTCCAGACGGGTGACATTAGAAAACATGGCTTCATAATCAGAATCTGAACTGTGACCAGATGATTCTAACTCATCCTCATCATCTTCATCCTCCTCATCACTATCTGACTCTGAGAGAGGGGGTTTTACAACAGGTAGGACTGTCACTTTCTTATTTTGGCCCTGTGAACTCCGTTTACCAGAATCCTCTCTCTGATTCCCGGGGCAGGGTTTCACGGATTTGAGATGATCTTCGGCATCTGTTGAATCGTCCTCTTCCTCTCCGGATTTACTTTTCTTCTTTGTCTTTTTCTTCCTGCCTGTGTCCTTTCCTGAGACATGTTCTGCAGCTGCCAGTGTCAGTTTCTCCTGCTGTGGAGGAGGACGTTTCCTGGAGGCGAAGAGTTCATCTGTGTCTGCGGAGTCGTAGTCTTCTTCTCCTGGAATGCCAAAGAAAAACGTGCTCATGGATAGTTTCACACATTTTTTTTACGAGTAATTGAAAGAGTTTTTGTCTGGAGGACTTGGTCTCTATTTATTATATTAATGTTGTTTTATTGTGTTTTTTTTTCATTTCATTATCTTATTTTATTAATTCTATTGCCTTTTTTAATTCTTCTGCAACAAAATTTAAGGGATCTTTAAGGGGAATTTTTTCAAAATTTGAAATTTAATCAGGCTCAAATCTCAGTTCAGCTCTATTTACAACATTTTCTCACAAGCTTCACAAGGAAATATAGACACAACTAAATTAATAACCTAAAGCTGAACTACCAGACACTGATTTACAGTCAGTGTGGACTCGCAAAACACAAGCAGTTTACCAGACAAAAACAGAACAAACAGAACAAACAATGCTCACCATTCATACTTTACAAAGTTTATCCAAATTAGGAAAAGACCTATTCTCCACCTTCCCTCTAGTGATACCTGTCCTGTCAGTCAGTTTTATGAATCTGTGCTCAACATTCCTGTTTCCACCACCTGCCTCCAATTCTAAAAAAAAAGAAAGAAAAAAAAGTAGAGTTTACTTTAGAACCTGTTACCTTTCTGCTGCTGATGGGAGCGTCCGGACTTCACAAAGTAGTCGAGTCCGACCACTTCCAGGTTATCCTCGTCCACTTGCTGCTGCAGTGCATCATGGGAGGAGCTCTGAGCCTCCACCATTCTGTGGATCTCCTCGTCCGAATCGATATCGCAGACAGCACCTCTCCTCTGAGCCAGTCTGTGGTTGGTTGGTGGCTCATATCCGTTGGTGAAGCGATGAACCTCAGCGCGGTCGACAGAATCAACGGTCGGCTTAAATCTAAGAGGAGAGCGACAAGGAGGAGACGGGCTGATGGGAGCAGGATAACACCTGGTGGGATCATATTCATGTTAATCTTAATACCCAAATCCTTAATTTTTAACTTTTCTTCATCAAATCTACAAAGATACCAACAGAGTAATCTTGAAATAAGTTGACCTAAAATAATTGATGGATAATTATACTGTATATTCCTGACCTAGCACTAAATATGCATAATTCAGTATCGGACGCATAGGACACAAAACATATTTGAGGTTGATAAATTAAAACCCAAGAAAAGGTTTTGATCCAATGACATTTATCGGTTTCTATATCAAAGTATCATTTTTGATCACAAGAATTGCAGACGCCTTAACACTTCAAAGTAATCAGTGGGAGCATTAAGGAATCCAACAAACCAGTAGAGACTGAGAACCTCAGAAAAAACTGTTAAGAAGATTTAGAAAACCTCAGAAACTAGTATAAATCTTTAAGGATCCTGGAAAGGATCTGGAAATTTGTAAATTCTAGATATTCTAGAAACCTTTAGGAACACCCTTGAGAGTCCTTAAAAGAACTTATAAAATATGGAAAGTCAGGAACTAGCTGAGAATTCTCAGACACCCAGAAACCAGTAGGTGGTTTTACAGATCCCAGAAACTAGTGGGAAGTTTTGGCAATGCCAGGAGCTACTTTTAAGAATCCCAGGAACAAAATGCAACAAATATGGATTTCCAGAAACCTTTTACAAGGTTTTGGAAATTCCAGTTTTTAGGAATTCCAGAATCGGCAGGATGCTTCAAATAAATAAAACCTTTACGAAAGTAAGAGATCAGTAATTTTTGAGAATCCCAGGTACCGGCAGAAAGGTTTGAGAGTTACAGAAACCAGTAAGAACCTTTGGACCAAAAGCAGAAAACATTTCATGGTTACCTGGTTCTGTCCACGGCATTATGGGAGTTGACCGAGTCTGTCCGACTCTTCTTGGGCTTCGATGGCTCATACGGAGGGAACTCTCCCCGCCTCTTCTTGCTGATGTCATCATCCCCGCCCTGTAGCTCCCAGGTGAGCTGGGGAATGGGCGTGGGCGAAGGCTCTTCCGCGGTGGACCGGTCCAGCTTGCGGATGTTGTGGCTGTATTTGGAAGGGTCGTACTTCAGGATCCGAGCTCTGCTGCCTTTCTGACTTCGGAGCTGCAGGACGGGGAGGACTCGTCCGAATTTACTGACCACCCAGTCCTGAAACCAGAGCACCCACAACACAGTCAACCCCTCCATCCTCACACATGATGCTGGGTACCACATAAACACAATTACTGTAATATTCTCCTTTTTTACCTCAGCGGCAGAGAGAAGCAGGCCTTTATATTGGAGATAGATTTAAATTCTAAATCCCACCTGATTCATGTATTATTTTCATGTATTATCTCAGTATAGCCCGTCTCAATGCATTTCTACAGCTCTGATTCCATCAGAACAACCACAGAGTCATGACACACTCACCTCTCTGCTGTAAATGCTGATATTAGTATCTGCCTAAAAACACAGACACAGACACAGACACAGACACAGACACAGACAGACAGACAGACAGACAGACAGACAGACAGACAGACATCCTGACTGAAACAGGAAGGAGTAGATGACTAGACCTTGTGTCCTGGTACTTCTGTCCCCGGCACCGCAGCCTTCATGGTGAAGTTCTCCACGCCGGCTTTGCTCAGGGAGTCCAGCATCTTCTGTCTCTTGTCCTCGGTTGCAGGCTGCTGGAGACGCTTCTCTGCTGCCACCTGCCGCTCCTCAGTCAGTCTAAGACACCACAAGAATAACACAAACGCACCACACGCTGGGATCAGGGAGGATCTATCATCACAGACATCAGTGCATGGATTGGGGGGGGATAGAATATTTTTTTTACTTAATATATTTCCTGATGCAAGGAGACACTTGTACTTCAAGAATCACTGGAATATGTTTAAATGTCTGGGACCCTCAGAATTACAGATTCATGTTGGAAATGAGAACTTTTCTTTCACTATTTTCTGGTTGCAGCTTCTCCAGAGTGAGGATTCACTGCTACTTTCTGTTTAATATCATTGTAAACTGACCATGTTTAGGTCTCTTTGGGACAGTTGGTAGAAATGAATCAAGACAGTTGAAGACCACCTTTACATACGAAACGATTTATTGACTAATTGAGAGAATAATTAGCAGAAATTAACAACCAGCTTCTAAAGACTTTCATGGTGAGGTGAACGTAAGTGTACCTGTGCAGGAAACTCTCCTTGGCCGTTTCGATCTGCAGAGTTCCTCCTTTCCATTTGGATTTGTTCAGGACCGTCAAACCTGCAGAAGGAAAACACTGATGTCATACCGATGACACGACACAAGCTCTGACATCAGTGAGGATAAACACAAGAACAACCAGAACGAATCATCATGTTTCAGTAATTTTCCAGAACAAGGATTGTGCAGCTTTCACAGCTTCCTGATTCTGTTCTGTCTTAAGATACCGACACAAGTGAAAGAAAAGAAACTGACATACAAAGAGTGGTATCCCTCCACACTGGCAGTATTTTCTCCTGTTTCAAGCAACATAAGACTTGAGTTAATGCAGCAGCTCAGTTCACTTACATTTCTTCAGGTCGCCGTCTGAAATGTTGATGTTTATGTAGCCAAAGGTTTTGTAAGGAATACCTGCAGAGGAACAGCAAGAGTAAGAACACATGGAGGCCACTTATACAAAACAACAAAATGTGATTTTTACCTGATGAACCCATAACAAGTGATACTAGAAAACAAGGCTGACAGAGTTTCTGTTCCCAACAGGATGATAAAGGTGATGATTGTTCCACCAAGTGGATTCCTCACCCTCACTGTCCTTCCTGGTCCGGACCTCCACATCTTCCACTTCTCCAAACTTTCCAAATCGATCCTTCAGGTCCTTCTGGGTGATCGAATGGCTCAACCCGCCGACATACAGCCGCCGCATCACTCCGTATCCACGACAACAGGGTCACTGCACAGACACAATTAATGATTACTTGAAGGATCAGAAATTTACTCAGTGACAATTTTGATGATTAATTGTTATCTCTCTCTATTTTATGTTCTCCACTCTAAGGAATTACAGTTTCTTTGTTTTATAAGAGTGAAAACTGAATATTTTACATTCCCTGGTCAACATTTAGCTCTTTATTATTATTATCCTCTTGGTTTTGCACACTCTACACCCTTTCTATAATTATATTAAAGCTTTATATTTATGATTCTTGCATCAAAGTATATGCAAACTCTGAGATTCATTCTTGTTGACAGCTTTAAACATCACTGAGACTTTGTAAAGGCATTGTAAACTAGAGAGTCCAACATGACTGTAAAGTTGAATCAACAGCTCTCTAAAACCAAAACTAAACATGATAACCTTCAGTAGGGGAGGGTTTGTCGCAGAAGTGGTCTTGATAAACGTGTAAATGACAAGAATTGAATATGAATATGATAAGAGTCACATGATCACAACCATACGCCTTGGATGCACAGACTATACTGAAGTGGAAAAAGAGAGTGCAAAACAAAAAAGACGCACTTTCTGGACAATTAATGTTAATATTAGTGGATTTAAATGTCTACCTCCAGTTCTGCCTGAAGATCTTCACTGAATCTTTGGAGGAACAGTCTGAACAGACTGTGTCTAAGTAAATTCACTTATAACCGAGATAATAGAGTTACCACGATCAAACGGTTTAAGCAATAGTGACAGAAAACCCAACAAATGTTTACCTCACATGTACACAGCTGGTGTTACCGTTAACTGCGTCCGAGGTGCACTCAGTCCTGCAAATTTTCCCTTCCGCACTTGTTTCCGCAAAACCGAAACGTTCCACTCTGGTTCAATTCCGATGAGATTCAACAACAATAAATAAAGCTAGAAAGTGACACCTGCACGTTTATATGTTAAAAGGTTGAATTATGACGGGTTATTCATGAGGAAATACCTACGTTTCTTCTAATTAGCTCAACACCGCGGAAATCAGTCAGAGTCACCAACATATGATACGATACAGAAACGCGTTTCTACGTAGAGGGGACTCTGACAATTTCTTGCTCGGGCGGGTTTTTGTTTAGCGCTTATAAGCAATTATAAACGCTAATATGTATGTTTTTAGTACAATATGTTTAGACATTTGTGGTATTTGTCCCTACAGAGAAGCACACTATCGGACCCTTCCGTATAAAAAAAGTCTCTTCCCCCTCCGACTGATGAAAAGTGGTAGAGTCCAGAAGGCGCGGAGCTCCGAACTGTTTTGGTTGTCATAGAGAAGGCACGAGCCAGCCAGGTGAGGAAGCTGTTTAGTTTATCAACAAAAGGAACAACACTTTCTTCCATGGCGCTTTGTGGATTTAGTGCTTCAAAAGAACTTTCATTTAAACAATTAGAAAATGTAACGGAGACTTAAGACGCGCCAGTTTATCTAACTTCATCTAGCGAGCGTATTTTCCTCCTAAAGTCGTCGTCGTCATTTAAGCTAACGCAACTAAATTTAACAAAATCACTGCTGTGAATAACATCAACGTAACACATTAACCCGTTTTCACAGCGTATCTGTTTTACAGTTTAGTCTGTATTCACACTTAACCACAATGGCCTCTCTGTTTACAAGTTTATTTACCAGACAAATACCACAACTTGTTTGATGCTAAATGTCAGTAATGAAATTTAATTAAGTACATTTACTCAAGTACTGTCGAGGTACTCCACCACATCTAAGAGGCAAATATTGCACTTTTTACTCCACTACATTTGTCTGATAGTTACCTCTCAGTTTATGGTGAAAACCACGAGTCTCTACATTTGGTGATTTTGAATTCTTATTTTATGATAAACTTACGGTTTAACAAAGTGTTCCTGCATGGGTTGAGAGAACCTACTTCTTAAGCTGCAGGTGCATGGCTCTCACAGGACTGCGAAGCTACAAACATGATGATTTTATAGACCATGATGCACTGCTGTTGATTAAACTGCCCAACAGTATATAGAGTTGTTAAAATTAGCACAGCCTTTAACATCTGCACCAGTAAAATGCAACAGTAATCCAAAAAACATCAGATAAAATAGGAAAACAGAGGGACAATTTTACTGTAATGTTGCTGATAATACTTAAATTCTCATAAGGTTTTGAATGTAAGACGTTTACTTGTCGTGGGGGATACTTCCTCTGCCACTGCTGGATGTTCCCATCTTTTCATTTTCTCATCACGCGTGTGCGCTATTAACTTTTCAACATTCAAGTCTCCCATAGTATCCTCTCACCTCTTACGTACATTATATTATTTACACCATTTTATGGCAGTGTTTTATTAACCTGTTTATGATGTTTGTATTGTATTTAACTAGTTTCACAGTGTTTAATGCTGCCTTATTTGCCCATTGAAACTTTCAAATGTGTGTGTTTTTTTTTCAACTGAGTCAGTGTTTGTCTTTCAGGATGGAGGAGAAGATGAGCGAGGAGAACACGGATGAGGTGAAGGTGCTGGAGGCTCAGATCAAGCGCCTCCAAGCTGAAGTTGCAGCGCTGCAATGCCAACAGCAGGAGAACTCCAAGGACACAACGTTCCACTTCAGAGGACAAATGCAGGATGCCATGCAAGTTTCATTTTTGTTTTTCATTTTAAAAACTCTCTCAAACCCACTTTCACATTTCCCTCGCATACAATGCATACAACAAGCAGGTGGTGCAGAGGCTCATGGGAAAGTAGAAAGTGGTAAACCGAGGTGCTGAACAGTTATGACAGTAAATGAACAGTCTGTTGTCTTTCACCGCAGGTTGTATATGTGTGGACAGAGACGAGGAGGAGAAAAGGAGATGGTGCTGTGCAGACTGAGGGAGGAGGTGAAGGAGCTAGAGGAGGATTTGAAGCAGCAGACGCGGATGAATGGCATCACTCTGAACAGCTGCTCCACAAAGACACTGCACAGCAGTAAGAGCACAACACTGCCCGAACTCACAGCCTTCACTGCTTTCTGGTGTTTTTACCACTGGTAGGGCAAAGTTTGGGAGAGTGGGCCCCCATTTAGTTGTACGTACAAGCCTGCAGGGGGCATGATTCACATCCTGCTGCTTTCACATTATTCCACTGCTCAATAGACGGCAGCGGTAATAGCCTCCAAAGGCAGGGAAGGACAAGATTCATGTCAGCATGTAAATTATGGATGTAAACAATGCAAGATTTGAAATATTTAAAATAGTTCTCTGTTTTGCAAACATTTTTTGTGGGAGGAAATGCATACAACCCAGGATGCGTTTTGGTGGATGTTAACCTAACTTTTGTTTACAGGGAAACTCTACATAGCACCTTTTAAATGGGTCCCCTGTGATGTAACAATGTATTTACACTAGTGAAATGTGTGTATGTGTCTACTAGGTAACAGTAAGCTGGTCCAGCAGCTCTACGTGTCAGGTCACTGCTCTAAACTGGCCTTTCAGGTGGAGTTCCAGCTGTCTGAGGTCAAAGTGAGTCATTTAATTGTTCAAATAATGTTTAGAAGCGAGAGGGTCTCTCATTCACACCCCATTATGGCACCATTCCTGTTTGTCGATAAAGATGCTCACTATGTCATCCCCTTAGTCAGGCATCTGACGTGGAGTTGGTTGACTGGAGCTCCTCGTCTCTCTGAATGTATTTAACCATGTTTCAGCCAAAGTCAGATCAGTCAAAACGTCTTCAGAAACTGTTGCACTGTTGCAGTCTGGTTTTTATTGTTCTCCACTTTTGTGTGTCCTTTTCAAATAATTGTTTCTGTATCCACCTCTTAGTGCCCTTCCAATAACAACTATGCAAAGCATTCAGTATTTTCCAGTAACTGTACCAGTATACTCATCATTAAGACCCAATATTATTGCCCAACATCAGCTTATCACAGGTGTCATTATCCCCCTAAAAAAATCTGCATTAGTCATGTTCCAGTACTCAGGATGTATCTTACTCAGGTGCGCCTGATGAAGATGTTCAGATACTGTTAGGTCATCAATCAGGACTGCAGCCAAAACTTCAGACTCAATGTAATTGTAAGGTTTTCCACAGTAAAGACTTCAGACCTGCATAGAAAAACTCTGTATTAGATCTCAGAGTATTGTTTGATCTAGACCTATGTAAATAAATAGACATTAGAGCATTCACATACTTGTGTCCCTCACATATGCACATTTTATTGTCCAAGCAATAGTTCCACTTCTTTTCATTTGCTTACACTTTTGAATCCAGCACATTTTACACTTGTGACAGAGTAGTAAGTTCTGCAACCTGTAGATTTACACAAACACATTTTAAAAGACGAATGTCTCTGATAATATGGGAAGGGGCAACACACTGAAGGACACACCTTTGTTGACTGTCCTTCACAGAACAGGTGCAGGTGTTGTCTTCGGCCACCAGAGGGCGACAGAGGGCCATGTTCATTGTTTCATTAAGGAGGCATCAAGTTGATGTAAAGTTTAGAAGCTGCTCAGAATACAGCACCAGCTGTCAGACATGCAAACGCTTAAAGAAGAAAAATCCAATCAGGCATCTGACCAAACTGCCTCAGGAGTAGAAACTGTGTCAGGTGATATTTAGATAAAGTTATGTCACGTCAACAAACACATTTCAGGTTTAGATGTCATCTCTGAATAAAATACACCCCCAGAACAACTAGTAAAATGTTGATTTAAAGTATTCAGAAAGTATCTGATCAAAGATCTAGAATCTGACCTGAGATTTAATGCCAGCTCTCCCAGATTCTCAGATTTTCAAACTCATCTTTGTCTTTACCAAACAACTGTTGTGGTTCATGACGCAGCTCTACCTCCAGGTTTCGTCGAGGCACATAGATGGCTGACCCTCAACATCAGCCAATACTGTATAAATAAAGTCAAAAGAAATTTTAATTTTAATGTTGGGAGGTTCTGTATTATTGTGAACTGTAAACTTGCTTCATGTAAGTCCAACAGTTTTGTGGTTTTCAGTTTAACTGGACTCACCACCAGAACAGCTGGTTTCAGTGAAACCCTTCCTTTTCCTGGTCATTAAAATGATAATTTTTCTTCTGAAGTTTGAACTTGTTTTGATAAAGACATTAATTAGTTGGCTGTTTAACTAAGACACATGATTTTGTAAACACCCATTCTCCTCTGCTCCATTATTATAGTCTGGTTAATTTTTACGTTGTACATTGCAACATGATGTGAATTGGTACACCTTCCATTAACCTTACAAGTGTTTTGTTTGTGTTTCAACCCATTCGCATCCAAACCACAATCTTTTCCTAAACCTAAGCAAGCAGTTTTGGTACCTAAACCTCACCAAATTGCGCCTGAAAAAAAATAATAAAAGAAAACAAATGAACTCTGAAGAGAGACTGGTTTCCACAAAGAATCAGGCTTCATTTGATAGCACATTATGATTATTATTATTATTATGATTATATATTTTTACTGAGTAATTGATGGTGTTTTTGTCCTGCAGGAGGGTCAGAGATCTAAGAGGACGATCAGTGACCTAAATGTGGTTGTGGACGCGAGTGACCTGCAGAAATTAGGCAGTTTCTTGTCTCGGTAAGAACTAGCACTTAAACTCTTACTCCCTGTGGAGGTCTGCTCGAGTGATCCCTCTATCTGTGATTTGTCGATGTACAATGACTGGAATAAGCCTTTTGTTCAACCACAAGCCTTTTCATGGCGACCAATCTCTAAGTGATGGTAGTTGGGATTTTCAGATTTCTGAGGTTGAGAATTTACCCTCAATGATGATTTAGAACCAGTTTAATAAAACTGCACCCACAATGTCCAGTATGCACTAAAGACACACTGTAATTTGTCTTGAGTACAATGAAAGCTTCCCACACTTAGCACGGAACCTGGGATAATGTCATGGGTCTAATGAAGCTTATAAATAAATATCTAGTGAGCGATACTGCAGTTTGCAGTCCGGCGGGTGATAAGTGTGTGCTATAATTGACCTTTTTTTTGGAATTCATTCTATTGGCTGAGCATCAAAGTTGATCACAGGAACACAGAAACTGGTGCAATTCTGACAGCACTTTAACACAGACCCAGAAGTGTTTCCATTATATAAATTATTGCTACTTCTAAATTATTACTGCCACTGCTTCAAAATTTTATAAAATATCATGAAGTTGCAATTACATGACTCGCGAAGCTGTCCACTCTACTAGACTCAACAAACCGTCATCCGCGCTCTCTCCATTTTAAAGATGAGCAAGTGGAAAAGTGACAAGAAATCAATCGCTCGCAAAGTCACAACAAGGTGAGGTCAGGATTCTCTCCTCAGGCAGAATATTTGCAACGTAGTCTCTATTGATGTTCATGGCCAAGTAATTATTATTAATATTGTGTATCCTGAAATAATGAGTTAAATAGACAGGTAGTGTTGCTTTAGCGAAGTAGGGGCTTACGATATGCCCCGATGTTTTGAAGGGAAAGAAATTATTTGTAGCTCTAAAATATGTGACATTAATGGTGGCTACTACAATGTTTTAATGATATTACTGGTTGTGTGATTAAATAATTGTGATGTAAAAGAATCATCTAATGTTTCTCATTCTCAAATGTAGACCTATTAGACAAGTAGACCGGCAGGAGTAGCGGAGGCAAGTGGAGCAGGAGTGAAAATGATCCATCAGGCATTGTGTATTCTACTGAATGTCAACAGACAACCTCTAAGCAAGTTTCCCTATGACAGAGCCTTAAGGCTCTTCTTTAAAAAGAAAAAAACTAAAGAACATTAAGTGCTGTAAGCCAGGCTACAAATGTCGCCACTGAGGCTACTATACAATGTAAGTGGTTGGTCAAAGAAGCATTATGTAGGAATATATAGATGTCAATAATTATGTTCACAAATCTGCAGTCAAGGATCACGGGGGGACTGGAGCCAATCCCAGCTGACATTGGGTGAGAGGCGGGGTACACCCTGGACTGGTCGCCAGTCAATCACACGGCTGACACATAGAGACAACCACTCACACCCACACCTAATTTACAGTCACCAATTACCCTAACCTGCAAGGCTTTGGACTGCGGGAGGAAGCTGGAGAACCCAGAGAGAACCCACACAAGCATAGGGAGAACATGCAAGCTCCACACAGAAAATCCCCAGGTTGAAACTGCAAACCGCATTTTTGCTGACCACCGCACCAACATGCTGCCCCATTTCATATTTTTAAACAACACATTGAAGGGATGCACCACCCAGGTGCAACAAAACCCTTTCCCCCTGCTGTTACAAACAATCCGAGAGGAAAAAGTGTATTTGATGAAACATGGGATAAGAGGTTTCATGGCCTACACAGAGCCCTGACCTCAATCAGTCCAACACCTCTGTGCTGAACTGGATCACTGTGGTGTGTGTGTGTGTGTGTGTGTGTGGTCAGCGGTCAGCAGCCAGACGAATAGGTCATCAATTTTGAATCAACTACCAAATTGAATTCGACTTTACCTAATTGGTGCGTTATAATTGGTGTGTTTGGACTGAAACCAAGTGGCCTGTCATTTTGTCATTTATTTACACGCTGTCTGGTCAGTCCAATTAAATGTTGGACATTCTTCCTGTCAGGATGAAGCTGCCTGTTTAGTTCAACTCAAGTGTGTTATTAAAGTAGAAGAAGATGTCAAACTGCATACGGCTGTTGTCCAGCTGAACGTCCTCACTCACACATCTACTTGTTCCCACTCTGCAGCTCTTTACTCACAAACAACAACCTCTCATGGCAGACATTTTGACTTGTCAAACACAGGTGTAACTCATTATATTCATAACGGCTGCATACCATTTAGGTGTGCTGGCTTACTGGCACACTTACCTGTAAATGGAGCAGAGCCATCATTAATATTAGTTACACCTGTTCTTTTCCTGCTCATTGCTTTGACTCCTGAAAATATCTGGGCTGACTCTGGTCTATTGAGATTTACACAGTAATGTCTGGAGCTGTAGTCACTATTTTTTTCCTACAAAATCAAAGCCAGTAGGTTACAAATGACATTTCAGTGCAGACTATCTGTTTCACCTTTAATCTGAATTTTTGAACAGTTGTGGAATAATGTTTGACCTTAACTTTAGCTTCCCAGCTTGGAAAAAACTCGTAATCAAGTTGTGACAGTAGCCAGTTCCTGTAGGGTTGTTACTTCTTGTGTGCAAAATTCGAACCACCATATTTTCCCACCATTTGGGGAAAGAAAAGTTCACTCTAAAAATAAATTCAAGCACAATATGCCATTTCTTGTACTCCAGTGGTGGACAATCCTAAAATGCTCTGTCACTCTAATCTATTGCTTATTTTGTTTTGTTTTCTCAGCAAACTGTTCTTTTTGTTAACACAAAGTGGAGGAAACTAGTGACCCACCATGCTGAACAGACCGTGATACCAAAACATCTGTGAAGTTATGTGTGAAATAGAGCCTGACATGTCAGTGCAGCCCCCCTCCCCTGTGTATGCTGCCACTCGGTCAAGCTAAAAGTCTTTAGCTGCAACTTCAGGAGAAGATTTGCAAACACAGTGGATCAAAAAGACATGCAATTTCTAGCTATGTGGAGTATAGTTGGTGTTTCACTGTTACTCTGGACACACAGGAGACAGAAGCACCGCAAAGTGCTGCGATATGTGTCGTGATTTGTTCTTAGGTAAGAACAGAATCTATGCACAAGAGCAAACTTATGCACATTTGAGTGCTGACATGGTTGTGTAAAGTAATTGGTTACTGTTCCGCTTTCTTGAATTCTGCAGTTGAACAATATTATAGGATTTAACTTACAATGATATTTTAGCACTTATGATGTTTTTCATAATTGTTGTATTATTTTACAAAGAATTATGGTGTATAAAAGATGTATCACTTCCCCAACACTTCAATTCACATCAATTATGTTGGCATACCCAGAGTGCTGTCTTTCCAATAATGGCCCTGATGCACTGGACCAGCAAGAAGGCAGATTGTTCTGGCTCACTTTAACCCCTTAATAGCATTCAATTTGTCTTCTAAATATGAAGCTGGTTTGTGTTTCACTGCCTGCAGCAATACCTCCACTTCAGAACTAATTAAGTTTTTCTTACATCTGGAATCTGATGCTTCATCATCTTTAAATCTTCGTATGGTTTCTCAACTTTTCCTTTAAAATTTTGTGATTTCTGTGTGTGCACATGGATGTGCAGCGCACTGCTCTTTTATTGCAATTGGCAGGGCATTTACATGTGGTAATTAGGAAGAGCTAGCACGTGCTTTCAACTCACAAGGATAATGGGATTCATTATTAGGACACAGAAGCGAACAATTCTGCAATTTAAAATGTCATTAATCCGACTTGGACTTTTCTTAAGGACAGATTTAAGAAAAAACGTAGGAAGATATTGGTTAATGAGGCCCGTTGAGCTTGACTGTGTAAAAGCATGTGTGAGGGAGGAGGGCTGTGCAGTGTGTGGCTGAGCAGTAATTGACAATATGTTAGAGACTCCTCCTGCTCTGATTGGTTGTTTTTGTTTAGACGTGGTGGATTCCTGCCAATGACATTAGGAGCGCTAGGAGGAGCCAAAGGAGCCTGGTTTATTTTTTTCTTCCCAGATTACTTGTCTCATGTACTACTGTCAAGATAAAGTGACAGTTTCAGTAAATATGTCTATTTTTATAATAGTCACCCATTTAGTTTATTCTGTCAAAAATGTATTTTCAAAGCACTATAAAATTTAAGGAACTGTAGTGAACTCTTCACTCTTCTCTCACTCTTGCTGAGAGTATTCACCTGAGCACCAGCAGCACCTGGTTTGTTCTCGACTTCCATTAGACTCAGTTGTGTTTATAGCGTCTGTTCTGTCAATGGACCAGCACCAAAGAGTAGAAGTCTGATTTGCTCTATATCTGAAGCCAAACCACATCTGGATTGCATGGTCCAGTCTGCAGAATCTGGCGAACAACAGATGGAAAAATACTGAAGATAATGATTCTGCCTTCTTCGTGTGTGTGTGTGTGTGTGTGTGTGTGTGCGCACACGATTCATAGTTTTACTGTACAAGTTTGACAGATAATCTTTGTAAAATCAAGCTGGTCGGAACTATTTATGATAAACTCAGACACTGATTTTTATTTGTTATTCTTATTCAGCAGACACACATTATCTTTGGTGGTATCTGGTTGTAACACCGTGGTTACATAGGCTGCATAGTAAAAGCGTTGAGCTCCAGTCCCCTGTTAGTGTCACACAATGTGTCCAGCCACAGGACTGCTGTGTAAGTACCTGCATTTTGGCTCTCCTCACAGTCCAAGTCAGAATCGCTGTAGTTAACAGAAAAATGCATAAATCAGAACTAAATGGTGTTGGTGACCATAGAGAGTAGGAGGGGACTGGAAACACTAGTGGGGATGCACACATTTTAGAAAATTTAATGGCTTGGTGTAAATGTTTCTGACTTTTATCCAAATGTTTAAACCCTTGTAGCAGTCACTTGCTGACTGAAGGGTGCTGTGGAAACTCTGTTGATGCAATGCATTGTGGGATGGGCTTGGAGGACTCGAGGCAGACTAGACTGGATTATGTCAAACACCCTCATGAACCTCTGCCATTAAAACACAGCACAGCTCTGCACTCCCAGCCTGCAGTCGAAGAAACGCCGATCGAGGCTGTCAGGTTTCTGAAGTACAGTTTGTGTTTTCTGGTCTAAGCCGATCTGATAGTATGAAGCCAAACTGTGCTGTGGTCGGGACAACAGCAGGAGATATCAGTCAGCTCTGAAGCTAAAAGGGAGGTTTACTCTCAAAAACAGTAGTCCCAAAAAAGATTTCAGATTTAAAGATGACAAGGTGATCTGGAATCTGTAATTTTTTATTTTAAAGGTGTAGGGCTGCACATGTTTTAGGAACATAAGGTCACTAAGAATGATTCATCTTCTGTGACACATGAATGTGATCAACGAATTTGATTTTATTAAAAAAGAAAAATCCCCATTATGCAATTTAATGTGTATGTTAAAGTGAACAACTTGACTTGAAAGTGATGCATATCCAGGTCTCTGAATGATCAGATTAGATTTTGTGGTGACAATTTGCTCATTAATTTCCCCTGTTGGAAAAAATGCTGAGCTGATGAGAGATTAGTTTGGCGGGATGAGATGGGCATGATGTCATTTTTCTGTCAGAGCCAGAAAAATTGCCACAAAAATGATAATGAGTGCAGATGAGTTGGCTGCAGCTGTATAGTTTGTTGGAACATACTTGACTTACAGAATAACCACTGAACATATTGCCATGACATGTTAGCGACATTGACAGATAGGTTCTCTGGTTAGAACTGATTTGAGGCTAAATAAAACTGGGGGTGAACAGAATATTAGGAATAATCTTCTGGAGACCATAAATAGAAATAAAATATTATAGTAATTTGGTCAGTAGTTGTGAAGATATGTTGATCCTGTTAGTCTCCAACAAATTTCGATCAGTGCTACTAGTCCTACTCTGTTCTCTTGCGTACGATTTTCTGTCAGTAAATTTGTCAAAATAGATAATGACAACACCAAATCTGAATCAGTTATTAGCTTGACATTCAGTGGAGGCACCAGAAATGAATGTAATGTAAATTCAGCAACATAGTTCAGGAGTTGGCTACTTGTTGTGGTTTACTTGACTAAACTATGTGTTAGCTGTGACTTGTTCAAAAATAATCATATGTCATGATGTCTATAGGACTGGGTATTGACTTAAATGTTTTTTGGCACCAGTGGCCAAAACAACCAATTATTCCAGTCAGTGTTGTGATTTTTTTTTTGTCCACTGTTTGGAGCAAACAAACTTCATTGCTTCTTTGGGATGATGAAGTGAAGCTGCTAAAACTTTCCAAGTCCACATATCTCGTAAGAATTCCCACATGATAAGGTTTTGTTTCTACACTGGATATAATCAAACTGCATCATTCAGAACTGGTTGGATGAAATCATTTCAGTGCAACATCAAACCAGGGATCAGTCTCTCTTTCTCTGTCTTTTTGGTCGTGCTCCATTATACAGGAGGGTGCTGCCATGTTTCCGTGAGCTCTGTGTGGAATAACAGTCGTCTGGAAACTTCACCCGGTTGCCGTCTAGCCCCAGGCCCCCATGGAAAACTCTGGAAAGCCTGTCCCATGCTCACTCAGAAAGAGCTAACAAGACCAAATCAAGGATTTATTCGCTATTTCCATTGTCATATACAGCATAATGCATATAAAGAAGCACCTCGTTGTAACCCACCTTTTGCAGGTTTTGGGCGTGTAGCACACGATTTGCTGCATTTGCAGCGTTTAAAGATTCAACAAGGCTATGCTTTTTAGATTGTATTTATTATAATATTTTTTAAAGAAGTCTCTTATTCCGTTGCTATTATCCCAATTCATTAAGACAGATTTTTTAACTTGCTGTTTCGCCATAATGTTGTAATAACAGATATGTATTCATTCATGGTTCCCAGAGAAGTGTACCCTAATGACTTTGATGATTCCCTGACCCCTCTTCAAGCCAACAGCTGGTTGAAATTGCAAATTAGCACACGATTTTTAGTCTGACTGTTTTAGTCAGCTATCTACACGTCCTCTGTAATAACTTGTCTCATTCACGCGATATAAGCGTAAATGGGGTAGGTTGTATTCAGACAAAAAAAACTTACTTTTTAGCTGTCATACCTAATTCCAATAACTTAATATTGTCATCTATTTTTAAGTTCAATAATGCATATAGTCACAAACTGATAAATTCCCTTATGAACTTTAGTGATGTGTGTAATGTGTTCTCAGGGTGGAGGAGAGCAAGGATCTTCTGCTGTTCTTCAGGACTCTCAGGACTTTCTCAGACAGATGTGATGACCGGTGCAGAACCTTTCAGCACTTCCATGTAAGTGATCACGCATCTGCAAAAATGGGCTTGAAACTGGCAACATCACCGTCACATACTTGTTTTCCATGATGTTCAATTATCTGTGTGTTATTGACCCATAGCGAACTATTTGTTCCTCACAGTGAGTATGGAGGACTGAGTCGGTTTACCACCACTGATGTTTTTGCAAAACACACCAGTAATTGTACCCAATGAGATTGCCACAGCTTTTTAAAAATTATTTGTTTATGAGCCTGAAAGCATGAGCGGACATTTTTGACTTGTTGCTCATGGCAACTCTGCATCATTTGTAGAGGACAAGATGCACCAGTCCATCCTGGATTCTTTCAGTGGGGAGACCAGATGGTCCATCAGTTAGTGTGGTGCACAGACCTAAAATGGGCACTTTAGGTCAGGTTTAGGTTAATCTTTAACTTCTGTTTGACCTCTGCTGTGTTTCACCCTCATCCATCAGTGGAGGAGCATTGTTGTCATGTCCAACTTACAGGTCAGAGTGTCAGTAGAAAGGGTCTTCTCTTTGTGTCCCAGAACGGACTAGCTTCAGGTTTTATTTTTCAAAAAAGCAGTAACATTCTTACCCTGGCTTCGTTTTTGCAACCCTTTACCACCCACTGGTCCACCAATGGAACTCTAGTACTGCGTTGAACTTTCATTTCTGTTTGGTCATTGTAGTTTCAGGCCTAAATTTGGGCACGCAGAGAGATAAAGTAGCTAGAATGATTGCTGGGTGAATGGATGAATGGTTGGACAAATGGATATGATGGATACTTATTAGTTGCATAGATATTACCTGGCGTTGTTTGAAATCATGACAAATCTAATGCCATTTGAATTATAGTGCCACCCTTAGCCATTGTATGTGGGTTTTCTTCTATTGTCTTTTTATAATAGAACATAACACATTAAAGATAAAAATGGCCATTAGCTCTATGTCAATGATGACGCCTCGGAAAAAGTGCCATTTTATGCAAGGGCTGTTGTTTGTTAAGTGCTTAGATTCATGCTGATGAAAGAGCAGGTTAATGCAGTGGGTGTGAATTAGTGTAGGCATGGTAAATGTCAGTGTGGGACTTTATTGAAGAGGTAGCAGTAAAATGTCAAATAGTAAATCAAGCTGCTGAAGCAATATGGAACCTATTCTCCTGTTTACTTGGAGACTGTAAAGTTCTGCCAAATTGGCTGGGCTGAAGGAGGATTAACCCACATTTTCCATACTGGCCATATTTTGCTTTAGTTGCATTTTTGTCAGTGTTATTATGGAAAAATACAGTTCCCATTGTAACTTTTCTGCAGTAATGTGGGCAGTGTCCTGTCTGCTGATTTCCATATTTAATGACACACAGACATGAACAGGTATTTAGAGGAATAAACAAATAAAGACATAAAACACAAAGAATTAACGTACAATTCAGCCCAGGGATCTTGACATTTCTGTTGCTCACCACGACATTAACAATCCGTCAATGTGGAACTACAGGACTATTGTTGATGGTTGGCTATGTCGCAGTTAGAAACCACAGGCATTTACAAGCATGTGGATAATCACGAGGGGAATGGGAATCAATTGGGAAACGTGCAATGCATTTAGGGTTTTGTTATGCTAGTGGTGTGGCTTGAAGATGGCACTGTCAGCTGGTCCTTTCACCACTTTTGCAAGGACCAGCAACTTTACTAACAATGTTAGCTCAAGCTCTAATGGTCATTGTTTGAGAGTTTGAAACATTTGATAACAATGTCTGTACCAAAGTTGCCCTTTATCTCAATATAAACAAACATTTTGATGAGCGCCCCTTGAATTTGGATATTTATGGAGCACTACGAAAGATTTGGCTAAAATTTTAGTTAAAACCTTTAAAGATTCACTTAGAATATCAACAGTATTGATGTACTGATGTGAAGTTCTCAATGTATTGTGTTGTGAGATAGGTGAGTGAGCCACTGCAGTGTCTAGTCAGCCCTCAGTCCAATAAATGGCACAGCAAAGACAACGATGGCTGAAAATTTTAGCAAGATGGTCACCACCATCCAAACCACCCATTCCCAGCAAGAAGCCATATTTGATGGCAAAAAGAACTGATTTAAAAAAAACAAAACAAAAAAACTCTTGGGCAGTAAAGAGAAGAGGTTTGATACTGAACTTGTAACATTTATTAAGCTGTTAGCTGTTAAGTAAATAGCTAACATTGGCTATTTAGCAAAACAGATCTGTCAATGCCCAATGTGACCTGATCATATATGAAACATCTATATAATGCTCAGGTGATGTTATCATTAAACTATGAATCAGAACCCTCTCCATCTACAATGTCACAGACACACTGCCAAAACCAGCTGTGTTAAGGCTAATTCTAGTGGGGTTTTTTCTTCCAGTGCCCGTACTTTACACATTCCTTACATGTGATGCAGACTCGAACTATGATTTTAAAGACACTTTAATTAAAAAAGTTTAACTTTATTAAAATATCTCAAAAACAAAGCCATGTCGCATACATATCCTCCTGTTCACCACAGTCTTATTCACATCAGTAATAATTTCTAAAGTGGAAGGGAAGAGTTAGGGACACAAGCAAGACATTTTAAAAGCAGACAAAATAAAAAGGAGTAACCTTCACATTACTATATTTCATAGATACACTGTTCCCCAATTCACTTCAACTGGAGTCTATAAATTAAGAACCAAAGTGAAGCTAAGTCACAAAATGTTTAACAAAGCCTGCAGTTGGGCAGGTCTACATGTCCATTGCTCTTATGGAGAAGCATCTTTAATGGAATATTTAAAAGTGTAAAAATTCACATAATGGTAGAGCAAAACCCACATTCCCGATCATTTTCTGAATGAACAGCCAATTAGAAAAGTATTTACTATTTCTGCTGGCAATTTAAGGCGATGTGTTTATCTGGTGTCAGAGTCAGATGGGAGCAAGAAATCTCAAAGCAACATACAATTAATGTAATGATGTTTAGTTGGAGAAAATAAAACTTCAAGTCAACATGCAGGTATCAAGTACTCTTTTTATATGACTGAAATGACTAATATTTTGTATGGATGTTACTGTAGCCTCTAATCTCTTACTATCACGAGGACTTTCTAAAATAGTAACTGCAAAATATACTTAGATTGGAATATGCTTTACCCAAAAATGTAAAAACCTTGCATTTTCATTCAGTGGTGATGATATGCCAGAAAAAAAGTATTTTGTTGAAACTTTTATTTTTGCAATGTGTAGCCTCAAAGCCAGCCTATATCTCACAGACTCATATTCTCTATTATTTTAGTACTGAAATTTAAAAATGAAGCATGCAACAGTATTAATACACAAAATCAAAAACTGTACCTCAGTCATGTGTTCCTGCAACAATGTCTGTCCAAATGAAATTCCGTATGGCCCATAATAAGCAAGGTTAAACCATGATCTGGCTTTTCAAGGCTAGGAAAAACTTTTGGGTCCATTCAAAGCACCTGTTGGACATTTCACTTGTTTCAGTATTCCAAAACATTTTGTTGACAAATTAATGTAAAATCTTAAAATGAGAGATTTTACAGTAGCACAAGATGTTAAGGTCAGCAAAAGCGGCAAAAGTATGTAGAAGGTTGCTGTCATGGCTTGAATTTTATTTTTTTCTTTCCTGCTTTTAGTTGCTTATAGTAAGAAGATCCTTCTTTTTTAGAATTCATTCCACGAAGTGAAAACATTGCACTCTTGTGCTTTAAACTAATAGGCACAGTAATTAAAAGCATGCCAGTTGACATGTAGATGAGTGTGTGAGTATCAGTATGTGCTGGTTCAATGCAGTTTGCATAGTTTCATTCATCTAGGTAGTACAGCATCAGGTCAAAATGAAACAGTGAGTTGGACTGTCATTGTAGAGGTGTTAAGGCTTCTCTACTCATTCATGGGGTTACATCAGTTCTACTGGCATTAAATCACCTGTTGAAGGACATTCAGAAGGAAGCTCCTGTGATGTTTCCTGAACAAGTGGCCTAAATCTTTCAGGCTATTTGTTGCTTACAGTCCTATTGTCAAGGCTTCAGTATGCTTCAAGAAGTGTTTGTCAAATGTATCAACAGCATCTGAATCCTTCTTTATGGTCGCTGAATTAAAGGCTTTGTAGAACAATCTTTCTTGTCCTAAACAATCTGACAAACACGTCCACTTTATACAGTCATTGGCCAGGTGTGAGGAGGTGTGAAAGTGGGTGAGGTTTGAACTGCTTCATCAGCACTTTTCTTATGAGCATCCGAGTGCAACACCTTAGTGCAGGAGAGACTCTATAAAAGTTTGTGCCATAATCCCCATTTGTATGATTCGATGTGTAAAGACTAGAACGTGATTCAAAAGACACTGAGTTTTGGAGAGAGATTGGGGAGGCTGCGATGGCAGGCTTTTCATCCCACCTTTCTGTGAGGATATGCATAACTAGAAGAAACACTGATTTTAGACGTAGTCAGACAAATTCGTCAGTTTGAAGTATATTGAGACCTTCACAACCCTTTGGATTGGTTTTGCACCAATACATGTGACTATGACTCTCAGCTACTCTCATGTGCAACTTCCTGCAGTTTAAATGCCTGGTAAGTCCCACCAGTTAGTAGAACTGAAGAAGGCCATGGTAGAGAAACTCCTTCAATTCTACACCTTCAGTCCAGTGAGTGGTTTCATTTCGACCTGACAATGTCACAAGTTGTTTGTAGGTTTGCTAAAGTAATAACATTGACACCTTTATCCCCACCATGGGACCAGCGCTCTAAAATCCATAAGGTCATGGTATCCCCCCAGCACTCTGTTGTGGGAAAACTGCTCCATCAGCAACAAAGGGGCTACAGTAAAGTTTCTGCCCTCTCAGCGGTACCGTCCAATAGGCAGTACCTTCATGCAGGTGAAGCTGTCAGGATACTTGGACAGCACCACAGGGTTGCCATCCAAGCGGACCTCATTCAGGCTTGTTCGTAGGTAGTAGGTGTCATTGGACCTGCAGAACGTGTCTATGTTGACATCAGTGATGTTGTTGTTCTGCAGGAAATGGAAAAAATGTTGAGAATGTAACAGTGAACAAAATCTTAGCCGGCAGAGTCAAAATCCACAGGATCAGGTAAGGAAATGTGTCCTGAAATATGGATTCAAACCGAACTTTGTAAATTGTCATAAACAATTAATGTAAAAGTTTTGAATTAAATCAAGAGCACAAAAACTAGTCCAGCAATTAAAGCAAGTAGTTTCTGACGTCAATATATTCTCGTATATTGTAGTAGTAAAAATTACAAACCTGTAAATGTAAAACGCGCACACTGTCTGGGATGAATGGAACAGCTTCCAGTTGGTTGTCAGACAGGTACAGGTTGATCAGCTTGGTAATTTTCTGTTGAGGAAACAAATTTGCACTTGGTAGATTCAGTTGAGTTGTTATTACACATTCACGTCCCACATGTATGGAATTTGACGGTGTACTTGCAAATATAAACAGCATTCCTGGCTATCAACCAGATATACTTTGGAATAGCAACGTTGTGACTAAGAATGCATCGTTTTTTTGACGAATTCTTTTCCCTGTACTCATCAACCATATCTAGCTGCTGCACAGAAGCGCTGTGCAGACGGATATATTGTTGAGAGAGAGTTCAAAAATGTAATTCCCCCCAAAACTACCAATTATTTCATCTCACTCTTGGAAGAAAGAAAATAAGCACATTTCCCAAAATGCTGAACTAATGTAGGTGTTTAAAAGCTCTGCAGGAGGAAAATATATGTTCAAGCCAAGTTTGTCTGTAATGGGCTTCTAAAATATATATTTGGGCAAAGAAGAGATCCACAGGACAGAGAATAGGATTTGGACAGCCTGCCTTCATCTTCAGCTTTAAAGTACTGAGTATAGCACTTGTGGCTCGCTGTCAGTTTGTCCATTCAGTGCTTTCCCAAGGATGGAGTTGTAGCAGTGGAGGTGAAACAGGCATGGTTTGCCCTGCTGGAAAGTTTATATTTGTCTGCTGTCACAAGAGGGGCTTGTCTGTATCTCTCTGAAGATCATTTGCTAATGATAGATGATAGCTCTGTTCATTTTGAAAAATTGCCTTGATTTGCCAAATTGGGATATTCCTTATAAAAATTTGGAGAGTTGATATGTATACCTTGAAAGCATTAGCTTTGACACCCTTGGTTTTGAGAAGGTTGTAGTTGGCATTGAAGGATGTGAGTTTGGCAGGGAGCATAGGAAGTTTGACCAGTCTGTTCTCAGCCAGAGACAATTCCTCCAGCAGAGATAGCTTAGAGAACGCCCCATCTTCAATCTCAGAGATCAGGTTCCCTGTCAGGTCAATCCTCTTCAGAGTTACTAGTGATTAAACAAAAAAATAATTGTTATTACAGTATTGCAGTTGTAGCCACTTTTGACGTCTAACTGTAATTTGTTATTGTACATCAAATTTAGCATCCTTCCACATTTGTGCTAAGCATTTAATAATTACAGTCATTACATGTACACTTAGTATTAAAATGTCAGCTGTGTGGGAATATTATACTGTGCTGAAGATCAGTGACATGCAGTTTTTAGGGCATGTTCCAGTGAAGCGATATTACAAACAAGACAAGAAGAAGTATTTTTTTTTATAATGAAGATTTGTTTGTCTCCCTGGCTCAAAGGGGGAATAAATAACAACAAGAAAACAAGAATAACCTCACTACATCAGCTATCAGCCAAAATTCTATTGTAAATATTGGTAACGGCCCGGAATTTAACGATCAATACATCCCTTAAAAAACATACTCAAAATCTGAAAAACTAGACTAGACTAGACTAACTAGTTCGAATCCCTCCCTGCCTATTAAACACCGTTTTAAAGTCTATACCTCCTGTTTGTAACGCACTGTGATCAAGACCAAGTTGAGATCACTGGGACTAACAGGACAGGACTAACCATAACCAGTAGACCAATCTTTACCTCTAAAATGTATAAACTTTAGATGTTAGTTAGGAAATATCTAATCAAAGAACAATGTAAAGAATTTGACAAAGTATTTGCTGCCAAATTTCAGTCTTTGATAGCGTGGCTGGACAAACTTGGCTGAGCAGTCACCAGTTATTGATGGAGAAAGTTTCCAGACTTACCAATGTCAGCAAAGTCTTTGGTTCTGATCTTTTTGATCTTGTTGAATCGGGCATACAGGTAGGCTGTCTCTTTTGGCAAGGTGGGAACAGTGGTCATGTCTGGGCTGACCTCCTCACAGTACACTGAACCAGTCAGACACACACACAGCAGGCAGGTGGGCAGATCTGCAACACAGAGGCACCACACAAACATCAAGCAGAGTTCAGAATAATCTTCTACAGCCTTGCTTACATTTATGTCAAAGGGGACCTGCTGCAGGCAGAAAAGTTTTGACTTACTTTACTGTAGTCACAGCAGTGCACCTTTAACACCCAGCGACTGATCCAGCTCAATTTAAGTCAGATTAGGGCTGCAGCAATTATTTTCTTGATTCCCTGTTTAGTCCATATGTGTTCAAATGCCTTGTTTTGTATGACCAACCAACAAAAAACCAAAGATATTCAGTTCATCACATACAGCAAAGGAGGCAGAGAATCATGGTAATATTATTTAAACAATAAATGGATAATCAGAGTAGTTGTCAAGTAATTTTCTGTTGATTGACACAAACCTAAATGTATCTACCTGTGTACTAAGACTTTTATGGTATAATTTTAAAAAGAAAAAGATGAATAGCAACCATCTTACATGCTTTTATGACTTCACATCTTCATTACTATACTCTCTTTAAGTAGATCACCTGCAGCTAATTCAAAATGCAGCAGCATTTAGTAAGAAGAGAGACTGGTAGTAAGTCTTCCCCTAGACTGTAGAAGTTAATCGTCAATCGCCAAATTGTCAGATCTTTAAAGCAGCAGTTGGTAACATTGAGAGGAGAGTGAACTTTAGAATTTGAAACAGTACAACTTCAAGGTCCATCCCCCTCCCTCTCAGCTTTGCTTCAGTTCTGTCTCCAAAGCCCCTCCACAGAGGAGGCTGTCATTCACTCACAATTGCGTACACAACAGTGCACAGTGGTAACATAGCAGATTGCAAGCCAGCCACGGAGCTCCAGGTAGTAGGTGCAGAGCTGCAGAGCTGCCTGGAGTTGCTGTTCTCCTGGAGTTTCAATTCCAATTCCAATTGTTTCTCTTCTACTTGATTTCATAATTTCGAAAGCCCAATCAATATATTTATTAAAAACAGGCAGGTATCACTTGGGTTTCTGAAATTACATACTTATTCCACATATTTTTCAGTTGTATCTAAAAAGAGAGCAAAGCAGACAGAAAGAGAACGAGAGGTGGGGGTGTGCTTTATGTTATAAAATCATCAGGTAAATGATAAAGATCACCTCTATTTGTGATTATAAAGGAGGAGCAGGATTTCTTGTTGACTGACATGGAGAAATGCACTTCTCGTAAAGAAATGCACCTCTGGTGGAGCAATGCACTTCTGGTGTGAACATCTAGGCTGCTGCTTGCAGCACATCCGCCTCCTGTGTGTCCCCCAGAGTAATAATGAAACACAAACTATACTCCACATAGCTGAAATATCATCTTTTTGTCATTGCTGGTGGTTGTTTCTGAGCTATTGTGTTTGCAAAACCCTTCCTGAAACTGTCGCTGTAGATACTGAGCTTGATAGAGTGAGAGCATGTGCAGGAAAGGGGGGCTACACAGCATGTGCACAAGCAGTGATTGACACTGCATTAGAGACCTGTCCTGCCCTGATTGGTTGTTTTCGTTCAGGTGTGGTGGATTCTTACAAATGACCTTAGGCTCAGTGGGAGGAGCCAAAAGATTACCTGTCAAATGCACTGCTGTCAGGATACAGTGACAGTTTCAGCAAATATGACAAAAATGTTTTTCTAAAAGTTGCCAACTGCTGTTTTAAAGGAGACATTATGCTTTTTGGTTCATACCATGGATGTATAAAGAGAACTGGATACAGCATTGGAGGTGCAATACCTATGAAAATTGCTCACCGGCACACAAAGCCAAAAAATGAACACAAGTCTGATGGACAATGACTTCCCTATGAACTACAGTTTTGAGGCAACCAACAGAGCTGTTGTAATTGCTGATTGCCATCATGTGCCTCTGGGTTCAAACCCAACACAACCTTTCATTAACTTGCTCTGAGAAATGTATGCTTTATCTTTCAATGCCTTTCCCAGACCTTCAAATCATGAACAGATTCGGTGAAAGCAGCTCTAAACAGCTGGATAGCATTTTGAAACTTCTCTTCTTCCTCATCATTTGAATTCAATTTTGTTATGTGAATGACCATTTGGAGATATAGTAAATGGATTTCTCTCTTACCAGAGGTTTCTTCTCCATCTGGGATTAGGCTATCATCAGGTTCCTCGTCCATAGGCAGCGCCCTCTGCAGGAAAAAACATGGTCATATACTGGCCAGCTCATTGGCTAGCAAAGCATTAACACTGCTGGGGTTGGGTGGTCAGGTTTGGAAAGGTTTGGACTGTGTCATATTTTGGGTAGAGACTAAATGAAAATGGTATATAATCATATAAATCTCTGCCCTGCATAGTGCTAAACTCAGCCTAGAGTCGGTTTAGTAACACCTGTTTTATCAGTTAGTTAAAGAAGGTTTGGTTTGATGTGATGGTTGAACCGGATAAAATGCGAGACACCAACAGTTTAACAGTCCTGTCTCAAAGCTGCAGGCATATAGACTGGGATAAACCCACTGTTTTATTTGAAGAGTTCAGTGAAGTCAATGATGGGGATTGAGGCGGTATTAAGTCTTAATGTTAAGCATTAATTGTAAACAGTGAGGGTGTTCACCGAACGTGTGATGTTAATCATTGGAAGAAAGAACTTTAGTTTGTTAGAGACCCGGTTGGGTCTAATAAATGAAGGCTAAGTGGGCATTAAAGCCATAAACACCTCTGAGTTTAAAAAACCCCACAAGAGTCTGTTGTTGGTGTGTTGCTTCAAGTACAGGCGAGAAGATGACATTCAATCCAGGAAGTCCAGTTTCAGTAATAGATTCATGAATTAAAAGGTTTATCATTGTCAAAACACTATATAACAGTGTATAATACTATGAGCCAGTTTTTCAACTCTGGCAAGTTATCACTGATAATAGCTTTATCCTCTTTTTCCACAGTCTCCAGGTGATCTGTAGAATTATGCCGTTCTTGGTACAAAGTCATCGATCAGGAATGCGTGCTTGGCTATAAGTGTCTGGCCAACGTTGTGTGTTGTTAGATAATGTGTTTGCAAAAGTTTAGTTAACTTTCTTTGCTGTTTTGGCTCTGCTTTGCCAACACAGAGGTCTGAAATTAATGAACAAGTGCGATCTGTGACATAGTTCTGCTGTTCTGTGTTCTATATTCTGCAGACTCTGTTCAGCGGCATCATTATCAACAATCTGACTTTGATTCTGAGGTTATGTTGGCTGGCAGAGCTTTCTGTTCCACAGATGGCTGCTGGCCTTAACTGCTGCATCCGCAAATGTATTTCTTTTTTATTTTGTGGTGATGACTTTGATTTCCATGGTTGTCCTGAGTTGCTGGCTCTGATTTCTGATGCCATCCTTCTTGATATTCAGCTTTTGTGGATAAGTAACCATGCCAGGTCAATACATCTTTTCAGAAATGTCTTCATACTAACAGTGCTTTGGAGGTTGTGATGAATTTCATCATTTCATATCAAACCAAAGAGAAGGGAACTAATTGGCTACCAGTGAACTAACTTATAATAAAAGTTGGAATCTTACATCATCACTGATCTAATGGTTGGTTAGTTTATCCTCTGTCAACTGAGGCTCCTTGGGTGGCTGTGGAGTAAAACGTTTGCCTAAATTAAGCTTGGTTACTTGTAGCAGCAGTAGAGTAGGGGAGTCCTGAAGGGTTTGGCACTGACAGACTTGTATGAAAAACAGCTGGACCCCTATTAAGTTTTTACTTAGAAATACGGTTGTGTTTCATAGCCATATTGGGTGACATTTATTTCCTCTCCTCTCTTTCTCTTGGTTGTTTGTGGGTTTTTAAACTTCCTGCAGGTTTTTCCCGAGGGAAGAGCCAGGCCAGAGTTTGGTTTTGGTTTGTCCAAATATTTCTTGAAGATGTTAGTGTGGTTAGTTGAAGGTTAGTTTGGACGAGGGTTCGGTCTGATGGGAGAGCAAATTAGACACAGCAAAGTGTGTGTGTGTGTGTGTGTGTGTGTGTGTGTGTGTTGAAATTGAGGAGGATTGTGAAGATAAGTGCTGACAGTTTCTGCCATTAACAAGTTGGAGAAAACAAATTAGATTAAATTAAACTATGAAGTAGATTATTAGCTTTTGCCAATAATAAAGTGTGACTTAATGGCCTTGGGGGATAAATAAAGTCTTGTATTTTATTCATCCTTATCTTTTTTGATCTGTTTTATTTTTATTTTCTTATCCCTGGCAGGAATTTCTCCCCTAATAGAAACCTCGTCTTGTCTGGTGTATCAAAGTTCTTGGCAATGTATCTGATTTATTTTTTTACACAGGATTTTGTATTTACATTTCTGTTCATAAAATGTATCCTTATCACCTGATTAAATCACCTTTTGCAATAACAATATTATATAACAATGATCTTATTATTATGAATTATTATGTAACAATGAATACAAACTACCGCTTCTTGCAGGAAAATGTAAAATTCAAATTTTTAATGCATATTTTATATAAATGCATTTGCACAAGTTAGTGCAGGGAGCATTTTTTAGAAGCATGATGTAAATAATTAAGTGCTTACCCTAGCCCTCCTTGATTTCAAATGGTCACTGAAGTATGCACGCAGCTCCCTGCCAGGTAGAGATCCCGATATCAGCTGTGACTCCTGCTCAAACCTCCTTGCTGTGGCTGCAACCAGCCACGGCACCAGCATACAGGTGAATAAGAGAGCCTTCATGCTGTCCAAAGCACTGTGATGCCGACACACCAGCACGCCTGAAAGCCTGAGTTTGGGTCAGCAGCTGCTCTCTGCTACAAACCCCTGTTGGGATGTGTCAAATGACTGTATTTAAAGGCTGAACCAGTAGCTTCCAGCAGACTGTTAAAGCAGAGTTTATAGAGCAGAGCACTTAACCCTTCCCTGACCACCCACCAGTGTGTGTGAGAGAGAGACAGAGCCACAGACAGGATGCACAGAAAGAGACAGACACAACAAAATAGGCACACATGGAAAAAGAGAGAGTCAAAGAGAGAAGAAAGTGTTCATTTTTTCTGTAAATGTCCGTTGAATGTGTACAGGAAAAAATACCCATTGCAAAAACTGCAGAGAAAGCAGAAAAGTTGAAAGATGACAACCACAGTGTGAGTGTGTTTTGTCAGGAGGAATGTCTGTGGTCTCTGCCCAGCCACTCAGTAATGACTCGTAATAACCAATGTATCTTTCAATAGGCTGGATGAGTGTTTTTTTTTTCTTCTTCGGTGGCTCTGTTTTTCTCTCAGCCGTTGGTCAGACAACATACTGTATATAGCAGCCGTTAGACAGACACTGATTATAGGCTAAAATGTATGTGATTACTTTGGACTTACCAACAGTTGACTTAGCTTTGCTCTCCATACGACTCATCTCCGAGTGAGTGATGTTTCAGGTTAAGGCTGTTGTTACTCAGTGCTTTCACCTCCTTTAAATTATCAACCAATGAAGCTTGTATGTTAAAAGCAATGGCTTTCAGCTAAAATGAGGACCGTGCAATTGAATGCAATGTGATTAAAGCATTATAGAGTCAAAACTTAAGTGCAAAGATTGTGTGGTACACAAAGGTTTTATCCAAGTGATCTAATTTGCGTGGCTGCATAGTCCCCAGACTCAGACAGACATAAAGCCTTTCAAAATTTTCAATCAAATAGAATTGAATAGAGTTTTTAAAAGGGACGTGTTCAATTAGAGCTGGACTTTCGTTGAGGGTGTTTCTATTTGTTTAGTCTTTATGCAATATATCTCACAATAGATAGGGCTCAAGTCTTGGGGTTCTATTAGAAATACTAGGGGTCTTATAAAAGGTTCTAGTGCCCATCAAAGAGGTTGTAGGGTACTTTAGGTGGTTGTTTTTTTATTTTATTCCTTTAGTAGGCTTTTGTGGTAATTGAGGAAATTCTTGGGTGCTCAGAGATTTTGATGGCCACTGAGGAGGTTTAGGGTCCTTAAAGACATTCTTGTGGTTCCTTAGGATTTCCAAGAAGGCCTCAAGGTAATTCTAGGGGTCCTTTTAGGTATTTGAAGAGGTTTTGGAGTGATGTATTGGACAGCACAGCTTTCATCATCAAAACACCTAATAGGGGGAATATTTTTAAAATAATGATCTCTAGTAGAGTAGTCTATGACAAGGAGCAGTGATGCTGTTGTAGAGGATCATAGTGAAACCTCCTGGATATTACTGTTATGGGTTGTGGGTATGGAATAATGCTAACAGGAACTTACTTTATGGGTTTTTTTATTGACATTACTCTGCTATAGAGGTTTTTGGTATTGTAGTCAAGGACTAACGCACACTGTATGTTTCACTGTACGTGACGCTTAGTTTTAAATGAGTGTCCTGTTTGAATAAATGCCAGAGGCATTGCTTAAATCTGTGTTAAAAGCATAAGGTGCTCTATCTGAATCAACTGAGGGCTCTGTTAGTGAAACTTGGGCAAGGAGTGTCCTTCCAGCAGCAGCATTTGGTTTTCTTATTATTTCCTTCCGGTTGTTGAGGTGTCTTGAATGAGAATGTTGTTCAAAAGTTCAGATGCTTCTCATTTTTAAACATCCCTGACTTTCTTTTCTGCTTTCTGATATGTAAGATTCATTTGGTTGTCTTGTATAACTTCTGCAAGGTAGAGCAGTTCACCAACAATGTCACAGTTTGTCTGGTCTTTGTATTGATTTTAAATGGTGGAATGGCTGATCAGTTGTCAAATAGTAATGTAGTGATCGGCAGAATTGTCCATTATCGGCACTCCCCTTGTCAGTCATATGAAGTTTACTTTTCAGGCTTATCCTCAGTGGCAAGAATAAACTGAACAATGACAGCTTTGTTGAAAATGTGATAAAAGTTGCTGGATGTGTCCATAATCTTCTTCGTTATGGGCATTAATAGCCCATAGTTTTTAATTAGTAGCATGCACACTGCAGTTGCACACAACTATCATTTATCATGCCAGTTATAGTAAGACACCATCTGTGTTGAAATTTCTCATCTGTATTGGTTTTAACCGCATTTAGATCTGATAGTCTTGGGCCTTTATAGTCTTGGCAAACATCTGTCTGCAAAAAGGCACGCTTCATCATCAATGCCTGAAAGCAAAACGAATTAACATTTTCCATGACGTGGCAGGACAATAGATATCTGGTGAAACAAAAAGTCAGATTGCTCTTGGATGTAAATAGATCAGTACTTTCAGTACAGTAAGTTATTTGTGCAAAGTTAAAATGACATCACACATCAACACAAAGGTAGATTAGGGGGAGGAGGGGCTTCCAGGCCTTCCAAGGACACTCATTTAGACTTGTATCAGTGATCTCATTGTTATTGTTACAACCTAGAGCTCATGACCACAGGTGATGGTTGGAATGTAGACTGAGAGCTTCACCTGCAGGCCCAGCTCTCCCTCCACTGACAGCCTGGTGCATTACTGCACCAATCCTGCCGCTAACCCAATACATCTTAACGTCACTTGTGAACAATACCACAAAGTTCAAGACCACGACCTTCGATGCACACAGCCAGTGTGATACAGCTGATAAGCCTGAAGTCATGGCATTCTGCTCTAAAATGGTGAATTGGCCCCTCTAGATTGACAGTGAGTTTCTGCACCAACCGAAGGAGGTGTGTATTTCAAGATCATACATGTTGATTAGTATTAGTAAAAAAAAAATTAAAAAAAAGTATTAAGTTACTATATAGAAATACAAGTTTGGCAGCCAATAAAACTGGCGAAGCGTTCTAGTTGACTTGTTGAAATACTTCTAAAGATCACTGAAAAAGACTCTCAGTGGTCTAATTGAACTTTAACCAGAACAATGATCCCTTGAAAAACACTCTGGACAAATCCTATTTCAGCAGTTCATCATTTTAATCAGTACATATTTATGCTTTGATCTATCAGACCTCTACAACCTCACTTTTTAGGGAAGTGCTGTCCAATAACACATTAATAAATAACTTAACATGATCAACACAAAATTAATCAAAGATGGAATTAATGGAAAATGGCAAAAAAAATAATGTATTGGGGAAGTTTCCAAAGCAGAAAGGCCAAGAGATTCCTAGTAATAAAGCTGAAGAGACTCTGTTCACTCAGTCTATTCAACAGCTGTTGAGGTCCAGCTGTTCTTGGGTTGATTTCAACCTTGGTTGTCAAATCAGAGAGATGCGGGGTATCCCCAGAGCACTTCTTAAGAATTTGCTGTTTCTTGGTGTTGTCCTTACACATGGTGAAATGGAAGAAGAAGAAAAAACAAGAGACAGTACTTCTCTTTAAACAAGCACAGTGAAAGAGCAAAGACTAAAGTTTAACAGCAAAACAGTTAAATAGAAAACATGTGACTATTTCAGCATTCAAGAGGAGAGGAAAAAGAAGGGGCCCAGATATAAACATCCACGGAACATGAGCCCAGACTGTTACAGGTGTGTTAGCAATTATGAACACCTTTAAACTTTTACAACTCTGGGAAGAAGGCCAGCAACTGGAGAATGTTTTTACTGTCACTAATTTTCTACACCAGAGTTTGGGCTGTCAGGGTGGTTTCACTGGTATTCCACTGCACAATTAAGCAAGTGAATGGGGAAAGCCACCCACAACAACCATGCTAAACACACATTATTCTTATCATGTTGTCTTGCTATATGTGTATGTAATGTTTGTGCTCACCTTAAATGTTCATTGTCGAGTTTTCTTGTAAGCAAAGCCCCCTAATGGTCGACCACACTTTAATCTTTAATTGATGAGAAAAATCTTAATTGACCAAATGAAAGCAGAAAAGAAAGTAGAAAAAAAACCCAAACGTCACACTCTACTTGAATGTATGAAACACGAGAGAACATTTATTTTCAATGGAGGAAGTGGTGTCACTCAGTCCGTCACAGACAGACATTAGCTTTTACACGGTTGGTGTAGTGTTACTTATAGTATCAAACCATTTTCTGATTATATAAGTTACATATTTAAATAATTAAATAAATATCTTAAACGTGCAACGACGAGTTGACTGATGGCTTCTTTGGTCGGGGGCAGCCCTAAAACAAAAAAAAGTTATGTTCACCCACAGCAATTCTCATCAGAACACATTGTGTCTAATGAACATTAATGCATTTCCCACCTCTTAAAACAGTAATTATTGTTGAATATTTAAATCCTGTATTCTTTACATTTATGTTTACTAGCTTGCATTCCTCTTCTTCATTGCCTTCGTTGGTGCATCACTGTGTTTCTATGCAAGTTACCTGACAATTGTCGGCCACTGTCGACCAGAGGAATAGCATTAAACTGGCAATAGCAATGTGTACCCTGTCTCCTGCTTGCATGTGTTTATGTGTACAATACAAACCAAATGGGGACATACTCATAAAAACATTGTGTGAATTATATCAAGGAGACTGTCTAAAAGTGTGTGTTGTTATCTCGTTCTTACAGTGATGACGTCATGCCCCTCTCCATTTAGTGGCCTTTCAGAGCAGGTATAACCGCTTTAGCCTTTAGTTGTGTGCCGATGCCACGGCATACAAACTATTTTGTTTGAAGCATAACGAACCACCTTTACAACCTTTACAGTTGTAAAGACTTTACAGTTTTGTCCCCATGAATTTGAAATCAACTCAATCAATAATTAGTATTTTTGTTCCATTTGGACACTTTTCTACTTTCTTGTCAAGACAGTTTTATTTCTACAGCTTAACTTCACAAGTGTATCTCAAAGGGCTTTACACTCTTTACAACATATAACACACTCTGTCCTTAGAACCTTGGTCTAGATAACAAAAAACCCCACATAAATTTTACCATTAAAAGAACTTATATCCATTTTCGAAGTAGGTTCGATTAGGTGGTGCAATTTTTCAGCAAAATGTAAGCATTTAACTTTTGGTGTTGTAATCCTTGATGTTGCTTGCTCTGAACCCACCGCACTTCTCTCTTGTAAACACAATCATTATAACGATAAACTTTTCCCTGGCTTATTTCTCCGTACAGCTGTGGTTGACGTTATGGTGAGCTGGGTTTTAGGATGACAGGTGTAAGCAAGCAATACGTAATGGCAGGCTGAAGCCAGCCTAGACAAAACAACATACGTCAGTGAATTTACTACACACACAGATGCCCATTTGACTGCAGAGTAGCTTTCAACACAGGGGACCACCTGGCTCGGCATTATACAGCCATGGTCCTCATGGGTCTGTCTGACAACTGACATGATGTATTAACCCATGGCTGAGAGCTGAGAGAGTGTTGTGGTATTGACGTAGCCCCCCACTAGCTTTAGGCTGCCGCCAGCAGCTCCAGGCCTGACAGTGAGGTTTTTTTATTTTAGCTCCGAGATTATGTATAATATATTATTATGTTTGTGTACATGTTTTTCAAATTAAAAGGTTGACACAAAACTACTATCTTCAATGCCCTTGTTAGCCTCTATGTGACACTAAACAGAGACAAATCAAACTGACCTGCAGAAAATGATCACGCAACTCTGTACCTACAGAGCTTTTTAGCCTCTTATAGCCAAAACAGCAGTAGGCAGCTGTTTTTAGCAAACAAGCTCAGATAAACCCATTGTACACTACCAGCCCACCACCAAACAGACAAAGTTAGATGCAAGATGGTTAAGAAAGTGGATGAGCCAGATGATTTCCTCCGGAGTTTGTGAAAGATGCAAATAGATTTTTGTAGTTATTTTGCTCGTGAACCAGAGCGCTCAGATGCTGCTGTTCATTTAAAAAAAAAAAACTGCATGCAACTTACGTCTTTAATTGATGCTGGAGATGAAACAGATCCATTCTGACACTCCTCTGTATAGATATTATAAAAAATATTACAGCACGCTCGGCTTGGGCGGTTTCTACTTTTTCATACATCATACCTTCATGGTTTACCTTCCTGTTGTTAACTTTAGCTTAAACACTTGTCTGGCATCGGCAGATTCATTTACAAATTAAACATGAGCTCAGCAGATTCTTCTGGTTCCCTCTCAGGCTACTTTAAACACATCATTTAATTTCATTTGAAAAACCACAGCCCAACTCAACTCAAACTCAAAGGTTACTGTTCCTTTTTTTTAAGCAAGTGAAAACAGTCAGACCAAAGGTGTTTTATTAAATCAACATGTTTAAACAACACTTATGCTTCTCTTCATTACGAGTTCTTTCTCTGTCGTCTTGTGTGTCTCTTCAGATATCTCTGTCTCAGACCCACAAACTGAACAATAAATGAATCAATAAAATATTACCCTACTTGGACATGCCTCAAAGTCATGGTGTGAGTGGTACAGACCGAAATTGGAGCAGGAGATAGGGGTACGCTCCAGCTTTTCAAAAAATCCGCTGTATGTGCCATCCAAAATCCTCACACTCTCTGCTGACATGCTCTGGTCCACAGGTATTCAATATTAAATGGCCTTTATAGGGATTAGGAAAAAATAAATTTGATCAGATGAACCCTAATTTCAATAGCTCAGTGACTTTCCTACAAGAAATGTTAATGTTTACTTCAAACAGAGGCTGTCGGAGGCAATCCAAGCTCTACCACATGAACTGTCAGAATACCGAGTTATAACCGACCAGTCTGATGTGAGCAGAGGTGCAGTTGTTTCTGCACCAAGTACTACGTTTTCTCTTGTTGACAAAATTACCATGTTGTCAACGGAATGATTTTGCGTCAGAAATGTGATTCTGAAACATCTGTTCTCAGCACAATAACTACACACAGTTTCGATCAAAATACCAGCCTTCTGTCTGTCTGTGCACCAAGACACCACACAGACAGGGAACTTCAAGGTTAAGAAAATGCCAAACTGCGACATTACTGCTTACGCTGGTCATTGTGGCGCCTTTAAACTTTGAACGAGTTCTCTATTCTCATTGATTTATCAGTGGTGGTCTTGGCTGGACATCCAGTTATGGAACCTGTCTTTGACATATAACTTTCAAAAGTTACTAAGTAAAGTTAAGTAATGGCCTTGAATGGTCCACAAGTGTTGCACAGGTTGTTCCAACTGTTGAGTTGCCTGTTTTACAATGTCAAATTAAATTAGTTCTCAAGTCCATATTACTGCAGGTCTATTCTTTTTTTCCTGTAATCTTATGGAAGTAAACCCCTGTGCAAGAGAAGTATTCCGTCTTCCTATTTATTGTAGAAGTGAGTCTTTTTCCTTATGCCGAGCTTTGGATCAAGTACTGGCATTCAGCCATGGAATTCAGTCCCAGAGGTACTGAGGACGACCTGATGGGTAAAACAGAACTCCAGCTTCCAGGAGACCACCACTTTACTTTTAGGGACAGGTTAGTCTGTAATGTCTACATTTTTTTTCAGTTCCTCAGGCAACATTTCTGTAATGGGAAAAGAGATACTTCACTTTTGTATTTTTCATCTCAGGAAAATGGATATTAACGACCTGTTACAGCTGTAAAGAAAAAGAAAACCAGGATGGTATGGCTTCACAAAATGTTTCATTGACAAGAGGACTTAAGAGAATCCAACACTTTGTTACAAGAGTTGTTATCTTTTGAAGGCAAATTTTATTCTTACTTCAGTAGAGTTTTCTGAGTTACGATCAGTTTGTACCGCCTTCTGTCTGAAAAATGATATGCCCTGCGGCCACAGTGACCTTGATGCCCCATCTGCAGGTGATTTTGTAGTTCTCCCCTCTGCCTCTTTCCCGTCAACAGTGGAATCTTTAGACCTGGGCATACAAGCATTACGACCGTATCTTTTTGAGTGTAGCCCTGAGTATAATTTTAAATGTACGCCTATTGTCAAAAACAAGTCAGTCTTTTTGAATTTCTTCCCAAAGAGAAGGAAGAAGGTAAATGGTCTGTATTTGTGCCTTTCTAGTCATTTCGACGGCTCAAAGTGCTTTTTACATCACATCCTCATTCACCCATTCTATCTAAGTTGGAGGAGACTATTCTTTCACACACATTCACACACTGAAGCCATGCTTCAGGAGCAAGTTGGGGTTCAGTGTCTTGCCAAAGGACACTTCGACATGCTGACTCATAGGAGCCGGGGATCGAACCACCGACCTTCCTATTGACAGAGTTAGACAGAGATAGCAGCAACTAATCATAAATGCATAAAACTCTTTTCCCAACTTTAGTCAGTAAATATTCTATGATAACAGTTGTGAAGTATTAACATTATTATTAATATAATATTATTATTATTATTATTATTATACAATTACCAATGTTTTTAACATCACAATTCATATTTAATCTGGAAAGTAGGCATTTGAGGTAGGGTACACATTTCCATTTATAAATGATTAAAAGAGACGTCTTCGGGGTCCCCACTAGAATATTTTTTTATTCTGTAATGTACAAAATGATTTTTCTCATTCAGTGCATGCTAATATATCTTTTTTCACCTTTTTTCTGAACACTCTGTTTTAGCTCCTGTCTTTAAGGCTGCTCTGATTGGTCAGCTCCTACAAGCCTTAGCAGGCACCACCCACCAACTTACACATCAGCTCTGCTTTGTCTCTGAAAGGGTAGCACATTAGGCGAGCAACATGCTAACGTCAAGTTCAACAGACTAAACTGCCAAATAAATAGCAAAACAACATAAAACATTAACACTGTTGTGTGGGTTTTTGCAGCCAACCACAGAACAATTTGCGTGCTGTGCTTGTGCCTTCAACATCTTATTACCAGAGCTACCATTAGTGAGCTTACAACAAGGTGGATTCATGTTTTCAGTGGGGAGGACCCACCGCTGAAGGGGTGAGGGAGGTCACATGCTTAACAGGCCCTGCATGTGGCATCACTAGAGGGGCCAAATCTAAACAGGTTGTTTTCACAGACATTTACTGAAATAAAGAGCAGGAGAACAAGAGAGAAGATGGTTCTTTTCTCATCAGCTGACACACATATTTATGTTAAAAAGACATTACAATGTGCATTTTGCAAAATATTAAGACATGTATTTTGGTTGTAAATATGATGAGATAAGCTCCCCATCCCCATCTTCAAATTAATCCAGTGCCTCTGATTACTCCAGGGCTGAGACGTGGGTTTGTAGAATTATTGGTAATTCGTAAATACCAGTAAATTATTTTGTGAAATAAACAGCTTTTTTGTTTATTTCTTCCACTAGTTACGCTACTTTATATGTTGAAAATAAGCTAAGTTAAGTTAAGCTAAGTTAAATTCATGACTTAAAATGATTCGTTGCTGCCCTGTCTAGTGTCCCTGACCCTAAAATGATGAAATTCCAGGCCTGATGTGAGAAAAAAATGTAGCTAATTGCTTTGACAGTTTGTTTGCTTCATGTGCATTGTGTCACTGTGAAGCTGTACTGAAACGTATTGTAGACCTGGTGCTGGAAACTGCAGTATGGCCACTGTCAATGTATGGTTCCTGTTCTCAGAGCCAGATGCAGAGCAGATGCTGGGGATGCATAGGGAGGGAGGCCAGGGCTTAAAGTTTGCTGTTGCACACACAAGTCTGTCATGCTACACAAGTTCTCTGTAAGACATTTGATAAATTGCTGGTAGGCTGAAACTAGTGAAGGTGCAGGAATTGATGTCAGGCCTGGACTGGAGCATGTTTTCAATTATATCCCAATAAGTTTGATATGACAGTGGTCTCATGCCAGACTGGTGTCCTTGTCTGAATTTTGAAGAAAATCCACATGCTGAGTTGAATCTGTACTCTTTCCTGTTTTGTTTTTATTACATACTCAGCTCAGTATATTTATTTGCCTTCAGGAATATTAGATTTTTTTATCTTGTCCAGGCCAAAGGGAGGCCTTGCTCCTTAGAGTGGAAATCAAGTTCTGCTCTCTTCTGGTTGATTCTTGGTTTATTTGCCTCAGACTTCATAAAGCCCCATTGAATTCAGCTGTGGTGAATTATCCCAGATCCTTGGCTCATGTCATGTTGTGGACATCTCAGGGTCTGCTGTTTGTAGCTGCTAACTGTTTACTGTAAAGAGCCCTTCATGGTTCTCTAAGCCTGGAAGCTCTTATCTCAGCATGAGGTTTACTGTCAGCTCTCAAATCCAACAAAACACCTCAGCTCCCAGGGAGGAGGGTCCTCCAGTAGGTTGCACCAGGGATGAGTGGGATGGGTGGCCAGGTCTGTGCTGTTGTTGTTCTTTAAAGCAGGAGCACAAAGAGACACTAAAGAATTGAACTTTTTGATGCTGAAATTTAAATAAGAAATACATTCTTCTTCTACATTCAGATGTATAGCAGACCAGGGTTATTGCAGAATAGTCAGCTAAAATAAACTCTCATTGGTCAGGGACATTTCAAAAAGTTCATGGGTAGATTGTGGGATAAATGTATATAAACGCCTTTCATCCACCTCTCAAAATCCCCAAAAGTGTTTAAAGAAGATCCCCTGGGGTTTTTATGTAGTGTTTAGATGGGTAAAAAGGCTCTCATGCTTTTCTTGTAAATTTTAGGATCACTAAAGTTGCTCTTTGCCAGATTTAGGGTATGTTTGTGAGAGCAAAGAGCACTTACTAACCCCCACCACCCAGTGGAATAACAGTCGAGCCCTCCTTTGCACTTAAAGCAGCAAAAACACTAACTGGTGCCTTGGTGGGTCAGACAGCCAGGACAAAGGTAGTTGAAAAAAATCCTATGAAAATCTGCCAGCTCTTTTGTGGAGCTTTAGTTTTCTTATCTAAATGTCATCGTAATTTGTACTTTGTGGGAGAGTGGTAAAACAGCAATATCTCAGTGTCCCCCAGGAGAAATCCTTTTCCCCGCAATGTAGGAAACTGTCAGCACTACTCTGAGGTAGGGCAGGTTTTACTCCTAGTTTTAATTTAAGACACCTGATAAATATGGCACCAAGAGTAAAAGGGTCCAACTATCCATCCAACTCTTTCTAGTTAAAGCATAAGTCAAGTCTTGCATGATGAAATCGAAACGTCACACTGTACAGATCTACCAATATTTAGTTTGACCACAATCTGTGTGGAACTGTTGCATGATAAATTGATTACCAAGTGATAAAACTAGCTAACTGAGTGCATAAGTCATTTAGGAGTGGAGATAATGGCTTACTCTGTGTAGCCCCATTAATACATTAAGGGTCTGATACAGTAGCACGATACTGCACAGACGCCTGTTCTAACTGGAAAACCCATACACAAGAATTCTCAGTAGATATATAATTACTAGTACTTACGGTAGTTAAGGCAAAAAAAAATTTTTTTTAGATTGATCAATAGCCTGATCTACGAATCAAAGTGGAATTGCCATTATGGTAACTTGTACTTGTTCAAGACTTGAACAAGTACAAGAACTGAAACAACTGATGTCTAAAACCTCTGTGAAGATTTCTTTTCCAAATAAAACAAGTGCTTTTGTTTCTTCTGATCAAATCTTTTATTTTTTCACTGTCTTGGCACTGTGTTGTGTCGGCAGTGTTAGTGTCTTAATGATGGTCTCTGTTGGTACTGGAAAAGAGACCGACTCTGATTAGACTGTCAACTGAGACATGACGGTTTGGACTAAACCAGTATGAGACATATGGAGAGTATTACTGGCTGACTGGGTTCCAGTGTGCGGTGGTATTGGATAGTTGTTCTCTGTTCTCTGATGACTACTGGATTTGTTATCCTGGCATTCCTGGCATTTTCCCTCTCCCAGAGAGGGACAGTGTAGCGTTGGCTGAAAAGTGATTCATGATGAATCTGAATCTACTGAAATACTAAATATCAGTAGATTACAATCAAGCCCATAGTTATATTAATGACCCCTGTGTATTGAATCTGCAGGTCATCCCAGCTGAGCATTTACCATCTTCGGGTTATCGGTCAGAAGATAAAGGCTTACTTACAGCTACAAGGCGCTTTGTTTTTATGTCTATCAGCAGGATCCAAAACATACAGAGGGACTTGTATCCAGGTACAATATGTCATTGTTGGATCCGAGGCTGCTGACAATGAAAATGTGTTAATACAGTGTTTTATTAGAGTTGAGGGGATTTCTTTGATAAGATCTCAGGAAGGATGAATGATTCAGCTGTCTGACATCTAAACTTTTACATGTTACACTGATGACAAGGTTTTTACTCATCAAAAATAATCAAACCAATTATTTCTCTGGCAACTGTTTTGTACCCCAATATACAGCAAATATGTAGCCTGTGCCATTTGTCTTCACTGTGTTACAAAAAATGAGCAGCTTCATCATCAATGCTCCTCATTAAAACTAATGAGTCCTGCTTTTGGCTGGCTGACAGTCTTCAGTGACAAGTGAAGTATGATGGGACTAAATGAGGCCTGTGATCTGCACAAGTGTGGACCAAACCACAATGTGGCATATGAACAGTGTTATTTTTGAGTGGGGTCCAGTGGTGGTATTTGATAGTCATTCTGTGTTCGCTAATGCTTGAATTTGTTATCCAGACATTTCTACTGCTTGACTTTTGAATTTGAAGAGTGAATGGTGCAGGGTTCTTCACTATTGGGTACAATCACCACCAGCAAAAAAGTTGATTGAATTAGGGCTGTACAATTCAGATCAATTTTTTTTTTCCCACTCAGAATTGAGATCAGGATTACACCCACAATTCCACAGGCCACACTGCTCTTAGGCAACTGCATGAAATGCTAATTTCAACAGTAATCAACAAGGTCTGTTGTCTACTACTTACTACGGTTAAAAAGATACAAAATTGCAACTAATATACAGCTCATCTGTAGCTAGATGTAGGCTGTACAATCCCAAAACATAAAGGTCTTGTTCAGTTATGAGGGAGACTGCTTTAACAAACTTCAGCAGGTCTGTGTGGTCCTCAAGGACCCTAACAGTCCATGGACTCAGTCTGTCCATGATAAACTCATTACTGATAAACACAAACTGTCAGGCTCTTCTCTGATTCCATATGTTGTTGTTTTTCAGTGTTGATCAGAGCCATATATTTGGCTCACTTAAGCAACAAGTTGAGGCCTGCGTGGCCACAGCAGCACCCTAACCCTTACTGTGGTTGGGGATCATGTGCTTCTGGTGACATTGAGCTGGGGAGGAAGGTCCAATATGGATGTTGGGTGTTTACAAACTACAACCAATAAATCCAACAACAACTTTTTATGATACAGTGGAAGTTGCTTATAATGATCAAAAAGCTTTGGACATAATCACACCTATACAAATGCTGTGTAAATAGTTAACGTATAATAATCAAGTTGTCCACTTAGCGTTTTATTTTGGGTCCTTTCATGCATGACAACATACATGTAAAAAAATTTGAAATATGGTAATTCAGCTGGCTGCCTGAGGCTGGTGTTGCGTACGCATTGAAATCATGAGAGGAAAATTAAGTAATTTTCTCTCAATCAATAAAGTACTCTTCTCAAAGCTTATGACAAAGTCAAAAATTAGCCACTGAGATGTAGAGAAACTTGGTGCTCCTCAGGCTACCTTTGTAGTCAACGTGAACAACAGGACTCTTTCACGGCTGCTAGTGGTGGGGACAGAAGGTGGAATGATAATGCCAGGCCACGCAATGAGTGACTTAGTGTACTGTCTTTTGGGCTATAATCTATTTTATTGTGTTTATTTTACTAGTATATACAATAAAACAATAAATTTGTTTTGTTTGGTAGACAATATAGTCGGAATTATTCAACCTCCATTGCAAATTACGTGTTTTGGCAAAATGTACAAACTTTCAGTTGTGTTCAAAGCACAACTCAAACAAGAACAATTTGAATAGCTCAACACAACTAATATTAGGGGTGTTTTCTCTAAATTCAACACAAAATTCCTGCAGGCTCAAACTTATTCAACCCATTCTTGACAAGCAAATTTAGTACTTAGTAGAGCACCCTTTTGCTGTTATGACCTGCTGCACTGATGCACAGCCAGACACCTGATTCCTGAGGAATCTGAGCCCATTCCTCATGAGGAATAGCCTCCAGCTCTCTGATATTCTTGGGTTTGCTCGCTGCAACCACCTTCTTCAAATCCCACCAGAGATTTTCTATGGGATTCAAGTCAGGAGATTGTGACGGCCACTGTAGTATCTTCCAGGACTTTGCTGAAGCCAAATCTTGTTGGACTTTGAAGTATGTTTGGGATCATTGTCCTCTTGGAAGGTCCAATGACGCCCAAGCTTCAGCTTCCTCACTAACGGCATGGTGGTATCAGATTTCCTGATACTTGATTGAATCCATCTTGCCCAAACGCTGCAGGTTTTTAGTGCCAGAAGAAGCAAAGAAGAGCAGAAGAGCATCACTGAGCCACCGCCATGCTTCACTGTAGGCAGGGTGTTCTTTCAGCGTATACCTCATTCTTCCTGAAAAGTTCCGGTTTCATTTCACCGCTTCACAGAACAAAATCCTTCTCTATCTTATTTTTATAATTTTGAGCATATTGAAGCCGACTTGTCGTGTGCTTTTGGTTCAGTTGTGGTGTACGCTTAGGATTTCAGGCATGGAGGCCTTCAGTATTTAGTCTGTGCCTTACTGTAGAAACTGAAACCTCAGTACCTGCTGCCATCAAGTCTTGCTGGAGGTCCTTTGCACTGACTCAGAGGTTTTTGGCCACCTGCCTCCTCAGAAATCTGGTGGCAGTCGTTGATAGTTTCCTCTTTGTGCCTCATCCAGGTAGTGTAGCCAGTGTTCCTTTAGCTTTTGACTTGTGAACTTTGCTTCCAACAGTATCTCAAGGAACATTTGGTGCCTTTGCTCTTTTTGTATCCTTTTCCTTGTTTGTACAACTAAACTAAACTTTTTGGACAACTCTCTTGACTGATGCAACTTGAGACAATTTGCAAAGTGCTCTTATGAGGGATTCTAATCAGGGGGTTGAATAATTTTGACACTGCATTAGTCATTAAAAGTGGAATTTTGTGTTGAATTTGGAGAAACCACCTGTAATATTAGCTGTGTTGAGCTACTTCAATTATTCTTGTTTGAGTTGTTCATTGAACACAGCTGAAAGTTTGTACATTTTGTGAATACACTTAATTTGCAGTGGGGGTTGAATAATTTTGAGTGCAACTATATTGTCTGTGAAATGTGAAAAATGTCGATGTTAATTTCGTGAAGTCTCATGTTTTGTTTCTTGTTTCTTGTTTTGTCCAAACAACAGTCTAAAACACAAAAAATTTCAGTCTACTATAAGATGAAGAAAATAAGCAAGTTCTGATAGTCAGGAAGCTGGAACTATGGAATGGTGAATGGTGTAGGAGATGAATCACTTACCAAAACAGTTTCAGATAAATTTTCTGGCCATTAACCAGTCGATGAATCAACTAATTGCCTCGGCACTGCTGTACGTTGCTCATGCTAAGGTTTTGAGGCAGACTGATGTGCAGTAAAGTGGTGGCCTGTAAAAATGGTATGTTTCCTTTTTTTTTTTTTTTTGGGTCGATGATTCATATTTGTCCAGCGGTACAGTAGCCTACTGTGTCTTCCCCCTACTACAGTTACAGTTCATCTATATTATTGTTTGTGGTTAAAGTAAATGCATTTTTCATGTGTTTGTGGAGGCAAGGGAATTCTGGGAAGTTCCCATGTTAATGTAATTATGTCTGTTTAATAGGACATTGCGGTCTTGAATGTTTCCCTCTGTGCTAATTGTGATGAGGAGAGCACGGCTGTCTCCTCAGCACTAGACTCCATCTGGATAAAATCTCTTTTTATTGGACTGCTCTTCAAAAGCTCTTGCATTAAGATTGCTACTGGCTAAAATATCAGCGTCTGTGACTCTGGCTTTCACCGTCTGTCCGTCTTGGTTTTCTGTCTGTCTCATTTCTGCTCTCCTGTCTGTCTGTGATTTTTTTAAGACTACGGCATACCCTTAACACAATTTTAAGTGTAGATTTGTCCATAAATTGAATACCAGAAACCTCAAGTTATTCTTTATTTGGCCCGGAGGATAGGCTAAAGAGTTTTTAAACATCAGATTACAGTTCTTGCAAAATTTAGCGTTTCTGTTTATTGATTTTACATGCATGCACATTGATTTATGATCAGCCGAGGCACTCTTCTCAAGCTCATTAACTCAAATCCAAACTTTGAGTTCAGACTCTAAATAATGTAAAACAACTGTGATAAAAGCAAACAAAAACTGGTACAAACTCACTTGTGTCCTCTTTGGATGATTCAGGTCCCTGATATTCTGTGTTTCCTTGATAGAACTACTCCAACTTTTTACAGGTGCAACAACAGTGTCACATCGCAAAAGGGAATAAATAATGGACAAATGCACAATTTCATAATAATAAAACCAGTATAAAAGTCTTTTCCTTCCCCAAGCACTGCCAGCTAACACACACACACACACACACACACACACACACAAATGAACATCTTTCTGACCAGGTGTAAGTCATTCCTTATTAATGATAGGCCCAGCGTCAAAGTTTTTTTTCAATAATTCCACCAGGAGCACATATATTATGTGGCAGACTACATCCCTTTACATTCCTGATGACGAGTAAGATTTAATGCTTAATTTACTAAAGATGAATGAATTCTTTTTTTCTTCAACAGACAAACATTTTGTATCAACTTATCTAATTCACACCTTATTTGATCTTTTTTTTAATTACAGACTCTGTTGTGAGTTCCCTAAATTCATGAGCAGGTTTGAGGTTTCTTTCTCTCCACTTTGGCCTGAATGATGAACCAGGAGAAAATGTTGCTCTCTCTGAAAGTGTTGACAATTTAATCCAGTCTACTCACTTAGTCCAAGTAGTTACAGCCTAGTAGTTAATATTATTTTACACTCTAACTTTAGATGAAAACTACATTCAGCTGCTGCAACAGGTGGCTGCTTCACACTTTTCATACATTATACCTCTGAATGAAAAACAGTAATAACTGTTGATTGATTGATTTAAAGTGTTTGTAACACAAAATGATTCAGCTGGCTTCAGTATAGAAACTCTAGTTTGAAATCAACTTGTGAACCAACTGATTTTTGTGAGCAGGCACTGCATGGTTTTACAACTTTTACTTTTATGCTTTTATTTGACTATTTTGGTTCTCCCAGTTACATCTATATACTTGGTCTTTCTCACACATACACACACACACACACACACACACCCTCTCACACACATTCATCATAGGCCAGGTTTTTCCACACCAGAGCCAGACAGCAATTGGCTCGTCGTCCTCGTTGCTCATTTTTCATGTCAGTCTTTTCCCTGCAGAAAGCATCACTGCTGGGATTCTCTCACATGAACAAACAGGCCTTTCAGTCTTCGCCTCTAAACATTTCAATTTCATTGGCCTCATTTAGCCTTGGCTCTGCTCTGGATGAGTTGGTGGTGTATAGTTTAGTTGTGTATGAGTGTGTGTCTGTGTTTTTGGACAGTGAATGTGTGTTGAGTGAGCGCTGACAGACTAAACGTCCAATTTTGTCCAACTTTTGATAGTTTTTTTGCAGTGATTTTGGCATCTTGAAGTGTTTGATTCCTCTCTTGGGGCGTCCACTGCAGTCTAGGGAGACTTTGTGCCTCATTAGTTGTTTGGTTTTGTTGGCAGTGACCGTGCAGGATTTGTTGTGCAGTCAAAAAAACGTGATGATGTGCTGGTAGCAAAGGGCTCTGATTGGACGAAATTCTGCTGTAAACTAATGACGATCTGTGACAATTGTGTTTTGATAATTGTGTTTGGACTTTTGATACTTAAGTTTTAACTTTGCAGAAAATTTGCAAGACTCAAAACACAAGAGGGATTTACTGTCCTGACCATAACCCAGAATAACCCAATGTTTTCTTTTGATCATGCATTTATAAATCTATCCCCAAAGTTAATCCTAACGGCAAAAATGCTGTAAATCTATACCCACACCAATCTTGATTTTGACATTTTGACAAGTGAAGATGTGCCCACATTTGTATTTTCAGGCCGTTGTGTCGTCAGTGTCGGAGAAATTCCTGAAACAATGCTGCTGTATGGGTTTTACTTGTTTATGTTCTGCAGAGGGAAGTCTCGTCTGTAGCTTGAGATAGTAGGAAGATGCAGAGTTAGATGACCTTTCAACCTGTTGGGCATATTTGGGCAGTAAGTCTTTTAAAAGATGGAGCATCAAATTGGAAAAGGAAACGCTGACCTTCTTCTTGCTGGAAAGTTAATGAGAGTGAGAAGTGAGAGTGGGAGTGATATTTCAGTAGCCTTGAATTCATCAGTGAGTTGTGATGTGATTGATGAGGTTTTCGGGTTTCCAATCAGAGCTGCTGAGGGCTGAAAGCAATGGCCCTCTCCTGCTTAATGACTCTACCATTGCCTATTTTCTGCTCTTATACTCTTGAAACCTGAACTCCATCTCTGGCTCCTTTGTTGGCCTTTAACCACCTTCTTCCAGGCTCACAGCATAATCAAAGTTACTCACTGCATCCTCTGAAGACAAACATGTCAAAGATAATGTTAAAAATGAACCATAAAAATCCCAGTGTTCCTCCCGACGTTTCTTTGATGGAAAATATTTCTGACATTCCGGGCATCAAGCACCTAATTATCATCAAACTCAAGTTTAGCAAGATTTAGTCTCATTTGGCTCCAACCACCTCAGAAACGCAGCCAAGTTTGAAAGTTAAACCCCCTCAACTGTCAGTGTAAAGTCGATTCATTATGACAAGTCATATTGGATTATGAACTTTACAAATGGCAAACCTGACAGTAATCTAGGTTTAAAGAGCACTACGGTAAGATTTTAGAAAAGGTTTAAATCTAGTATTATGATGTGTCCTGATAGATGGTTTAGCATGAAGGGCTTCTAGATGAGAAAAAGTTTGACCGCTGTTTGACAAGTGAGGGAGGCTGAAGAGGAGGAAAGAGGAGGAGAGGATAGAGGCTTGGACACATGATCTGAATTTGTTGTTTTTGGATTTAGAATATTTGAAGTGCAGAGACGGACAGCTGATTTATCCCCCCGGCAGTTAGCAGTGTTTAAGGTAGACACGTTCCTGAGAAGGCACAATAAATCCAGCACACATCACACATCTACAGTTTTTACCCCTCCCCCCCACACCAAAAAAAGAGAAAAACACAGTGTGTGTCCAAC